>NW_017728943.1:71563687-71590421 GCF_001723895.1 Crocodylus porosus | reverse complement strand
GCTATCTTCTTCCTTAACTTGCTGTTTCTTTCCCAGATACATTGTCTACGATGTTGCTCAGGTAAACCTGAAGTACTTGCTGAAACTGAAATTCAACTACAAGACATCACTCTGGTGAACAATTATATAGAAGCCCTGTTCTCGAGTTATGCCGTAGTTATGCTATAGCGCTGACTTTTGACATGCTTAAGCATTGACTGCCCTTTTCAAGATATCAAAGAACTAAGTTGCAGAAGAAGTTACTAAATTTGAATTGAGTAAATCACTTTAGTGAATTTTTTTTATATATATAAGTGTGTGGCTACACATGGAACTGAATTCGGAAGAGAATGAATATCTGGTTCTGTCTTATGCCACTTCTAGTTTTTCGGTTGTCAAGTGTTTCTTTTAATTCACAGTAGACTAAAAGATCAGGCAGAAGTGTTTTTAGCCAAGCAGAAGTGGGATAGGAGAAAGAAATTACAGATGTTTATAAACATTTGCCCTGTTAAAATGAATCATCACCCTCTTGTTTAAAATATTCTTTTCCAGTTTTGATTTTGAATAAATGTTAAATGTGCATTTATTTTGAGGTAAAAATAAAAGCTAATTTCATACTAACAACTTTATGTTGCAAAACTTTTGAATTGCTATGTTTGTTTCACAGTTGCAGTGTATTATTTTGTGATGCTTTTATGCACAGCATGTGTCTAAATATGGAACACTGAATATTAAAACCTGTGGACACATTTCATTTTAGCATGGAGTGTAAAAACTTGGACTGCCCTTTGAGAATTTTTTTGGTCACTTGAAGTTGATAGTTTAAACCATTTTTCAGGAACCTGAGGCCTAATACAGTAACTGTGTAGAAAAAACACCTGCGCATATTGGTTTTGTTTAGTGGTGACCCCAGGAAATCTCCCTGAAAACTTTCTTGTGTGGTAGGGCAGGTGTAGGTTTTTCTTCTCAACTGAAAACCTAATGATTCAGAGGATAGGTAAGTAGCTATAGCATCATAAGCTACACTCCCTATGACCAGGAAGAAGATGCAAGATCTATCTCCTTGGACTGTTCTGTCTTTGGGTTCTTGTTCAAGGACTGGCAGAGGTTCAATTAATTCTAAAAGTGGTGCCTTTTGTGATGTGGGTATGAGTTCTCTTGAATTCAGAGCAAGACCAGCTCTTTCCACAAGCTCCTCCAGTGTAGTCTGGGATGATTGTTGACCTTCTTAACTTAGTTCTGAAAAACAGGCCCTACTGTTACAGAGTTCCATGAGCCATCTGTTTCCACATTTGTGCTGCCTAAATAGATAATCTTATTTGTGTGACCTGTTCACAAGCTACAGGTTTTGAGCTGAAATGCATCCTTCCAAATCCCTGTTCAAAGCATCTGTTTTGTGTATATCTAACATAGTTCTCATACTCACCGTATGAATGACAAAATGCTTGACTCCATGGCACAATATGGTTCACTCTAAAAGTTGGGGGGATACTTATCGGTTCCACCACAACCACCAGTGCAAATTACAGCAGTTACTGAATAACTCATTTTCAGGGCATAGTTTTTAGTATTTATAATCGGTACTGTATTGTTCATTGGCTTTCTGCTGCTTGCTGCTGTGCTGTTTTGGAACAGTGGTTGTGCTGAGACCATTAAGTGCAGCTTTAAAGAGGTATTTGGCAAAATCAGTGGGCCTGTTTTGTCTCAGTGGGGAAGTGCTCCGCTAAACTATAAAAAATTCCTTCTTAAGAAATGCTGGCAGAGGTAGAGTTTCAGCCTGGATTTGTCCATTGCATTCCAGTCTTTAGATGATAAGTGAAAAGAGTAGATCTTCTTTGTACAGGGTTCTGTCCACCCAGTGTCTTCAAAAGGGGAGTTTCAAAGCTATAGTTGCATCTCTGCTGCAGCTCTCCCTGGGCCTCTTGGAGAAGAGGGGAATGAAAATTATGAGAGGTGACAGAACTGCCAAATTCAGGAAAAAGAAAATGTGGAAATGTTAGAGGCAGAACAGCTTTGTACTGTTAGATTTGGGAGAAAGTGTTACTGAAAAAGAGAAGTAAGCAGTGCAGGTACCAAGGAGGGGAGGTTGAGGGTCTATATGTTGCCTTTGGACCCAGTTGCAGTTGTCACCTGTTTTGAGGGCAAGAGAGACCTAGCAAAGAGTTGAAAGGCTAGATGGCAGAGCTGATTCACTGGTGGGAGGAAAAAGAAATTATGACAACAAAGAAGTGTCCTGTAGCTTTATCCCAGTAGAATTTGAGAAACTGCATTAGACTAAAAAGTGAAATTAGTAAATATTTTCTGAGAGAGGCAAGGATTTCTGCCTTTTCTGGTTGACTTCAGCCAATCCTATCACAAGCTTGAACAAAATGCTTATGTGTATCATGTAGTTCCCAATAGGTCAAATAAAATTAGTTGAGTATTAAAACATTTCTGAAAAATAAGTTTAAATCTGTCTTTGCATGTGTCTGTGACTCGATATCCAAGTTGTTCAATTTGCAAATACCGGTATTTTGTTAACCGCCTTGCCAGTTCAACCTGGGATCAGAATTGTAAGCTTTGTTGTTTTGGTTCTTATTGCTGCTAGTAACCACCATGTCTTGGCCTGATTCTCTCTTTAAGTTCCTTGTGACTCCCAGAGCAGTGTGAAGAGCGTTAACAGTGTCTGCAAACGTAGTTATGCTACCAGAGTTGTATATGAGTGCCTTTGGACATGTGTACACTGCAGTTGAAGATGCGACTTGAGAAATACCCAAGCTAACTTTAATCTAGGAAGTATGTGTAACATATAGCAACAAAGATGCTGCAACACAGGCTTCAGAGAAAAGTGTTCAAGCCTGTTGGAAGGATCCTGCATCTGTACTGGTGTTGCTAACCTTCACAGCCATGTTTCACTGCTGTAATCCGTACTAATTGGATAACATGAATACAGGTGTGTCTACTTTCACTATAGTAACACTTTTTACTTACTGTATAGATCTACCCTTAGACTAAATAAAAACCCTCTGATGCTGCAGATCAAAGCAGAATTTAACTCTCTCCTGTAGTTGTACTTGCTCTGCAGTACAAGCTTAGAGAGAAAGGAAAGCTTTTAGTATGTTTTAAGATTAGATATGAATAAATAGGTACATGCAGCAGACTAGTTGAGTTCAGTGCCTTTTCTGACAACGATACTTGAAAAGAAAGGAGCGTATTTGACAAGATTGATTGATGCATATGATTTGTTCTCCGTCTGGAGGGTGGGAAAACTGTTCATGTAAAGATCTAATCTAATTTCATAATGTATTTGCAGGGGGAATATTGCCAGACAAGTTTCCTGAACTACAGAAGAAGCATTTAAGAATAAATTTAGTGGCGTTGTATCAATTGAGATTGGTGCCCCAGCATATATAGTGCATAGAACAAACACCAATCACTACCTTTTTGAGTTTTTATAATTTAAATGGACAAGGAGAAAAGGAAGAATCATAATCCCTGTTTTACAGAAGTTGAGTGGAGGCATTTAAGTGAAGTGGCTTGTCTGAATTGACATGCAAGTCTGCATCTGAGACAGGAACAGAACCCGAATTACCTCAACAAGTACCTTAACCACAAAATCATTTTTCCCTTTTAAAGCCACTAAACATTGCAGTTTGTGAGCAAAGAGTTTCTTAATTTAGTAACTGCAAAGATAAAGGAAGGGAAACATGGAGCAAAAGAGGAGAACAAGCCAATGTTTGGAAAAAAACCTGTTCATGTGCAGTTTTTAGATCAAAATATGTGCTTTTTTTGTGCTTTCATTTTAGAAGATCTCTGGAACCCTGGGCCATGTCCAGATAAGTGTGGCTGTAGGGTATGTGGTGCACAGACTTGTCTGTAGCACCACGTACGACACATTCAGTTGTCCCCATGGTGTAGAGAAGTTTACCATAAAGAAGTTATTCCTTACATCCAACCTGAAACCATCTTCTAACAGTTTATGTGTACTGCTCCTTGTCCTTCCCTGGGGCATCCTAGGGAATAGTTTTTCCCCCAGCTCCCAATATTCACCTGTTACATACTTATAGGCACCCACCAACTCCCCACTCAGTCATCTCTTCCTCAGGATGAACAGTCCCAGATTCTTTAGTCTTCTCTCATAAGGTTTGTCCTCCAGGCCTGTAATCATTCCTGTGGCCCCTCTCTGGACCTTTTCAAGATTCTCCACATCTTTTTTGAAGTGCGACACCTACAAATGGACACTACTCCAGCTGGGGTCCCACCAGTGCCAAGTAAACAGGAAATATCTCTTCCTTAGCCCTGCTCACAACGCTTTAACTAATTTATCCCAGTATGCTGTTAGCTCTGTTGATTACAGCATCACACTCATGGCTCATGTTCATCTTGTGATCAAGCATAACCCTGAGGTCCCTTTCAGCCATCATGCTGGCCAGGACATCTCCTAATCTATATTCATATCACTAGTTACTTCTCTTAAGAAGGACTTAAGATGGCAACCTGCTTCATCATGTTAAGTGGTATATATTAACACAAAAAATCTGTTACTGAAGTGCTTGTGAAATAGCAAGCTTAAGAGAATGCTGGATCCTACAACGTTAATAACCTTGCACTAACTTTTAATTAGGAAAAAAAAGACGAGTCTGAATTGCTTCAGTATTTGCAAAAAGATGTGTGCAACCTCAGTTAGCTGTCTACAGTAGAGGTCATTCCTAGAAAGAATTTTGTTGGCTAATGCTGTTTTCCATTTTCAATGGCCATGTTTCTGATCTGAAAGAGCTTGCAATCAGATGGAAACATTTTCATTAGAACAGCTGGTTGGTTGAGTGGCTGAACTTGGAGGGACACAGTGGTAAAAACATGAACCTGGTATAATTGAAGACATGAGTTTCATGCAACACTTTCACAGTTGTTAACCACAGTAGGAAGAACGTTAAGTGCATTTAGTGATATGTAGGAGGCTATGGGCTGGGGTTAGATAATTCTCCCTTTGCATTGTCACTAGTTTTAAAACTCGCACAACATTTGCATTCTTTCAAATTGAGCATGTTATATAGTGCTAGGAAAGAGAGGAAGTAAGAGTAGATTACACAGCTACCGCTCTGCAGAGGAAGGCACAGAGGCATTATTACATCCATTGCAGTGTTTATCTGAACCATATTTGAAATAAGGAAGATGGATGGATGTAGCACAAGGCATCTGATTCCTTTACACAGTGTACCACAGGAAACAGTTCAATTTAGGTGTAATATTTTCATAGGTGGAAAAGAAAAGCCTGGGGACAGGTTCTACACACTGTTTAACCAATGCAGTGATGCTGACTGCAATGCAGTAAAACCAGCAGAACAGTGAAATTTGGGCCTTGGACAAATTCTCTTTTTAGCTTCTTTACATGCCTGAAGTACCAACATTTGGTCATCTGAAAACTTGTTGGTGTCAAGAGGGCATTATGGCAGCACAACATATGAGAGCTGGCTTTTCTGTGCCAATCGCTCTGCATAATTTTTGTGGGGGGTGGAGGGGAGAGTTGGCCTGGGTGGAAAGTGAGTGTTGTTGTGACCCAGTGAGACTCAACTTTTGTAGTCCCCAAGCTCCTCTAACTCAGGCCAGGGCTGATTGCCCCCCTCCCCAAAAACTCCACTGGTAAGCTCTACCAGTTCCATGAAGCTCACCTCTGTGGAGGTTGTCTCCTGAAAAAAAAAGCTGCTTGCTTGCACTTGTTGGCAGTGGTGCAATTGCAGTAACTGCTTCACAAAGGAGATACTCTGCCATTTTAATGTTGTTTGTAAAACCCTAGAAGCATTGGTTTGTTTAAAACCATATAATTAGTAGCTTGGGCGCAGCCTTTGAATACTGTTCATCTGAGTGCTGCTCCTACTTGCAAAGCTTGCAAAGAACTTTTTTCCAACTATTTAGTTGGTCTAATAAAAGATATTACATCTTCTGAAAGTACCTTGCCTGCCTAAGTCATTAGATCAACACGGCTACACCAACAATGCTCCTGGTTGTAACATTAGTTGCTGAAAATGACAATCCATTCTCTTCAGGAGCTATCCATTTTCACATTTACCTCCAGCTGCAATTAACCGGGGATGGAGGCACAAAAACCTGTAAAACTGGTCCTGGGATATTAAGTAAACAGAAAGATAATGAACACCTAGAAAACACTAAATCAATCTCTCTCTGCCCATCAGCCACCACGTCACATTTTGGTTTATCTTGATTTTAATCTGTGAAGGATCACAATGGGCCGCAGGCTAAATATTGTATCCACCTGCCAATGACCTCTGAAGAAAGCAATGCTGCTGTTCAGGGTTTTCAGGATCAGGGTCTTGAGTGTGAGTCTCCGGAAGGAAATATGGTTAAATTTGCCTCAGCTCATTCTCTAAATTTAGTGTTGGACCTATTTTCTGTCACCCCAAACTCTCCCTCAATAAGTCATGGTGACTGCAAGACAGAAAAGAATACTGAGAGATTTGTTTAACCAGGTAATTGTGGTTGCTGAACTAAATGGCATAAGTGTTATAGGGTTACTTGGAGACAAAGTATTATAATTAGGATAAAATACTGGAAGGGAACTCCTGGAGAGTTTACTAGTCTACTATAGAAGATGCCACACATAGTCAACTGTTGGAGTCCCCTCCACAAATTTACCAAGTTACATCTTTAAAGTGTGTGTGTGGGGGGGGGTTGCTCATTGGAAGCTGCTCCAAAACCCCTCTACTCTAATTGTTAGGAACCTTCTAATTTCAGCCTAGGTTTATTCATTGCCAATTTATACTCACTTGTTTGTGTTCTGAGATTTTCTGCCTTTGTTCTGCTAGACAAATTGAGCTCTCTTAGTCTCCTCTAGTATGCTCTCCCTTGTCTTTATCATCCTAACACCACTTCTCTGCATCTGTTCTAGTTTGAATTCCTTGTTCTTGAACATGGGTAACCAGAATTGTGTAGAGTATTCTAGACAAAATCTTCCTAGTTCCTTTTACAATGACCCTAATGCTTCCTTACCTCTACTGGAAATAACTTTACTGATCCATTCTAGGTTTGCATTTGTCTTATAGTTGCATCAGATTGACAGGTCATAATATTTTTGTGACAAACTAATACACCCAAGCTTGTCCTCATCAGTTGTTCCCAACTGATGGGTTCCTAGCTTCCAGATGAACTTTGTTCTTAGTCCCAAGTACGTGACCTTGCATTTTGTACTAGTGAATTGTATTTCATTTCTGTTACTCCAATTCTCAAGGTTATTCAGTTCTTTCTGTAAGATATTCTGAGTTCCCCAGGGCTCAGTCCTCAGGCCTGTGCTATTCAACATCTTTATCAGCGACTTGGAGGTAGGCATGGAAAGCACACTGTCCAAATTCGTTGATGACACAAAGATGTGGGGAGAAGTGGGCACTGGAGGGGAGGGACAGAATCCAGATGGATCTAGACAGGTTGCAGAAGTGGGTGGATGAGAATAGGATGGAATTAATTACAAACAAGTGCAAGGTGCTGCATCTAGGGAGAAGGAACCAGCAACACACCTATAGGCTGGGGAACTCCCTTCTTGTCAACACAGTGGCTGAAAGGGATCTTGGAGTCATTGTTGACTCCAGGATGGCCATGAGCCGCCAATGGGAGGAAGCGGTCAGTAAGGCTAACCACACCTTGTCGTGCATCTACAGGTGCATCACAAGCAGGTCCAGGGAGGTGATCCTTCCCCTCTATGCTGCGCTGGTCAGGCCACAGTTGGAGTACTGCATCCAGTTCTGGGCACCGCACTTCAAGAGGGATGTGGGTAGTATTGAGAGGGTCCAGAGGAGGGCCACTTGCATGGTCAGGGGGCAGCAGGCCAGGCCCTATGAAGATAGACTAAGGGTCTGAATCTATTCAGCCTCCACAGGAGAAGACTGAGAAGGGATCTGGTGGCTGTCTATAAACTCACCAGGGGGGACCAGCAGAAAATAGGTGAGGCTCTGTTCCCCTGGGTACCACCTGGGATAACAAGGAATAATGGCCGCAAATTGATTGGGAGCAGGTTCAGGCTTGATATCAGGAGGCATTACTTTATGGTTAGGGCTGCCAGGCTCTGGAATGGGCTCCCAAGGAAGGTGGTGCTCTCCCTTACCTTGGAGGTCTTCAAGAGGAGGTTGGATAGATGTCTCCCTGGGGTATTATGATCCCAGCACTCATTCCTGCCCAGGGCAGGTGGTCAGACTTGATCTGTTTAGGTCCCTTCCGACCCTAGAAACTATGAAACTATGAAACCTACGCTTTGGAGTCACCACACTTTTACTTATATATCTGGATCATTAATTAAAATACAAACAAGATTGGTCCCAAAATTGGTCCTTCAGAAACTCCATTGGTAAACTCCTTTCAGCCTCATATTTTCCTTCTCAGGGTTACCCAGTGTTTTCTTTATCTAGGTCCTTGCCAACCTCATAATTTTTCTCCTAATCCATATTTTCTCCAGCTTCCCTAATAATTTTTCATGCAGTACTGTAGCATTTACTGAAGCACAGACAGAATGAGATCAAATATATTTAATCTGTCTAGAAAATCAGTTATCAAAAAAAAGCTGTCAGGTTAGTTTGACATAACCTATATTTGGCAATCCCATGTTGAATTTTACCCTATTTTCCATTCCCATCCACTTTGGTTGCTCTTTCTCTTAAAATTTGTTTTAAAACTAATAGGAGAGTAGTTGTCCAAATTACACTTTCCATTCAACTATAGGTACCATATTTGCTGTTTTCTAATCAGATGGTACCAGACCCAATTTAGTAGATGTAATCAAAAGTTTTCTACTGGACCTATTATTTAACGGGCTACTTCTTTCAGAATTCTGGGAATTGTCAGGTCTTCTCAGCTTGAATGCATTAAACCAGGGATCAGCAACATTTTGGGTCAGAAAAACCCACAACCTTGTCTTGGAAGATGTTGGCATGCCAGGGGCAGACACTGGATCTGCGAAGGGCCTGATCCTTGTTGTGGCCATGCAGCCCTGGCCCCGGCCCTTTCCCCACCATCTGCCAAGGCATGCGTGTACCTGCCACCAGCAGTGATCCAGGCTGGGGCTCCGCAAAGCCTAATACAGCCACTTGCAGTCTCCTGGCTGCTTACCACAGTCAGTCCGTGCTCTGCAGGCTCCTGCCACCAGCCAGTTTGGGCTGCTTTCAGCAGGTGGTGGGGAGGCTGCAAGCACCTGCACTGGGATCCACAGAGCCCTGGCCCAGCTTGTTGCTGGCAGTGGGTGCATGTGCACTTTGAGGCAGACAGCGGGGAAGGGGCCCGGGGTTCCCTACTACAAGGATCAGGCCCCTTGCGGCTCCCCACTGTCTGCCCTGAGGCTCATGTGCTAAGTAAAATGCCTTTACATGCCACGTTCTACAGTGTGTACCAGGGGTTGCCTACCCTTGCATTATAGTCTTAACTTTTGCTCCTATCTCATTTGAGGTTATTTGCATTTGATGCCTTTGTTCTTGTTATCTATCTTGTCTTTGCCATATTTCAAGGTCATCCTTATTGAAGGAACATTTAACTTTCTTTTGGCCTTTGATTCGTGCACACATTATCCTTAATTTCTGTGCATCCTCATGACCTAGTGGCTCCCTCTAATCTTTCCTTTTTCTCTTTTATGTCACTGAAGAACGTTTTGCTCTTTGTTATATTTGATTCCAGTCGGTCTAATTCTGCTTGACTTGGGCGATTCTCACTTTAGCCCTATGCTTCTACGTCTCCTAGCTTCTCTTTTTCCAGCACTTGTAAGCTTGTCATTTAGTTAGGGCTGAAGTCCCTTCCTACAAGGCCTTTCTGCCACCCTGCTGCTTTGAGACACAGACCCCTGTCAGTTTCACCATCTCAGACTGAAATAATTTCTAGGCTTCCTTTCCACTCAAGCCATTGAGATCCTCAGTGCAACTGACTTGGCTGACTGGTTCCCTTCGTTTATCAGAAGGACAGGCTTGTGAAATGGAAAATCTTTATGACAGATGTACTGGAGCTTTATTCATCACTCTTACTTTTTATTATTTAGTATTATTACTATTAATAGTAGTTATTCTCATTGTTACCAATCTCATCCTAGTAATAATGATCCTTATTTGTTGTTTATGTACTCTGTGTGTGTGTGAAGGTCTTGTGGGGAGGGGGTGTAGGGGTGGGGGGTCTCCTGAGTGTGTGCGTGTAGGGAGTGGGGTCTTGTGGGTGCATGTGTGGAAGGAGCGGGGGTCTCATGGGCATGTGTGTGAGTGAGGGTCTTGTGGGTGCATGTGTGTGTAGAAGTGCGGGTCTTGTGGGTGCGTGTGAATGGGGGGTCTCAGATGTGTGTGTGTAGGAGTGGGCGGGTCTTGTGTGTGTGTATAGGAATGGAGGTGGGGGTCTTGTGTGTGTGTATAGGAATGGAGGTCTCATGGGTGTCTGTATGAGTGGGAGGTCCCATGGGTGTTTGTAGGAGTGGGGGTCTCAGGTGTGCGTGTGTGTAGAAGTGGGGGTCTCGCGGGTGTGGGAGGGAGTGGGGGGGATGTCGTGGGTGTGCGTGTGTACGGAGTGCGGTCTCATGAGTGTGTGTATTGCAGTGGGGGTCTCGCGGGTGTAAGCGCGTGTGGAGCGGACCGGAGCAGAGCAGGGGTGGACCCCACAGCGCGCGACTGACGAGATGCGCCGGTCAGCCCCAAGGCACTGCCCGGGAACTCCACCCTCCCCTGTCCCGCCCTGTCCAGTCCCGCGCGCAGCCGCTCCAGTCAGCTCAGCGCCGCGCGCAGGCCCCGCCCACCACCACCGCCCCACAATGCCCCGCGCCAGGCAGCCTTTGAAAAAGCGGCGCGGCTCGTTCAAGATGGCGGAGCTTGATCAGCTGCCGGATGAGAGTGAGTGCTCGCCCGGGTCCCCCGCCGCTGGGCCTGCCCGCTCCCCTCCGGCCCGGCCTGTCCCCCTCCCCTCCCCCTCCCCTCCCCTCCCCTCCGGCCTGTGTTGTTCCTGTTCTTTTCCGGGTCCCAGCCCGCGGGAGGGGGGGGGGGCCGGGACCTGCTGCCCTGCGGGGCCCTGACAGCGCCCGGCGCGGCGGGGGGCCAGGACCGCAGGTGTCCCCGCCGGGCAGGGATGAGGCAGCGGGGGCTGGGGCTGCTGTGAGCAGGGCTGGACGCGACCTGCTTCCCCCCTCCCCCATGCTACGTTCCTGTGCCCGTCCCTGCCCTGTCTGCACCTGGGGCTTTGGCACCCCTGGGTGCCCAGGGGTCCCTCCCCTGGTGCTGTTGGGTGTCATGCTGCGCTCACCTTGTTTGGGGGGTGATTTGGGGACAAGTCCAGAGGTTCCAACAAGGGATGTGGGGTATTCCTACCTGTGCAGGCTCCCCCAACTCTTTGCTACAGGCAAGTAGCACTGGGGTTTGTCTGCTCTCGGTGGGGAGGGGAAGACTGTAAGCTAAGCTGGCATTTTGCAAAGGGGGACCTTGAGCCTCAAAAGAAAAAAGTTGAGACCCCTTTTCCCCTGCCCCTTAGCCTGTAGAGACATTTTGCCATATAGATGTATAGGTGACCGTGTGTAGAAATTGGTGCAGGCACCACATGCTGACCGGATGCCACTATGGGTGCAGGCCGAGCAAACAAAAATAGACTGGAGGGCAGGTCGGCACCTCCAGGTGGGCAGTGCTGTGTGTGGATGCCGCTGCCAAAAAAGAAGCAGGACTGGAAAGAAAATGACTTTGATTAAGAAATGGCTCAAACTGGTGTTATGCTCTTCCACACTGCCTATGTTTTTGAGGTGTAAGGTTGCAGTGAGCAGCACGTGAAGGATATCAAGAATGTTGCATAAGGATTGTGATGAAAACTTCTCTGCGTCACAAGCAAAAGGCCTGAAGGGAAATGGTGTAATGTCATTGCAAGAAGACCCCAACAGACTTTCCACCTGTCAGATGGGGCTGGACTCTATGATGTCATGAGGTCCCTTCCAGTCCCTCATCTGTGAAGCACCTGGGGAACTGATCCATACATTAAGACCAGCGCAGGGAGGACACAGTGCCCGTAATTCCTTGAACTGCTTTGGCAGATGGGTGGCTCTAAATTAATGGTGACTAGGCAGGAGACAGAGGTCCAACTTTTTTTTTTTTTTACAAACCAGTGAAAACAACTGCTTTAATATTGGTTTGTTTGGGGTTTGTTTGTTTGTTTGGGCTTTTTTTCAAATCACTTCTAGGCATTATGATGCACAAACATTTATATTGGCTTTTAAAGTTTCAGAAATAAACTAGACAAATTCATGGATTACAGATCCATTAAAATCTTAAACAGAAGAGCTGGGGATGTATTCTCTGGCACCTCTAACCCAATGATGGTGGATGCCAGAGCAGGCATGATAGTGAGCGATCACTATAGATGTACACTGTTCGTATGTCCTCCCTCTAAATTGGGGCTGTCCAGCTTCTTATTGGCTGGGGACCATGGCCTCCTGTAACTTCCCTGGCTACAAGTTCCCTTGGCACCGTTGTGACAGACAGCTTCCTGCCCATCACGCTCTACAAGTGGACAGACATCCCCTTGTCCCCAGCCGCTACTGCTTGCACAAGCGGGTAGGTGGCCCCTTGCCCCTAACATCTTTGGGTGCAGGTTCCCCTGCTGTGCATGCTCCCTCAGCATTGAAGGCATGCTGTCAGCCTTGCTCTGAGCCCTGCTGCTCTGAGCCCTGCTGTCCTGCACCCTGGGGCAGCAGGAGGAAGTGAAGGCCAGAGAGGAAGGAGGACTCTGGAGACACTGGCTGCAGTAGCATCCAGAACAGCTAAGGGAACAGTGGACAGGGGGAGCCTAGGGGCTGCAATTTACCCTCCCATGGGCTGCAGGCCACCTATTGGGCAGTCCTGCTCTAAAGCATTTGCTCCTGCTCCTGGTGCTGTCACAGACAGGCCTATTTATTATGCCCAGAGAAACATTAGCATGGGCCCACCAAGGGAACTCAAAGCCTCCCTGAATCAGGGAGGCCAGTAGAGGCAAAGAAATTGATTACTTAGGACAACTAAAGTGGACCATGGACAAGAGTGTGAGTCACAGGTTTATAGTGTGTATTCCAAGGGGGGAACACTGATCAGAGTACACCAGCCAGCACTTGCTGGTCCTCAAACAAGTCCAAGGAGCTAGTGAATGCCAACCAGTGAAACTTGGACCACAACACAGGTGTTCAGGCAGACTGGATTGGTCTGACCCAGTATGACACTGAGTTTCTATGGCACTTAGAATCTGTGATTCACAGATTCTTCATGGGAGGCATGGTGCAACCTCTTGCTGAAGAACTGCTGGGACATTTTTTCTATCTAGTCTTATATAAGAGAGAGAGGGTGATCAGTCATGACCCCAAGGCTGAGAATAATACCATATATAAATCAATTACAAACATCCATGGTAATGCTCTCACTGGCATACGAGGTTCAAGTTCTGGTTGCTCTTATTTGAAAAGATACCAAGGAAGTAAAAATATCTGGAGGGGCAATAAAAGTAATTAGATGCATGGAAAAATTAATACGAGGAGAAATCTTAAATGAATAGAATTGTTCAACTAACAGAGATGAAACCTATGATGGGACATGATAGAGGTATATATGAACAAAAGGATAGGGTAGAGGAGGTCAGCCCTGTTTCTAAAGGGAGCCAGTCAAAGTAGAGGATACCATACTCAGACAGAAAATGCAGCATCTGCAGATATGCATCCCATACATGGGCACATTCCTGTATATGTGCAAGTTCCCACAAAGATGTACCTAACATGTTCATCTTCGTGCATTCACAGAATACAGAGCCAACATCTGAAAGAGGCTCTTGCCCAGTACACCAGTATTCACCAAAAATGCCTGTATGCTTAATATGCATCTGTGGGTTGCATACATTTTCTTGCAGATGTCCACACAGACTACATACACACATGCACTAACTTTCAGAAACAAGCTTTTGGTTTAATATGTGCAAAGATGTACACACAAGCCAATTGCCACATGATGAATATTTCTACATGTATAGTACAATATAAACATTACATTTGTACCCACCCCTTCATGGACATACAGCCATATATGGATAAGAACACAGAAAGTATTCTGTAAACCAGTGTTACCAATCAGCGTATCTTGATCCACTGGTAGATCTCAGAGCCTCTTGGAGTTGATCCAAGGCTGGGGTGGGGGGCTGAGTGCCCACGTGCACTCATGCATGTGCCCCAGCCCAGCAAGCTAATCCATAGGGGAGGGGAGGGGAGGGGAGGGAAGGGGTGGGTGCTAGATCGAGGCCCCCTGTGGTGAGGGACGGTGCTGCAGAGGCAGGAGCAGGGGTAAGTTGAGTGGGTTCCAGGTCAGGTGGGACTTACTAGCTGTGGAGGCATGCCACCAAATAACTTTTTCTCCTTCTGCCTCGATCTGCCCCACTTCCCTCCCCACAGACTTACTTGCTGGGGGGACGGGGTGACATCGCATGGTAGATTTTGGGTTGCTTTTAAATGCCAGAGGTGATCTTCTACTTAAAATAGTTGGAGACCACTGCTGTAAACATGTATCACTTCATGTGCAAATGGATTTTTTTCCATTTATTTTATTAATACTGGAGGCATGGTGATTATATTGATAACTGTTTTTTTTGTATTCACTGGTGATTTGGTGTGGAATTGATGTGCAAAGGAAGGAAGGAGGGGCTACAGTGTCTAGGAAAATAAGTTTGTGTAGCAGCTTTTTATGAACCAAGATGAAATTTTTAGAGAAAAATAAGTCCACCCATTTGTTGTTTCTTATGGGTGCTTAGGAATAGTACATTTTACTGTCCTTGAAATCAGTTGCATTTTTATTTATTGTATAGATCTTCATACTTTTATGTGGCAATTTAGCTCTTGTTCATTTCCTTCCCTTCCAGCAGCTCTTTCCCTAAAAGGAGAAAGGTTCCTGCTTGACTACCATGGTCAGCAGCCTACAACACTGTTATTTTGTGTATACAAATTCCAGTAGTTTTGCATAGATAGCATTTATGGAGAATTCTGTAACTAAAACTACACATATGCGAAACCAAATCTACTGCATTTAGTAACAATAATCTTAAATGCATACTGTGGTATAAACTCTAGTGGGAGGGACCTGGCTAGGTGAAGGTGGATGAAAAAATGTGTAAATAAACCAAATACTTCTAATGTCTGCTTTTTCCCAGAAAATCTGGAGTTAATCTCCCCTTGGACATAGCAAGGTTCTTTCGGCAGATGTGATATTATCTTCCTAAAGAACTTTGCCTACCTATAGCCTTAGACCAACATGGCTACAACCAACAACCTTGTCTCTCCTCTGACAGTTGTTTATATTTCCATAGGCTTCATTGCCTTTTTTTGAGCAAGACCATGAACTTTAGCCTTAGAAAGCGGTGTGGGAAGAACAGCTGAATATCCTGTGCACCCTGTCAGATTAACAAAAAGGTTGAGTAAAATCACCGCAGTGTTTGGAAGTAACCCAGCTGTCTAACTTGAGACAATTCAGTCATATCTACTAGACTGCAGTGCCTTTTGACTGTATGAGCTTTGATTATCCCAATTACAATTCCTATAAGTCACAGGTCCTCTCTGACCATTGAGAATAGAATCCAGATTCCTGATCAGTAATAAATATTTAACTGCTGATTGGTAAACTGTTGTGTAACCTGCAAGAAAATGTCTGTCAGTATTCTGTTCAGCAGCTGGTCCAGAAAGGGGCTAACCATCCTTCATTTAGTCAAAGTTTTAAAGTTGAGTTGGGAATATAAAGGTTGAGGAGTTCAGACTCTGCTACAGACAGAATGGCTGTATGGGATTTGAACAGTAAGAAGATGTATAAGAGAGTTTGTATGTTAAAAACCATGGTACTCTAAATCAGAGAATAAGTCATCAGAGCATATCTTACATTTCAATCACTTGTGAGAACTTGTGCAACTCATCGGTGAGGTGTATTATGCCTCTTCTCTGTGTTCGTTCTGTGACAGTTCTTGACCTGAAAGTCTGGCTGTTTAACACAAGCTGTAGTGACTTGTTCTTTTACCTCTTAAGCATCAATTCAGCCTCTGATGCCAACCTAGATGGTGTCTATCATACATCAGCCAGTGTGAAACCTGAGCTTTGGTTCCTCTGGATTCTCCATCTCTGTTCATTTGGAAGGGAAGCTGCTTCTGGCTCTCCCAGTTATCAAAAGTTCAGGAGAGACTGCAAGCACATAGTGAGTGATAGACTTCTTCAGAGATCCACTCCTGCTGACCAGTTCTGTTGCTGCTGCCAAATATGGCAAGCAGGTCTTGAAACTTCCTTTCTGCGTATCTACAGTTTTATGTCTACTAATTTACTAAAGCCCTCACAGCCTTTCTCACCCTTCAGGAAGTCTGCCAGAGCTCAGTAACCTACAGCCAGATCCAGCCTGCAAAGGGTTTGGATCTGGCCCAGAACAGCAAGGGTTGGGGCTGGGGTGGGAAGACACAGGAGAAATATCAGCAGCACGGACACCGGAGCATTCCTGTGCACTGCTTTGCCTTTTCCCCTTCCCTTCCCGCTCTCTTCCTCTGCTTACCTTTACCACTGAAATTTCCTCCCCTGCAAGGCTGTGGCATGTAAATCTGTAGTACTTTGTGGCAGTGATGAGCAGAGACTGCAAGATCCATGCACAAGAGAGAGCGGGCTATCAGCTGTCCTCATTGGCACCTGAGTTGCAAGCACTGGCCTGCTGGCTGTAAAGTTTGCCAACCTCTGGCTTATGCAGTAGAGTTTCTCTCATTTCCAGGCTCATACAGTTCCTGATTTCCCTGATCCTTGGGAGCTGTCCAGTGAGGTATGCAAAGTCTTTATAAAAAGCAGTGAAACTACTATTTTCACTGAAAGTTAAAATGCCATCGGGGACACTCATAATGTTAAACATGATAAGATATAATGTTAAGTAATGAGAATTTTGTATTTCTCATCCTGTTCATGTTGTTTGTGTTATCAGTAACATTTCAAATATTTCATTTTTATTTCCAGCAAATATCAAAAACTAATATATACTATGTTTTCATCTATTTTGCACTCTAACTCAGAATCTAATAAGCAAGGTCAGACTCTGGTATCTGGCTGGAACATGCCACTCTTGCACATTCCATGCATCTGGAAAATTAATCTGCTTTAACTTTGCTGAGATTGTCATTGATGTTTTGCATTGGAGTACAAGTTTAATGCACTTGGGTAATAAAAGATGTGAAGTATTGGGGTTATAGGTATTATGAACGTGGCAAGGAATACAGGAGACTTCCTTAACCTTTTGTTTCTGTGCTTTTCAAGTTTTGATGCATTGAGTATATTCTGATTCAGATTTAACTGTCACTAAATATAGTTTGTGTTAATATAATATTAGAAGTGAAGAGGAAGTGTTTTAGACAGTGTTGGAACCAGGACTTGCTATATTACTTTGAGAAATAATTTTGAAGTTTAAATGACTTACCCAGCCTGTAAAATAGAGGATTTACCTAAAAATATTATTGGCAGTTGTTAAAGCAATGTGTAATATCAGGTACTGACACCTGTAGGATTTAGGATTCCATATCTTCAGTCTGGTGTATAGCTCATTAGTTCATGTGGATTTTCAGAAATGCATTCTCAGTCAGCTTTTCAGACATTTTGCCTAGGATGGCAAGATGGACTTAAATTCTACCACAAGATTCCTGGGGTTTGCAACACACTAGAAACTGCATCAACTTAATTTGTGATGGAAACCTTAAAATGAGCTTTAGAAATGATTACAGTACAGTAACAGTTGATAAATTGAATTTTTTATATACTGTCCAGGGGTATAGGTTGTAGCTGTGTTGATCTAAGGACATAGGCAGACAAGGTTCTTTGTGTAAATGTGATATCTTTTATTAGACCAACTCAAATAGTTGGAAAAATTCTTAGCATGCTTTTGGGTTTAAAAACCCTTCATCAGGCTGAGGAAGCATCTGTACTTGGTATGCGCTCTTCCTGGATGGAACAAAGTTGGTGTGCTCTTCCATCCAGAAAGAGCACACACCAAATGCAAATGCTTCCTCAGCCTGACCAAGGGTTTTTAAACCCAAAAGCATGCTAAGAAGAATTTTTCCAACTATTTGAGTTGGTCTAATAAAAGATATCACATTTACCCAAAGAACCTTGTCTGCCTATATACTGGCCATACATTTCAGTGTTTGATATACCAGTGTTTTACTGTGACACTACACAAATGCTCTAGCCATTGAATGCCACTCACTAGTCAAGGGGGCATTTAGGATTCCTGACCTGGAGAGAGAGGGACAGCTTGGAATTGTAGAAGAAACAAACGGGGTGTGTATTTAAGTGAAGTAGTAAATATCGATGCACTCATTTTTCTAAAATGTAATATGCCATTTAAATGAACAGGACCTTACACCTCTGATTTCTGTCAGTTTGTGTCAGTCAAGGGGGCTAGAAATCTTTTAAAGAAAACTTATGGCGCACAGATCTGGGAGAAGAGGATTATATAGCAAATCATGCAGTAGAACAGGGGTGGGCAATTATTTTGGGCGGAGGGCCCAGTTTTGGCAGGCTGTTGAGGGCCACATGGGTAGCCCTGCCCCCTGACAGGTGCCCCTCCCCTGGTCACCATCTTGGGACCAGCATCCTAATGTCTTGGGACCAATGTCCCAGGGCCGGCACAGGCTGGCAGGGGTCCGTGGAGCTGGGCTGGGCTGGGCTGCACCAGCAGGGAGGGGAGAGCTGACTCGGTTCCATAGAGCCCCTGCCAGCTGGGACCCTGTACTCCTGCCACCCTGCTCTGGGCCCTGCCAGCACTGGCCCCAGGACACTGGTGCAGACCCTGTGCTCCCACTGGTTCCCCACCCGCTCACACCCAGTGCCCCCCAGCACAGGCGGGGGTCAGCGCACAGCCGCAAACTCCTGCTTACCAGCAGGGAAGAAGCTAGGGCTGAGCATGGGGAAAAGTGGCCCCTTGCCTGCCCCATGGCCAGCACCCCGCGCTGCAGGCGCTTGTGGCCCGTGCGGGGCTGTCTGGAGCCGGCACAGGCAGCCTTATACAGGCTGCAGGTGGCTGCAGCATGGGGCGCTGGCCATGGGGTGGGTGAGGGGCTGCTTTTCCCTGCCCTCAGCACCAGCTTGTAACCTGCCCTGCTGCCAGCTTGGCAGTGGGGCCAGGTTACAAGCTGGTGCTGAGTGCGTTGAGGGGGGGAAGCAGTCTCTCTCAGCCCCATGGCCGGCACCCCATACTGGAGCCACTTGCAGCCTGCCTGGGGCTGCCTGTGCCTGCTCTGGACAGCCCTGCATGGGCTGCAAGTGCCTGCAGCGCAGGACACCAGGCATGGGGCTTTTCTCCACACAGGGAAGGAACCCAGGGAAAAACAGCATGGGGAGGAAGCAGCTCCTTCCACGCCCCCCGCATGGGGCTGTCCGGAGTGGACACAGGCAGCCCCATGCGGACTGCAAGCAGCTGCAGCGCAGGGCACCAGGCGTGGGCAGGGAGGGGTCGCTTCCCCTCCCCCCACACTCCTTCCTTGCCTGGGGTCATCCCCCACCCTTACCTGAGCTTCCTGCCCAGAAACCTCCAGGTGGGAGGCAGGGCCAGGCAAGCTCACTGTTGTTGGATCCTGCCGGGCTTCCCCTGGGTCCTACTGCCCTTGGATCCTGTCATTTTTGACAAGAACCAAGGGCAGAGAGATAATAATTTTCTACATTTTTTAGGGGCCTCATGGGCTGTATTTTGCCCACCCTGCAGTACAAGATGACTGAATACTGAGAACCCTGATTATACTTCCTTTAAAAGCCTTGATCTGTAGCAGTAAAAGCATTTCAGATATTAGTCACTGGATTTATATATTTTGGAGACTGTACTATACAAAATATGCCTGGTGCCTAGGAGTTAGTGTTCCAAATTTAGGAAATGAAAGCATTTTCTTTTTAATTAATTCCACCTGTCTGTCTTACCCTACTAGCACTAGCAGTGTAATTTGTAGAGTACCATTCTGTAACGTTATTGTAAATAGGATGCTCTTCCATTACCAGGGTCCTTGGAGTGCTGTTGCAATCTTTTGATTGCTATGTAAGTCCATTAAAAAAAGCAACCATTTTATTCTGTTGTGAAGTATGGGTCATTGCTGCCAAAGAGAGAGGAGATACAGAAATAGATAATGTTTTGCAATACACAGCTGCCAAAATGTGTGGCATATTTGTATGATGTCAAGTAAGCGTTTTGCCCTTAAAAATATATATTTATTAAATCTTAGGTAGGAAGGCATTTAACATGCTCACATGGTATTATTTGTATTGGCTAGTTTATAACCAAAACTTGACTTAGTTTACTTGGATTGAGAATGTCCTCCACCATTCTAAATGCACTTGATCAACCAGTCCTCTATCAGATAATTTTAAAGGCTACTCTTTTTGAACCACCCAGGCTAAACTTATGTTTATGCTCTTGTTGTACAGACTTCTGACTTTGAGTAGAAGCTGCAAAGCTGCAGAGTTGGGACCAGTTCTGATGGCATTACTGTAAACACTGATGCATAAGCCAGGAAGTAGTATTGTCATTTTGCTTATTCACAGTGATCTTCCTTCTTATTAAATGTGTTTGCATGACAGTCTTAGTCATCCTCCTGTATAGATACATTCCTAGGAACAACATTATAGGTTCTTCACCTCCCCTTCTGTCTTCTCTCACTAAAGCGGTTGAGACACTGGGAGGAAAGTTCAGTTTCCTAGCGTATCACTCATGATATTCCCACTAAATGAAAAAACTGTTATAGATACTATTAATGTTGGTGACTTGAAGAAGTCGCCTGCATTAGCATTTATCATAAGTAGCTAAAGCTAAACAGAGACTACCTAGCTACAGGTCACTGACCAGTCATGAAATTGTAAAACTTTTAGCTTCTACCAATAGCACAGGTAAAGGTATATATATATTTTTTCATATTTCACCTAATTACATTATCCATAGTTTTGTATTCTTTATAGACTGCAGTTTACAGGACAGCTAGATCACCTCACCTGTGTACCTGCCACATTTCTTAAGTGTTTATAGCTGCATTCTGAGAAAATATGATCATCCAGTCTCTGTTGTCTGACCAGGACGGGACCTTAGAACATGCCTAGGATGCCAGCTCAAGAACACTTGGAGCAGTTCACTTCTGGAGAGTGTAGTGCAAGAGCAGGCATTTATTTTGGGCGGAGGACCGCTGACTAATTTTGGCAAGCCATCAAGGGCCGCATAATAGGCAGCCAGGGGCATATAAGTATTAATTTGCTAAATTTTTTAGGGGCCCCCGTGGGCCGGATAGAATGGCCTGGCAGGCTGCATCCGGCTTCCGGGCCACATTTTGCCCACCCCTGGCATAGTGCAATAAAGATCCGTGAGAA
Organism: Crocodylus porosus; assembly: GCF_001723895.1. NCBI lineage: Eukaryota > Metazoa > Chordata > Crocodylia > Crocodylidae > Crocodylus > Crocodylus porosus. The sequence continues at coordinate 71,569,114 of NW_017728943.1, read as the reverse complement.
GAACTAGCCAAATTGGTTGCACTGGCACACTAAGGTGTCCCATCTGTGACCAATGAGAAACCAGGGAAAAAAAAAACACACTTAACAAGTTACAAAAGAACAAGACTCTAAGGCCCATGATAAGTGAAATGCTGAACCATTCTGGCAAACTGATAGAAGTTTACAAACAAAAAGCCATCTGCCATCAAACTGATGCCTGGGGAGCCAGCTTTGTGCCCAAAAGGTTATCTAACAATTCTCCCAGCTATATAGTTGGTCCAGTAAAAGATATATCACTGAAAAAGTCTTTGTCTGTTGTATATTTCCTGGTATATCACAGCTACAACAATGCTCTAATCTACAGAAAAAAATACAGTAATTCTTAATTGCTGACAACCCCTATGTTATCATTTATATTGGAAGCTTTTTAGACTTAAGCCTTTTTAAGTTCTCTTACCTCTGAAGCAGTGACAGTTCTGTCAGCATCTAGCCTTCCTTGATATTACCTCTTCCTCTGGAATGAGCTGGGTTTGGCAGAGGCCACAGACCACTCCCATCAGTTTAGGCTTGCCCCCAGAATAATTAACCACACCATCTTTAGGGCCAAACCTATTGTTGATAACACCACAACTTTTACATGAGTTTGTAATCAGTGCCAAAATCATCTTTGATCAGCACTGGATTTAATATGGGAAAGGCTTTGTGTCCTGTTGTCAGATTGAAGCAGCTTCCTAAGTTGATGCATGTGTGTGTGCAAGCACACATCAGATTTTACTAAAATAGTAAAAATTAAAAGTCTTTTTTAAAAATAACACTTTTAAAAGGTTAAAGTCTTTTTTCAACTTACTATTACAAATAATAGAGGGTTTAAAATATTTTGTTTCACTCCAAACTGTTTTGTTTTAAGAAGCACTTGTTTGTATTCCTGTCTAAAATAAGTGTAAGACCAGCTGTGGAGATGGATTAATATAAACTTCAGCCTGCACTAGTTTGTTTCATGTTGGTACAAGCCAAAGAGTACCAAAGCTACCCATGCTCCATGGTTCCTTGTTCACATCTCATTGAGACACCGTATAAGGGCTCTCCTTGGCTGACAGCAAAAGCCAGAAACTGAATTTTGATGTCGCATGAGATATCAGAAGGCACCAAAATTGGAGTTAACAGAGCTGTCTCTGGGTCTTGTGCTGAATGTAGGAACTGTCATACTAAATCAGGCTGTCTACTCGGGCATCCTCTCTTTCATCATGGCCAATGCCAAAGCATTACCAAGAAAACGTGAAAATCCTCATAGGGCATTTTACTCTATAACAACCACTAAGAGAGTGTTTCCTCCTATTCTGTCCGTTGGTATTTGGTTTATGACTCAAAGCATGAAAGTTAGCATCCATTAATGAAAAAAATATTATCATATGGCATGTGACTGTGGGTGTTCTCCTCATCTCCACTAATCCCTTTTGGACTCCTCCCAAGCTCTGGGCCTCAATGGCTTGGATTTATTTTTCTCACATATTTTGTTATGGTCTGTTTTGTATGTGGGGTTTGTTGTTGTTGCTGCTAAAGTATTTTATCTGGCTTGAACTGTTTTTTTTGTTTCAGTTTCATTATGTGTCCATTCTTTGATTCCTGTGTTAGTGGAGGGGGGAGGAGAAAGGAGTGCCACGTTTACCTGTTCTGTGCTACTCATTTTTTTATATTCATATCACATCCACTTCCCCCCCCACACTCCCAAATTAAATAGCTTCAGTATCATTGCATAGAAATTTTTTCACACATCTAATAGATCCCTTCTGTTTCTGCTTTTCTCTCTCTTTTTTATTTCTCTTTTTGGGATAGTGGTCGGAACTAAGCACACCTTTGGTTAAGTTTACATAATGTGCGCCATATATTTTAAGAATGTGCCGTTTCACTTATATACATCCTGTAATGTTTTCTGTTTCAACTATTGCAGTGCAGTGGCTAATTTTATATATTTTTGTTAGCAACTTGGTCACCACATTATTGGGTTTCTTTAGACTTCTTGGATGATTACCTGCCAGTCTAATGAGTCTCTTTTTAATGCAATTGAAAGCCAGTTTTGACAAACTTTAAACATTTTTCTCTGGTACTATCCTATTTCTTCTTCTTCTCCATTTCATCTCTTTCCTGTCCTAGAATAATTCTCCATTGGGCCTGCCTATTCCATTTTTTAATTCATTTCTGCAACTACTATACATGAAACTATGAATGTGTTCTGAAATCAGGGCTTGCCAATTCGTGGCCCATGGACCACATGGAACTTCCAGAGGGATAATTTGTGACCCCCTGGGTTCCCACCCAGATGTCGTTCCCCTCCAGCAGCCAGGCCTTTTAAGCTTCCCCCCGCCCCTCCGGCTTCTGCTTCCTGTCCATACCTCAGGGGACAGTATGGTGTGGCAAACCTGCAGTGCCATGGAGCCTGCGACCCAAGGAGCTGAAGGTGAGGCCAGGGTGCCCATGCATGCACACCAACCCTGTGAAGACAAAAGTATGTGCTTTCATCTGGAAAAAAAAAAAAAAAAAGAAGAAGCAGCCAGCCACCAGCTCAGCCTGACATGGTCTGTCCAGGACTCCACTATCCTACTGTCCAAACCCAGTTTGGAGTCTCTCTCACATAAAGAACACATCATGAAGGCAAAAGTAAAGGTGCACACTCGTAACAACATTTTATATAAACTCACCAACTTGAAAATGGGGAGCTAGCCCCTCAATCATCTGAGCCACTGTTTTGACTCTCAGCTTCTCTTCTACCTAGTGTGCATGCCCTGTATGGGAGAGTCCCATAGATGCTAAATGTCTTGACCCCAGTCTGAATTCTAGCTGTCGATGCATCACGGGATGTCTAAAGCCTACCAGCCTAAACAGTGTGTACCTGCTGGCCAGCATTGCTCTGCCTGGCATCAGAAGAGCAGCGGCCAGCAGGATAAAACGATTGAGACAAAGTGAATATATGAGACACCGACTGTACGACCATCCTGCAATGCACAGACATCTGAAGTTACACAGGAGTTGCCTCACCAGAACCCAACCTATCAATGCTACAGCCAAGGAGACATGACTGCAGGTGTGAAATGAGAGGCTGAAAAAAATACCTGACAGCAAAAAATGGACATTTCAGTGGCCTAGTGATTGCCACCAGGGGCTGATGAACCATGGCAAAGGTAGCAATGCCTTAGCTGCCTACATACTAGAGTTGGATGCTCCAAGGAACTAGTGAAGTGGGGCTATACCACTGATTCAACCACCTGTGACTGCAGCACAGAGCCTCAGGCTATGCAACAGCTGCTGCAATGCCCTCTGCTTGAAGGCACATGTAACAATGCAAAATCTTGCAAAATAAAATAAGTGAGCAAAAGCAGGGTAACAAAATAGTCAGAAGTGGTGCAGAGGCACAAAAAGAAAAATGTAAGGGGTTACTTGTACCTGCAGTATCCTGGGTATGTATTGTGGGGGGCACTCATGCAGCCAGGGGGAATAGTGGATCACTGATGCAGCCTGTGGCACGTAGTCTCTGCTGTCTTGTGAGGCATGTGGCCCCCAGCTGTTTAGAAGTTCCCTGCTCTAAAATGAAGGGACCCCCCCCTCCCGGAAAATAAGATAGAGTTGTATTTGTTCTTATAGTTTACTCCCAAACAGGTCTGTGTTGCATATTTTAATGTATGGACAGAAGGGAAATTTATACTGAAAAGAAATGTCCTAGTATTGTAGGAGGTTTTCAACCATTGTTTACATTCGGTTGTTCTTTCACATTCCTAGATTAGTTTTGCCCATGTACAGTTGCCTGACACTTTCTACTGTAAGAACCTGGTTTAAGTTGCTTAAAACTTTGCCAAATATTAAGCATTTGGACTCAGTTTTTCTATAGTGGGTGCTTGTCTTAAGTCTTTTTTAAGAAAAGGTTCAGCAAAAATCATTCAGCCGTGTCTGAGAATCAGGTTAGGAAAGTGCATTGTTTTGTCACTGGCAAAACCACAGAAAAAAAAAAAAAACCGTAGCCACTTAATTGGAAAACTCTAGTGCCTCCATGCTTTGGAGCAATAATGCGACATTTGGAAGGGATATGACCCTGGAGAAAGGAAAGTAGAATGTTCTGTAGGTGCTGAGCACACTGCTCCTTCCACAGCATTTGGCACCAATCACTCTGAGCATTCTCCACATTAAGGATTAATCAGACTCTTTTTTGCAAATGCTCAGCTGGTGAAGGCAACTGTAGCACCATACACAAAAATTAAGGCTGGAGAACTGACTCCTGTGCTCTCTGTACACTTCCTAGTAGTGTATCTACACAAGACGCTGATTGCGCAGTAGTCTCACACTATTGCGCAGTAGTGTCGTGAGCAGTCTCAGGCTGCTGTGTAGTTAACATCACAGAAAAGTTGTTCAGCAGCGCTGCTGCACAGTTACTCAGGTCGGTGCTGCTGCGTAGTAGCTCTTGTTTATACAAGTACTAAATGACTGCACAGTAACAACTACGCAATCACATCTTCTGTAAATGCAGCCAGTAGCAGTCAGGCAGTGTGGAGGAGTAGAGGGAAGCAGCCCGATTCATATGTACCCACCCATTTTGCTTTCTGCATCTTCTAGCAGAGGGTACACAAGACAAATCTTTTACAGCTACCAGTCATTCCATGATCTCATGTGGTAAAGGTCTGCGATTATAGATGCAGCCTTGCATCTAATTTGAATGGTTAATACAGTTCTGTAATGTGGGGTGTCACAGAGTGGGTGCAGGGGGGGCCATGATCCCGCTGGCACCCCCTACCGTGTCAACTTAGGTGATCCAACACCCTCTTATCCTTGCCCGCCATGTCTTTGATGGTAATTGGTTCAATTAGGGAGGCTGCCTTTATCTCCTAATACACGGTGTAAGTTGAACTACCCCTGCTCCGTATGGGGTGCCTTGGTGCACCCCCACCTTAAGAGCTAATGCATGCCTCCAAACCTCCCCTCTAGCATGCCCCAAGCCTCACAGCTATTCCCAGACATTATCAAGCCCTTACACTTTAGCGCCCTACCTGGCGCCCCCGAGCTGGTTTCACCACCAGCGCCCCCTGTCTGGGGCCTATGCCGTGCCTCTCACGCTCGTTGCCCTTCTTTGGGTTCGTCTGCCCGAGGGGAGCCAACACCGCCCTCAGGGTTGGGGTCTCTGCCCCTATACACCGCGCCTCACTGGTGCAAACAGCTGTGCCCCACTGGCACCAGGAACCCCCAGATTATTGGGGAGCTCCCATGAGGCCTCCTCACACCCCTACAGCCTTACCCGGTCCTCCGGTTTAACCATAACTCAACCATGAGCCAAACGGCTGCAACACAAACATAAGAAGCTTCCTGGCTTGTAACACAAAGCCTGCACTCACTTGGCTCTTTATCATACCCCTTCTAGGGTTCTCTCCCTACCCCATGTCATCATTGCAGCTGGTCAGAGTGGTCAGG
>NW_017728943.1:71538336-71557946 GCF_001723895.1 Crocodylus porosus | reverse complement strand
TCCTGACTCCCTTTCGTAAGCTATTAGTTGCTCCACTCTTTCCGTCCGCTCCGCCTCCTCCGCTGAGGCACCTAATTTCCTTTTACCGCCCCACTCTTTTTACCTGGCGACCAGTGTCGCTCTAGGGCAGCGGATTTTGCCTCCGCACTTTCCTTCAGGACTTTTACCATTTCCAGCTCCTGCTTGAGCTGGACCACTTGTTCCTCCAGTTCCCCAATCCTCAGCCGGCATACGAGGTCTTCCTGGCTTTCCCCTAGCCCCTCCAGGGCTGAATTCTCACCAGCCTCCTCCATTTTCCCTATGGCCTCGACCTTGCCACAGCAGGCTGAGTAATGGGCATCCATCCTCTACCAAGCGTAAAATGGTTTCCGACACCATCCCTCTTTCTCTAGCCCTCAGGTTCGTTTCCCTTCTGCAGGGCCACGGGTTCTATCCCCGTGCACGGCCGCGTTCCCGGACAGTGCACCAGTTTGTCATGGAGTGGGTGCAGGGGTGGCTGTGATCCTGCTAGTGCCCCCTGCCATGTCAACTTAGGTGATGCAACACCCTCTTATCCTCACCCGCCACGTCTTTGATGGCAATTGGTTCAATTAGGGAGGCTGCCTTTATCTCCTAATACATGGTGTAAGTTGAACTACCCCTGCTCCGTATGGGGTGCCTCAGTGCACCCCCACCTTAAGGGCTAAGGCATGCCTCCAAACCTCCCCTCTAGCATGCCCCAAGCCTCGCAGCTATTCCTAGACATTATCAAGCCCTTACACTTTAGCACCCTACCTGGCACCCCTGAGCTGGTTTCACCACCAGCGCCCCCTGTCTGGGGCCTATGCCGCACTTCTTGTGCTCGTTGCCCACTCTGGGGGCCTATGCCGTGCCTGGCCCCTTGCCCTTCTTCGGCTTCATCTGCCTGAGGGGAGCCAACACCGCCCTCAGGGTTGGGGTCTCTGCCCCTATACACTGCACCTCACTGGCACAAACAGCTGCGCCCCACTGGCACTAGGAACCCCCAGATTATTGGGGAGCTCCTGTGAGGCCTCCTCACACCCCTACAGCCTCCCCCGGTCCTCCGGTTTAACCATAACTCAACCATGAGCCAAATGACTGCAACATAAACATAAGAAGCTTCCTGGCTTGTAACACAAAGCCTGCACTCACTTGACTCCTTATACCCCTTCTAGGGTTCTCTCCCTACCCCATGTCATCATTGCAGCTGGTCAGGCTGCAACCGCCAACTCAGCCTGCTCAGCTCTCCTGCTCCTGCAGCTGCCAGAAGGGAACTGTCCCTAGGCTCTGGCCTGGGCTGTTTATAAAGGCCTGGCCCTGCCCCCTTCTGACCACATGACCTGCCTGGTTGCCCCAGCAACCGGCACCTGGGCTGCCCTGGAAATTGGCAGCTAAGCCTGCATCGCCCTCATTAGTAGCGAGCACCCTAGTGCTCCGCTACATGGGGTTTCTGTTTTAAGTAACAGGTTTTTTTTTTAACTAGAAAATATTTAAGACAGGGCTGTCCAGCTGGTGGCCCATGGGCTGCAGGCACTCTGTGAGAAGTTAAGTTGTGGCCCCTGAGCTCTTGCCCAATTTCCACTCTGGCTGCAACAGCAGTTGGAGTCTGTGGGATTCCTTCTCTTTCAGCTTCCACTTCTTGCCACAGTCCTAGGGGGCAAGGTGGTGCAGTGTGACGCAGGGAACTGAGGGTAAGATGGGAGCTGCTTGGGCACATGATGTAGCAGTAGTGTGGGACAGCATGGGTACAGTGGGGGAGGGAGTCTGCATGGCATGTGGTTTTGCTGGGGGCATGGCTCATCTTGGTGCAGCCCTCACTGGGTCTTCAGCCACTTAGATGTTGGACAGCTCTGATTAACCCTTGGATCATTCTAGAAGGCAGGGCAGGGTGGCACTGATTAACTTGTTCAGAGAGGGATGAGCTTTCATAGGCTACAGCCTGATCACTGTTCAATAGATACAGGCATACTATGAATGAGAAGAAATAGCTACAGTGAACTTCTCTGTGGAGCAGTAGGCAACTTCTGCAGACCTTCTGTCTGTCTATAATTGAATAACCTAACTGAGAAACCATCTCCTGATTCCCATCTTCTATAGTTTTCTGAGTAAAGGAATGTCTCAGTGTTATAACTTCTATCACTACACAGCGTACTTCATCAGATGCTATGAATGGACTTGCAGAGATCTGGGGTACTAAATAGAAAGGAAAAGGTCATTTAAATGCAAAGGATAGGGAAAGGGGAAGGAAAGGAAGCACCTAAGAGAGGTGAATGGGAGGTAAAGCTCGAGGGGGATAAACAAAGCAGTTAACCCATTGAAGGAGAGAGGGGTTATAAATCCAGGTAATGGGATAAGGATCCAGTTCTCTGCTGAGACCATACTTAACACAATGCAGTCAGTGGGTGGTTTCTGTACTGCAATTTGTCAGTTTCTAAAGTTGTATTTTTTTAAGAACAGCTACTCTGAAGTCAGTGATAGGATGTCCAGGGAAGTTGATATTCTGCCACAGGTTTGTGTGCTTTTCTGGAACTGATGTCAGATCAGGAACCACTCATTCTTTCATGTAGGGATTGCTCTGACTGCCCAATATAGACAGCAGAGGGGTACTGCCAGAAGGTGATGGCATATCTGAAGGTTGTAGAGGAGCAAATGAATGAATCCCAGATATTGTAATCCATGTTGTTTGGTCTAGGAACAATCTGACCTTTGTTGATGAGGGGACACAGCTGGCATCTGGGTCTGTTGCAAGTTTTGGTGCCTCAGTGAGAATAGCAGTTAAGTAGCCTGCTACTGGAGAGAGATCATTTGACGCTGCCTGTAAATCAGGACAGGTTTGTCCCTGAAGGCTGCCTTGAGATTGTCATCATTTGCCAGGATGAGTTGGAGGTCATTATTGATGTGGCCAAGGCTCTGTAGGTTACAACAAGAGGGATTTTATTGTCCTTGTCACTGGGTTGGTATTGTAGCAGATTTAAGTCTGGCCCTGTTGATTTTAGTGGCTACAGTTTGGGGATTGTATTGTAAGTGTAGGAATCCCTGCTTCAGACCCCTAAAGTGTGCATCCTGGTCAGTGGGATCAGAGCAGATAGTTAACTTCATGATCTTCCTTAGTCTGGGGAGTTAAAATCCAGACTTATAATATCCATGAGTAATGTGTTATTGCTGCTCTGTACTCCTTCCAGTCTGTTTGTTGTATAGCATTGATGTCAGTGGGCAATATCTGACTTACTCTTCAAATATTACACCAAGCACATATGCATTTTTATTGCTTTAACCCTTTTTATTTTTAAAAATAAAATAAGATGGTTCATTTAGAGTGGCTGTTTATGTCTGTATCTGCCATTTAAGTGTGTGAATACTTTTAACCCTCCAATTACCCTAAAGACCTGGGTTTAACAAGCCCCTTCTTAATGACTGATCTGAATTCACTGAAGACCAGGAAAGTGGCTGGCCTTGATGACATACTTACTGAACAAATCAAGCAATTTAGACCCAAGAATTGGTCCTCTGCCTGTACAATGCATGTGCAGCCAGTCAAAAAGTTCCAAAGATATGGCAACATGCGCATGTAGTGACGCTTCTAAAGCCAGGGATAGATCCATCCAACCCAAAGAGTTTCAGTTCCATCTCCCTGCTATGCCACACATACAAACTGTATGAATGACTGATAATGAACCAGCCTTGCCCCATATGTAGATAAACACCAAATCCCTGAACAGGGTAGCTCTTGCCCTGGGAAATTAACAATGAGCCAGCTGCTCAATCTAACTTAACATATTGAGGATAGTTTTGAAATAGGCCAGATCACTGGATCTGTGTTCATCAAACTAGCTGCCACCTGTGATGCAGTTAACCACCAATGACTCCTCCACAAGACCCTGGAAATGACAGAAGATCTGCATCTTATAGAGCTAATACAAACCCTGCTTGAAAAGAGATGTTTTTCTATCGACTGAATGGGAAGAAGCAGATGGAGGTGACAGATTAATGGTTTCCCCCAAGGAAGCATACTTGCACTGCTGTTAACATCTATACAAATGACCAGCCAATTGATTTGGAAACAAAACATTTAATATATGCAGACGACCTGTGCATAACAGCCCAAAACACTGGCTTTAACCATGTTGAAAAATCCCTGAGGCACTAATTGACCTAACTTCATACAACATTGAAAACCAATTGTGTGCCAACCCAGTGAAAACAAGTGTGTGCCTTCCATCTGAAAAACCATGAGGCCAATCGCCAGCTCAACATTACATGGTCTGGGACTGCACTATTCCACTGTCCAAACCCAGTTTACCTTGGAGTTGTCATTGATAGAACCCTCTTGTACAAAGAACGCTTGAAGACAAAAGCAAAAGTGAGTAGTTGTAGCAACATTTTATATAAGCTCACCAATTTGAAATGGGGAGCTAACACCTCAGCCATCCTAACCACTGCTCTGGCTCTCAGGTTCTCATTTGCTGAGCATGCATGCCGTGTATGGGAGAGATCTGTAAATGCTAAGCACCTTGAACCCCATTCTGTATGATAGCTGCTGATACATCACAGAATTTGTGAAGCCTACCAGCCTAAACAGTGTGTACCTGCTGACTGGCATCATGCCACCTGGCATCAGAAGAGCAGTGGCCAGAAGGATAGAAAAATCAAGGCAAACTGAAGGTTTGAGACACCCATTGTATGACCATCCCGCTGCAGCACACGCATCTGAAGTCCTGCAGGAGCTTCCTCACCAGTACCCAGCTTCTCAATGCCATACCCGAGGCGATACAACTACAGATATGGAACACAAGACTGAAAAAAATACCTGACAGCAAAAATATGGACATTTCAGAAGCCGAGTTTTCACCACCAGGGACTTAACAAACCATAGCAAAGGTTGTGCTGTCTCAGCGGCCTGCGTACCGAAGTTGGATGCTCCAAAGCGTTACTGAAGAAGTGAGGCCATGCCATTGGTTCAACCACCTGTGACTGCAGCACAGAGCTTAGACTATGCAACACTTCTTGCAATGCCTGCTGGTTGAAGACGTGTACGATGAAAAACGTCACCAAGTACAATAAATGAGCCCAGGCATGTGTAGCAAAATGGTAAAAAGTGGTTGTGAGACACGAAAAGAAGACTCTGCAGTTTTAGTTTAAGAAATTATATTTACTAAACTTGTCGTGACTTCTCTTGTCACTTTGTTTCTTACAAACACGTTAATATGTATTAAAGTGCTTTTTACTCCATTGCTATATGTAAAACCTATGCAAATGAGTAACAGAGAAACTGACCTGTTTACAAAGTGCTGCCAAATGCAATTAAACCAAATAGAAAAAATTAAGAAAAATTCTTGTTCTCTAAGCTTGCTTAATTTTGGCAGTCACTTAACTAGATCGCTGAAGGTAACTCAATCAGCTCTAATTTAGGGAAGGGACTACTTTAGTCAAACAAGGAAAATTTGCTGGCATAATTATTCTGGTATAATTGGCTGTGTGGATACTTTTATTTCAAAATAAGAATGCCTTTGGTTATGTTGCTTGGTTGCTTCCAAAGCATTGTGAATGAAAGTATGAAAAAGGCACTTTTATTCAATAATGAGAGTGTCCACTAGGAAGTTTAAACCATTAAATTTCTTCATGTAGAGTCAGGTAGAAAAGCTTGTTTCTGTTGAACTGGTTATATTGTAAAATTCTAAGATAATGTTGACATTGAAATAAACCATTATAATTCGAATCTTTTAAAATTAAAATGTTTCTGGTTTTATATTAGATTTTGTAAAAGTTCAAAATAAAATACTTCAGATACCTGATAGAGTCCCTGGAATCTAATTCACCAGCAAGTTATCAGGTTTACATAATTAAGCTATTCATTATGGACCAGACAAAGGGCCAGTATGGTCACTTTATGCCAGACAGGCACAATTCTCAGCTGTTGTAAAGCTGAAGAAGCAGGCTCTTATGCTAGCTGCATCTAGCCCCCTAACTTATCAAGGTGAGGGGAGCGCTTATGAACAGGGAAGATGCAGCACAGCTCTGCCAATTTATAGCAGACTTGTGGTCTCTAAGTGACCGCACAGCAGCTGTTCTAAATCAGAGCAGCTTACAGGGTTAGGTTGGGACAGGGATAGCTAACACGTCCATGAGCTGTATCAAGGTCCATGATGCACCTCCCATTCTTCTGTAACAATGGGATGTCAACACAGAGGAGAATCTGACCCTATAATTTTAATTCTGTAGATGTAATAAGGTTTTTATTTAGTTATTTTAGGATAAGGAAATGAGTGGTAATAAGATGGTAGCAAACATTCTGGAAAAAAATGATACAGTAAATGTAGTTTTTGTTGTCATCACTGGATATGTTACTCGGAGTTGAGAGGCATTGTATTGTTTGCATTATTAACTGACACAGAACCAGAATATACAATTCAGTGGGAACAGACTAGAACTCCTTTGTTGCTCTTGCAAAATTTTCTGGGAATCAGAGATGAGTGGGAGTGTGTACACGTACAGGGTTGCCACAGGAAAACAAACCTCCAAATCTTTGTAGAAGAGAATCATCCTGTAGGAATATCTACCCCTCTGTGCTGCACCACTCTGTAATTTTACCAGGTCAGTTTCTCTGACAACCTAGCAAGCCAATCCCCTGTCACTGTACAGAAGCAGTCTTTGAGAAGGCTCCATGAGAGATTATACTACTGCAAACAATTAACCCTCACTGGAATTTCTTTGAGAAAATCCATAGATTAAAACAGAAATGCAACTGTGGTGGGGAAGGTAGTTGTTTCACCCTGCTACCCCCCAAACCCTAGAGATCTCCTTGGAAGTACTTGTAGAGGGGTTTCTATACATGTTATGGGACTTGGTACAGGGTTAATTGATGAAATTTGGAGGCTTGTATTATACAAGGAGATCATATAAGATTATCTAACAGTCTCTTTTTGGCTTTAACATATGAATCTCTGGGTCTCTGAGAGGAGAAGATTGCACCAAAGAGAATTGTGGAAGGGAATAATTAAAATTTTGAATGTGTTTTTTTTAAGATCTGTTGAACATATGGGTGTTGAGGGCATACTTGTTCACTGACTCAATAATCAAAATGTTAATCTAAAAATAATTCCTTTTCCTTTGCAAGCAGGGCATTATATAACTGATATGTAGATTTTATACTAGTTGGAAACGCACTTTGAAAAAATACTTTGATTTTTATGGACTCTTTTTCAATGTATTGCAGGCTCATCAGCAAAAGCACTCGTGAGCTTGAAAGGTAAGAAATGCAGTTTTTTATTTAGGTGTGAAATAATATGGATAAACAGACTAACATAATAAGAGGTCCTGGTTTCAGAAAGTTTTGCCCAAGGCAAATAATGACAATAGTTTTTATAATACATAAGCTAATTGTTTTATTTTAGATTGCTGTAGATTTAGTAGTCTTGTCCTCGTTACTCAAATCCCAGATATATTGCAACATTTTTGGATACTGCTTTTGAGAATGAAACCCTTTAGCAGTTACTTTCTGGGAACACCTGATTTCTCTTTATGTACTGCATAGGCCTCAGGTTGGATAAGAAAATTAAGGCATTTTTTCCTTCTCTTTGGGTACGGTAAGAGAAGTGTTCTTAGTTGGATCTTTACTTAAAATGAAATTTATATATTGTGAAGGAAACTTGTAACCTTGCTGTGTTTTCCACCAAGAACTAGTGGACTAACTCAACATAGCTGTTTATTATTTGTATTGTTCCGTTGCAGAACGATTTTTTTTGTGAATTCTGCATCAAAATTGTACTTTGCCTGGCATCAGATATTTTGTTATATATTAGAAGGCCCCCATTTACAGTGGAGAGAAAAAACAACCTATTTATTGAACTAGCTTTAAGTAGCCCATATTTTGTTTGGGCAATTTAGTTCCCTCTGACTTACGGTAGAATGCATGTGTTCATTTTAGAAAAAATTGTTCTAGAAAATTATTTTAAGTAGTAATACTAACAAATTCTGTTTGTAGGTTGACCTCTTCTAAACACCATTTTGAAAATAATCTTGCTAATACTGCCTTATTCCCAAAGTAAATGCAAGCAGCTTCTTTTGCATGCTAGGCTGTCAGCAAATGGAATGCCTAAACATATTAATTTCACATGGATATGTCCGAAAGTGCACTCTGGATGTGTGCTGGAATATTTGATAGAAAAATATTAATTCTCTAGTCAAATGTCTTCTGGCAGAGGCTAATTTAAAGGCAGAGTGTCAGTTAGTTAAAAGCCAAGTATTTTTTCTGTCTTGAAATGGTGGGAAGTGTTCTTTGGATTCTTTATATCCTATATATTGCTTTACCAAAAAAAAAAATCCTATCTGCTCTTTAGCAAAGTGATCAAACAGTGCCTTCATCACTCATTATATGAGACTTACAATTTTGTTAATCACTGCAAAAATTAATTCCAAAAACTGTTAAACCACCATCATTGATGCCTTTGCATAAGCCTGAAAATAGTGCAAAAATGAACACACAAGAGAGAAATATTTTTGTAAAGATACCGTCCATGCAGGATTATCACTCCAGGATCTCAGCTCCCTGTCATGGAAGAGATGGAACTCCCAAAATTTTGAAGATATTTTTTCTTTTAAAAAAATATTTTTGGCCCCTACAGACAGTGGTAGCTGATAGGAGCATGAATCAGAATCAATCTCCCCTTCATCAGTTATGATGCACAGTCACCGGTGTGTGGAGGGTGGCAGAAGGGGCTGGCTCATGCTCCTGCCTGTTACTGGTTCTCTTACTGGGCCAAAAAATCTTACGAGCTTGACAAGTTCCAACTTTTTTATGCTACAGAGTTGAGACCCAGAAGTGCGAATCCTTCAAGATGGTAAAAACAGAACTACAAGGTAAGTACTTTTTTTTCACTTTTCAAGTGGTAAATAACAAAATTGGAAATCTCCAATTTTTTTTTTCAAATGTCATTATCTTTAGCAGTGTTTAATGAAAGACCATGCAGTTGATCCAATAACAGATATCACCCAAACAAATCTTTGCCTCTAAGAAAAGCCCCTAATATTGGGCCATATTCAGTACCACAAGGCTGAGCCTTGTGTGTAGGCTCTGACTATATCCACTTCTTAGGAGTTCCATCATTGTATCTAATCTTGGAAGGATATATGCACCTGCTTAGCTTTGTGCACTTGGAGTAGTTTCATGTTAGGAGGTGACCATGTGAACAAGTTCCCACAAAGTAAAAGGGAGAAGGGATTTATTGCATATGAGATGCTCCTTGGTAACTTTTCATATGCACACTCTTAATCATAGTAGAAGAATGCTAGAGCACTTATTGAGGACTAAGCTACCCTGGGTCACTCTAAGTTACTGTGGAATAAGAGTGTGCTTCTGACTAGTCACCCTGTAGCAACTGGTAAACAATATATTTCTGCCCACCTTTTGCCTTACAAAATATTGTTCAGATGCCAGTGCCCTAAGTATTTAGAATTAGGCCAGTCAAAAGTCCTCCACAACAGTATGAAAACCCCTAAGTTATGGAATTCACTATCCTTGACACCCATTTTTATCCATCTTTACTTACTTTCAGACAAAATTTAAACTTTAGTTTTCAAAGTGTTTTCTTTTGTTTGTTTTATATGACTACTGATAGTGATAACCACTGATGATGGTGATTCAGAAAGTGTCTTATGGCAGTTATGCAGGTGATGTTGAACAAATGCAGCAATGAGGGTTCTGTTTGCTAAGACTTAAGGAATAGAGCATTGACATAGATTTCTCATTCTATATTCCAACTTGGACAGTTGTGCTCTCCCAACTTGGATATCTTCCATAATTTGCTATCTTTCATAACTGTTTTTTGATAATTTTCTGTATACAGTTTTGTAGTGCTGTTGTATGCTGTTAAAAAGGTCCCTTTCCACCCCCAGAGAAGGAAGGTAGATGAATAATTTTGCATGTTTTATTATAAACTTTTGTCCTGAATTACAGAAATATTTTTAAAGAAGAACTCTTGTAAGTTGCACAGTGAACTTTTAAAAAAAGATTACTTAAAAAATATAAACATAAACTAGCTGTACATATCCATGTGGTTCTGTGCTAGCTGTGATAGCTGCCTAGGTAGCTTCTATTCTGATGTGACATTTAATGGCAGACAACATGGATTTCAAGAGATCTAAACACTTCAGCAGGAGAAAACAAGAGTTTTTAGACCTTAATGTGCAGCATAATTCATTTAGCCTGCTTTATAGGGCATTTGGAAAAATTTGTTTGAGATGGTAGAATTTTAAATCCATTTGCAAGTAGCCTTTAAGAAAGTGTTAAAAACAGCAAAGAAAAATACTTTTAAAGTGGAGTTTAAAGGTACCTTGCTAACACTTTTGGCAGTAGTTAGATTAAAAATGTATTAATGATATATGTCTGTTCAACAGAAGGAAGCTTATCCAGCACATGGAATGAAAAGTACAGTTCCCTACAGAAAACCCCTATTTGGAAAGGCAAGAATGCTGGCTCTACTGTGGAAATGGTAAGAAGCAAATACTGATTTCTAAGAAGTGATGTCAGTTACGTTTACTGTTAATATAGTCATTCTCTAAAGTAGGGCCAGAGAGTTGTAGCAGTGATGGTCCAAGAAATATCTGAGAAGCAAGGATTTTTGTTTAGTGATACCTTTCATTGGACCAACTGTATAGTTGGGAGAGATGTTAGACTTTTGGATACTAAGTGCCCTTCTGGGATGGAAGCAGGTACTTCTGAAGTCTTCCCTCTGCTCTGTTCCTGGTTTACAGTCCTCCTCCACTCCTTTAAAAGCCTTTTTTATTTTATATATAGAATTAAACGCAAGTCCCATTGTTTTATCTGATATTTAGCTTAAGCTGTACCTGCTGTTTTTCCAGACTTGAGGACCTTGTGTGACATCTCTCCCAACTATACTGTCAAGCCGAAACAGCCCATTTCTTGCATAATACCTTAAAGTCATCTGTAAATCAAGTGTTATTTCATAGTTTGTGAATGCCCTCTAAATGAGTAGCTACGTAAGGAAAATATTCTGTACAAATCAGTGACAGGAAAGCGTATCATGAATATAACTAGTAGAATTAAATCACTAGCCTGTTTCAAGATAGTTCTCAACCATTTGCTACTTTATCATCAACAGTTTGGACTTAGCATGGGTGTCCTGTAGTTTCCTGGCTTTCTCCCACACTTTGAGTCTGATCTGGATCTGTCACGGCACGTCTACACGAGACATTTACTGTAGTAGACTAATTGGCTATGCAGTAAATGTCTTGGCATCTACACATACAGGGCTATTAGGCTGAAGTAAGCTAATAAACTCTGCAGGAGGATAGTACTTGTATTTACAAAAATACAAGTACTATCCTGCTACTGAGTTTTTTTAATCTGCAGCAGCGCATATGTAGATGCTACCCCAGCTGGCTGGAGCACGAAGGCACTTCAGTGTAGGGGCTGCCAGCTGGCTCTACTGGAGCACCTTCATGCCCTAGCCAGCCCCTCTGCGGTACGTTGAGCCAGGTCAGAGCAGCCGTGGTCTGGCAGCCTGACATCCTGGGCTCCCTGCCACATGGGGCTGTTCTGACCCTGGCTCAGTGTGCTGGGGTACCAGGCAAGCGTTCAAACGTGGTGCCTGGCAACAATAAACTCTGGCATTATATGCACCAGAATTTATTGCTTCAAATTAATCACACGTGTGGATTCATGTAAATTAGGAGCAACTCCATTGTTCTTAATAGAGAAACTGCTAAAAGTGAGCTCTTCATTTAGTTTTGCCTCTTCCCAACCCCTTTTAAACTGGCATGCACCAACAGTGGACCCAGGAACGGGGCTAGCATGGGGTGCACTGTCCCCTACCTGCCCCCTCCCCCCACTTTGGCTCTGATATGCATGTATAAAAAAATGAGCTCTGAGCTCACTGCCTTTTTAGAGTGGACTCCTGATAGAGCTCTGCATGCATGAGATTTTTAAATTCACTAGCTGATCATTGGGAGCCAGAAACACCATTTTCACACTGCGTCAAAGTCCAGGGAGTGAGCACCACCATTGATCATCCCCTCTTTTCCCTTGCTGCTGAATTCAGAAGGAAGGGGAGGCAAACAGCACTCTGGTTACACCTGGAGCTCAGATTGACCAGATGGTTATGTTAGAGCTCATTCTGCTTGCATGACAGCCAAAGGGCGTTTGGAAAGCACTGCCAACCCCCCCTATCCCTGGATCCACCCTTAGCTTGCACCACAGGAATTGCTAGCAGGGTGCAGTCCTTATGTTAACCTGGCTTGTGGGTCGGGGCACAAGATGAATGTAGGAAGAAGGGGAGCTCAGAAATCATGTGCAAGAACCTGTTATAGCCCTATCCTTTATTTTTAGTGAAGACCATTTTCTTTGGCATATTAAAAGGAAATAACCAAAAAAAGTGTTTTGAAAACAAAATGCCACACATTTACAAATTCAATTTCCAGTTTTCTTAACCTTTACTATTTTTGTATTGGAGCTGTCATGATTTACAGTTAGTATTGAACAGATTTAAATCTTAAATTCCTTCCTTTCTTGCTCTAGAGCTTTATATAATTTAAACATTATTTATCATGGTTCCATTTTTAGCATTTTGTGGTATAAAGGAAGTTTTCGAGATAGAGGTTTTAAATTTTTTTTAAATACATTGTTTGGTGCATAGCGATTCTTGAAGCAACACTATAAAGTTTATTGTCGTAATCCATATTTTTGTGTCATTATGTATTAAACAATGTGCATTATGTATACCAGTTGTTTAGTAATAAATTAAAAAACTCCTTTTGGCAGGAGCTTATCCAACTCAGTTTTTTTATTCAGACTGTATCAGAAGAAATGCATTGTTTGAAGGCACTTTTCTCTTTAAGCCCTGGCAATTTGCTTTTAAAAGGTGAAACTAATGGATCCCCTTATCATAGCTGTACTATCAGACAGTGCTTCATAGAAATAATTATGTATCACTCATCCAAAAGCATAGGCAGTAAAGCACAATAGCTATTATGCACATTAGCAGATTGTGCATGACAGGAAGAAATGAGTTTTTTTCATTTGTTTCTTTATTTTGGTACATACAGCCCTTCAGAAATTCAAAGCGGAGTCGTCTGTTTTGTGAAGAAGACGACAGACAATTAAATACAAGGTCACCCAAAAGAAATCAAAAGGTTGCAATGGTTACTCAGGTATGTATGTGTCTATATGAAGACATTTATCAGAAAGGGAGGTAAATCTAGTTATATTGATTGAAAATCAGATTTTATTCGCTCTCTGTTTACATAGTCAATTTATGCATTTTGGGGTGCAATAGACTTGTATATCCTCTCTTTTCCACAACTGGGTTCCTGTGTGAGGTTGACAGTGTTCGTGTTGATTCCCAAAAGTAGGAAAATAGGACAGTAGGGCTGAAAGGGGCTCTTGTGTCCTACTACTGCAGGCAACCACATCACCTAATCACATTCATGTTTTAATTAAGCTCCATTGTAAAGTAGTGGGTTGGTGGCTCCCTAACTCCCGTAACAAATATGTTTCAGAACAACATGAATTTGATAATTAGAAACTTTCTAAATTCTTGCTTAAATTTATTCATGGCTAGTTTATAACCATTTGTTTTTATGAAAACATTATCCTTGAGCTTAAAATGCTTGTCTCCTTCCTTAGTATTTAACCCTGGCTATATTTGTTGAAAGCAGTGCTATCTCCTGTCAGCCTTTGTTCTGCTAGGGCCTATATCAACCAACTTCTTTTGGTCCCCTGGTCCCCTTTTTGTTCCCTGTACCTGCTCCAGTTTGAATTAATTTTTCTTGAATGCAGGTGGCTAGTCTTATTCCAGGCAAGTATTCCAGGCCAGTATGCCAGTATTCCTGGCAAGGTCTGGTATCTTTCTTCTCTGTTAATACCCTTGGGTTTGTCAGGGAAAAATATGAAGTAATACTCTACTGTGTTCAAATTTAGGAGTAAGTTAGCTTCTATATCTGTCCACTAAGGCAACCCCTGTTTCACAAACATTACCATGCGATTATGCTTCAATCATGTTTGAAAATTGTTCTTGTATTTTAGGTCATACCCATAGCATGGCTGGTGAAGTTGTTTTCAAACACAGTTAAAACCTGCAGAAGGTTGTATGTACATACCTAGTATGGTTATCAGCTACCAAAAAACCATGTTCGGACACTTTTTCCAAGGCCTCATCTTTATCACACTGATATTGCTAAAATTTCATATACAGTTCAAGTTAAAGAATAAAAACTGGAAACAGTACTTCAGAAAAGGTGCCTGCATTTTAGTCACCATTTCATGTGTGCTTGTTGGGCACAAGATGAATTAAATATTCCTTCGTATGTTGGAGATCACCTGGAGCTTTATGTACAGTAATGCCTCTACCACTGCTGGACCTTAACTAGCAATGTCCGTATGTCCAAAAAAACCTAGGGTAGAGAGTCTAACCAGCTAGTAGTAGTGGGTGATACTATCTCTGTTAGTTTGTGGCATCAGTTCTTTTATTGCTGGCTGTAATCCTTAGCATTTTATATTGATATTACCTTTGGAATAAAGAATTTAAAATATTGAACAAAATATTTGAATTAAAATGTTGCAGGTTCTACTGTACTTACTTTTAACCAAAGAAATGAACTTTGCTTGTCTTGTTGAAGAATTCTAGAATGGCTCCACTCTATCTGTTGCATTGTCCCATTTTGTATATTTGCTATTGTAAGTGCTTCATTTTCACCTGGGAAATTAAATCACTAGTAACCACTCTGTTGTTTTTTTGTGTAGAAGTTTACTGCAACAGTGCCAACACCAGACAAGAAAGCATCACAGAAGATTGGTTTGCGGTTACGTAACCTACTCAAACTTCCCAAAGCACACAAATGGTGCATATATGAATGGTTCTATTCAAATATAGATAAGTATGTATTATTTCATCATATATTATGAATTTGTCACACTGGAATTGAACTGTAAATTCATAGAATCATATGGGGTTGGAAGAGACCTCAGGAGGTCATCTAGTCCAATTCCCTGCTCAAAACAGGACCATCTCCAACTATCTCATCCCATTCAAGGCTTTGCCTAGCCAGGTCTTAAAAACTGCCAAGGTTAGAGAGTCCACAACCTCTCTGGGTAACTTATTCCAGTGCTTTACTACCCTCCTGGTGAGAGATTTTTTCCTAATATCTAACCAAAACTTCCTTTGCTACAACTTGAGACTATTGCTCCTTGTTCAGTCATCTGCCACCACTGGGAGCAGTCTAGCTCCATCTTCTTTGGAATCACCATTCAGGTAGTTGATGGCTGCAGTTAAATCCCCTCTCAATCTTCTTTTCCAAATTAAGTAAGCTGCATTCCCTCAGCCTCTCCTCAGAAGTCATGTGACCTAGGTCCCTAACCATTTTTGTTGCCCTCAACTGGACTGTCTCCAATTTGTCCACATCCTTTCTGTAGTGGTGGGGGGGCCAAAACTGGACACAGTACACCAGGTGTCTCACAAGTGCTGAACAGAGGGGAAGAATCACTTCCCTGATCTGTCTTGATAATACTCCTACTATGCAGCCCAGTATGCTGTTAGCCTTCTTTACAACAAGAGCACACTGTTGGCTCATATTCAGTTTATTGTCCACTGTAATCCCTAGGTCATTTTCTGCAGAACTGCTGCTCAGCTAGTTGGTCCCCAACCTGTACAGTGCATGGGATTGTTCTGTCCTAAGTGCAGGACTTTCCACATCTCCTTATTGAACCTCATGACCAGTCCTCCAATTTGTCTAGGTCTCTGTCAATCTTAGCCCTACCCTCCAGTGCATCTACTTCTCCCCGTAACTTGATGTCATCTGCAAACTTACTGAGGGTGCACTCCACCCCTTCTTCCACATTGTTGATGAAGATATTGAACAAAACTGGCCCCAGAACCAATCCCTGGGGCACTCCACTTGATAACAGCTGCCAGCTAAACACTTTGAGCCATTGATTACTACCCTTTGAGTTTGATGATCCAGCCAGTTTTCTATCTGCCATCCATCCAACCCATACTTCCTTACCTTGCTTGCAAGAATGTTGTGGGAGACTGTACCAAAAGCCTTGCTAAAGTCAAGGTATGTCATGTCCACTGTTCTCCCCAGATCCACAGAGCCAATCATCTCATCACAGAAGGCAATCAAGTTGGTAAGGCATGATTTGCCCTTAGTGAATCCATGCTGAGTGTTCCTATTCACCCTCTTCTTCTCCAAGTGCTTAGAAATAGATTCCTTGAGGACTTGCTCCATGATTTTTTTCCAGGGACTGAGATGAGGCTGACCGTTCTGTACTTCACTGGATCCTCCTTCTTCACTTTCTTAAAGCTGGGCACTATATTTTCTTAAAGCTGGGCACTATATTTGCCCTTTTCCAGTTTTCCAGGACCTCTCCCAACTGCCACAAGTTTTCAAAGATAATGGGCAGTGACTCTGCAATCACATTGGCCAACTCCCTCAGTGCCCTTGAGTGCATTGTGGACTTGTATATGTCCAGTTCTTTTAAATGGCCCCTAACCTATTCTTTCACCACTGTTGGCTTCTCACCTTCTCCCCAAACTGTGATCCCAAGTGCAGTATTCTGGGAGCTGACCTTGCCTGTGCTGACCGGAAAAAAAAGGCTTTTCTGCGTCATTTGTCACTAGGTTGCCTCCCCCATTCGGTAAGGGACCCACACTTTCCCTGATCTTCCTATTGTTGCTGATATACTTGTAGAAACCCTTCTTGTTACCCTTCACATGCTAGCTGCAACTCCAGTTGTGCTTTGGCCTTCCTAATTTCATCCTGACATTATAGTAAGGCATCTGAACTTTCTGTCTTGACACTGAGATTTTCTTTTAAATAAAAAAGAAAAACATACTTTTGCAGTTCCAAGGTTCATGACTAGTACCCAGCTTGAGAGCTCATTTAGTATTCTATGGCATGTTTTAATTTGTGTTGAGAGCTTCCTTCAAGTAGCCTATATCAAGAGCCAGCAACCTTTTAAACCTGAGGGGTGTAACAGCCCAACTGTTGTCCAACATAGGCCAGGTAGCTTTGGCTGCCTGTAAGTGGCAGGGGGGTTTCCCCGTGTCCACACTGCAGGCAGGCAGCTGGGAGCTGTGCCAGCATTGCTGCCACTTCTCCCAGCCCCTGGCTCCTTGGCTTTGTGCCAGCTCAGCTGCCAGCCTTTGGGGAGTTGCATCTGGCATGTGCAAACTGCACCTTTGCTGCTGTTGTTTCTCCCATCTCTCCCTTGCATTACCCTGCCCTGCCCTGTCCTGTCCTAGCACAGCTCCCCACTAGGGCTCTGCAAAGCTTCGGTCCCTAATTCGATGCAACCCAATTCACTGGCCAAATCTCCAAATCTGAATTGAATCGGAGGACCCTTTAATCTCTCCGAATTGATTTGGAAAGATTTGGAGATTCAGACATAGAGACAGCTTTAAATGTTTTTTCTACATACCTCTAGGTAGCAGGGGCTCTTGAATGCTGTGATGCTGGGGCTCATGGAGTGCCCTACAGAAGCACGGGGGGCTCCCCAGTGCACTCAGCAGCAGACCCAGAAGTACTTCCAGTCCACTTCTAGCTTTGCTGCTGAGCATGCTGGAATCTGCCTGACCCTGGCACAGCTCCTTGCTGCCTGGCCCCAAAACAGGCGCAGGCAAAGCTAGTTTCTGCCTGCAGTCCATATGTTGCTGACTTGGCCTACATCAAATGGGGAAAATGCAAAATCCTCATTGTGTTTTAGCTCCTAGTATAAGAGTGAGAGTACTGTTAGGGAATTTCTTGATGTTTGAGATTGGTGGTAGCAAAGTAGAACAAGAAATGGATGCCCTCAGATTTCCCTTAGATACTACCTCCATAACAATCATGAATGCTGGCTGCTTAGCATTCCAGTGATCTCCCTCTTGATTTTAATTGATGAAGGAACTTCCTGCTAGAGCTGTGCTACCATGTCTTGTTGAAGTTAAGAACGAAAACTAGCAAGATTCCCTCCAGCTCTTCGCTGGTTCCCCACAATTATTTTGGTTCTCCTAACCTGCCTTTCAGTCTATTTGTAAGGTCTTTGTTTCAGGTGGTTTTGCCCCCTTTTTACAAGATTTCAACACTTGTTCTCCCAGCATCATTGTTAGGGCAAATAGTGTTTGGAAGTGTGTTGTTGTTTTTTGGAGGGTTTTTTTGGGGGGGGTTGTATTTTAAATTATTTTTTTTCAAATCTTGTCTCTAATTTTGAACTGGTGAATTTAAGAATTAACAATTACACTTCTGTGCTTTCAGCTGCACTTGGTATATAGCTCTTTCAGTGTTGTTTTGGGGTAGCACCTTGCTTCCCAAGATCTCACTGATTCATAATGATTTGCTTGGGTGGACTGCTGTGTCTGCACTGAGCCTCATTGACTTCAGTAGGGCTCTGCACAAGTGTAGTTGTCCAGCATAACATAGTGTAGGAACAGTTGTCAGTTTTTCCACAAAGCATCAAGGGAGGGGGGAAAATGTAAATTAAAAAAATGGAATGAAATATAAAACCCCAGATATTGGTGAGAGGACCTAACTATTTTATACTCTCTCTCCTCACCCAACTGACTTAATTTCAGTGTAGTGGTGTCTCTTGCATAAAAATGACTCAATTTACACTTTAACATTTGCAATGTATCTGTTCAGATTTCCTGTTGTGGGGACTGAAGTTTAACATCTGATGGCTAAAATTTACAATTAACAGAGTACCAATTGCATTTTAACAGGCCATTATTTGAAGGAGATAATGATTTCTGCGTATGCCTGAAAGAGTCTTTCCCAAATTTGAAAACCCGAAAATTAACAAGAGTTGAATGGGGGAAAATCAGACGATTAATGGGAAAACCACGAAGGTGAAAATATTTTCATTTTTTAAACTCTGAAGAATTATTGTGGTGTGAATTGAAATTGTTAACTTTTTCTGGACTGAACGTACTAAAATGCAGTTGCACAATTTTGAGGCAGATGATAATGAATAATAATAATAATATAAAGAGGACAGCTAGCCTTTATCCGTGCATATATGAAAGGTTTATAGGAACTGACACTTTTTTTTCCCTCTCAGTTACTTAATTGAGTTTAATTGACAGAGGTTGCCAGTCATTGCACAGTTATTAGGACCCCTTCTCTCTAATGCTACAATGTCACATGGTGTGGAAAAAAATCTGCTTTGCCCTGCCTGAGTTTTGAGGGACTACGGGATGGGTCAGAAGGAATGTATCCTTAGCTGGTGGCTTAAGATTTTTATTTATAAATAAATTGTATTTATGTATTTGTTTGTTTGTTTGTTTATTTTTATATAGATAGGTAGGTATAGGTGTATATATAATGTTATATATATGTATGTGTGTGTGTTTGTGTATGTGTGTGTATATATATGTATGTATGTATGTAATTTTAATTTTGGTTTTAATAATGGAGCCTATATACTCCAGGAGATCCAAGAGAAAGGATGGATAAATTATACTGCATGTGAAAAAGACTGAACAAAATAATAAAAAATATAAATACTAAAACTCAAGTATTGAATATATTTTGTAAATCATATTATCAAGTTAAATTGGATAGTTAGTCCTATGAAGGCTATTTCATCTTTTCATCTTTCAATTTTTCAAGAGGAATAGTAA
>NW_017728943.1:71502015-71538236 GCF_001723895.1 Crocodylus porosus | reverse complement strand
TTGGTCCCCTGGTCCCCTTTTTGTTCCCTGTACCTGCTCCAGTTTGAATTAATTTTTCTTGAATGCAGGTGGCTAGTCTTATTCCAGGCAAGTATTCCAGGCCAGTATGCCAGTATTCCTGGCAAGGTCTGGTATCTTTCTTCTCTGTTAATACCCTTGGGTTTGTCAGGGAAAAATATGAAGTAATACTCTACTGTGTTCAAATTTAGGAGTAAGTTAGCTTCTATATCTGTCCACTAAGGCAACCCCTGTTTCACAAACATTACCATGCGATTATGCTTCAATCATGTTTGAAAATTGTTCTTGTATTTTAGGTCATACCCATAGCATGGCTGGTGAAGTTGTTTTCAAACACAGTTAAAACCTGCAGAAGGTTGTATGTACATACCTAGTATGGTTATCAGCTACCAAAAAACCATGTTCGGACACTTTTTCCAAGGCCTCATCTTTATCACACTGATATTGCTAAAATTTCATATACAGTTCAAGTTAAAGAATAAAAACTGGAAACAGTACTTCAGAAAAGGTGCCTGCATTTTAGTCACCATTTCATGTGTGCTTGTTGGGCACAAGATGAATTAAATATTCCTTCGTATGTTGGAGATCACCTGGAGCTTTATGTACAGTAATGCCTCTACCACTGCTGGACCTTAACTAGCAATGTCCGTATGTCCAAAAAAACCTAGGGTAGAGAGTCTAACCAGCTAGTAGTAGTGGGTGATACTATCTCTGTTAGTTTGTGGCATCAGTTCTTTTATTGCTGGCTGTAATCCTTAGCATTTTATATTGATATTACCTTTGGAATAAAGAATTTAAAATATTGAACAAAATATTTGAATTAAAATGTTGCAGGTTCTACTGTACTTACTTTTAACCAAAGAAATGAACTTTGCTTGTCTTGTTGAAGAATTCTAGAATGGCTCCACTCTATCTGTTGCATTGTCCCATTTTGTATATTTGCTATTGTAAGTGCTTCATTTTCACCTGGGAAATTAAATCACTAGTAACCACTCTGTTGTTTTTTTGTGTAGAAGTTTACTGCAACAGTGCCAACACCAGACAAGAAAGCATCACAGAAGATTGGTTTGCGGTTACGTAACCTACTCAAACTTCCCAAAGCACACAAATGGTGCATATATGAATGGTTCTATTCAAATATAGATAAGTATGTATTATTTCATCATATATTATGAATTTGTCACACTGGAATTGAACTGTAAATTCATAGAATCATATGGGGTTGGAAGAGACCTCAGGAGGTCATCTAGTCCAATTCCCTGCTCAAAACAGGACCATCTCCAACTATCTCATCCCATTCAAGGCTTTGCCTAGCCAGGTCTTAAAAACTGCCAAGGTTAGAGAGTCCACAACCTCTCTGGGTAACTTATTCCAGTGCTTTACTACCCTCCTGGTGAGAGATTTTTTCCTAATATCTAACCAAAACTTCCTTTGCTACAACTTGAGACTATTGCTCCTTGTTCAGTCATCTGCCACCACTGGGAGCAGTCTAGCTCCATCTTCTTTGGAATCACCATTCAGGTAGTTGATGGCTGCAGTTAAATCCCCTCTCAATCTTCTTTTCCAAATTAAGTAAGCTGCATTCCCTCAGCCTCTCCTCAGAAGTCATGTGACCTAGGTCCCTAACCATTTTTGTTGCCCTCAACTGGACTGTCTCCAATTTGTCCACATCCTTTCTGTAGTGGTGGGGGGGCCAAAACTGGACACAGTACACCAGGTGTCTCACAAGTGCTGAACAGAGGGGAAGAATCACTTCCCTGATCTGTCTTGATAATACTCCTACTATGCAGCCCAGTATGCTGTTAGCCTTCTTTACAACAAGAGCACACTGTTGGCTCATATTCAGTTTATTGTCCACTGTAATCCCTAGGTCATTTTCTGCAGAACTGCTGCTCAGCTAGTTGGTCCCCAACCTGTACAGTGCATGGGATTGTTCTGTCCTAAGTGCAGGACTTTCCACATCTCCTTATTGAACCTCATGACCAGTCCTCCAATTTGTCTAGGTCTCTGTCAATCTTAGCCCTACCCTCCAGTGCATCTACTTCTCCCCGTAACTTGATGTCATCTGCAAACTTACTGAGGGTGCACTCCACCCCTTCTTCCACATTGTTGATGAAGATATTGAACAAAACTGGCCCCAGAACCAATCCCTGGGGCACTCCACTTGATAACAGCTGCCAGCTAAACACTTTGAGCCATTGATTACTACCCTTTGAGTTTGATGATCCAGCCAGTTTTCTATCTGCCATCCATCCAACCCATACTTCCTTACCTTGCTTGCAAGAATGTTGTGGGAGACTGTACCAAAAGCCTTGCTAAAGTCAAGGTATGTCATGTCCACTGTTCTCCCCAGATCCACAGAGCCAATCATCTCATCACAGAAGGCAATCAAGTTGGTAAGGCATGATTTGCCCTTAGTGAATCCATGCTGAGTGTTCCTATTCACCCTCTTCTTCTCCAAGTGCTTAGAAATAGATTCCTTGAGGACTTGCTCCATGATTTTTTTCCAGGGACTGAGATGAGGCTGACCGTTCTGTACTTCACTGGATCCTCCTTCTTCACTTTCTTAAAGCTGGGCACTATATTTTCTTAAAGCTGGGCACTATATTTGCCCTTTTCCAGTTTTCCAGGACCTCTCCCAACTGCCACAAGTTTTCAAAGATAATGGGCAGTGACTCTGCAATCACATTGGCCAACTCCCTCAGTGCCCTTGAGTGCATTGTGGACTTGTATATGTCCAGTTCTTTTAAATGGCCCCTAACCTATTCTTTCACCACTGTTGGCTTCTCACCTTCTCCCCAAACTGTGATCCCAAGTGCAGTATTCTGGGAGCTGACCTTGCCTGTGCTGACCGGAAAAAAAAGGCTTTTCTGCGTCATTTGTCACTAGGTTGCCTCCCCCATTCGGTAAGGGACCCACACTTTCCCTGATCTTCCTATTGTTGCTGATATACTTGTAGAAACCCTTCTTGTTACCCTTCACATGCTAGCTGCAACTCCAGTTGTGCTTTGGCCTTCCTAATTTCATCCTGACATTATAGTAAGGCATCTGAACTTTCTGTCTTGACACTGAGATTTTCTTTTAAATAAAAAAGAAAAACATACTTTTGCAGTTCCAAGGTTCATGACTAGTACCCAGCTTGAGAGCTCATTTAGTATTCTATGGCATGTTTTAATTTGTGTTGAGAGCTTCCTTCAAGTAGCCTATATCAAGAGCCAGCAACCTTTTAAACCTGAGGGGTGTAACAGCCCAACTGTTGTCCAACATAGGCCAGGTAGCTTTGGCTGCCTGTAAGTGGCAGGGGGGTTTCCCCGTGTCCACACTGCAGGCAGGCAGCTGGGAGCTGTGCCAGCATTGCTGCCACTTCTCCCAGCCCCTGGCTCCTTGGCTTTGTGCCAGCTCAGCTGCCAGCCTTTGGGGAGTTGCATCTGGCATGTGCAAACTGCACCTTTGCTGCTGTTGTTTCTCCCATCTCTCCCTTGCATTACCCTGCCCTGCCCTGTCCTGTCCTAGCACAGCTCCCCACTAGGGCTCTGCAAAGCTTCGGTCCCTAATTCGATGCAACCCAATTCACTGGCCAAATCTCCAAATCTGAATTGAATCGGAGGACCCTTTAATCTCTCCGAATTGATTTGGAAAGATTTGGAGATTCAGACATAGAGACAGCTTTAAATGTTTTTTCTACATACCTCTAGGTAGCAGGGGCTCTTGAATGCTGTGATGCTGGGGCTCATGGAGTGCCCTACAGAAGCACGGGGGGCTCCCCAGTGCACTCAGCAGCAGACCCAGAAGTACTTCCAGTCCACTTCTAGCTTTGCTGCTGAGCATGCTGGAATCTGCCTGACCCTGGCACAGCTCCTTGCTGCCTGGCCCCAAAACAGGCGCAGGCAAAGCTAGTTTCTGCCTGCAGTCCATATGTTGCTGACTTGGCCTACATCAAATGGGGAAAATGCAAAATCCTCATTGTGTTTTAGCTCCTAGTATAAGAGTGAGAGTACTGTTAGGGAATTTCTTGATGTTTGAGATTGGTGGTAGCAAAGTAGAACAAGAAATGGATGCCCTCAGATTTCCCTTAGATACTACCTCCATAACAATCATGAATGCTGGCTGCTTAGCATTCCAGTGATCTCCCTCTTGATTTTAATTGATGAAGGAACTTCCTGCTAGAGCTGTGCTACCATGTCTTGTTGAAGTTAAGAACGAAAACTAGCAAGATTCCCTCCAGCTCTTCGCTGGTTCCCCACAATTATTTTGGTTCTCCTAACCTGCCTTTCAGTCTATTTGTAAGGTCTTTGTTTCAGGTGGTTTTGCCCCCTTTTTACAAGATTTCAACACTTGTTCTCCCAGCATCATTGTTAGGGCAAATAGTGTTTGGAAGTGTGTTGTTGTTTTTTGGAGGGTTTTTTTGGGGGGGGTTGTATTTTAAATTATTTTTTTTCAAATCTTGTCTCTAATTTTGAACTGGTGAATTTAAGAATTAACAATTACACTTCTGTGCTTTCAGCTGCACTTGGTATATAGCTCTTTCAGTGTTGTTTTGGGGTAGCACCTTGCTTCCCAAGATCTCACTGATTCATAATGATTTGCTTGGGTGGACTGCTGTGTCTGCACTGAGCCTCATTGACTTCAGTAGGGCTCTGCACAAGTGTAGTTGTCCAGCATAACATAGTGTAGGAACAGTTGTCAGTTTTTCCACAAAGCATCAAGGGAGGGGGGAAAATGTAAATTAAAAAAATGGAATGAAATATAAAACCCCAGATATTGGTGAGAGGACCTAACTATTTTATACTCTCTCTCCTCACCCAACTGACTTAATTTCAGTGTAGTGGTGTCTCTTGCATAAAAATGACTCAATTTACACTTTAACATTTGCAATGTATCTGTTCAGATTTCCTGTTGTGGGGACTGAAGTTTAACATCTGATGGCTAAAATTTACAATTAACAGAGTACCAATTGCATTTTAACAGGCCATTATTTGAAGGAGATAATGATTTCTGCGTATGCCTGAAAGAGTCTTTCCCAAATTTGAAAACCCGAAAATTAACAAGAGTTGAATGGGGGAAAATCAGACGATTAATGGGAAAACCACGAAGGTGAAAATATTTTCATTTTTTAAACTCTGAAGAATTATTGTGGTGTGAATTGAAATTGTTAACTTTTTCTGGACTGAACGTACTAAAATGCAGTTGCACAATTTTGAGGCAGATGATAATGAATAATAATAATAATATAAAGAGGACAGCTAGCCTTTATCCGTGCATATATGAAAGGTTTATAGGAACTGACACTTTTTTTTCCCTCTCAGTTACTTAATTGAGTTTAATTGACAGAGGTTGCCAGTCATTGCACAGTTATTAGGACCCCTTCTCTCTAATGCTACAATGTCACATGGTGTGGAAAAAAATCTGCTTTGCCCTGCCTGAGTTTTGAGGGACTACGGGATGGGTCAGAAGGAATGTATCCTTAGCTGGTGGCTTAAGATTTTTATTTATAAATAAATTGTATTTATGTATTTGTTTGTTTGTTTGTTTATTTTTATATAGATAGGTAGGTATAGGTGTATATATAATGTTATATATATGTATGTGTGTGTGTTTGTGTATGTGTGTGTATATATATGTATGTATGTATGTAATTTTAATTTTGGTTTTAATAATGGAGCCTATATACTCCAGGAGATCCAAGAGAAAGGATGGATAAATTATACTGCATGTGAAAAAGACTGAACAAAATAATAAAAAATATAAATACTAAAACTCAAGTATTGAATATATTTTGTAAATCATATTATCAAGTTAAATTGGATAGTTAGTCCTATGAAGGCTATTTCATCTTTTCATCTTTTAATTTTTCAAGAGGAATAGTAAGTTATTAAATTAATATATGTTCTACAGTTTTCAGAAAATATCTACTAGTTGATAATCATTTAAGTATATTATATGATACCCCTTTTGAGCTTAGGAATTAGCTTCACTAGTCCACAAGTTTAGAAAATGAATGCTTGTTAGTTTTTTATAAGTATAATTTGTTAAGGATTGCAAAAGTGTTTCAGCTGTGTGTGTGTGTGTGTGTGTGTGTAATTTTAATTTTGGTTTTAATAATGGAGCCTATATACTCCAGGAGATCCAAGAGAAAGGATGGATAAATTGTATTGCATGTTAAATTATATTAAAATAAATAAATAAATAAATATTTCTCAGTCTTTGTCATGAAGTAAGGTAGAAAAGTTGCTATTAATATGACAAGTTACAGCAGAAGGCAACTCAGGGGTTAAAATGCTACATGCCCTCATTACCCTGTCACTCGCACTATTGTTGTCAACTGCGGTGCCATAATAATGCAGGATTTTAACAGTTTTTAATGCAAAAAGACAACAGAACCAATTTACAAATAGTTCTTACTAGAGAGGTGGTTAGCCATGTTAGTCTGAAGTCCAGCAGAAAGTGTAGCAGAGTGGTACTATATAGACTGATTCATAGTATCTGATGATGAAGTAACCTGTCGCTTATGAAAGCTTATGCCTTGAGGCACCTCATCCCTAAAGAGATACCTCTTTTGAAAACATTGTGCCTAAAGTTTCGGTAATTCTTTTTATCTTATCCCTATATTATTAAGATCTAGACCAGTGAATCTTGAGATGGGTGCCACAGCCCGTTGGAATACCATGAGATCCTTTTTAGGAGTGTTTCTCAGCATGGTTATTAGATGGGCAAATATCTACACAATTCGCAAAATAAACCCAGAGATTTCAAACAGAAAGCCATTGCATCAAAAACATTCTGATCTGCTGCAGTAATTGCTCTGTTATCTTCTGTAGTCAAGAAATGAGCGAAAGCTATAACCTGGCATTTTCTGAGGGGTGCCTTGCATCTAACAAGGGGTTCCTGGAGTTTAAAAAGGTTGAGAATTGATGGTTTAGACGATGTCTATTTGATGATATATACAATACACTTTTCATATGCATGTGAGATCCATGTATGTGGATTTTCAGTGCTGAGTTTCACAGTCGTTTTACCTGATCATATCATAGATGTTCTTCTGCCTTCTTTGAGGAGGAGAGGTCAGCACTAAAACAGAAACGGCAGAAAATTCGGCTTTTACAACAGCGGAAAGTTGCAGATATCTCACAGTTCAAAGATCTTCCAGAAGAAATTCCATTACCACTTGTTATAGGAACAAAAGTTACAGGTACTTTTTTAAATATAGGTTTTTTTTAATTTATCAGTAAACATAGCACACTACAAATAGATTTTAAAAAGTTAAATGTTTGGGGGAATTCAGTATCAGTAAATTTTACAAAATAAAGCAATTTTAAAACACAGAGTTAATTTCCAGTAAAAATGTTCAAATTTAATTACTGTTCATAAAGAAGTAGCATGCTTTCCAAATACTACCCTCAAACAAGATAGCTTTATTACTGCAATATTAGTTGTAAGAAATCTGGTTTAAAAAATTAGAAATATTCAAAGGTTGAAGAGGAAGCTGTTTACATTTCTTTAATTCCTAATCTAAATCTTCCATTTGGTTGTTATTTGAAAACTTAGGGAGCATATGTTATTCCATCTCTTATTATTAATGATAGGCAAGCATGTAAAAGCTGACTTTACCCCAACTACAGAGTTGGCCCAGTAAAAGATATCGGTCATTCTAAGAAATCCTTGACTCTGCCTTTTAGGCACCTAAGTGTGATCCTATTCTACCATGTTCAAGTTCCAAAGAATCCAATAATGTATCTATTTTTGTAATGTGCTGGGACCTTGGCCTCAAAATTAAGTGAAAAAAAAAAAAAAGAAGAGCAAGGGAGGAAGAAAAGAACCCTTCCACTGTTTTACTAATATTTTTTCATAGAATTGAGCAGGCTGAAATAGATCAGAGTAGAGTAGGATCTGGCTCTAAGTTTTAAGCTTAAACTACAGTCCTTTGTAAATGTTAAAATATCTGTTCCAAAGCAGGTGAGCACTTGATATTGCAAAAGTAATTAAATATTAAGGAGCAGAATTTTTTTTTAAAATGACATTGCTTTATTGAGAAACCTACATATGAGTGAAGAATCAGTGTTGCTGAAATTGTTGCATTCATTCTGAATTCAAAAGTCATGCTTCTGTAAAAAAATGAGAAGACATTGCTGTCTGTGATTCAGACATGTTTCATTTCACAGCTCATTGAAGGGCTGCAGGAAGCTAACACCTGGCCTGCCGACTGGAACCTAGCAGCTTTTCCTCCCACCACTACTGCTACTGCCTCAGTCCGAGCCTCTGGGCTTCCCCTTCCTCTTCTAGCCTCTGCTTCCTGCTCCCACTCCTAGGCATGGGGCAATTTTGCCTTAGAAGGGCCCAGAGAACCTACAGAGAACCTTGTGGGCCTGGGTGACCCCTGGCTGCTCAGAATTTGGACAGCTCTCTCTTACTTAATGATTTAGGCTTGTCACCCCACTCTCTTTCCCAGTCAAGCCAACGATATTTGTCATTGTCTAAATAATGATTTCTCTTGAAATGGATGTGCCTATGGATGCCACTGTTCAGAGCTCTAACTTGCTCTCCTGGAACTCCAACTTTGAGCTGGTTTTCCTTCCTGTTAACTCTCACTGAATTCATTGTCATCACTTGAGTTGGTCAAAGTGATGCAGATTTGGTGTTTCAGGACCTGCAGAAATTCAGTTTACCTATCAAACCTGATTCATTGAAGGCAGAATTTCTTTTAAAAATAATTCTTGTGACAATGAGGTTTGTGTTTTGGAAAGATTTCTACCTTGGAAAGATAAATGAGGACTCGACCTTGCTGATAGTCCTGTTATAATATAGGACTCTTTTATAGATGCATAGTGTTTCTTATTTATTTGTTTTTCTGTAGACTGGGCTGTAAGTTGTTCCTACTAGAGAGGTGTTCTATTGCCAGTGCAAAATACTACTAAAAATGTATTTTCTTCAAAGAAATACTATATTTGTTTCCTCTTTTTTAGCACGGTTGCGTGGCATCCACGATGGACTGTTCACTGGACAGATAGATGCTGTGGACACTCTAAATGCTACGTATAGAGTAACTTTTGACAGAACAGGGCTTGGAACGCATACAGTCCCAGATTATGAAGTCCTTGTAAGTATTATTCACCTATTTGTGTTGGCACTAGGAATGCAAAATATTTTTTCCAGAAACATGTTGTTGCTTATATTTTTAATTAAAGCAGAAAAGTGGGGGCTGGGAATGAACACATTCCTGGGAGATGAATATTAAATATCCTTTTGTAAATGAAGATATGCCTTTTGAATGTTTTTGTTGAGAATTACGTGGGCCAATCTGATGGCAAATTTGGCCATGTAGTTTCTGGGTCGCTTTTTTCTTGTCTTAGTTTTCTGTTCCCACACAGAACAGCACAGTTCCTACAGTGCAGTAAAGTGAAGAGGTACTGACTTTTCCCTGCATGAAAGTCCAAGAGTTTAAAGGAAAAACTTCCTCCTGTGCCATTGTAATAAATTATTAGGCCTTGGGATGCATATGGCCATACCAATTCACTTCTTAGTCTTCAAGCCCTGTAAGACCAGGCAGTGTAGTTCTGCACTGAGCATTCAGTGGCTATATGCCCAGCAAAGCAGATGATCACTAGGGTTTTGCGAAACTTCAGTCCCTGATTCATTTTGGCGGAGATTCAGCCCCATTCGGTTGCCAAATCTCCAAATCAAATCAGGAGACCTTTTAATCTCTCCAAATCAAATCAGAACCCTCCAAATTGATTCAGAAAGATGCAGAGATTCAGACATGGACACAGCTTTAAATTTTTTTTCTATATACCTCAAGGTATCAAGCATCTCATGAATACTGGGATGCTGGGGCAGATGGAGCGTCCCACAGGAGCACGGGGGGCTCCCCAGCACGCTCAGCAGCAGACCCGGAAGTGGACCAGAAGCACTTCCCATCCACTTCTGGGTCTGCCAGGAGCACACTGGGGGCACCTCACACCGCCCCGGCTTGGTGACTGATACCTCTGGGTCTGGGGGGATACCCTGGCAGACCCGGAAGTGGACCAGAAGTACTACCACTACACTTCTGGGTTCACCGCTGAGCATGTGGGGGGCCCTCCCACACTCCTATGGGACACTCCATCTGCCCCAGCATAGCAGTGTTCACGAGCCACGCCTGGTACCTTAATGTATATAGATAAAAAACATTTAAAGCTGTGTCTATGGCCAAATCATTTATTCTCTGAATCAGCATCGAATCTTCAGATTTGGCTGAATCAAATCAGGGACAGTGATTCAAATCAACAAATAGAATCACTGTCCCTGATTCGGGCCAAATCTGAATTGAATATGGCCTGTTTCGCACACCCCTAATGATCACCTTCTGAAACTATGTATGTTCAACCCTAAGTTCATTGTGGAAGAAAATGTGGATTCAGATAAGACTGCAAGGGAAGTTCCTTCTTGGGACTCTAGCAAGGAGCTATATGAGATATTTAGAGAATGTTTTACATCTTTTCATGACTTGCTGAAATTAGTTTTGCTGTTGTTTCAAAGCCTTTCTTGATAGTAAGGCCAATTCTGCAGAAAGTGCCTTTGACTGAGGTATAATTTCGAGTTTAAATTTATCTTACCTGACAAGTAGATCTATATACCAGCTTACACTCTTAGACAGTTTTTCTGTCTAACAAATTGATCTTTTTCATATGATCATTAAAGAGAGGTTCCTGTTTTATTTTGTAACATATAATGTCAACTATTGACAGTGCATAACAGATCGTGATAAAAAATGGATTCTGTTCTGACTTCAGTTCAGACCATCCCTACTTGTAGGAACTGTGATCTTCCACAACTCCAACAAGGGAAGTAGAGCGTTCTTGTAAACTTTTTTTTTAATTTCCTGATGCCTTGCTGAAGAAGACCTTTGCTATTGGGTGGGAGAGAATGTCTCTAATATTCCTCCATCCATTTGAAGTGGGAGTCTCTTCAAACCTGATTTTTCTGGAGTTGGGTACTATTTAATGCTAGCGTACCAATGATTTAACATATATTTTAGTCTGATATATAAATACATGAGTTTATAATGTGCAAAAAGGTACATAAAACTTTTTGTTTCATTTAAAGTAACCCTGAAGTAGTTGGTTTTCTTTTTATCCTATCTAAAAGAGCAACGAGCCTCATGAAACCATGCCAATTGCTGCCTTTGGACAAAAACAACGGCCTTCACGATTCTTCATGACCCCTCCCCGATTGCATTACCCACCTTCTCTCCAGTCTCCTATTACAGTAAGTAATGTGTCCTGGAAAATGTCTCCCTTCTTAACAAAAAGATATGATGTGAAACAGTAACATAGTAATTCAGCATATTGCTGAGATAAATTTAATGTGGACAACAGGCAAGATAGGGATTTCTAAAACTGCATTTCTAGAAATAAGTTATTAAATGTAACTTTCTTTCTTGCATAGGACAATGATCCATTATTAGGACAATCTTGGAAAAACAAAATTTCAGGCACAGATAGTGAAACACTAGGTGGTTTTCCAGTAGAATTCCTTATCCAAGTGGTAAGTGTTAACTGTTCTTCATTTAATTTTGGCTGTATTGGCCTTCTACATCCATTCTCTGAATTCTTAGGACGTTAACTCATGCTGTATGAATTAATGCTAATGTCAAAATTACCAAAGTTTTCAGGAATTATTTGTCAAAAATATTTGTTTTATGATTGTTTCTTATGTAATATTGTACATACTGTTTTCTCAGTCCTGCTTTTTAAAAGTTTAATTTTCAAATTGCAATGTAGTAGTATGTCAGGACTTTTTGAACAGTGTGTTCCTCTATATATCCCATTCACTAAATAAGGGAGAGTGCTAGTATATCTGGCCAACTCTTGGTAAAAGGCGGTTGGATATTCCCTAAAAAAATCAAAGGAAATTGGGGAAAAAATGCTTCTAGACCACTGATGCCCAAATTTTTGGACCTGCAGACTGGATGAGTGATTCAGGGTCAGTCCATAGGCCCCATCTGATGTGTGAGATCAGACTCCATGGCAGATATTGTCCATGGCCCCGGCATGTCCCACATGTAGGATTGGACCCCACAACAGAACCTGCAGCTCCAACCCCACATGCAGGGTAATGTCCTCTGACCTGCAGGTCTTAGAAATTTGGCATTAGAGGAGAGAGAACAGTGTTAATTACTAGTGCTCCCCTGCCACCATATTTGCAGACCTGTGGGGAGCCCTGCAGACCACAAACACTTTTCTCAATGTGGATGTCCTTCAAGATGCATATTTTAATATTGCAAATCCATCATTATCTTTCACTTGTTTATTTGAAGTAAATCAGCAATATGTTCTGTGAATGTGAGAAAGTCTAGGAAAGATAGCACTGGAAAGCAGAAATTCACTGAACGCAGAAACTAATCTAGGCAAGTTGTTCTTCTGAATGTCACCATATTGTAATGTTAACTTTAAAAGTTAAAGAATTGACCATAGAATTTGCAATAATATTGTAAAGCTGCTTGATTTTGCTAAAGTGCAATATGAAAAGCTAAGAGGAATTTTTGATAGTTTTTTTAAAGTTTTTAATCAGTTATATAATCTTTTTAAAGAAGTTGAAAATGAAGAATTGCCTTCAGTTTGTTATAATGTGTTGCTGTTTCAGGTTTTTACTTCACAGTTCGTATTACTATTTAGAAATAACATAGAGAAAAATAGCATGAAATAGTGGTAAAGCAGTTCATGAGATTGAGAGCTTTACATTAAATGCAGCTACACTAAAAATAAGGGGAAATATGTAAAGATTAATGAATTCCAAGATTTGTTTAGATATTATCTCACTCTGATTCATTAACATGTACAGTGAGAACTGTCAGCTAAATTGTGACAAGATGAAACTGACTAAGAAATAGAAGAGCCCAGTAAGCTCAGTTATCCAGCCACAGTGCATCAATGAGCTGTCCAATGCATTGTTATATTTTAAATTAGAAATTTGCCAAATCTGTCAGCGATGTTTGAATATACTACTACTCATCTTAAATAAATTGAGCTTTTCTACCATATGGTAGATACAAATGTATCTTCAAGGGCACTGAGCAAGCAAAAATATTTTCATTAATATAGAGAGGGTTTGAGTGCTTTTTGGCAAGACAGATGATGGATTTCCAGCATTCAGTCTTGTCTGGCCATTTTAGAATGGTTCTAATTATATAACAAAAGAATGAAAATACAGCCTCCCTCGTTTCCTGATGGCATCCTTCATAGCATCTGAACTATACAGTCTGTGTGCCTGAAGTATGAATGGATTTTATTTGAACTGACGGAAACTACCGCTGTTCAATGGAATGCTGTCAAGTTTAGGCATTCCACTGAACAAGTTCCATGGAACTATACTGCACGTCAGTCACGTTTCTTGCACTAGGTACTGGCATTGTTGTAATATGGGGATATTCTTGATGTTGTACATTCCTCATATTAAAGGTTAATTGCCAGTATGTGGCTGAATCTTGAACTGAGAAAATAACATTCTAAAGGGAGATATACATGGAATCCCTTCAAAAATAGCATTTGAACTTTGGGCGTCTCCCTGCAATCCTTGTTTTTTCCTCAAGCTATGTTAACACTGTCTTCATCTTTGCAAAGGAAGAGAGATGAGAAGCTTTTATAAACATGGTCAGAGCTAAGAATTCTCAAACACTTGCAACAAGCAGAAATTTCATCTGCTCTTCATATGGGATAATCATGTTAAATGCAACTGATTTGG
Organism: Crocodylus porosus; assembly: GCF_001723895.1. NCBI lineage: Eukaryota > Metazoa > Chordata > Crocodylia > Crocodylidae > Crocodylus > Crocodylus porosus. The sequence goes on along the minus strand of NW_017728943.1, from coordinate 71,524,502 downwards.
AATTTTATCAAATAAAAGAAAGTATCAACTAATTAAGATATCCCAATCAGAGAATCTCATGCTCAAGCCTTTGCCTTCATGCTAATCACAGTTACTAGAAAAAACAAAGTTTGCAAGCTGGTATCCAATTAGAATGGAACCCACCAGTGGCAGCTCTCTATTGGAAACTGTGTTTTGCAAGAGTCCCCCAGTTAAGTTTGAGTTGTGTACCCCTAGCATAAGGAAAGCCACCACATAATAATGTAGTTTATAGGAAGCTAGGAGCTAGGTCCAAAGTGTTTTCATGGGTACCTAAATGAGATTTAAGCGTCTAAATTGCAAATAACTTCAGCATCCACATCCACAAAACCATGGAATTACCTCAGTTCAGAGCTTGAAATATATTTTCTGAAACAGAAGAATGTTACGTAGTTACTAATTAGGAAAACGCAGTTAGACAATCTTTGGAAAAAAGTGTTTGAACAAAATTAAATGGGCTCCATCTTCAAAGGGATTTCAGCCTAGTTTCTAATTTTCTGTACAATTAATTGTGGATAATTACAATACTTAGATGTCTAACTGTTGATTTGTCCATTATTACGTGGTGGCTTTCCTTATACTAGGGGTACACAACTCAGACTTAACTGGGGGACTCTTGCAAGACACAGTATGATTAGATATGAAACTTTATCTTTACTAGTAATTAGCACCCACAATCAATTGCAAGAAAAAAAATCATTCTTTGAAAGAAACAGAAGAGAGAAATTTTGTCCAAATTGGTCCTGTACGACTGATTTTTACCATTGTTAACTGAAAACTCAGATATCCCACTTCTTAAACCAATGCTATCCCTTCACTACATTTTGATATTTACTAAAATTAGAATGTATAGTTTTATAAACAAAGTTAGGCACATTAAAGAAAAAGCTCCAAAATGAATGTATTATACTATCAATGGATTGCTTCTTGTATCTTGGGGATGAGCTCATTAAGAAATAATCTAAGTAGAACAGTGGTACTCAAACTTTTGGACCCTTGGGCCAGATGAATGGCTCAGGACTCATCCAAGGGCCAGATCCAGCCCTGGAGCTTGGCATCACCCCCCCTCGTGCCCTCTTTCAGGCCTGGCATTGCCCTCAACCAGCTCTGCATGCTGGGATCTGCTGCCTGATCTAGTGTGCAGGGCTCGGGGCTGTGTATGGATCTGAATATTTGACAGCATGGGAGTAATGCCACTTCTCCCCTGCCACCAAATTTTCAGACCATGGGAAGCACCTCAGACTGAATGACACGGCACCACGGGCTTTTGTTTGAGCACTCCTGGAATAGTACCAAATAACAGCAACAACAACAACAGTCTTATATATGAGGGTCTCAAGTTGCAGTAAGGGAAGTTTAAATTAGATATTAGGAAAAACTCTCTCACAAAAAGGGTAGTAGCATACAGATTACCCAGAGAGGTTGTGGAATCTCCATTTTTGGAGGTTTTTAAGATGCAGCTAGATCAGGGGTGGGCAAAATGCGGCCCAGGGGCAGCCCACCAGGCCATTTTATCCAACCCACAGGGCCCCTAAAAATGTAGAAAATTAATATTAATCTGCCCTGGGCTGCCTGTCATGTGGCCTTCAATGGCTTTCTGAAACTTAGCAAGTGCCCTCTGCCCAAAATAATTGCCCACCCCTGAGCTAGATAAAACTTTGGCTGGGATGATGTAATTGGGGATGGTCCTGCTTTGAACAGGGGTTGGACTAGATAAGGTCCTTTCTACCCCTAATTTTCTATGATTCTATGATAAAAAATTAATGCCTCTTAAGTTACACTATAACTTAAATCTGGTGGATGAGGTTGAGAATGAGTTTACTGAGTAGAGTTAGAGTCAGAAAATATGTTTTCCAAATGATTAACAATATTCTTTTTTCTGGAAAAGACTCAAAATAGAGAAAAAAAGCAGTGTCGTCATTGTTTCTCAGCCAGGGTGTTGTGGGACTGTGGGGTGCCTTGAAATCCTTTCGGGGTACCACACAATGTTAGCACTGGTAGGTGTGCAAACATAATTCACAAAATAAACCTGGAGTTTTTTCACATGGGAATCTTTAGTGTTAAAAAATTCTGACCTGTTGTCTTTCTGAGCTCTTTGCAACTAAGAATTGCTGAATTCTTTCTCTGTAGTTAAAAAAACAGTAAAAATGAAGAGTTGGCATTTTCTGGACAGTGCCTTAAGTCTGTCAAACCTAAAAACATCTAAAAATCTTTGAACCACCGGTGTAAATAAAAATAACTTTTGCCATACTTCTACGTGTCCATGAGAGGGAGCATTTTAACTAATGCAGTGCATTCCCAGAGTGCTGCATATCTTCCTCGCTGATTTTAAAAACATGGGAATAAATCAAAATTTCTTTTTAAATGCAAGACGGATTTTTTTTTAAAGTTGTTAACAACTAGGAAGAGCAAATGCATTTATGACACTTTTTAGAAGCTGTTGCAAACAATGTAGTATAAAATATTTAAACAGTAAGAATACTTGGGTGTCCTGTAAACGTTCTGTAGTAACTCTGAACTCAAGCATAAATTGCTAACTCAAACACACATAGATTGAATCTGGTTCCACATTCCTTTTCTTATTTTGTTTAATTTCCCACATAGGAAATTCATTTAAATTGGAGAAGATGGCCATTAGTGTAAAGTGGCTAAAGAACTGGCTCAGAAGAGTTGACAATGGGTTGCATGTGAAATACGAATTATTGAGCTAGAGTATAGTGGTTACTAGTGATGTTCCTAAATGATCAGTCTTAGGACCAATCTTCATTAAAATTTTAAGATGAAGTCTGATACATTTCAGAATGGGATTGTGCAATTGTTTTCAGTGGTAGGGAATTGAACTGTGTGTGATCTGTGAGGTACCTTTCAGCGCTATGCCTTGGATTCCTAAGTTCTGCCTGTATGAGAGAGAGCGAGAGAGAGAGAGAGCAGGATTGTTTCAGTGGTAAACTGCTCAGTACCAAATTTCATTACTTTACATTATTATGACTTGCCTCGGAAAATACTGTGCTCCCAATTCTTCTGAATTCCAGTACAGGCGCTCTCATCATGTCTGAGTATGAATAGAACATACACCAGTTCCAGGATTCAGGATGCATCCTTTGAATTACGTAAGGTGTGAAATCCTGATTCAAAATCAATCAGTAAACTACTATTGACTTCATTGGCCTAGATTTCTTCTGAGTCATAACTAACATGCGCACTTATACTAAAATGTATTAAGGGCAGAAATCTAGCAGCCCTGTCCAAAAACACATTAGGCCTGACATGCAGAAAAAAAATAGATACTTCTTTTTTGAAAAAAATAGATCAATATATGGAAAGCCCACAGAGTTGTCTTGTATGCTACAGACCCCAGTTGTACAGTCATGCCTGCTAGAGGTGTTGTCTAGGGCGCAGCAAGTGGAAAAAGCTAAAAACAATTATTAAAAAAAGCTAAAAACTGTGTATGAAAGGGGATGACGACACATTTGGTCTTTATTGTAGTCAGTGATGATGAGAACACCCAGAACCTTGCTGTATAGGAGCACTAGAGACCAAAGGAAGAGAAGGATGCTTCTCCCTCTAATATGGTCATGTATTTCAGTCTTTCATAGATTTCATAGATGTTAGGGGCTGGAAGGGACATTGTGAGATCACCAAGTCCACTCCCCCCCCCACCCCCGCCAGAGGCAGGAAGTCTGCAGGAATCAAATGATCCCAGCAAGATAAACATCCAAATGCCTTTTGAATGAATCCAGAGTAGGTGCTTGCACCACCCCTGGGAGGAGTCTGTTGCAGACCTTGAACTGTAAAGAAGTTTTTCCTTATATTGAGTCTGAATTGGCCTTCTAGAAGTTTGTGGCCATTAGAACTCGTTATCCCTTGGGAGGTCCTGGTGAACAAGTGCTCTCCCAGAATCTGATACACCCCCCGTTATATACTTATAGGCAGCCACCAAGTCCCCCCTGAGCCTTCTCTTCATCACACTGAAGAGTGTCATGTCCCTTAGCCTCTCCTTGTAAAGCTTGCTCTCCTGGCCTTTGATCATATAGGTGGCTCTCCTCTGGACTCTCTCGAGTATATCCACATCCCTCCTAAAGTGGGGGGCCCACAGCTGGATGCAGTACTCCAGCTGTGGCTTCACTAAGGCCAAGTAAAGCTTTCTTTGGGGAACTTCAAGAGCACTGTGTTGTGCTTTGTGCAGATGAAAATATTTGAAAATGTCTAAAAGGCCTGAGAAAAATTCAAGTTTTTACTTAATTTGTATTCAGACAGAACGTTATCTATTACAAGTAGTGGTCATTTTTTCAACAATTCTCATTCCAAAACTATTTTAAATCATTCAAAAAAGTATCTATCCTAAAAATAAGTTCTCTCTGTCTTTAGACCAGGTTATCAAAAATCCTTATGATCAAGAAGGAGCACATCAAGCAATTAAGGGACATGAACACAGAAGCAGAAAAGCTGGTAAGAAAATGTTCTCTTTTCTGTTCTTAAGATTGCATACTATTAAACAACCTTAATGGCAGCAGATACAATAGGAGGAAGAAATGGCAAACTTGCACTTAAAGCTCAGGGCTATAAGTCTGTTAATTGGTTCCTGTCTGTGGTGTGACTTACGCAAATTAGAGAGGTCAGTATTTTCAAAAGGTGATTGCACTTTTAAAAATGTTAGCTTTAGAGTTCGCAACCCAAGACAGATTTTTTTACTGACAATCTGCAAACTTTTTACTGACATGTTTTACATAATGTGAATGGAACTCTTCTGCCAGGCCTTGGACAAAGGCCACATTCAAATTTAGGAGTTGTTTAACACCAGCCATAGTATTAAAAAAATTGTCAGTAAAAAGTTTGCAGTTTATCAGTTAAAAAAATCTATTGGGTTGAAAAATCTTCTTGACTGCAGCAGTGGTTTCACACTATGCTGTCTCCACCCCAGGAGTCCCCTACTCTCCCGCATACCTTGATGCCCCTGACTGCACCATGCTCCCCCCTCAACTTTAGCTTTGCTTGGCCCCCAGTCCCAGCATGGACCCCACAAAAAGGACTGCTGTCTGCCTGCCTGTGACCCAGCAGTGTTACAGGCAGGCAACAGGATGTAGCAGCAGCACATAGCAGGGTGGGGGCGTTTGCAGGCTTCAGGTTACAAAGCCCTGAGATAATGTTCTCTGCAGGCTGCAGGACTTCTGTTCTGCTCTGTCTGTCCTTCAGAGCATGCCTCCAACTTTTTTCTAACCAGGAATCTTTAATCAAACGCCCAGGTGCTTAGTTTTTTGTGAGTGGCTCTATTTTTAATGTACTTTACAGACAAGCATTTTTCGTCTTGCTTTTTGAAAACAGTTGGCAACCCTAATTATCTTTAACGTCTGTATCTGTTCTCCAGCTATAAAATTGAGAAGATAGCCTCCCACATATGTGTTCTGTTAGGATTCAATTGATGTTTTGTAATACACTTAGATAATCTTGGATGGAAGTTCCTACAGTAAAGCAAAATCATAATTCAATGTTATTGAATTGACAAATATTTATAAATTATGTTGCTTTCAATATGAAAAATAACTCCATTCTAAAATAACTCTGTGCAGTGTTCTAGGCATCACTTTAAAATCACAACACAAGCATCAACAGTAGAATAGTTTTCAATGGCGCATTATATCTTATAATCAGTCCACAAGCTAAAATTACAGAAAGCAACCCCCTGCACACATTGCCATCAGATAACTCTCCTACTTTTATCTGTCATATTGCTCTGCCAGTGCCTGCTTAAATGGGTGGGCTTTCAAAGTACAGGTTTGCTGGGTAAAAAATTGTGGAGGGGAGAGGGAAGGGTTTTTCTCTATTAAAAGCCTAGAAGTGCTTAATTTTGCATATAAAATATCTAAAGCATTTAGGGTTTTTAACATAAATAAAACATTTCTCTTCTCCCTTCCTCTGTCTGTTCTCTCAGCTTTTAAATATGACTTACCTTAAAACTTTTAACTGAGATTTTAAGTGTGACATTTGTATAATATCAACTGATAGAACTGATGCAGGTTTCAGAAATCCTCTTCTCATTGCAAGATTGGGATAGTCTTTAGATATGAGTGTCTCACTCGGCTGCTAAATCACACTTTTACTTTATCATGGAAGGACAAAATGTGAAGGATAAAAGGAAATAAAGAATACCAGGACAATGAGAAAAGCAGCAAGAGAGAAGGGGAACCAGCGACATTTGTAGTTTCATAAATTTAGCTCTATAACCAGGATAAAGACTGTGATATCTTTTGCAGTTCTTCTGTGTTACTGTTTCCTTGGTAAATAAATCTCTTAATACAGAAATGTGTATGAATGCCTAAGGCTGATTTAAAAAAAATGGAGGGGACAATACCTTTCTCTAATGGCTTAAGTTCTTAACTTCTATCACTTTTTTTAACTCCTTTGGCAATCTTGTTCACAGTTTCTCCTTTTAAATGTATTTAATTTAATCAAAGGTTTCTTCCCAGACACAGGCTACCTATGTAATACTTCAAGTATGTTCATGGATATTAAAGACTTTGATATCAATCAGATAATTCTGATACAATGATTTTTAGATATAATGAAACAGCAATTGTTTCAGTTGGCTGAAAACTGCTGGTTTCAGTTAAATAAAAAACTTTTTGTGATTGTGCTATAAATTTATGACTGGCTTAAAATAGAAATAAGTATAACTTCTCAACCCAACTCAGTGCAGAGTACACTATTATTTGGTAACAACAAGAGACTCTAAATGACTTCAAGCATTTTTTGTTTTGTTTTTGGAGGGAACAGCTTAATGTTTAAATGTTTAATCTTAGTTTATTAGCTGTAACTGAGGACTTATAAATAAAAGTGTATCTGCTAGAGTTATCTAAATAGAGAAAAAGACCAGAGGTTGGCAACCTGAGGCAATTTTATCTGGTCCCCTGAGCCAGGAAACTTCTGTGGTGTTTTGGTGACAGGGCTTCACCCGAGCAGCAAGGATAAATGGCTGCGTTGGCCGGCAAGGATCAGCTGCACAGATTCAGCCCCAGTGGTGGCAGCATGGGTGGCTTCCAGCCCAGCCTATGCTCAGAACAAGCGAAGCTCCGTTAAAGGGGCCCATGCTGTAAAATGTTGCCAACCCCTGCATAAGATGATAGAAATCATTCAGAAAGTTGCCTTCTGGAGAGGCAGCACAAATTGGGATGAAAAGGTTTGGTGTCTAATTTCTTTCCCTTGAAGACTAAGGACAAGTTAGAGCTGTCATTCAAGGGAAGCATCTGAACAGCTCATCTGACAGAAATGATACTTGTTTTTTATTAAAAAAGACACCCACCTTTTAACAGCAATGTCTGTAGTTGCTTTGATGTTTCAAATCCCTGATTGTTCCTGGATTTTCAAGTGGCAATGCTCAGAAGTACCTCTTTCGCTCTTCCCCCACCAAACTCCCCATCTTCATTTATGCCAGATGCCTCAGTCATCTCTTCAGGTGTGGATTAGTTACCTGTGGCTTCAACTCCCAGATTGGATTATTGCAATATGGTCTAAAATAGTTGTGGCCAACCTTCTTGGCAGGCATGCCATGAGTGTATCCCTGACCTCCTATGAGTGCCATTCTGACCCTACCCTCTCTCATTCCCAGAGGCACCCCTGACAGTTTGAGCCCCAGGGTGAAAGAAGGGCGGGGTAAGAGTGCTCTGAAACCCCCACGGCTCAGCAAAAGCATTCAAGAATGCCTGAGGGCCAAAAGGGAGGCATATACCCAGTGGAAGAGAGGGGCTGTCACCAAGGAGGAATACTCCTCCTTGGCCTGTGAGTGTAGGAGGGCCATTAGGAAGGTCAAGGTGGGAGTGGAGCTCAGGCTAGCAACCAGGATTAAGGACAACAAAAAGTCCTTCTTCAAATACACTGGGAGTAAGAAGAGGGCACCAGGTAACGTAGGGCCCCTGTTAGACTCTAATGGCAACCTTGTGGCTGCGCCAGATGAGAGAGCCGAAATTTATAACAAGTTCTTTGCCTCTGTTTTCTTGGACAGGGACCAGGACAACTCTCCCACCACAGGTAGGGGCAATTATGGGGCTAGCACTGCCAGGCCTCGGGTCTGTGCAGAAGTAGGGAACTTCTGGAAGGGCTGGATGTTTTTAAATCTGCGGGCCCCGATGCCCTCCACCCACAGGTGGTGAGAGAGCTGGCGGGGGTCATTGCTGTGCCCCTGGCCCAGCAGTACAAGCGATCGTGGTCCACGGGCCAGGTGCTTGGAGATTGGAAACTAGCTAATGTGGTCCCCATTTATAAGAACGGGAAAAAGAAGGACCCAGGAAACTATAGTCCCATAAGCCTTACATCGGTTTTGGGGAAAATCCTGAAAAAATTATCAAGGATCACATCTGTGAGGGGCAGCAGGGGAGATCATGCCCAGGGGAAATCAACATGGGTTCATCAAAGGCAGGTCCTGCCAGACCAACCTGATGGCCTTTTATGACCAGGTAACCAAATCCATGGATGATGGTGGCACCGTGGACGTAGTCTTTCCAGACTTTAAGAAGGCCTTTGACACTGTCTCTCACCCCATTCTCATTAATAAATTGAGCGACTGTGGCATTGATGCCTGCACAGTTGGATGGGTCAAAAATTGAGTGAGTGGTGGTGGTTGGGTCGTACTCGACCTGGAGGGATGTGAATAGTGGGATCCCCCAGGGCTTGGTCCTGAGGTCTACACTGTTCAACATCTTCATCAGCGACTTGGATGGGGGGTAGAAAACACGTTGACCAAGTTTGCCGATGACACCAAGATGTGGGGAGAGGTAGGCACACTTGAAGGGAGAGAGAGGCTGCAATTAGATGTAGACAGACTACAGAAGTGGGCAGATGTTAATAGGATGGGCTTCAATGTAGATAAATGCAGGGTGCTGCACCTGAGGAGGAGGAATCCACAGCATACATACAAGCTGGGGAGCTTCCCCCTTGTGAGCACAGAGGCAGAAAGGGATCTTGAAGGAGTCATTATTGACTCCAAGATGAATATGAGCCGCCAATGCCAAACCACAACCAGCAAAGCCAAACGCACCTTGTCATGCATCCAGAGATGCATCTCAAGCTGGGCCAGAGAGGTGATACTCCCCCTCTACATGACATTGGTTTGGCCTCAATTGGAGTACTGCATCCAGTTCTGGGCACCGCACTTTAAGAAAGATGTGGCCTGCCTTGAGAGGGTTCAAAGGAGGGCCACCTGCTTGGTTGGAGGGCAACAGGGCAGGCCCTGTGACAAGAGGCTGAGGGACCTGAACCTGTTCAGCCTCAGCAAGCGGAGGCTGAGGTGGGATTTGGTGGCTGCCTACAAACTGCAAGGCTGGAGCCCCCTTACCTTCATCACATAGTTTCATAGTAGTTAGGGGTCAGAAGGGACCTTGTCCCCGACAGGCCTTCATAGATCCCTCCTAGTAATCTGGCACCCTGTTTTGGTGACCACCCTCTTCACCAAGCACTGGTGTTACTAGGTTTGGTTGTATACCTGCTTTGCCAACCCCGCTTCTCGTCTGCCACGACTTTGCTGTTATCCCAGTGGGGCGGGGCTAGTTCACAGGTTCCTCGGTGTCCTGGGTTGGCCTCATCGGTTACATACGGGGCTCCTGCTGCCCCTACACCCCAGCCTCACACCACCTGTGGTCTCCACTTCCCTGCATCTGCTCCGGGATGGGCTGTCAGACTCCTTCCCCGCTGGTATAGATGTCCTAGCCCTATAGCACTGTATAATTCCCACCACCGATCCGTCACCCTACACCATCGGCTGCATACTTCTTCAAAGTGATCCTTCTATAAGGCCTGCCTCACTGACCTACCACCAGTGCCCCTATGGTCTGGCCCCAGGAGTAAACGTCTCCTGGATGAATACATAGCGCTGTCCCCGTATCCTTCGATCTCTGCCTTCTATTCTAGGCAGCGATCCCGCCCCGATCTTTCTCTCCCGCCGGGCGAGCCTTCACCCTCACGCCCCTCTTCGGCGCTTCCCGCACCCACCGCCACGGCACTTACTTTCTGAGGCTCGGGATCTTCCTGGGTGGTCTTGATCCTCCGCTGCTCACCCAATCTGGCGCTGCAAGCTTTATCTGCCGGTGATCCCGCCATTCTGCCTCTTCTCCCGGCTACTGGACTCTCCAGCACTTCAGCTTGACAGCTCTTGTCCTGCTGGGCTATTGTCGGGGACGGCTTTGCCAGCCGTTTGTTCCCCTCTCCATTCGCCGCCTCTGGAGCGGCAGCCGCCATTTTTAAATCTCCCGGCCAGCGGCTGACGTGAGTCACCGTCAGCTGCCGGCCACAGCTGTACATAGACGCGGCTAACGAGCCACGCGGGCTCTCCCTCCACCACGGCATCCTGCTCTCCCGGTAAGTCTTCCCGGCCCCTTCGGGTCCTGGGACATAACCCCCCCCCCCCCCCCGCCAGCTGCCTTGTGGCGGTTTCTGAGGTCGTGCGTTACCGGTATCTGTGTCCTGGTGAGAACTTTGTCCACTCCTGCTGTGCACGTCGACATCCAAGGCCTCATTGCATCTTACCCGGATGATATGCAATATGAAATTTGAAGGCCTGTAGCGCCAATGCCTATCTCATTATGCGAGCATTGTTAGTTTTGGCCGTACTAAGCCACTTCAAGGGCGCATGGTCTGTTATGAGTGTAAATTCCTGCCCTAGTAGGTAATAACAGAAGTGTTCCACCGCCCTTTCTAATGGCTAGGCACTCCTGTTCGATAGTCGCATACCTTGTTTCGGCCGGTAACAGTTTTCGGCTGGCGTAAGCTACGGGTCGGTCCACTCCCGCCTCCTGCGTCAGCATGGCCCCGAATGCCACCGATGATGTGTCGGTCTGCAAGGAAAAGGGTTTTTCGAAGTCAGGGGCGTGTATTATCACCTTGTCACACGGGGCTCTCTGTAAAGCATGGAAACTGTTCAACATTATTCCGTTCCATTTTATGACTTTTTGTTGTGTCCCTTTTAAGGCCTCCGAGAGAGGTGCTGCCAGCTCAGAAAACCGGGGTACAAATCGGCGATAATAGTTCACCAAGCCTAAAAAGGATCGTAACTGCTTGGTTGTTTGTGGGGCTTGGAATGAATGAATAGCCTGGACCTTATCTTCTAAAGGCCTGATGGTCCCTTGGCCTACTAGAAACCCCAAATATTTGGTGTATTTGTGCGCCACTGCACATTTCCTCGGTGTTGCGGTTAAACCAGCCCTCTGTAACTCAGCAAACACAGCTCAGAGCGCTTGGAGGTGGTGATCCCATGACGAGGTGAACACCACTATATTGTCTATGTACGCTGCGGCATATTCAGTGTGAGGTGCCAGAAGTTGATCCATCAACCGTTGAAATGTTGCCACAGCCCCATGTAATCCGAAGGGCATTTTAACAAATTCATATAGCCCCCATGGCGTTCCAAAGGCCGTCTTATGGCGGTCTTTGGGTCGCACCGGGATTTGCCAGTATCCTTTGGCCAGATCTAGCGTAGATATATAGCGGGCCGCTCTATCCGCTCTACAAGCTCTACCACCCTAGGCATAGGAAACGCATCAAACATGGCCACTTCATTTACTTTCCGATAATCCACGCAGAGCCTTAGGGTCCCATCGGGCTTTCGGATCGGTACCAGAGAACTTCGCCAAGGACTCCATGATGTTGTAATGACGCCTAGGTCCTGCATCTTTTCTATTTCTTTACGTACCTCTGTGCTCAGGTGATGCGGTATAGGATGCCAGCGGTCTCTTACTACTACTCTTGATGGTGTCCAAATTGCATGGAAGGTGTTCTTGACCCACCTGGGGTCCTCAGAAAAGACTTTCTGAAACTCCTTAAGGAGTTCTGTCACATGCTGCTTCTGTCGTAAGGTCAGCTCATTGCTCACTTTAACTGCCTGCCAGGGCTCCGTCCCCCTTAGACCCCGTGTATCAGTCTGCTGTTCGGGATTTGAGACCGTCTCGTCTATAAAGGCGGCCCACCCTTCAGGTTGCCACCATTCGCGCAGGAAGTTGATATGATAGATTTGTTTTGACTTCACGTGCCCTGGGAGGTACACCTCGTAATCAGCTGGACCCACCTGTCTTACTGTTTCAAAAGGCCCTTGCCATTGCGTCAGTATTTTGCTCGATGATGAAGGCAACAGAACCAGCACCTTCTGTCCTGGTTGAAACCCCCTTTCCTTTGTTCGCAGATTGTATCTCTCTTTCTGCGTTTGTTGGGCCTGTTTTAAGTTACCCGCCGCTATTTCCCGGGCACGTTGTACCCAGCTCTGAAATGCCTGTTGGTATTTAGATGGGCTGGAAACCTCCTCTCAGTTCTGTTCCCAGTCCTCCCTGAGGATTTGCAACAAACCTCATGGTTGATGTCCTAGTACCAACTCAAATGGGGAGTACCCCAGGAATTCCGACGGGGCATCCCTGAGTACACACAGGACCAGCGGAAGCAAAAGGTCCCAGTGCCTAGGGTCCCCTTGCATGCATCGTCTCAACAGCCTCTTCAGGGTCCCATTCAAACGTTCCACCAATCCGTTGGTTTGTGGGTGGTAAACTGATGTCTTCAGCTGTTTGATCCTCAGCATCTGACAAACCCCTTTTAGGACCCCAGACATAAAGTTCCATCCCTGATCTGTCAGTGTTTCCCGTGGCACCCCCATTCGGGATATCCATTTTACCAACTCCTCCGCAATACGGGGAGCCGTCACAACTGAAGTGGAACAGCGTCCGGGTAACGACTGGCATAGTCAATGAACACCAGAATATACTGGTATCCGTTACTGCTACACGGCAGGGGTCCCACCACATCCATGGCTATACGAGAAAATGGGAGATCAATAACAGGCATCTGTCTCAGGGGTGCTCGAGGTGGCCGATCTTCTCTGGTTTTCTGACAGATTGGACATTCGGCACATCGGCGGGCTATATTGTCCCCCAATCTGGGCCAGTAAAACCAACGAGTTATCTTACTTATGGTGCGATCCCTCCCCATGTGGCCTCCCATGGGTGTAGCATGAGCCAGTTGCCACACCGTCTTTCTAAAGCACTCCGGCACTGCCAACTGCACTCGACTCTCCCCCTCCCCGTTCTCCAGTGTCACCCGATATAAGAGGTCATTCCTTACCTCGAATCGACACCTTGAGTCATCTGGTCGGACTGGAGACGGGGTTGGGTCCATGGCCTGCTCCCACCAGTCCTGTAGCTCTGGGTCCTCCTCTTGAGCTTGTCGGAATTGAGGCCCACTGGTGACATCTCTCCAGTTGACCATCTCGGTGTCTCTTTCCATACTGGTATCCTCTCCACCTTCAGCATCTCCAAACCACCCGTCTCTTCGCATCATTTCCTCATGAGCGACCTCCACATCTCGCACCCTCTCTAATACCTCGTACAGCGGGGCCCAATCCCGCCCTAATAACATCTCACAAGCTAAGCGAGGGGCCAGGCCCACTACTAACTCTCCATGGTAATCCATAACCTTCAAACAGGTTTTAACTCAGCGAAGAGTCTATGTCTCGCCATGAAGGCAGGACACCCTTACCGGTTCTATATGGCCGGGTGAGACCTCTGGCAACAGATCCGCCCTTATCAGTGACTGCGCGCAGCCAGAATCTAACACAGCTCGGACCATATGGTTTTCAACCCACGCTCTCACCACCGGCCTTTCCCAGAGCGGCTTGCCTTCCCCTGTCCCAAAACTGCAGTCCATAGGCTCCCCAGTGGCCTGCTCTCCAGGGACTTCCCTCATGCTCCTTGAGATGTCTGTGGGCTGTCGTCTCTCCGCTGCCCAGCCTGGGCACTCCCTAGCAAAATGCCCCACTCTGCCACAGTGGTAGCACACCATATCCCCCCCTTGTGATCAATAGTTGGGTCTGCGCTTTTCCACCTCGCTAGGTGCTGGTGTCGCCACTGTGGGACTCCGTTTCTCCCTGGGGTAATGCCATTCAGCCCCCGCAAAAGATTCGGTTAACTTTAATGCTTCCTCACACGTTTCGGGAGCGTGTTGCCTCACCCAACGCTGTGTTCTCTCCTCTAAGTTGCTAAGGAATTGTTCTAATATAATTTTGTCTACCAAGGCACCCATTGTACATGTCGGTAAACTTTACCCATTTTCCAAAAAGGTCTCTAAGTCGTTGTAGTAATCCTCTCAGCCGTCTCTCTTCGGGCCCTTTTTTGGCTCTAAACAGCCTCCGATAATGTTCGGAATCAAAGTCTCAAGGCGGTACAGGATTGCCGTTTTCACTGCCCCATAGTCTTGGGCCTCATCTCGGTCTAGAGATCAGTAGGCCGCCTGAGCCATGCCCACCACCAGAGCTCCCAGTTGGCTGGCCCAATACCTCTTGTCGAGGCCCGCCACAATAGCCTGGCATTCGAAAGCTTCAATATAAGCCTCGGAATCATTGTTGGCGGTCATCTTTGGCATTCCTAGCGTTGACGGATTGTGCTGTGCCAGCAGCCACTGTTGGGATCCCACTATCTGCATTAAAGCCTGTAAGTTCTGAGCTAGCAGGTCGGCCGGGCCCATCTCGGGTGTTTGCATCCCGATCTGATGTATTCCTATGGGTTCCCAGCCAATTCACCAGTTTGTCCCCGACGGGCCTTTGTAGATCCCTCCTAGTAATCTGGCACCCTGTTTTGGTGACCACCCTCTTCACCAAGCACTGGTGTTACTAGGTTTGGTTGTATACCTGCTTCGCCAACCCCACTTCTTGCCTGCCACGACTTTGCTGTTATCCCAGTGGGGTGGGGCTAGTTCACAGGTCCCTCGGTGTCCCGGGTTGGCCTCGTTGGTTACATACGGGGCTCCTGCCGCCCCTACACCCCGGCCTCACGCCACCTGTGGTCTCCACTTCCCTGCACCTGCTCCAGGATGGGCTGTCAGACTCCTTCCCCGCTGGTATAGATGTCCCAGCCCTATAGCACTGTATAATTCCCACCACCGATCCGTCACCCTACACTATCAGCTGCGTACTTCTTCAAAGCGATCCTTTTATAAGGCCTACCTCCCTGACCTACCACCAGCGCCCCTATGATCTGGCCCCAGGAGTAAACGTCTCCTGGATGAATATATATATATAGCGCTGTCCCCGTATCCTTCGATCTCTGCCTTCTATTCTAGGCGGTGATTCCGCCCCAATCTCTCTCTCCTGCCGGGCGAGCCTTCAGCCTCACGCCCCTCTTCGGCGCTTCCCACATCCACCGCCACGGCACTTACTTCCTGAGGCTCGGGATCTTCCTGGGTGGTCTTGATCCTCCACTGCTCACCCGATCTGGCGCTGCAGGCTTTATCTGCCGGTGATCCCGCCATTCCGCCTCTTCTCCCGGCTACCGGACTCTCCAGCACTTCAGCTTGACAGCTCTTGTCCTGCTGGGCTATCGTCAGGGACGGCTTTGCCAGACGTTTGTTCCCCTCTCCATCCACCACCTCCGGAGTGGCGGCCGCCATTTTTAAATCTCCCGGCCGGCGGCTGACGTCACCGTCAGCTGCCGGCCGCAGCTGTACATAGACGTGGCTAATGAGCTACGCGGGCTCTCCCTCCACCACGGCGTCCTGCTCTCCCGGTAATTCTTCCCGGCCCCTTTGGGTCCTGAGACAGACCTGAATAGATCACCTAATCTAACCCCCTGCCACTGGCCGGAGCACACGCTGGGATCACATGACCCCAGACAGGTGTTCATCCAACCTCTTTTTGAATTTACCCAAGGTAGGAGCGAGGACCACTTCCCTAGGAAGTTGGTTCCAGATCCTAGCCACCCTAATGATGAAATAGTGCCTCCTAATCTCTAACCTGAACCTATTCTCCAGCAGCTTCTGGCCATTGTTCCTCATCACCCCAGGTGCTCCTGAGGGGAATAGGACCCTTCCTATTTGCTGCTGATCTCCCCTAATGAGAGGGAGTAGGGGCAACATGTTGCTGCAACAGAAGCATCACCACCAAGACCCAGGTTAATCCTTCTGTGATCCTGCAACTACCACAGTTTTATATGGAGAGAAAGGAGCCAAAGACCTGAATTTTAGTGATGGCTGCAGGGCAAGGAAAGGGTTAACCTGGCTTTTGTCTGGCAGCAGCATCCTACCCCTGATCTGCTCCACATGGCTGAATCCCCACTCTGTTCCAGCACCTCCCTTTACAGAGCACCCAAGGCTTGTATGCCACACAGAGCAATTGCATGCAGCAGGTTGATCACCCTTCTCTAAGAAGAAGGTATCATTGAAGAATAGTTGGAAGCAACAGCTAATTCAGACAGAAACTGTCCACATATTAGCAACCTAATTGCAGAAAGCATGTTATACCTAGGCCACGTCCCCATGAGCAGGGTGTGTAGTTGCTATGGGGGAAAAAAAGCAGCGTCATAAATTCATGCTTTTTGCCCTGGCGCATGCCCCTGCAAATGGGGTTAGCCTGGGGAAAAATACTCCGGGTGGGGTAGGAGAGGCTGAGTCCAGTACCTGGGCTGGCCCCAGCAGCCTTACTTGAGGCCCTGTGGGTGCAGCAGCTGTGATCTGGATGCGTGGAGCCTGTCCAGCAGCCAGAGTGTGGCTCTGGGCAGCCAAACTCTGGTTTCGGGCAGCATACACTGCCACCACGTGTGCTGCCCCACCCTTTTTTTTTTGACACTGGGGTCTTGGCAGTGTCAAAAACCCCCCTGCCGTGCTCCAGATCAGGAGCATGACGAATGTCTGCATGTGCAGTATGTGCACTTCACCATGCTACAGATAGGTCTGTGATGCTGTGGACCACACGCGCACGTTCATCTGGACTTGCCCCTCTTGTCCAAAACTTGCACCAGTCTTCAGTTAATTTGCAGCTGCATGTCTAGTTTTTGATATTAATTTATAAAGCCCTACTTTGCTTCGAATTCTAATTCTCTGTCCAGTCTTGGATTTGATCTCAATAGCTGAGATTTATTGTGAACTTTTCATAGCAGTGTTTGGGTTTGGTTTCTTGGACTTTGGGTATTCATGGTGGAAGAAGTTTGGCTCTGAAATATATTTTCTCCGCTAGTCCACCAAAGCCAGAGGCTGTTAACAATTGTGCTGGGGAATGGTTAACACTAATCTTTCTCATTCTTTTTACCTAAACAATAATAGGGGAAATATATCAAGCTTACCTTGAAATCTGTTAATGGTTGAAGTGTCAGGATATTGCATGTTTTATCTCTAGCAAACACTGGGGGAAGTTCTGAAAATACAACAATAAAAGAGCAAAATAAAATATTTAAATCAGGAAGGTATCTTTGTATAGTTGCTTTCTCCCAAATAATTAGTCCTTGAGTTAGGGACTTGTGTAATCATCCTTAGATATATCAGTTGAAAACTTACTTTATGCAATATATGTAGCATAAGAAGAATCTACAGGTGTTACAGGGCGGAAACAGATATTGCCTTAGAAATAGATGTACAGACTCATGCCACAGCGTGGTCCTGACAAAAGGTATTATTAATGTGTGCCACTTTATTGCAGTGGATGTCCGTTTGCTTTTTGCAGGGAGCATGGGTAGCCCATGGTTATGCGCATGCTCCAGCCACCCCAA
This sequence comes from Crocodylus porosus, assembly GCF_001723895.1. Lineage (NCBI taxonomy): Eukaryota > Metazoa > Chordata > Crocodylia > Crocodylidae > Crocodylus > Crocodylus porosus. The sequence goes on along the minus strand of NW_017728943.1, from coordinate 71,506,989 downwards.
GTAGGTGCTCCAGGTACTTGAAGGGTCCAAATCTGCATAACCCTGTCAGAATCATGCCCCTCAAGCCGTGAGAGTACCTGCCTGACTTTTCTTGCTTACTGAGATGTGCCCCAGTGATATCCAGGACGTGCTTTGGTAAGTGGGAAAAGTCGAGGCATCTCCACTTACCGAGGTATGTCCTGGAGATCCCAGGCTGCATTTCAGTAAGTGGGGAAAGCCAGGCAGGCATTCCCAGGGCTTAAAAGGCCTAACCCTGCCCAGAAATTCCTAGGGTGTGCAGGACCAGGCCTCTGAAGCCCTAGGAGAACACATCACCCATTGTCCCACAGCATCAGTGGACAAAACAACAGGCAACGTGTGAAGCAGCATAGCTGATCTGATTCATTTGGTGATATCTGTTTCTACCCCTAGATTCTGTGAAATAGCTCTGCTTTACCACCTTCTGACCCTGAAAGTGAGTAGAGGACCATACCTGGAACAAAATGTTGTGGCCACAGTCCCTCTGCAGTACACTGATTCTTAAGTGCTGGAACAGTCCCTTTGAGTTATACACGATACAGCAAGGCCAGCAAAGCTGCCCTAAGCTATTTTCTGTACCACACTAGAGCAGAACCTTTCAGATCTGCTCACAGAGCCAGTAGTAGCCCTGGCACCATAGGTGGGAACAGCACTTTACAAAGAAAACACCCGGAACTCTGGATACTTGTCAACTGGATTTGAAAATAACACAAATATTATCAATAATGTCATTAATATTTAAAAGATACTTTTTGTAGAAACAAATTATTTGGAAATATCATGATGGAAAATACTTCTCCCCGTCACTGAGTTCCAATTTTAGTTGCAACTTCAGGATCTACAAGCCTGCACATTTGTTGTATATCTTTATAAATACAAAATAAACAAATAAATACATATGTGCTCATGTCTTCACAGAAATCCTATTCAATGCCTATCAACATTGAGTTTCAGAGGAGGTATGCAACTATTGTTCTAGAACTGGAACAACTGAACAAGGACCTGAACAAAGTTCTGCATAAAGTTCAGCAATACTGTTATGAGGTAATATACTGCTAAATTCATAGTTAATTTGATGCTGTTGTTTAGACACACAAAGAACCTAAGTGTATGGAAAAACTTCTTTTCCATATCATAACCAAAATCTGGAACGCACTTCCAGCAGAGGTGGTGCAGTCACCATCCCTGGAGGTGTTCAAGAGGAGATTGGGCAAGCACCTCGTTGAGCTCTTTTGAACCCATTACCTCCTGCCCATGGCAGGGAACCAGACTTGATGATCTTACTGGTCTCTTCTGGTCCTTCTTTCTATGATTCTATAAAATGTCATGTTGAAAAGAACCACTTACATTGGTTTCCAAAATATTTCTCTCCTCTCATCTCCCCTGAGTGCCAGTAGTTTTTTATGATGTCAGCAGCTTTGTGTTAAATCTATGTATAAATGGATCTATAAAATGATTGGGGTCTGACTTACTTTTGCTTACTATCTGCTTGTAAAACTCCCAGCAAGGCTGACTGCGTTTCACACTCACAACTACTATCAAGCCCTAACCGGTATTTTCTTCTGTTATATCTATGCAGCTTGCTCCAGACCAAGGCCTTCAGCCTGCAGATCAGCCGACAGATCTGAGACGCAGATGTGAAGAAGAGGCTCAGGAAATAGTCCGGCAAGCAAACTCATCATCAACAGGACATCTTTGTGTTGAAAATGAAAACCTTACTGAACTGATTGCTAGGCTTACAGCAGTATTATTGCAGATTAAGGTAAATTGTTTATTTTTAAAGGTTTTTTTCACACGTGATTCTGCAGTCCCGGTTATACTTGGGGCATCAATAAAATGTCTCTGTGTGCTGCATTAAGTCTGAACTTTAATTATATTTGCACAGATTTTTATAATTCTTAAGCAGAACTATAGGTTAAATTCAAAACATTGTTTTTGGCTTTTCTTGCAGTGTCTAGCAGAAGGAGGTGACCTGAATTCCTTTGAATTTAAATCACTTACAGATTCATTAAATGACATCAAGGATTCAATAGATTCTTCCAATATCAGGTATTCTAGTTAACTTTTAATAACATATAGGTATTTAATTTCTCCTTGTACTTCCCAGGATTACTGACTCTTCTTCAGAGTTCAAATGTTTATTTATTTATATAATTAAGGACTCAATCTGCAAGAAAGTTACTTATCTTCTGTAGCAGGAATGTAAAATATGCAAGGCATTCTACTGGAATCTAGCAGCAAAGTGATCTGATAATACATGTATGTAAGTGTTAGTATTTTAATCCAATATCATAGGCATTTAAAGGATTAAGTGGCAAAGCAAATTCTGTCTTGAATTAGACAAATAATTATTATGTACAAGTATTTTACAAAAAGATTTAAATTTCTGAAGAAAACACTGTACAGTGGCAGCTTCTTTTATATTATTTCCCTTTTTCCTGCTCTTAGTAAAACTTATCCAAGGCCAGAATTGCAAATTGCAGTTTGCAGTAGATATAAAAATATAGAACTTTCCTTCTACTTCACTATACGTAGTTCACTATAATAAGTCTATTACAATAATTTATTTTCATCACTTGCATCTTACGAAACCCATGCATTACCACACAGAAATAGGAACATCCTGGCTTCATCGAGCTATATACTGTAGATAATGCTTTTGCTCTTGCTCATAAACTAACGTAGCTTGATAGAGGTAGATTGCTGTCTGGCATGTTAGTCTTTATGAACTGTTACACTGCTTCCTGTGTTCATATCTTGACTTGAAAACAGCTGACTGTTGTTAAAGTAATGTTCAGATTGATTAGTTTCATAAGTTGACTCTTGAAATACAGATTTTAACCATTCTCTCTTTTCTTCAGTTGTTTTCAGAATAATGTTGAGATCCATGTTGCACATATTCAGAGTGGCCTAAGCCAAATGGGAAATTTACATGCCTTTGCAGCTAATAACACCAACAGAGACTGAAAGACAAATTTCAAGTGCACAGCATGTTATTTTGGAAAGTCTTCTTCCTTTATATAGGCTTCACCAAATATCTGAACTGCCACGAGATAAGGGAAAAGAAAACTTCTAAAAAGAACACTTTTAGTTATACTATACTGCTTCTTAAGAAACCAGCATTACTGACCAGCATTGCATTAGACTTTTACCATTTGTTATGCACATACAGTAGTTTTGCTAATGGATAACCTCTTAGTAAATTTATTGCATTCATCTGAAAATGTATGGATATGCGTTCATATAATTTCAACTAAGAATATCGGAACTTCATTTTAAAAAGCTTGGATAAATTCTGCCCAGCCAGTATTGACAGGCTGGAGACAATGAAGAGGAAGTGGTATAAATCAGTGGCTGTGTGGCAGTCCTTTGTTCTTGAAAGTTAAGAGCTGTGTAGTACCTGTGGTTTGCCATCTCAGACTTCAGTCTACAAATAATGTAGCTATAAGCCATTACATGTATACCTGCTGTTAGGAAGCAGCAGCAAATGTGGCCAGCAAATAGGTGGCCAGCTAGGAAATCGATATGTAGGTGGTGTAGACTTGAGGACATAGGCAGGTCTATAGATGGGTAATTCTCTCAGATGTTTAATTTATCATAACTTATATAAAATGTCTAATGAAGGAATAGAAAAACATAACTGTTATCCTCCCAGAAACAAATTTGTTATGGCTTTTTCCTATCATATCAGATAAAAAGTGCTGCAGGTGATGATTTTTTTTTTACCAGATGAAAAGTAAACAGACATTATTTTCTCCCTTTTTTTCTTTTGTTTGCACAATTTTTAAATTAGAAACTTGGTTATCCAACATATTATAAATAAAAAGATTTTTATAACTAAAGATAACCAGTGGAGTGTACAGCAAAAATAAATAAATAAAACCTGCCTAGGAATAAATCCAGGAATGTTAATCTTGTAAAAAGTGTGTATTGGATTGTTTGTTTAATATAGAGTCCTGTAAAGCTTCAGTGTAATAAATTGTTTCCAGAATTGAATTTTCAGAGATAGCTGTAGAATGTTTTTGATTGTTTTAGATGCCTCATAAAATGAGGTATTTTATATGTTAATGTATAAAGAATATGTAAACATGATTATTTTCAATTTTTAAATTTTGTATAGTTTAAAAATGCTTCTGTATTCTGTGTTGGTATTGTGCCACTGCAAAGATTTAGTGCAGAGTTTATATTTAGCTAAATTTGTTCTGTTAATTAAGAAATGCATAAATCTTTTTTCTCAACGAAATTTGTAATTTTAAATAAACCGATCCATGAGAGTTGATATATTTTACAAAACTGCAAGCTTCCGAACATAAAAACAGGTTCATTTTCATGTGAAAAGAAAATATGTACATTTTATTTATGAAAATGCAGCATTATGGCCTGCTGAGCAAAGCAAGTAACCATTTTGGGAGATTCAGAAATCCCTAAGAAAAAGTGACTGAGTAGTCCTAAATGGTAATTCCGTTAAAGTGTATATGTAAATATCAAAATGCAAACCTAATTCCTGATTTCATGAGAGTTTACTCATAAAATATGGCTATGTTTCTTTTTCGTACCTCAGTTCACCATCGTGTTGCCCTTTCTCCCTCCTATCTGATAGAGGACAAATATCATTTGCCAACCCTGTCAACATGTTTCTTTGATTAAACAAAGGGACTGCTAGAGTGCAAAATAAATCATGCAGTTTCAAACTGGTTCGTGGCCCCAGCTGAAGTCAACAGGACTGCTTGAAAGCTTTACTGGATACTAATATAGTAACACTGAGCAGGCAGCCAAGCAGACCAGAGCTATACTGTCTGTATACAGTATTTACCCAAATCCATGATTACTTTGAATTTAAGACAATGCCCGCCTGCCCCCGCAATAATTCTGTACACAGAAATTACGTTTGTTAATTTTCCACACACAGAATTTGTTAGGGCCGGGGTTTTCAACCTTTAAGGAGTGTACCCCTTC
>NW_017728943.1:71499939-71501860 GCF_001723895.1 Crocodylus porosus | reverse complement strand
GGGGCAGGGCTTGCAAACGGTAGGGGCATTGCGGGATGGTGGATGTCATCCCTGCCTGCCCATGTATACCCCCTAGCACCTTTCCAAATACCCTCCCGGGGTATGCGTACCTCTAGTTGACAGCCCCTGTATTAGGGAGTCATCTTAAATTTGCCCAATCACCACTGCTGCAGTGGGGAAAGCAGCAGCACAGGAAGCAATGGCAAGGTGGAGGGGGGAGATGAAGGTCAGACTGCCTGTCCCCCTCCCACTGGCTGTATCCCCTCTTTTACCTGCCATACCTGCCACCTACCGCCCTTGCACCACACAGTCTCTCTGGTGCCTTCACCCCACCATACCACATTGTGTCTCCTATGCTCTCCCACCATGTGCCCTCTCCCCCACTATAAAAAACACAGGGAGCCACCGTAGCCCTGGCCAGGCAGCACTGGTGATGGCAGCAGCAGCTTCAGCCCTGGCTCTGATACTCAAATCCAAGATGCGGTCCCCCCCACTATAGTAAATAAGGGGGAGGATCTTGGATTTGAGTAAATATGGTAATAAGCATATTCATATCCTACGGAGAATGATGATTTCATCAAAACACCACAGTCTTGATCTTGGCTACTGCCTTGAGGGTAATATTATGCCTATCACTTTTAACATCTAACTATCTTGCTAAAATGCACTTCCATGAGAGAGTCATCCTGGGATGAAATGGTCTTCATCTCTCTTCTAAAAGTCTGTTCTCTTACAGGTTGGCTGATCTCCAAAGGGCTTTAAAATAGGTTTGTCAGGTGACAGAGTAGCAGAGGATAAAGAGAATCTAAGATCAGCAAGCCACGAGCAGTGCATTGGATCAGTCCAGGCAAACGCTAAGGGGTCCGATAGACATCAGGACAGGGCACCCATCGTGGGGCTTAAATGTCTCTACAGTAATGCTAGGAGCATGGAGAACAAGCAGGAGGAACTTGCACTCCTGCTTGCAAGCAACAACTTTGACCTGGTTGGATTAACTGAAACCTGGTGTGACCCTACTCATGATTGGGCAGTAGGCATAGAGGGTTACAGGTTGTACAGACAGGACAGAGTGGGGAGAAAAGGGGGAGGGAGGTGTTGTTCTCTATGTTAAGGAACCGTATACATCGTCTATAATCAAAATGGGATCAGAGGAGGACCAAACTGAGGTACTGTGGGTCAGGATACAAGGGGGTCATGGGGAAAGGGACTTGGTAGTGGGGACCTGCTATAGACCACCACACCAGGAGGATGAGCTAGATCTGGAATTCTCCAGACAGCTCTCAGAGGCCGTACAGTCGAGAGATATGGTTGTCATGGGTGACCTAACCTGACATCTGCTGGGAGGAGCAGTTGGCCAAATCTAACCACTCGCATAGGTTCTTAACATGTATACAGGACCTCCACTTAATGCAGGGGCTATACAATCCCACCAGGGGAAATGCCTTGCTGGACTTGGTGTTAGCTACAGGGGATGACCTGGTGGGGAATCTGCAGGTACAAGGTAAGTTGGGGATAGCGACCATCGATTAACTGAATTCGCTATCCAGTGAAGGGTGCATAAACTAACCAGCGGAGCTAGACTTCAGAAAGGCTAACTTCAGTGTGCTCAGGAGATTAGTTAGCGAGCCATTAAAGCTCAAGAGCATTGGTGAAATGGGGGTCCTGGAAGGGTAGCTGTTCCTCAAAGGAGCAATTCTACGAGCGCAGGAGGAGACAATCCCATTGTGCATCAAGGGGGCAAAAAGCCCTCTTGGCTGAACAGGGAAGTCCAGGAAGGCCTAAGGGCAAAGAAAGAGGTATACAGACTGGGGAAACAGGGTAGGTACCAAGGAGGACTATACCTCCCTGGCTCATGCTTGCAGGAAATCAGGAAAGCCAAAGCAGGATTAGAACTTAGGCTGGCGATAAAAATTAAGAACAG
>NW_017728943.1:71491977-71499534 GCF_001723895.1 Crocodylus porosus | reverse complement strand
GGATTCACGCCAGGTAGATCCCGCCTGACTAACCTTGTTTCTTTTTATGACCAGATCACAAAATATTTAGATGCAGGAGTCGAGGTAGATGTCATCTACCTAGACTTTAAGAAGGCCTTTGATATACTCTCTCATTCTGTTCTCGTAAATAAATTGACAGGCTGTGATGTAGATGATTACAGAGTCAGGTGGGTGGCAAATTGACTTAGGGGTCGCACCCAGAGAGTGGTGGTGGACAGGTCGATATCGACCTGGAAAGATGTGGGCAGTGGAGTCCTGTAAGGCTCGGTCCTTTAACTGGTGCCATTCAGTGTCTTAATCGATGACTCGGATGAGAGTGTGGAGAGCACCCTGTCCAAGTTCGCAGATGATACCAAATTATGGGGCAAAGCCAGAGGGTAGGGAACGGATCCAGGCAGATCTGGACAGGTTGGAAAAATGGGCAGAACGAAATAGGATGTAGTTCAACAAAGACAAGTGCAAAGTGCTGCACCTGGGAAAAAAGCCACCAACACACTTACAGGTGGGGGATGACAAATCCAAGATGCACAGCAGAGCTGTGTCATAGCAGCAGTCATAGTTGACTCCAAGATGAACATGAGTCATCAATATAACAAAGTGATCAACAAAGCTAACTGCACTTTATCATGCATTAGCAGATGCATGATGAACATGTCCAGGGAGGTGATGCTTCCCCTCTATATGGCACTGGTCAGGCCGCAGTTGGAGTGCTGTGTCCAGTTTTGGGCGCCGCATTTCAAGAGGGATGAGGAGAATCTTGAGAGGGTCCAGAGGAGGGCCACTCGTATGATCAGAGGCCTGCAGGGACCTACATCTCTTCAGCCTGCACAAGAGAAGTCTAAGAGGTGATCTTGTGGCTGCCTATAAATTCATCAGGGGAGGGCAGCAGGGAATAGGAAATGCTCTGTTTACTAGGAGTAACTAGGAACAATGGCCGCAAATTGATAGAGAGCAGATTTAGGTTGGACATTAGAAAGAGCTTCTTCACAGTAAGGGTTGTCAGAATCTGGATGGGCTTCCAAGGGAGGTGGTGCTCTCCCCTACCTTAGGGGTCTTCAAGAGGAGACTGAACAAGCACATAGCTGGGGTCATTTGACCCCAGCGCTCTTTCCTGCCCAGGGCAGGGAGTCGGACTCGATGACCTACTGAGGTCCCTTCTGGCCCTAACATTTATGAATCTATGAATGCTTTTCTAGAGAAAATACATGTTACCAATTGAGCAAGTTGTTGCTCTTGTTGTTGTATTAACAACTCCTTTGGGGTGATGTATTATATTCGCGATAACAGAAAGAGCATACAATATGACTTATAAAAGTTACATGTACTGATCTACCCTCAAATAAAAGGTGCACATGTGTTTTATGTGAGCATGTATACCTTTTCTACATTTCTCTCCAAAAAAGTGGTAATAGTTCTTGTCTTGATTACTGTCTTGGGTAAGAGTTAAATGTGCAACTAAACAGATATTCTAAAATCTGCAGGCAGTAACAGGTGCTGATGTGCCCCTTCCCTCTTGCAGTTTGGAAGAGGTCCAGCATTGGAGGCAGTTTGGAACCTATGTCTCACTTCTCAGTTTCCACCCCTGGAAGTTTTTGTAACAGTGGAACAAGTTAGTGGCTTGGTTTCTCCCAACCAGTTTGCTTTGACTCTTTCAGGCAGTAAGAAGGCAGGGCAGAGTGACACTTTAGAGACTAACTGGTTCAGAGGCATGAGCTTTCACAGGCAACAGCAACCTATTTGTCAGTTAATCACTGAGATGCCACACTGTTTGGGTCTTTTGTTAGTAGTGGTCTGTCAAGTTTTTTTTCAATTCTTGCTCTTTCCCCTTATTCTTCTGAAAACTGCCAGAGCTTTGAGGCAGCCCTCTACACCCTCCCATGCTGGACTTCTTTACTAGGGTCTTTCCACCCTCCAGCAAAACAGCTCTGAAAGCATGAAGTTGAGTCAAGGCAACTGAGCCTATGCATGCTTTCCTTCATGAGTTTTATGCTATTGTTACAAGACTGACCAAACACAAGAGGAAGGAGGTCTCAAAAGTAAGGGAATGTCTTTAAACAGAGCTTTTCCAACTTTCCTCTTCAGTGGAGCCACTACATTAGGTTCTGAATTGGAACTGGCAGTTAAAAGTAAATGTTACATTAAAGACACAGTGCAAGTACACATAGGCTGATAACAGCATTTGCCTCAAGATGATCTTTTAGTTGAAAAACCTTCAGTTCAAAAGAGCCAAAGGTCACCCAACAAAGTGCAGAGTTTTGAAAGCATTTGCTGCAGCCAAGCAGACCTTAGCAACAGGAGTTAATTTAGTAGAAAGAACAAGTAATAACCTTCCCAATTATGCACAGTTAAGTCTCTCTGAGTTGCTATTTTAAGTAAGTACATCATGTAGGCGTTCGAACTATGATTGTGGGTTCTGTTATACCGAGATTACCTGCTGACGCTTTGGCCTTGGCTGTCTCTTGGAGATATTCTGCTGGGATATTCCATCTTGTCTGGAAGCCTGCTGAGCTTTTCAAAATTGACTCCCTCACCTTTGGCAATGCTCAGATGCTTTCTTTGGGACATTGCTCTTCCCCTCTGACTTGCTGGGCACACAAGGCTGAGACTGGAAATGAGGAAGAGTAAGACTGTATCTTTACACAGGTTTTGCAGATTTAACTATATTGACTCAGAAACTGAAGTATTTGCAGCCTCCATTGTGGATGCAGTTATTCCAGTAGAAAATTCTTACCAGTGTATTACATTTCCTCAACAGTAAGTGGTTCTACCATTTGCAAAGTATGTAAGTCTACACACAGATTTTTTGTTTTTCTATTTACCAATTTAGAAATATCAAACTAGTATGAAAATCATCTACGTACCAGACCCAACTGATGATAAATCAGCTGAGTCATTCATGATGCCAAAAAAATCATTCCCAATATTGTGAAACTTCATATGACAATTCCTGTGTTCTTCTTGCATGCTATAGACTAGTAATAACTAACAGTGTAAACATTCAGATTATTGTCATTGGACGGTTAAGTTAACAACTCTATCAAAGTTTTATCTATAAATAGCTCTCACCTAGAGTTGCTGTTTCAAGTCTTCTGATACTCTGCTGCCTTAGTTTATATTAAATTCACATTTAGAAAAAGAACTTAAATCATGAGTGCTAAAGACAGATTCTGAAAAAAGACAAAGCACATCACTCTTCTGTCTCACTGAACCTCCATATTTTAAACCCCTGATAGTACATGTACAGCTATTTCAGGTAACAAACTAAAGATTAATTTTTTTTGTTGCTATTGGTAAGGAAATTTGAGTGAAAACCAATTACTTTGATTTGTTTACGTCAATGGTTCTCAATGTTTTTAAACTCAAGGCACCCCTCTAAAAGAAAAAAAAAAAAGGCCAGCTATTAGCTTTCATTCATTTCTTGACTACAGAAAAATAATAGAGCAATTTTTCTGTTGCAAAGAACTCATAACAGGTCAGAACAGTTGTGACGCTACAGATTCCTACTTGAAATGTCTTGGTTTATCCTGTGAACTGTGAGTAGGTGCCTACACACCCAACAGGGATCATGTTGTGTAGCACCCCAAGGAACAGGGTTCTGTGGCACCCTGATTCAGAATCACTGGCTTAGGTGCATGATTCTTTCTTTAGGTGCAAGAGGTCCTGGGCTGCAGACACCCGACACATCCTCATTGTAAATGCACGAGTTGTGTTGGTCTCATTCGATCCACAAGACCAGGATGTTGATCCCAAAACAATCCCCTCCTGTTACAATTTAAACCTTGTTTCATTTTGAGAAATCATTTTCTTGGTGACAGGTTGAGATAAGAGGTCCGTGTGAAAAGAAAAAGGTTCAACGCAGGAAATTTGTCAGTAACATCTTCCTCTATGGAGACATCCAGTGGTAAGTAGATGTTCCAAGTGGTGACTATCCAGTAGTTCTGACTTAAGAGGGGGTTACATTATGAGCAGGGATCCTGGTTTTCTGTTTTAAAAAATCCCAAAATCCACATTTTTCCATGATTAAAATGAAATGTCACTATAGGTATCAGTTGAACACCATGTTTTTTATTGGTATATTTACAATTATGAAGCAATTTGGAAGCCTGCTAGTGCCTCAATCTTTATAATAAGATACATTCTAAATACCTTTATATTTTGGTGTTTTTATCATGGGAGCAGTCAGAGCTCTCCCTGCCCTCTTTGCTCACCAGGATATGGGTCCAGAGGTAGCTGTCCCCTGGCTGCTTTGTGGTGCTAAGCAGCCCTGATAGGCCAGTGCCCTACCCCTGCTATTGCCCCTCACTCCCAACCCATAGCCCCCTACCTCCACCCCACCCCCCAAGCCTTGCTGGTGCCCCACCCCTGCCCCAAAGGCCTCCGGCCCTGCCAGTGCCCCTCATTCCTGACCCACAGTCCCCCACCCCCAGCACTGCCAGTGCTCACCAGCTCCCCAGTGTGTGGAGGAGTGTGTTGGGCAGGGGTTGTGTGGGCAGTTGATGCTATAGGCAATGCATTGTGGGGTGGGACATGTGTCCCCCCAAATTTCTGTGCTCAGCAGACCATGGGGCTGCATTCTGGCCAAACTGGCACCAGGCAGGAGGTGCCTCCAAGGCCCAGCATGCAGGACCGGGTGCGGGAGGGAGTGCTGCATTGCACCACCATGCTTGCCAAGGTGAGGGGCTACAACCCTGCACCACCAAGAGCCCTTTACCTGCTGGGTCACTCAGGCACCAAGGTGAGGCACCACAGCCACAGAGTTGTGCCCCCCTGCTGCTGCTGGATGGGCAAGGGGTGCCTCACCTTAGTGCCTATGGTAGCATGGCACTCCCAGCAGCAGTGGTGGCAGTACCAAGCCTCCCCACCCTGCTCTGCCTTTCCGCATCAGGTCCCACTTGATGGGCTGCGGAACCGTCTCCTGCCCAGTGCTTGTCTGACCAGGCTGCAGCCCTGTGCCCCACTATGGGTGCAGAAATCTGGAGGGGTCATGTGCCTCCCACACATCACCTATGCATGCCTGCATCACCTGTTCATGCCCCTATCCTCCCACATTGCCTACGCCCCCCTCCCCATGCTCCTTACCCCTCCCCATGCCCCCTACCCTACTGACCTACCTGGAGGGAACTGCTGTCCACCATGTTGCATGGCTATGTACACATGCATGTGGCCCCCTGCATCTGTTCACCCTCCTCCCACTCCCCCCAGCTCCAAACAGCCCCCTGCAGGCTGGAACTCTGACAGTCCGCAAGGGGGAACTCTGTTTCCCAGAATTTTCTCCTTTAAAAGCAAAAATCCACATTTTTCTGCATTTTTCTACAGGGAACAGAAAACTTAGATCCCTGATTATAAGGGATATATGTCTGTATTCTTACTGTAACATGTTCTGTTTTATCCTCAACCTGCTAACTTGTGTCTGCTACATCCTGCTTGTTATTGTGCAATGCTACATGGTATAATGGAAAAGGTATGGAAATTCCTAGAGCTGTACTCACTGGAATCCAAGATAATTACTGGGGAATAGTCTTAAATACAAAGTCAAGTTATAGACATGGAAAATTTATAAAGTTATTATAGCTTCCATGTATAGCATCTATCATTGGGGGGGTTGACTTAAATTTGTTCTGTCCCAGTCTTGCTCCTTTTTTGCTGTTTGCCCCATTGCAGGAGACAAGTTGGGGGGCAGGTGACATGGAAGTCAAGAGGCCTGACCCCTGCCCAGTAACTGCAACCCCCTCCATGGTGCCTGTGCCTCCCCCTGCACCTTGCTTTCCCCGCCCCCGTGCTTGTGCCCTACCATCACTTGCCCCCTCCCCACAGGACCTGCTCCTTCCACTTGCCCTGCCACCTCCTACCTGCCCCACCCCAGCTGCTTACCCTCTTGTGGCTCTAGCCCAGGGCACAGTCAATCCAGCCCCCACCAAATCCCACAACAGTTGTTACGGGGGTGGCAGTTCTGGCCCCAGCCTGGGTTGAAGCTGGAGCTACCACTGCTGAGTGTCTAGGTAGACCAGAGCAGGGTTAGAGCCAGAGTATGGGAGGTGTGGGGAAAGGGGGGCAGCAGCTCTGACTCCAAGCACACGTTAGATACAGCAATCACCTGCCCTCCTATCTGGACTCAAATCCAAGACAAGGGACTTAATTTCCCTGCATCCCTCCCCACAACATTGAATGGGGCGGGGGTGGAGAAATGAGACCTTGTGCTGAATTTGAGTAAATGTGGTCATTTCCATCGTTCTAACTTTACCTGCATTCCATCAAAACAGCTGTTTCCCTGACCTGTGGACAGAAGCTGCAACCAGGAATTCAAAGCACCAGTTTATTCTGCACTGTACATGACAGTGGTAGACTATCTCCATCATGAAAAGCACACAATACAGTTTAAAATTAAGCAAGACAATAACAAAATATTTATTTTTCACTCTAGAAAAGTGTCAGTCTTCCCTCTCCAGAGATATAAAAAGTAGTCTATTTTAATTACAAAAAACTTCATACAAAAACCCCCAACACCATATCTAAATACAAATGCAGTAACCAGCTCTTCCTACAGTCTCTGTTAAATCAGCTAAAACAACACCCTATCATCAAGATCTTTACTTAAGAGAAATAAATAGGTTAAAAAAAAATGTAGTTACTATTGCACTTTGAAATGTCACTCACAGAAAGTAGTTTTGAACATCAGTGTGATCTTCTGTTTCTTAGTCCTTGCTGTGCTCAATTAGTTTTTATGGAAGTTTTTGAGAAAATAAGGAAGAGAATTACCTAGTATTCTGAAACTTCCTAAACCCTGGATATCCATCTTGGCACAACAGACATTAACCATCAAAATAAGTCTAACATTTGTGCATGTTGAACAAAAAATCTGAACTTCATATAATGACAAATGAAATGGGAAAAAAAGAATTGCACATTTCAATACTTCTTATATTTCTCCCACCCTGGAACCCCCTTAGTTACCCATTTAATTATAAAATTCAATCTCCACATTCATCTACAGGCCATGTAGTGCAATTGTAAAAAACACCTTTTGAATACAGCTATTGCAGAGGTACTTATTTGGAAAGCTTTCAGTGGCTCTTGATTTCCTCCATCAAGGATCCTGAGGAGTGGAAAGAGAAGAAGAAGGCGGTCTTCCCCAATTTGGGACAGAAAAGTTTTTAAATGTTGAGGTTTCAAAGGCAGACACTTGACTGGCTGCTAGAAGCCTTTGTGAGCAAAGAATTCAGAGACTCAGGCGGTACTAACTCTCTTTAATTTAGACTGAAAACAGAGGATGGGGATGGACAGTCCCAGGGAATGTGTTACCTGTGAAGTACTCAGGTAAATGGGGTGGGACAACGGGTGTGTATCTGTGTAGCAAAGACACCGTCTTGTTACAACTAGTACAGAATAGCAGCTGCATGAAAAAAAGAGGTAGGCCAGCCCTTTATACAGTATGTTTAAATGACAATGAACCTGAATTAGCCAGGCTGTTTGAAGGCTAAGCATGAACTGGGATACTTGGGGGTGCATCATGTGGGACCACAGTCTTGTCCCCTTGAA
>NW_017728943.1:71489384-71490771 GCF_001723895.1 Crocodylus porosus | reverse complement strand
CAGCCTGGGGGGCAGCGGCTCTAGGGCTGAAGCCCCCGGCTGCGGAGCGCCCTCCCCTGCACCCGCAGCCGCGGAGTTTCCGGCCCCCCAGTGGCGCTGAGGAGCGTTGCCAGGTCACGAGGACGATCGTGTTTGTACCATCATTTCAACCCCTGTAGGGGGTAGGATCAGTGATAGTAACAGGTCGTCTTTGAGGCAGCTCATTGATGCAGCAGATGCAAGACCCAAGTCATTCCCAGAGAGTCTTAACCCACTTTGGGGTTTGCTGCCAGCCCCTTCTTATGCCTGCTGGCCTCCAAATACAGGAAAACTTTAACTTTGATGACCCACTCGCTGCAGAGTTATAGGGCACATGGGTGCGATGCAGCACCTGGCACTTTTAAAAGGGGAAAGGCTTGACTCCGTAAGCATCCCAGCTGTCCTCAGCAGCGTTTCCTTGGCTGCAGTATGGTGCCCTTCCACGGTGGATTCTCCTGCCAATGCTAAGCTGTATTTCCAAGCTTTATGCAACATTCTTGTAGGATTGGGCATGTAAAGCCTCTGTCAAGTTTGCTAGAGCAAGCACAGCTTTGCCTTGCCATTCACTCCCTCTCTCAAGTATTTATCTGAGAGCCCATCTACACATTCAGATCATTTGAAGCAATAAACTCCAGTGCATATTATACCAGAGTTTATTGCTCCTAGGCACTGCATTTGAACATGCTCCTTGGACCACAGCATGTTGAGATGAGTCAGAGCAACCCTGGCTGGCAGGGGGCCAAGGGAGTCGCCCTCCCAGCCCAAGGCTACTCTGACCCAACTCAGTGTGCTGCGGAGGGGTGGCTGGGACTTAAAGGTGCTTTCATGCAAGGCTAGCCAGCAGGCAGCACCCCCGCGCTGAAACAACCTCATGCCCTAGAGCCAGCCCCATCAGTATCTACAGGTGCATTGCTGTGCAGTAAATAACTGTGTGGTAGGATAGTACTTGTATTTACAGGTACCATTCCACCTATGGCAAAGTTTATTGGTTTAATGGGGCCTAACAGGGCTGCATGTGTAGATGCCAAGACTTTACGGTGGAGCTAATTAGGCTGCTCTGCAGTAAACATCTCATGTAAATGAGCCCTGAAATTCTTTAGTCCAGGATATGAGGTTTGAGTGCTGGGGGGTTTTTCTCCCATGTTCCTTTGTTGTGGAGATGGGGTGGGGAATATCTGACTCTCTTATTGAGAGCGTCAGTAATGCTGTAGCTTTGGTGGTTGTGGAATTACAGAGGCAAGGATTTCTGGGGGTGATCTCCTTTATTGGACTTGTGTAGTTGAGGTAGAGTTAGACAAGCTTTAGAATGTAAGACCCAAGGAAGAATGTCTTGCATTCAAAAGCTTGTCTGACTCTCCCAACTACATAG
>NW_017728943.1:71459450-71489264 GCF_001723895.1 Crocodylus porosus | reverse complement strand
AGCAGCTTAAAGATGCAAGTTAAATAAAGCTGGAAATTGCTAGAGGTTAATGTTAAGCACGGGGTAGTGACACACCGTCTAGTAAGAACACTTGCAAAAAGCCCCTGTGTTGGCAGCTGCTGGGTGTAGTTCCCCACACTTGTATAGAACAGGAGCACTTCAGTGGTACATGGTTCTCAGCTGGAGAGGGCCTCATAATTTAATGCCAGAAATATTGAAGATTGTTTCACAAGTCAGCACTGCTTGCCTAGTCAGACAAGCTATATATGACAGGTCAGAAGTCAGCCAGACACAAGAAAAAACAGTTCATCAGCAGCCTGCATTGAGGTACAATGTATTTCTGTAGTTACAGAAAAATGACTGCTTCCTAAAGAAAGTTATTTACTTTTAATTTTAAGACTTAAGGCAGTTGAATGAATATTACTAATAAAATGTTCATGTTATGATGCTTTTAAAGTCATAGGAATCTGGATACTTCCTCTATAAACCTTTAAGTTTATAAGCTGACTGGAGTCCTGCTAGAACTAGGAAAGGGCACTGAAATGTTTGACTGATTGTTTCATGGACTGGAGTTGTACTCCTCAGGAGATGTCAGACATGAGTAATCGGATATGAATCCAATATGAGGGGTTATATATTGATTAATGTCATAGTGAATGGTCTTGATGAACTCAGTGCAGTTAGGGAGCAATTCCTTTTACAAGTCATACTTACAAGTATGATTAAATTCTGTTTACGCTTCTAAGAAACAAATTTTGCCTCTACTGTCACTAGCCTGTGCAGCTTCTTCCCTGCCCCTTTTTTTTCGAACTGGTTTAGTGGGATTTAATTCAAACTTAAATTCGAGAGCAGACTAGACAACTGGGAAAAAGGTGCCCCAACAAGTGTGTTCCTGTGAGGAGCTATTCCAAGCACAGTTAAATCACACTCTACCTTCTTCCAGAATAACTCTCTGTAGATGAGCCCTAATATGTCTGTAAATCATCTTCAATGAAGATGAGACAGTAAGTCAGAGGAGTGTTAACTGGCTACTCAAAGGGTGGGGGGACAAATTCTAACTTGGCAGTGTCTTTGTAGAGGGAGGGGAGGGCTTAAAAGTTCCCTTGTCAAATGGGTATGGCTGAGTCCCCCTTCCCAGGGGCCCAGGTACTAGCTTACTAACTGGGACTGATGGTCCAGCACTGATGGCTTTTAGTTTAGGCCGCACTTGTTTCTTTCTCAGACTTCAAGAAGGGCACTTTGTGCTCAGAAACTTGTCCACATCTCTCCCACTTGGTCCAGTAAAAGATAGCACAAAAAATATTCGCTTCTTGCTTGCTTCCTGGACCATCACAGCTGTAATAACACTCCATTCCTTTTCTGGGTCAGATTCTCCATTAAGACAGGCATTTCAATGTATATTGAAAGCAAAATCAGGAAAAGGCTAGTATTGGGAGATAATAGACCTATTTCCTGGGTATGGATTTAGAAATGGACTCAGCACTTTGATCTTTCAGCACTTCCATTATATATATTGTCACTTCTGTCATATCCTTAGGGCTAGAAGGATCCATTAGTTCTCTTGCATGTTAAGGTATCTTGATACCAAAAGGAGGGAGGAGTTCCAGTAATTAGCAAGTGACAACTGATACACTTCCCTTACAAAATAAAACAACTGATGATCTTTGCCAGGCTTGGGCACTTTAATTAGCAAATGTAACACAGTCTGTGTAGCCTATAAAGAGGGGAAGGCAAAAGTACTGTAATAGATAAGCCCTAATATCCTCTTGGTGTGCTGCATTTTGTAGTAGGAGAGGCCTAAACTTTCATGTAAGTTTCATATGCTAGAGGGTATTTAATATGATAGTTCGGCATGCAGTCTCCAAATTAGGTCTCTAAATGCTGGAAGGGTATATATATCCTGGAAGGGAAGAGGGCCAGGAAACGGATCTATCTGGACAAGCCCTGTGTAAACACTCTCCCCCTTCACATGTGTGCTCTGGCACTGAGATACAAAGTTACTGGAGCTACATGGACCTGTGGTCAGACCCAGTCTGACATCTAGGATGTGTTATGTGAAGAAACATGGCTCATAGCCTTGCTGTAGTTAAGAATAATGCTGTATTTCCTTTATAAAACCTGGTTTTCAGACTTTAACATCAATCTTTAACATAAAACTCAGGAACTTGGGCCCCAATCCTGCAATGAGTTTTGTGTAAGCATTAGTTTCAGCTACATGAGCACACAGGCCTGTCCAAGGAGTTTGTTGCAGGTTTCGGGCTTTGATGGTTGTAGCCAGATTAGAAGCAAGCTCTTTTTTTGAAAGGTAGTTTTCAAAAGGCTGAAGATGTAATGTCCAGCTGGTGTCATTTCAGTGGCTGATGTAACAAGGGGGTGGGGGGAGAAGGTGTTTAAACTCATGTCCCCTGATACCTGCCATTGTTCATCTTCCACTTTAAACCCTTATGTCATTGGGGCTGTACTCTGGGGTCCCAATAACTGATGTAAGTGGAGGGAGAGAAAAGGATACAAACTGATTCTCATTGCTTCACTCCAAAACTGTCTTGACTCCCATGAGCTCTTATGTCCAATACTGCTGGAAGGTGCAGGCAGGTAACTTTAGCTCCCACTCCGCTCCAGCTGCTGTGGTCCACTCAAACTATTTGCTTTACAACTTCAGCATCAAAGCTTGACAGAACAGCTGGGCTGTTGAAAGACAGGGAACTGCTGTTATTTAGGTGGTAAAGTAACATTTTTGCACTGAAGGGCTAATTCATTACCTTTCTTCTATGTTGTGGTAATGTGTAGTTTATTTCAAAGACGTCCCATAAGCAAACAATCTTTAACAAAAACTGCTGGAACAACACATACATTAGGAGAGGAGAACCACGGTTGTCTACAGTGCTAAATGTGTGTGCGATGCATGCGTTTCATTTCTTAGTGCTTGTCCAAGTGGCCCAAAGTGGATTTATCTTTACAGAAGTTCCCATTGCTAAAAATGAATGTTGCAATTTTTTTCCCATCCACCATATTTTGTACAATTGGGTATAACTCAGGTTGAGGTAAATGAAGTTTATTCAGTTCACTGAATTAGAAATGTTGGGAGGGGCTAAGGCAAAATATTTTAACTATATTGTCTACTCAACATATAGAATAAATACAGTTTACTGGAAGAAGCAACAATAAAATTGCATGGACTGTGATAAACTTGCACGGACTGGCTGGCAATACAGAGAAGAGTGCTCCCCTACAAAACACTACGTTTCATTTACAGCATATAGGAACATCTCTAGGATAATGCACTAGAGCAGTGATTCTTAACCAGGCTGCTGCAGCACTGTTAGGCACACAAACATGATTCACCAGATAAACACAGACATTTCGAATAGGAATTCATAGTGTTAAAAACATTCTGACCTATTGTGTGCTTTCTAAGTTCTCTGCAACAGAAGAGTTGCACTATTATTTTTAAATAAGTAAAAACTAAGGCTGCTTGCAGACATTAAAAAAAGAGGCACTTTATTAGTGCTGGATTATGACACGCTGAGGCCCTAAACTATATCCATCTTAAGAAGCCCCATACGATAAAAAGAATCCAATGTATGTATATTTTTGTCATATTAGAATGAAAATGTCCATACTTAGAGAGTCATTTTCCCATATCTCCTTTATTTACCAACCGATTATTATAAAACTTGATATTAAGTAAGGTTTTCTTTTCTTATTTAGAAACACCTCATATTGTGAGGAACTAAGCTGTAGCTTAAGTATCTTAAGCCTAAATCCAGCACTACACTTTATATTAAACTCCAAGTGCCCCTCTGCTGAGACGAGCACATACCCAGAAGAAGCATCACATTAGCTGGACCCAGCTCACCCAGCATCTGGATAGATCGGGCACTTTAGTGTGGCTTTTTGGCACTTTTATCTACTAGCTGATTGACTCAGCTTTAGATAAAAGTGCCCAAAAGCCCTGATGAAGTGCTCAATCTCTACAGATGCTGCAGAGTCAGGTTGAAGTAACACTGCTTCTTCCAGCAAACAATGATTTGTTTGTTTTTTAACATCTGCAAGCAGCCTAACAGCTGTCATTTTTGAAGGTGTGCTTTGAGTCTATAGAGGGGTGTCTTGAGTCTAAAAAGGTTGAAGACCACTGTACTAAAATATGATTGTGTAACTAAGTACTGTGTTGTAGGCCTGTGCCAGTGTTCAGTGGCTTCTGTGATTGGACAGGAAATGGTAAGTGTTTTGGTTGCTCTTTAAAACTCAGTTGTACTGGGAATCCTGGGTTAGGTACTCAGAAGTCATTGCAGCTGTAAACAGCTAGCTGACTCCTGGGCAAAAAGTGCTAGGATCATTAATGTGATACAGCATGACTAGAGTGGATGGACTTAATCATCTGAGTGTAAGTCAGGGCAAAGCCATTGATTTAAATGGTTGAATTTTCCAGCCCAGTTCAGGCCATTTCGCTCTGAACAGCTGGTACAATTTTAAACATTCCTTCTCTGTACTGAGTGGTATTACGTAACTAATGTTGACCTTGAGTAAATCACTCCCCCTCTAGGTGTCTTGGTTTTCCCACCTGTAAAATGGAGATAATGAGACTTGCCTCCTTTATGAAGCATTTGGAGACCTTCTCCTGAAATGTGCTATGTAAGAATTAGTTGGTATTCCTTTCATTCTAACTTTATGTTTGACTTCTACTGCAATGACATTTACCAGGCTACATAAAAGCACAGTGACTTTGAGGCAAGAATTGAATCTGGGGGGCTCTAACTCCTAGTCCCACTGTTCAAAGCATTAGGCATTTATTTTCCTGCCCTATAGAATGCTAAGCAAACAGTGTTAGGCATGCTCCTACCCTGGCTTCATTTGAAAGGGATGCAGGTTAGAAAACAAGAAGGGGATTTATTATTCTAATCATAGTGCAGCTTGATCAGGAAACAAGTTTTTAGCTGTCCCCTAAGAAAGCTGGACCTTCCAGCTGTCCTGTCTCTCTTATGAATCCTGTATCTGGGAAGAAGGTTGAATTTGATGACCCTCGAGGGTCACTTTCAATCCTGTGATCCTTTGTGGCATGCCTCCTGTAAGAAGACAGTCCCTTCCTTGTTTGTTTATTTTGTCATTTTTCTCTCATGCCATCTCTCCCATTACTGTCACATTTTGTGGTCTTTACCAAGTTTCATCAC
The DNA here is from genome assembly GCF_001723895.1 of Crocodylus porosus. Classification (NCBI taxonomy): domain Eukaryota; kingdom Metazoa; phylum Chordata; order Crocodylia; family Crocodylidae; genus Crocodylus; species Crocodylus porosus. Next base: position 71,484,096 of record NW_017728943.1, on the reverse strand, counting down.
TGCTTGTCTCATCAATGCCCAACTGATACCTCCAAGATTTGTAAAGTGTCTCCTGCAGTGAAAAGAAGTGCTGTATCTGGATTCAGCAGTTTCTTGTCCCTTGATCAACTGGAGGTTCTGCATCTAGCTATGCTCCTTCTGTGTGGGCGGCAGTGCCATAGTGTGTGGGGGGGGAAGCAGGCAACCACCCCAGGCGCCGAAGCAAAGGAGCGCCAACAGGCACTGCCCAGCCAGGGCAGGGTGCAGGACAGAGCTACAAGTGGCTCATTTGGGGGGAGCGGGGATGGCAGAAGGGTGGCTCCTGCTGCTGCATACACTCCTGGGCAAGCATGGGAGGGCATGTGGCCCTGGATCTGTGCATGGGGTGAGGGTGGGCTGCTTTATCCCAGGCACCCGGCTCCATTGCTACAACAATGATGGGTGGGGTGTCCTAGGAGTCGCTAGTTGCCAGCCCCTGAACAGAATTGTACTAGTTAGGGATGAAAAAAGTCCAGCTAGAGCAGCGTTTCCTACAACATACTGTCCTATTGCCCTGCCTGATTTTAATATCTTCAGAAATTAAGCTTTCACACTATCATTTGTGAGCCAAAAACACACGTCAGTGCAGTGTTAACCTGAGATAGCTGCTGGGATGGAAAATCCTGGTGAAGACAAGCTACAGGTAGCTTTTACCTGGATGTAGCTAGCTGGAATTAACACAACTCTCCTGTCCCTAAAAAGAGGTTGACATCAATTAGCTACATTGAGGTAAAATCTATTTGCTTTATCTCCACTAGAAATGTGTATTGACACAGATGTATCAAATTAGCTAGCCTGATGTAAAATACATCTTTTAATGTACTCACAAATGTAGGCTTCAGAAAGAAAGAGATTCCCTTTGTCAGTAGTGCTAACCCCAGACATTAAAAAATCATTATGCAGGCCTCAGAACAGCCAGCACTGCATATGGATAAAACAACAAACAGCATTCACTTTGTCTTTTGAAGCCTAAGAGAGTGCTCATTTCACACAGTGCTTCAACATTTTCCTACAGCGATGAGAGCCCAAAAAACTTCACTCTAAAAATAAAGAAAAAAGAAATGCCAGCTGAAATTCTGTAATCACTTGAATCCAGGAGCAAGGGTTTGAAGAAACAAGATTTATGATCAGGCTGTGTCTTTACTGCCAACACAGGTGTGTTTTTACTTTATGCTAACCATAGCAGGTGAGCTGTTCCACTGTAAAATTCTAGTGGAGGAAAGGTACCAGACATAGCAGATAAATGTTGTGTACATACAGCTGATGGCCCAGAGCCTTGGACTTGACTCGTCTATTAGGTGCCTGTGGCAGTAGCCGCTCACACGAGCCGTTTACTGAGCCAGTACAGGCTCAGCACAGCTCTTGGTTAGGCCACTTGGTTCCCCATTTCTTTATGCCACTTATCCTTGCCTTCAGGCAGGTTGGAGTCTATACTTTAGCCTTTTGCATAGGCTTTCTATTGCAGGCAGGACCACGTATATCCACGATGAGATTGCAAGAGTCACCACTGCCAGAGTGAGCTGATGGAGGTCTTCTATAACTATCAGCTGCAGAGTTAACAGCCCAAGGGGTCTAGAGTTTTGCATTTCTTTTTGTCTCAGACTAACATGGCTACCAAATCCATATTTGAGATAGAGGAGGCAGTTCATAGCTCTCAGTGATTGTTTCAGGATGTCTGCTAACTCTGGCACCCTAGCTGCTACCTTCATATTCTATGGTGAGCCTCCTCTGCTTCAGAACCAGAAGGGCTAGAAATGTTGTTCATTTTAAATAATGGCATACAAGTAACACCATGACATTGCCAGGAGATTTCAAGAACCAGGCTCTGTCCATAGGCCTATAGTGCTCATGCCTTAGTTTGTAGTGTGTATTGAAGGAATCTGATAACCCTCTATCAGTATCTGAAGTAGTAAACAGAATCATTTAGGGAGTTATACTGTAACTAGAAATAATGGGATAGAAATGCAAAGGAAGTTCTTAATTTTCCTTTTCTACTTAAGCATTCAGCCCAAGGCCAGGCATACACTTAATTTTGGTTGGTATAACAATAATAAGGATTGCAATTTTTTATGGTATTTTTTATACTGATGGAGGCCATAGAGCAAATGCATTGTTACCTGTGTAAAAAGTGTTTTTTCCTTCAATAGTTTATTGTATTTGGGGATCTGGGATAGGTTATATCAGCAAAATGTTTGAAGTATAGACTAGATTAAAGGCTATGGCTCCACTGCAAAAAAAAGTCTTGTTTAACCTGGTGCATTAGCAACCCCTCTGTAAAATCCTGATGGACACAGGCGCTGCAGCTCCTTTTACTGTGTTGTGGCTAAACTCCTTCTGCTGATTTTATTTGGATGCACAGCACACTGGGTTTGCACCTCACTCTTTGATCTGTTCTGTATCCTCAAACAAGTCCCTTCCTCCCATGTTTCTCTATTGGTAAAATAGAAGTAGCTATTTTTTTGCCTTTATAAAATGCCTTGAGACCTGTAGATGCAAAGTACCTCATTAAAGTCAAGAATTCTTCCTCCTTGGAGCTAAAATCATGACATTAGAGCTTGATGGATACCAGTGTCACAATCTGTTCCCAGATACCAGCAGAAGAGACACTGCATTTATCTAGCTCTGCACAGTTGCCCAGGAAATTACTTTTCTTACGGATCACAAGGCAAGGGCCCAATTCTGCCAGCCAGCCATAAGCAGGGCTGCCAGAAGTGGGCTTTTCCTGTGTAGTGTAAAATAAATAGTGTCAAAGAGTCATGCTTTTTCCAGAAAAGGAAGACTCTTCGCTACCTTGGTGTAAGTTTGATTGCATCTTGTTTCTGTGCGTAATTCAGGATTCCTTTAAGATCAGTTACCATACATCTTATTAATTTTTGTTCCTTGTCCTTAGCAACAAAGAGCTAATAGAATACTGTGACTTGAGCTTTCTGCCGAGACAGGAGATGTGAACTGGCAGAACGAGCCATTTCCTGGGAGGTGTGAGACATGACTTCAGTGTCTCCTGGTTCCAGTAGTGTATTCTGCTCCAAAGAGTTGATAAGAGCTTCAGAAGCAAGGAAAATGTTGAAGAAAGTAGTGGGGGAGGCATACCAAGCCAGCAGGTGCATATGAAAAGATCAAGAGGTTGCATTTGCTAACCCTCACCTGGCACAAGTTTGGGATCAGAATCCTAGGTCAGAGGGGACCTAGACAGAATAATTTGGCAAGAGCAGAGGGTGTCTGATAGCTATCAGCTGGTCTCCTACCTCACTTGAGAGGAAATCAAAGATTTGAGAGTGGGAGGGAAGTTAGAGCAAATGGTGGGGGATGGGAGGTGATAGGGAAAGCTGTTTTGAGATGGGAGAGGGTTGGATCAAGAGGAAGAGACTCTGAAGTGAAGGGGAGTCTTGTCTCTATTAAATCTTTATGTGATCTTGAAGCTTTATATGCTTTGGAAAAAGCAGGAAATACGTTATTGACAATGAGTTGGGGCCCAGTCTTGCTCCTTCGTACTGAAGTTACTGGTCTCCCACTGATTTTAGTGAGAGTAGGGTTAGATCTTTAGGCATTTTCACTGAAAAGGTGATATTACTGTGTCTCATTCTCTATATTTTTTAGGGCACAAAACTGAGAGGGCCAGAAGAATCCTTTATTTAAAATAGATACAACCATGTTGCTTTGAGTATTCCCTTGGTTTGTAGGGAGGGCACAGGATCTTGTCAGTAACATTTTATTGGTGTTCTCTTTAAGAGAGATTTAAAAAAACCCATTAATCTGCCTAAGGGGTTATATAGCCCCAATTAGTAGCTGAACTTCTCATAATCTAATATGCACATGGTCACAACACCCCACTGCTGTAGCAAAGTCACTTTATTCAGTCAATGAATTATGGGGAAATAATAGAAAAGCTAAGAAGCAGAGATGACGTTTTCTGATTTCTTTTTCTCTCTGCACCTGCAGGGGGCTGCCACAATACAAATACTGACTCAGACTACATTTCAGTTCTTTGGTGGAGAGTCAAAGGAGAGGGATGCAGGGTTAAAGCAGCCCTGATCCATCCATACCTGCTGAAACATAGCAGAAAAGCTCAGTGCAAGTTTAATAAAATTAAGCATTAAAACAAAAAAGTACCAGCCCTAATTACCATTTTGCAATTTGTTTCTTTAGTCTGCAGCCTTAATGAGCAGCATGGGCTTGGTCCCTACCGTTTAGCATTAAGCAATTTTGTACCAGTGTGCACTGATACAACTTTCCTTGATCTAGACAGGGCCTGAATTAGCAGAGAAAATAATTTTATTTCCTGTATCTGCTTCCTTTGTACATGTGTACTTGAGCTCCTAACCCTTCCCAGCTGCAGTCTAACTCCCGCACCTCCCAGCCAAACCAGTTGCATCTAACATGCTTTCAGACCATGGTCTTGCACTGACTTTGACACCTTGCCATTGCCACCTGACAAACAGCAGGATCACCGGCCTCACAATACCTGGCATATGCTTTAAAGCCCGCACTGCTGGAATTAATAGATTGGGCGAGAAATCTCTCTCTTTTTCATTCTGGTGGTTGTTCAGAAAAATCTGAAATAGGAAGCAAGTGCACTCGTAGCTGAGAAACCAGAAGGCAAAATGCGGCGGGGGATGGGAAGCAGATGTGAATTCATAGTTTCTAGGGTCGAAAGGGACCTGAGCAGATCATCAAGTCCGACCCCCTGCCATGGCAGGAAAGAGTACTGGGCTCAAACGACCCCGGCAAGGTGTTCATCCAGCCTCCTTTTGAAGACCCCCATGGTAGGAGCCAGCACCACCTCTCTTGGAAGTTGGTTCCAGATCCTAGCCACCCTGACTGTGAAGTAGTGCCTCCTGATGTCCGGCCTGAACATACTCTCAGTCAACTTATGGCCGTTATTACTAGTTACTCCTGGTAGTGTTTGGGGGAACAGGGTCTCTCCCATTTCCCACTGGCCCCCCCTTGTTAAGTTTATAGACGGCCACAAGATCCCCTCTCAAGCCTTGAATTCTTTCAGTGCAGTCGGATATCACAAGGCACAAATACAACTCTCTCTGTCCTGGGCCTCATCTTGCAGGCTCTCTATTTTGTTACTCCCCATATATTTTCTTGCCTCCCTCTCTGAGTGGGGGGGGTTAGTAGAGTGAGTTTTTGGCTCTACTGCATGTTCCCTCAAATGCCTGCTAACATGCCTGCCATGCTGATGCTCTGATTTCATCCTTAACCCAAGTTCCAAGGGTTTTCATTTCCTTTTCTGAATAACTTTGGACATAAAAAAGTTTTTGAACTCTGACAAATCTCAGCATTTGTTATTAATTTATTCCAATCAATGCTCTGTATGTTTTCAAGGTGGGTACACATCAGTTTATACCTTTGAATGATTACCAGCCTCCTCAACAGGATCTCAAGGTGAAAATAATGTTTGGGATGAAGAATCATAGCTTGGACTCTAAGCTGTAGACTTTTGATGACTGGTTGTTGTTGAGGCTGGTAAATGTTGCAACTGCCTTATAATTTGTGACATACTTTCTGGCTATCACTAGTTGTCTTGTACATTTCTGTCGAGGGATGTGAAATGATTCACTCCCTGTATTTGCCATCTGCAGGATACTACAGTGATGAGTCCTTTTTATCATACTTCTGCTTTTCAGTTCACAGCAGAGGGGTGGGGTGGGGGAGACACTTAGTTTGCTTGGTTATTTTTGTTTTGTTGAAGCCCATGTCAGATTTTGTGGGGCTGGCACATGATTTTTGAACTAGCTTGGCATTATGCTAGTCAGATCCACACACACTTGCACAGAAAAGCAGCTCCATCTTTCTTTCATGTCTTTCCACTCCCACCTCTGAAAACAAGCTGTCTGATGCCTTCCTCTCTGGTATCTTTTCTCATCCTCCTTTACAAACATCCAGTCTGCTGCATCTGGCTGCTGCCTTCCCCACACCTACCTTACTCTGTCAAGTGCTTTATCCAAGTTTCATGTGGCAAGAGTCTCTGACTTCTTCCATCTGGGAGTTTTAGGAGTTGGTTACAATAAATATGGTTTCTTTATCCTCCCCTTCATTTTAAATAACTGCCTTTTCTTCCCCCTTCTATTTTTATTTGGTATGTCTTATTCTGTTTTAGCTGCCACTTGTTGACGGCATGTTTGTTTTAATCTTTAGTCAGTTCCTCTGCTTTGTTATCAAGGGACATGTCTACACATAAAGTTAATGTGAATTAATAAACTCCAGACATATCACCCTAAAGTTTATTGCTCCAAGGTATCACATTTACATGTGTGCCCGAAACCACAGCATGTTGAGCCAGGTCAGGGGAGCCCTAGCTGGCAGGGGCTCCAGGGGAATCAGCCTGCCAGCCTGGGGCTGCCCTGACCTGGCTCAACATGCTGCGGAGGGACTAGCTGAGGCACAGCACAAGGGCTAGCTGGCAGGCAGCCCTTGCACTGAAACACCCTCATGCCCCAGCCAGCCCCATCAGTGTCTACACATGCATTGCTGCACACTAAAGAACACCACTGCAGGATAGTACTTGTATTCACAAGTACTAACCTACAGCAGAGTTAATTAGTTGCCTGCAGCCTAATAAGGCCACACATACAGATGCTGAGACTTTACTGCAAAGCCAGTTAGGCAGCTCTGCAGTAAACATCTCATGGAAATGCACTCAAGAGGTCTCAATCCCATGTCCCTCTTCTGCTGTTGACCCTATACAGTTGTCCATCTCTCTGTCATGCCCTGCTTCTTCCCAGTTTCTTCTCTGCTTGACCAACCCCATTTTGTGCTACTGCTTGGAGAAACCAAGATCCCTGAGAACTTTCTCTTTGTCTGTACCTCCCTCCACCATATTTTCATCTGCCACTTGACACAAACCAATTTGATCTGAAGATCAAATACCTTCTGGCCACATCTACACGAGATGCTGGCTATGCAGTAGCCTGGTACTACTTCACAATAGCATTGCATGGCAAAAACCATGACACAATACTACTATGCAGTAGTATTAGGCTACCATGCAGTAGCGTTACAAAAAAAGGCATTCACTGGCACCACTGTGCAGTAACTCAAGTTACTGAATATTTACTTGTTTATACAAGTACTAAATAAATGCACAGTAACCACTGTGCAGTAGTGTCTCATGTAGACATAGCCTCTGAGTCCAAAAACTATTATTGCAGATGTGGAGTAAGCATGGGCAGTGTGTCAAGAGAGAGGACCCAAGAATAGTTCTTTATAACCAGTCTGTTGTACCTTTTGTTTGACGTGGCAAGTGTAGTGACTTGGAGGGCTGTACAACAAGGGAGTGTACACAGAGTCCTAGGGGTGGAATGCATCTCAGGGCTCACCTCATCTAACCCCCTGTGTAGATATAAGATAGCTTGTTCCTAAGCTATTCCAGATGGATGCCCCTGCAGCTGCTCCTTAAATACTTCTAATGAAGGAGGTTCCACAACTTTCCTAGGTAGCTTGTTCCATTGCTCTACTATCCTTACAGTTGGGAAGTCTCTACTGAGAAGAGTAGGGAGTTTGCTACTCTGCAAAAGTGGCTGCTCAGAGTCAGGTTAGATGACAGAGGGTAGGTGGGGAAAGCTCTTTCTCTTCTTTCACTTCAGCTATGCTTGCCACCCATGGACTTGCCTCCAAGATGAAACTTCAGTGGGTGGAGTGCTAGTGCAGACAAGATCAACAACAGACTTCCCTTCAGTCATGGGCAACTGGTTCCACTTTAGTAAGGGGGGGCACATGCCCCCCCTGCAACCAGTCAGCAACCAGGTGGGGGTCCCCCTATGGTCAGTCTCACTGGCTGCGGGGACACCCCCCGTGGCCGATTGTGCTGACCAGGAAGCAGCCACAGCGCTCCCAGAAGTAGCCGTAGTGCTCACAGAAGTGGCCACAGCGCTTCATCCAGTGCTCCTACTCCCTGGCCAGCGCTCGCAGCGGGGACACTGGTGCTCTCGCCTGCCCCCCCCCGCTCATCGCCTAAGCAGGGAGTGTGGCCTGTCAGGGGGTGCACCAGTGCTCTCAGGGGGTGCACATGCACCCCCAATGCATTGCCACTGCCTTCAGTAGTGAAGAATGTAAGAACTATCATTTACTGGGTCAAACCATAGGTCCCTGGTGCCCAATTTCCTGTGTCCCACAGTAGCAGAGAGCAAAAGCTGAAAGGGAGTGTGAACTGGGTATGACGGGGGGGCTTGCTACTGTTCCTCTCTCACTTGCAGCATCCAGCATTTAAGATCTAGGAAGTTCTGACTGTACCTCTAACTCCTATGTTCAATAGCTACTGAGCATGGGAATTAGGGATACAGCTTCTGAATGGTGGCCGGGATTCATGGTACTGAAGAGCAGATGAGTTGCCCGCAGGGTTACCCAGTTGTTTTGCCCTATCTGTGATTTGTGCAATCACAGATTTGTGCATTTCACAATGGCATCTGCTCTTTGATTGGCATGTCCTCTGCATTCCAGCTATGAAATGGCAGAAATCATAGTGTTGGGGGTGGGAGATAACATGGTCAACAGGTTTTCCCTGGAAGAGGCCTGTGCATTGCTTTCTGGGCTGGCTGACCTGTGCAAGTTTCCCAAAAGCGGGAAACTCAGCTGCACATTTTTGTAGTAATGAAGGACTAGATTTATGCTTTCTACCTGGCTTGTTCTTTCAGCCTTTTGGCTAGGAGCAAGTGTGAGTAGGAGGCATCCGAACTCTAACTCCTTTGGGCTTGAGACCTGCACACAGGGATATCCAAAATCCCAGACTGATGGGTCTGGGAAGGAGGAAACTTGCCCAGTGGTAGAGCCACATGGACTTGAACAATTTAGCTCAGCTCAAGTCAATTTGAATTTGGAACTACCAGTAATCTGGCCTTAAGGCAATTAAAAATAATCACAGTATTGGGGAACAGGTGGAAATGAGTTGAGAACCTGCTGCCTATTTGAAAATGACAGCTGGCTCCTGGTTTGTTGTAGAACTTTTCTGTTTAAAGGACAGGTTAAATTTCCTTTCAAATTAATGATGATGCTTGCGTTGACTTGTAGAAAGCAACCTCAAGCCATAAAGGCACGTTTATAGTGCCTCTGTACCACACCAGGGAGCACCACTGTGAAGTGTACCATGACTGCTCTACACATACTACCTCCCTAAATAAATGTAACATAGCAGCCTTAGGTCTCCCAACAGATAACTTATTGTCACATGCCCAGCACTGCGCTAAAACAGCCATGTTCCATCTATTGAGGAAGGCAGCATATGTGGAGTAGGTGTGGTTGCTTAGCTATGACTTTCCCTGGTGAGGTACTGAGGCAGAGAGTACCTACCCTAAGAGAGCAATGCAGGTTTCAGCCCACAGGGTATAAGAATCTGTAACTGTCTGCACTTGCGCCTCATTCATTCTTTATCTTAATAATAGACTCAAGGTATTTAGCATTCTGGCTGTTCATGTGAAGGTGGTATTTAAATATAAGTTCCCAACAAATAGGCTTCATTATTAATACTGATAGCCTTTGCTTGGCAAGCCAAAACAGCTGCTTCCAATGGCAATGTAATCTGCTTCAGCATACTTCTGCTAGATGAGGAGCCAACATACATCTCCTAGCATTCTGTGGGGTTACAGCTAGTTGCAATTCCTGTTCGAACTATAAGGAACTATCTTGCACTGATTTTCTAGTGCAGGGGTGTCAAACTCACCAGGTCCTGTGGGCTGAATGAGTGACGTGCGGCCAGGCCATGCACTGGATCAGGACAGCAGACTGGCCCTGTGTGCTGGATCCAGTACACAGGGGACACTCTTCCCTGAGCCATTCTCAGCATATCATGTAACTAGTCCCAAACAAGGTTGCTTTTCACTACTGCTGCCCCCTATGCGTATAAGCATTACAATCATTGACCTCATGAATATGATAGAACTGACCCTTGTGGCTTTGTCAATGGGGCACTTGCCAACTACTCAGCTTGCTGAAGTATGAAATAGAGCTCGGTGGGGGCTCAGTAGGACTTGGGGATTTTCCCTGATGCCAGAACAGTCAAAGTGGACTAGAACCGTCTTTGATTAGCAATTTAAAAGGGAGGAGAGATACATGGTTACACTTGAGAAGTACCTCAGCAAGCCCAGGACATTCATGTAAAAACCCTCCAGCAGTGTGTTAAGAATTGACATATTCTTGCTTTCCTAGTTCATTGCCATGTGACATGTGCACTGGGGCCACACTTGCTTTTGATGGCATGTCCAGCCTGCCAGGTGTTTGTAGCTCCCTTAGGCTTTACACATTTGGTCTTCTAGCTCAGCTTCAGACTCCATTGAGTGTTGTGCAGCTTTATAGGGGAAAAGGCCTTCCCTGGGTCTAACTACTTTCCCAGTATGTCTCATTCCTGCCCTCTCTCTCCCCAAATATCATGTGGGTTAGGGGGATAAAGCTATTAGAAAGGATGTCTTGCACCTGGGTGGAGAATTCCCCTGCGTCCAGGTATCTTGTGCCTACTACACAGCTATTTTTGCCTACTCGGCATGGAGAGACTGCTGCGCCAGTGCTGTGCAAAGACCCCTCAAGTGTTTGCAGCCAGTTGTGATCTGGACAGTCACTCACTAGGAACCAGCAACACTACCAACTGATTATGCCACCAGTCATGAAAACTCTTGGTCTCTGCTGACTGTGGCTGACTTTGACCCAGGCACCTAGGGCTTGTGGAAGAAACCTCTTTTGCTATAGCGATCTCAGCGGAGCCCCCTAGCAGTATGTGCCAGCAGGAGGGCCTTTTGTGCCAACCTGGCTAAAGCATCTTCCCACATGATTCACGTTAAACCAACAAAGCCACCCTCTGTTGGTATAACAGCACCCCCCTTCCAGGGTTTTAGCTGGCCTAGCTATGTCAGTTATAAGGTGTGATGTTTTCACACTCCCAGCTGGTAAAACTTCCTAGTGCAGATCTGGCCCAAGAGATGAAAGGCTCTGCTCTGTAGCTGTCACCAGTCCCCTGAGGCAGCCACTGTGAATAAGTCTTTTAGCAGTGCCTGTCATAAGGAATGCAAGTACTCAGTGCAAGGGGGAAAGAACAAATACATATGCTGTTCCTAGCTTCATGGCACCACGCTGGGTACCTAGGGGCCTCCTTTCTGCCAGCAATGCATAAATTAAAGGCCAGGAGTTCCTGGCTAGAATTTATTTTAGAATGAAGTTCTCCCTCCGTCAAACTGCAGTCAGACTATAAAACGATCAGTAATGCTCTCTGAAAGTATGACAGCTGCTGCCCCCCACACTCTTTGCTGCATGGCCAGTCTGTTCTACTTCATGTGAATCTAACAAGTTGAAAATGCTATAGCAACTGTGTTCTTACTTAATCCAAGGCATTCAGGACAGTAGCTGCCCTTAGGATGGTAGGAATTCAAGTCCTATCCTGTTAATCAAAGGTAACCTTACCTAGATTGGCTTAAGGCCTGTGATTTTCATATGTGACCTCCTCACATGGCACTATCAATTCCTGTGAAGTCTGATACAAGCATAGCTTTTAGCTTGGCTATAAATTAGAATACAGGTGTTCCTGAAACCCGCATCTTAAGTTGAAACATTCCTGAACCAAGGCCCCATTCCCTATTTTCACCAAAAATAACCCAGAATTTTGTACTTGGTCAATTATAGATGAGTAATATAGCTACATTAATGTATGCATATTGTACTGATACTGATTTGGAAGGACTTCTTTGAGGTGACTTTGCTGGACTTTTTGAAAGGCTCTTGGCTGGAGTCTTCTCAGGAGTCTTGGCTGCTTTCTTAAAGAAAATGTCCAAGGAAGTTTGGACAGATGTTCTCCAGGGAGATGGGTGATGCAGCAGACTTGTTTGCTGGCGTGGTGTTGGATGAAGTGTCCTAAAGTCAAAACTGATATCAGAAAGTCGAAACAGGGTGTCAGTTTATAAATGCTATAAGTGCCGTTCATTGTAACTCGAAATGTCTTAAGTCGAGGATTGCCTGTAATAGAAAATTAGGGCTGGAAAGGACCTCAGGAGGTCATCTAGTCACAGAGATGACCCAAGCAGGATGTGGGGTCTGGGGAAATCAGCCTGTGCGGGGCCCTGTCCCCAGATGCAAGGAATCCGGCAGTGGATTCAGTGGTGGAGGGGGTGCCAAGTGGTCAGATGTGAAGCTGGTGGCAGCATGGAGTCACTGCAGCCGTTCCACCCAGCTCTGGCTGCTGGGGGGGCATGTGTCCCACCCAACTCAGGAGGCACCAGTTGCCCATGGCAGTCACCCTGATTTTTCCCCCACCACCACCCCTGGGATGGCCCTGTCTAGTCCAACCCCCTGCTCAAAGCAGGACCATCCCCAACTATATCATCCCAGCAAAGGCTTTGTTTAGCCAGGCCTTAAAACCCCCCAAGGATGAAGATTCTACCACCTCTCTGGGTAACTTCTTCCAGGGCTTTACTACCCTCCTAGTGAGAGAAGTTTTTCCTCACGTCTAGCTTAACTTCCCTTGTTGCAGCTTGAGGCCATTGCTCCTTGTTCTGTGATCTGCCACTACTGAGAACAGTCTAGCTCTGTCCTCTTTGCAACCACCCTTCAGGTAGTTGAAGGCTGCAATCTCCTCTCTGTCTTCTCTTCTCCATACTAAATAAGCCCTGTTCCCTCAGCCTTCCTTCAGAAGTCATGTGCCCCAGCCCCCTCCAATTTTGTTCCCTTCCACCGGACTCTGTAATTTATCTACAACTCTCCAATTTGTCTATAAACGGAAACTTGGATCTTGTTTATACTGAGAAAATCCAGCGAGTTTTCTAACACGTTAAGCATTTTGCTTGTAATATTAAGAAACACAACTAGCTTTGTCCACACTAACTAGTAATGGCTACCCCTGGGGTTCTCTTAGGAGCAGGGGAATTACTTAATTGAGCCTGGTGAAAAAATACACAAGTTCCTTGATTCTGGCATTCTGCTGGCTGTACATGCCATGGTGACATTCACAGAAACAAACTCTGAGCTGGAGCTGCATCTCTACCCAGGGAAATTCCAGTTCTTGGGTATTACACGGTGTACTAAAGATTATTTTCTTTATCAAGTGAAAATAATAAATGTGTGGATGCAATTGGTATTAGTCCCCAGGGCGATGAATTGTTTGGATTTATAGTTCTTTCACTTACAGCGCACAGGTCAGTTGTTGATCTCACAGTAATTTCCAAGTAGCATCTCCTTTATACACATAGGGAAAGGGAGTCATAGAGGGATTTATGCAGCCAGTGCAAATTTGTACAGAAAGACAAGTTTAATGGCAGTCAAGACTAGAATCTGTGTGTCCTAGTCCTTTGCTCTAGATACCAAAAACCATTGTCTTTGTGACCCAACATTGCCAGAGCTGCCTCTGCTGGACCATAGACTGATCTCATTAGTTCAGCAGTGATCAACCTACCAGACCCCGTAAGCCACATGAGTGGCGTGGGGCTGGTCTGTGTCACGCTCCAGCTGGACTCTGCCAGCTTTGCCTAGCAACAGATGCCGCCAAGCACTCTCTCTCCTCACAGTTTGGAAAGCCCCTATTTGTTTTGCTGCATGGCCCCTGGCCATGTGCTGGGGAAACCCCGTCCCCTGGGGAAAAACCCGCGAACATTTTGGCGGGAAAATTTGACCAATCGAGGTTTGAGGTTGGGTTTGTCATCTGGCCTATAAAGCCTGGGGTGGAGTTTTCCACCCAAGGCAGACGCCAGAGAGAGAGAGCGTGCGCAGCCACCACAGCATCCATCACTTGGTCAGCTAGCTAGAGCAGAAGCTGGAGCTTCCACCGCTCAGTGGGTAGGCCTGGCCAGCTCCCCACAGCTTCTCCTGTCTCCGGAGCAACTGTTTACCGATCGGTTCGTTTTGGTTCTTGGGAGGTCCATTGTTTTCACCCCTCACCCGACCCGAGATCCATTGTTTTGCCTTACATCCGTTCATCCCTCACCCAAACCAATATCCACCGTTTTGTTGTTTTCGTCCTCTCGTCTCTTACCTGAACCAGGATGGAATCCGCCCGTGCAGCCACATTCACACCGGTGGTGCCCAAGTGAGAGCCTGTTTGTCATTCATTCGGGACTGAACCAAGTGTGACTCAAGTGTAACTGCCTGCGCAGCCACATTTACATCAGTGGTGCGCATGTAAGAAATCAACTAAATAAAAGGAAATGTTTTGGAACCGCTGCGAGTCTGCCTCTCCCTCTTGCAACTTAACATCAGGGGATAGAACCCACCGGAGCAACAGCCGCAACCTGGCGCGCACCCCGCACAGTCTGCAAGCCAGCTCTGGTGCACAGGAGTGGTGTACAGGCTTGATCCAGTGTAGGGACTGTTGCACTGGGTCACCGTGTGGGTGCAATCTAGTGTACTGGTCCAGCCTCTTGCACCACATCCAGCTTGTGGGGTGATACAATCCAGTCTGCATGGCTCCTCATGGCGCCTGAAATTTGGCAGCAGGGGAGGTTTGGCAGCATCCAAGCTGCAGCAGTTAACAATGCCACCGCTCCCCACCATCACATTTCTGAACCTGTGAGAAGATCTATGGACTGAATGACACAGCTGTGCAGGCCAGACCTAGCTCCTAGGCTGAAGGTTGAACACCTGGGCATTAGTTCATAATAAAATGCCCAACAAATCGACAAATGTTTGTAAAACTGCTGCTTTGGAGAAGGCAGGGAAGTATTTCTAAGCAAAGCAGTGCAAGAACCTGTGAAATGCTTTGAATTTGCCCACTGGGAAAGGCTTAAAAAACAGCTGGGCCCCAAATGATGGTTCAGTAGTGCCTGTTACGCAACTCATTAGCAATGGGTAAGATATGGAACTCCCCAAACTCATACTGATAAACCTACAAGTTTCATTTGTAACTGGAAATACAGGCACAGCCCCATCCAAGCACACACGCTCCCGCTCTCTGCACTGTGTGTTATGGCATGGTGTTCACAAAAAATCAAGCCCTTTGTAAAAGGGTCCTGAAGCTGAAGAGTGACAGAAGCTGGTTTCTGCAGTTAGAGGAAGAGCACGGCAGACTTGACCAGATTAGTTGCAGCTGACTTTCCTTGAAGCTAATTTACCTTTGGGGCAGAGAAGTTTAACCCAGTTTGCTATAAACCTTTCATACACCATCTCCAGTCTGAAACCAGAGCTCCAAACAAGATTCAAACAAGCATGCAGTGGCAGTTAGGAAAAAAAAGAGCTCCCACCTACATTATCCCATCAACCACTTGTCTGCCTGAAGTGTCCCTAAGGTACCAATCAACGTGCTTTCTGAGCACCAACCTAGCTCAGATAAAATGCTGTCTAACCTTGAAGTGAGGAATGGATTCAGCCACATCCTTGAATTGTGCTAAATCCTCCAACACCCTGCGAGACAGAACTGTGTTGAGAGACACTGACCTCATGCCCAGGCCGATGTGTGTTTTCTGTAGTGTAGATTGGGTCTCTTTAGTGTAAGTGGAAAACTGTGCTGCCTGCTTCTAAGCGGTGTGTGAAATTCTTCGCCACAGCTGGAAGTGGTAGTGTGCTTACAGAGGTTGAGAGGAAATGGTCGTCTGGCAAATACTTAGCAAAACAACCAGAGGTGATGAGACAGTTGAGCAAGGTGAGGAGCAAGCCAAGTTGTCTCTTATAATGGGATGGTGGTGATAAGATAAGTCTGCTAAGGCATGGCTGCTCCCCAGAAGGAGCCTCTGGTCAGGTTGTGCTTACAGCCATATTAGTCCAACAGGGATTGCGCAGTGGTTTCTATGGGGATTTCTTGCCTTCAGACATGTATTTTACTTGTACCTGTAGTGCTTATCCATCTATAGCCTCTCTCTATGTGTGGGGGGGGGGTGTACAAGCACCTATATAACACAGTACTATGAGGTAGGGATGTTCTCTTGGAGGATACTGAAGCACAAAGAGATTAAACTGATGTGCCCCAGGTCACACAGCCTGTGGCAAACCCAGAGGGGAAGTCGGGTGTCCTGCTCAGTGCTTTTAAATACAAGAGACAAGGATTTCTTGGGGTGAGATCTTTTATTGGAACAGGTGTATGACTGGGGTAGAGTTAGACAAGCTTTCAAATGCAAGAGCTAACAAAGAATGTCTTGTATTTGAAAGCTTGTCTAACTTTATTCCAACCACACAGCTGGTCCAATAAAAGATCTCACCCTAAGAAGTCCATGCCTCTCATGTCATTCCTGGACCCCACCCTGGCACCAGCATCACTCTTACACTACTTTAAATCATTTACAAAATGTCAGACCCTTCCACCTGACCAACACAATTATTTAATTTCTTTTTAACATTTAAACCACTGTTTCCTAGAATAACAGGAAAAGCAGGGTGGACAGAGTTTGATATTGGATAATTTGTGCCTATGGAACTGCAACAGCTGCCTCCCTGAAGCTGCTCACTGGTGTGGCTGTCTTGTGCATTTAGGAGAGAAAATGAAGGCGGCTGGAAGCTAATAGTTAAGTATTGATTTTTTTTTTTTTTTTTTTTTTTTACCAATTCTTTACCCAAGGGTTTACCCTTCTCCATCATAGTGCTGTAAAGGGGCAGCTAGCTGCTAGGGCAACATGTAGAACGGTAGTATAGGCAGTCCTCAGACTTACAACACAATTGGTTCCTGAAAATCGTGTTTTAAGTCAAAACGTTGTAACTCAGAACCAATTTTCTCATAAGAAACAATGTTATAAATGGGGATTGGTTCCTGGTTCAAGGCCCAATACCCTATTTTCACCAAAAATACGCAGAATTTTGTACTTATCAATATAGATGAGTAATATAGCTACATTAATATATTTATATTGTAAATAGCAATCATATTGATTTGGAAGGACTTCTTTGAGATGACTGTGTTGGACTTTTTGAAAGGCTCTTGGTTGGAGTCTTCTCAGGAGTCTTGGCTGCAGGTTTTTCTGGAGTCTTGTCTTTCTTAAAGAAAGTGTCCAAAGGCGTTTGGATAGGTGTTGTCCAGGAAGATGAGCGATGCAACAAACTTGTTCCCTGGTGTAGCACTGCATCAGATCACGTGTTGTAAAGTCAAAACTGACGTCATAAAGTTGAAACAGGGTGTGAATTTATAAACACTGTAAGTACAAAACATAACTCAAAACATTGTAAGTCAAGGACTGCCTGTAATTCTACATTGCTGTGTCTACACGAGACCCTGACTGCGCAGTCATTTAGTACTTGGATACACAAGTACTAAATGACTGCACAGTAACTGGATTTACTGTGTAGCAGCATCTCCAAATGGCTCTTAGGTGATACCGACTGTGCAGTAGCTCATTACTGCTGTGCAGTAGATTCACATGACATTTCCTGCCACACAATGTTATTGCACAGTAGTAATGAGCTGCTGCGCAGTCAGCATCTCGTATAGACGCAGCCCATAAGATGCAACTTTCCTTTCAAACTCCCTTCGCTAAAGTGGCCATATGGTATCTGCTTCTCTATGAATTAGAGTTAATATGATAAGTTATAAGTAAAAAGATGGCTTGAGACAGGGAAGGGTTATCATCACCCTGGCAGACTCTTTCTGGGAACTGCATCTAGTTGGGCTGTTTCTACCTCATGCTCTGTTACCAGTAATGAGTCCCCTCAGGAAATGCACTGACGATGTCTATATGTTTTCTAGTTCTAGCATATCTTTTTTGAAGTGAAAGAATCAAAATAGTACCCCGTAGTCAAGCCGGGGGGTTTATATGATGGAATACTGATGTTTTGTCCACAATTCCTTTCCTAAAGTATCCTGATATTTTATTTGCCCTTGTGACCACTGCTGCACATGGAGCTGATGTTTTTAGAGAAGTCTCCTCAGTGACTACAAGATTCTTTGCTTGAATGGTTAAACTCATAATTCAGAGCCCATCACTGCGTATGTACAATCTGGGTTATTGTTTCCAGTGTACATTTCTTTGCACCCGTTGAAGTGGCAGATGAAATTCAGTATCATTGCACAGTCACTCAGTTTTGTGAAATCTCCCTGTAGGGCAACACAACCAGCTTTGGATTTGAATATGTTGAATCATTTTGTATCATCTTCAAACTTTACCTCTTTCCCCTCTTTTTCCAGATCATTTGCAAACGTGTTGAGCAGCAAAGGTCCCAGCATGGATCTCCAAGGGACTCCCCCATTTACCTTCTCCCTTTGTGAAGAACGTAGCCAAACCATTTTCTTCCTGTCTTTTAAGCAGTTTTTGATCCATGAATGGTCCTTTTCCCTGATCGCTAATGCTCAAACTGAAGCAAGTTACAAAAACATTGCTGCCAAACAGCAGCCACACCATTTCCACAGCAAAACAGCTTTCTCCTAAACAAACGGAAGACGGTTCCCACTGACAGCTCTGTCTCAGTTGTGGGAACTGCTTAGCTCAATCCTGAAAATGAGGTTTAGGATTAAAAAAAAATCACTAGCGTGATTTGGGATTCTCAGGGTTACTAACTTTGTCTATGTGTTGGCTGGTCTGATCTCCAGCTAACACAGTTGTGTCAGCAATTGCCCTGAGTGTAATCTAGTTAATGATAGTAAAATTTTGCTGTTGTCCTTTATAATTTATTTCACCCAGAACCAGGAGGCGGGAAAGGAGGCCTGGGGCTTCTCCGCAGATTTCTGCTGGCATAGTCATGTTAGGAATGCAAAGAAGTTGGCTGACTTAGTTGTGCTAGCAGGATCCCCCAGTATATAAGCAATTATACTAGCAAAACTGCCATTTTGCCCATGTAGCTTGTATTGCTTGGGGAAGGGAAGAATGTGTGTTGTGATTTTAATGTAGGGCTATGAAGTCTCCCTTGGGAGTGTTTTGCCAATATCTGATATCCTAGTATAGGTTTAGCACTCCTGGTGCATACAGGGTCTAAATTCCAATTCCTTCTTTGTCTGAAAACTGGACTCCTAAGTGTCTCAGTCATTTAGGGTCCTGAGATACCCTCTGGCCTTACCTGTAATGGGACTGTAGCTGCCTGTGTGGCTTGTACTTGTACAGACATGATTTATGTCAGTGGCTGATATCCCAGTGTAAATAAGGTCTTAATGAAAAGTATTGAATATGCAATGTGTTCTAACAGGTCTCATTCGTACTGCAAAGTATTAACTTCAGCACCATACCCAACAGAGAGCTATTAAATTAACACAAGGCTTGCAGAATTGGGCTTCAACTACAGCAGTGGTCCTCAACCTTTTTTTATACCAGGACCCATTTGTAAACATCAATGGCTACTCCCAACCCAGTGCCCCTCACTCCTGTGGCTAGCAATTCACTGATAGCAAGGATGATGTTGCTGAAAAGACAATTCTGTGGTCATTATGCTGCACAGATATGCAGGGATCCTGGTTTTCTCTAAAAAAAAAAAAAAAAAAAATCCCCAATTTTTGGATGAAAAAAAGTAACCCAACATTCACATTTTTTCTGTGATTAAATGAAACACCACTAATATATATCAGGATCCCTGCTGATAAGGTGAGACTGTGTCCGTCTAGTACAATGGGCAGAGTATTCCAGGAGCCATTCCATGGCTTTGAACTACCAGTGTCTGAGAAACTTTTTTGACATAAAGCAGGGCCTTGTATAGAAACTGGGGATTCACAAGGGATGGTCAGACTAATTTCTTCTGGATTTTTAGAAACTAAAGGCCCCTCCACATGTAATGGGGAAGAAACTTTCATCAAGAAATGAGGTTAATAGAAACTGCTGTAATATTTGCCACAATAAGCAAATATTTTTCCTTTGATAGACTTTGAAAGTTCAGCAAAATCACCATAACCTGTATATATTTTATAGTAAAAAATGTAATATTTACATAATTTTAAATAAAACTGATATTCTAAATTTATTTCACCTAGTCTTTGGTGTTAAAAATGAGCCTCAAGACCTTTTAATTTTCCTAAGATAATCTCGTGTCTTCTGCCTTTGAGATTCCTATTCTTAAAACCAGAAGAATTAATAGATGTGTCAAGTATTTGCATCTTAAAAATCTACAGCCTTATTCCCACCAAATCCAATCACACTGCATACTATTCTTTATTATTGTGGTAGCAGCTATGAGTCATGGTTGTGAACCAGCAACCTTTTGTTATAACCATTAAAGGATAGACTGAATCATTCCATTAATATGATCAGCAGTGAAATAATTACATTTTACATTCAGATTTCATCAGGTGACTGGAGTTACCCATACCCATGGAGATAAATGGGGGACATCACACCACATCTAGTGCAGAGTGCTATTGCCCCACATCTGAATAGAATAGATATGCTAGAGCACACCTGCACTCTTGTACTGGCTGCTAGTTGACTTAATGGTGTTAACTACAGTGTTTCTAAAGCCCCATAGTCAAGCACCTGATTCCTATGGACAATCTGTCTTCTAAGAATATTTAATGTGTCAGTCCCAAGACTTGAACTTGTAAGAGCTGGGCAGGGTGTTCTTAATGCTGAGCCTAGGGACACATTCTCTCCAGAAAATACATTTGTTCCCACCTGCTATGATGCAAAGCTCCTTCTCTGTTCAGTTTTTGATCTAACAGAATTTCTGGAATCCCTCTGACAGTTTAATCTTGTGGCCAAGACCTTGGTTCTGGTGCTTTATGGTGGGTGGTTTAATTGCTATAGGGAAGGTAAGGATAAATCACTCCTGTTGGGGAAAATATCCGTGATGTGAATTACAGGCACCCTAAAAGGCCCGTGATAAAAATAATTAACAGGAGCTATATATAGTTTCTGTGAGTTTTCTTGGAATTTAAGGTTTTGCGCTTTTATTATACTGGGGAAGTAAAAGCTGCAATTTTCCTGCTTATGTCAGTGTAACTATAACTATACCAGGGCTTTTAGCAGTATAATTATGTCAGCAAAAGATCATAGCCTGAACTGACATCATTATGCTGATAACATCTTTAAGTATGGACCAACCGTCCCTAAACTGAATGATTGCTGTCAGCAGTTTTCTGTCTGCCTGTTTGAGTTCTGTGAACAATGTTGCTGCTCATTATTATCCATCATTTTTTACGGTTCAGGAGAGTAGTCTGCTCTGTGCTGCAGCACACTCCAAAAGTTCTTCCCATCTGTTCAAAAATAATATCCCACAAATCATGAGATAGGCCTTATTATCATGAGGCAAAAAAAGAAAGAAACACAAAGTAGTGGGGCTGTTTTCTTTTTGGCCTTCTGGTGCTTAAGTCTGTAAGATTAACATTTTTAGGACTAGAAATTTGTTTTAAAAAGATGAGATTTTCATGTGATCACATGACTCCAGGAGCTGGGACTTTAAAATAAACATCAAATAGCATGAAACCTGTGCTGTTGATTTAATCTGAACCTGACTCAGTTGTGTACAGCTCACGTAGTCTGGGTAAGAACAGAGGGCAGTAAGGGACTTCCCATGCTGTCAAGTCCAGTTCCCTGTGTTAGCAGGGATTGATGTAATAAACTTTTGTCCCAAATAGTCCACAAACACATCTTCTCCAGCCCCTCTTGCAGACCACAGCCACAAAACCTCCAATAACAAGCAAACCAACACAACTATGTGCCTCAGGAAGAGAAGAAAGAAGGGCAGGACCAAGGCCTTGTCGCCCTTCAGTGGCAGGGAATGTGTTAAGAACACCTGGTCATACTTTACCTAGGAAGTGGGTCATGTCCCATGTTACTGAGGAAGGTAAAAGAATTGTCTCCACTAATCTGACCTGGGGAAAATTTTCTGTCCTGATGTCAGATCTGGAGATCCGTTTAATCACAGAATGATAGAAAATCAGGGTTAGAAGGGACTTCAGGAGGTCATCTAGTCCCACCCCCTTGCTCAAAGCAGGACCATCCCCAACTAGATCATCCCAGCCAAGGTTTTGTCTAGCAGGGTCTTAAAAACCTCCAAGGATTGAGAGTCCACCACCTCTCTGGATGACCTATTCCAGTGCTTTAATCCTGTGCACATGAGCAAAACCTACAAACCTCTGTACCATTAGCAAGTGCCTGTGCATCCCTGTGCCAATACCCAGAGCTTCAGAGGTGGGCAACTCCTCCTTCCCTGCCCAAGAAATAAAAAAAAATCCTTGCAGGGGTGGGGAAAGGGAAGGAAATCTTCCTGGCCCCTGCAGACAACCAGCAGCAATCCCAAAATATGAGAATAGGATGTAATGAAATGCAACAAATATTATTAAACCTATTTAAAACATAAGTTTCATAAGAATGAGCAAAAAAAAAAGAAACACATGCACAGATGCGCGCATGTAGACTAATCCAAGCTAAGGCACCTCCTCAAAAGTATGCTCCCGCCTCAGGAATCCTAGGACATGGCCAGCCTCCAACCTCAATGCAGAAACCACTCCTCTGCCCACCTCCCCCTTATGCCAGGAGGCTACTTCTCTTCTGAGGATCACTTTCTCTAGTTTAACTTTTGACTTAAATCTTGCCTGTGCTATCAGCAGTCAGGAAACCCTGCA
This sequence comes from Crocodylus porosus, assembly GCF_001723895.1. Classification (NCBI taxonomy): domain Eukaryota; kingdom Metazoa; phylum Chordata; order Crocodylia; family Crocodylidae; genus Crocodylus; species Crocodylus porosus. The sequence continues at coordinate 71,461,709 of NW_017728943.1, read as the reverse complement.
TCACCACATTTCCCCCACACATAAGCAACCCCAGCAAGCACGCAGTGATCACATTTCCTGTCATCTCCTTCATGGGGATACCAAACACATGAGGTCTTATACTACATTGTCTGATTCCTATCCCAAGGGCTTCCCTATCCTATTGTACTAGCCCTTCCATAACATTATTCAGCTCCATCCTGAAGCAATTCAGGTCCTTTGCCCCCCCTATTGCATTCAAAAGACCATTCCAAAGCTTTGCTCTTCTAATGGCTGAAAACCTTACTTTAACCTCCAGACTCAATTTATTCTTGTCCAGTTTGTGTCCATTTGACTTTCCACAACTACTGTCCTTAAACTGAAATAGCCTTTCTCCTTTTTATCAGAACAGGCTTTTAACTCTGAAGCCTAATGGTGCCATTCTGGAGATTAATCATGAGCTGTTTTAAGATTGTAATCCAAGCGTGCACCCCCTGCTGAATCAGGCATTCGGGTAGTTCTGTGGGAACCATTAAATAAAGTAGCTAGTTAGCAATAGTAGTGTTTTGGCTTTCCCCGACAGCCCTCCCATCTCTATGCTACCACAGCTTTCCCTGATAAAAGCTCTATCAATGTATCATCTTGAGAAACACGGCAAGTTCCCTGCTGATGCTGGTGAATGGGTCCATGCCTGTATTATTAGAGTAACTAAAACCTCGTCACATGTACCAGCGCCCAATAGTTTCCTAGCCTCAGAACAGGACACTGAATTCTGGTCTCACCTGAGTGTGCCAGAGAGCTGAGGGTAAGTGCTGCAGAGGAGGACCCCCTAGAGTAATTCATGTAAAAAATGTCACTGTCTTGGGATGCAGGGGTGAGGGCTCATTCAGAACATTTTTATCCTCAAGAGGTGGGGGGAGGAGGGCAAGGGGAGGCTCTTTAGAGGACCAGAGGGTATAATGCAATATTAAAAAATAATAATAACTGCTTTTTGTTTTTTATTTGCTCAGAAGAATAGCATGCACACTATCAAGCACTAGTCGTATGGGCCAACCTCTTCCCAGAAACAGGGCTGGAGAAGCTGCAAAAATCTGTAAAATTACCACTCACCCTTATTACTTATACTGCATTAGTATGCCAGGCAGTTTGCAGTTAAGAAAGAAGATGAGGTCTCTCTCCCACTGAGTCTGTAATCCAAACTTAATTTAAAAAATAGAAAGTAGGTTCAGGAGAAAAGAAATTGAAACAAAGTAGGGGAAGACTTGCTTGGAAACTGGTGTATTTGATTCCAGGTGCTTTTCAATACCAGACTGAGTTAGCAATCCTCTGTTGCCATGCAGCTGTGAAGTAGATCCCACATTCAGTGAAACTTTTGTTCACTGTGTTCCAGTATCAGAGAAATGAGTGTTTCCCAGGAGACAACAGACTTCCCAAGGACTAGTTTTACATTTACAGAAAAGAAGGTAGCACTCATTTTATACCAGCACAATCACCCCAGCTAGTCTGTTCATAAGTTCCTTTGGGGTCTGTTGCCTCATGTTAACATGCTATAAAATCTGCTTTGTCCTTAATGTCTGGCACCGTTTGTACACGTCTCTCAGGGAATAAACATAAAATTGGGATTCAGACTGTGTAAACAAATGGAGGTGCCTAACCCTTTTCATAGTTGGTAGGGTCGGAAGGGACCTGAGCAGATCATCAAATCCAACCCCCTGCCATGGCAGGAAAGAGTACTGGGGTCAAATAACCCCAGCAAGGTGATTTTCTAGCTTTGTCTTAAAGACCCTCAGGGTAGGAGCCAGCACCACTTTGCTTGGATTCATGTTGATCCTGATCAGCAGGAATACATTTCAAAACAGCAACAAGGTGTGGTGAGAGATTAAATGGGTGGAAACCATCTCCCTGTCAATCAACAGTGTTGTTCTTAGGACAAACAGCCAAACAACGCAGTTGCTAATTACATTACTTTTCCCCAGCCTCATTCCTGGGAAGGCAAGTATGTCAGAGATGTAGGTAGGGGAATATCCCAACAAGGTTGAAACATTTTTTGGTCTTGATGAAAGGTGACTGCGTCCAAAAGCTTGCTAAGAACCTTTTTCTAACTACTCAGTTGGTCTAATAAAAGATATCACATCTACACAAAGAACCTTGCCTGCCTATGTCTGTTGTATTAACAGATAAATGAAAACCACGGCGAGAGCCAGGGCACCACCTACGCAATTCCCCTTGAATCTCCAAATCCGAATTGAATCAGGGGACCAATTTAAAGGTCTGAATCAATTCAAAGCTCTCCAAATCTTC
>NW_017728943.1:71448190-71459236 GCF_001723895.1 Crocodylus porosus | reverse complement strand
GCCTGAGCTAGCTCTGGCCCTTTCTGGAAAAAAAAAAACAAGACAAGCCCTGGGACTCACTGCTCCTGCAGCAGCCTTGGGGCTTTGAGCGCCTGTGCAGAGCCCACCGTGGGGCAGCAGGGATCGCCCCCCACTGGCAGGATTGGTGAGTCCCAGGGCTTTTCTCTTTTTTTTTTTTTTCTTAAAGAGACGGAGCTGGCCCAGGTGGGGACCTGTGGGGGGTCTGGGGGAGCGAAAGGGAAGGTCAGGGGGTTTGTGGAGAACCGCCCATGCAGCACGGGGCAGTGGGGATCGCCTCCCACCCGGCAGCACCCACTGAGCCGGGAGCTGGGACAGCCATTGCCAGGCTGGAAGGGATGGGCCTGGCCTGCCTGATTTAGAGATTTGGAGATTTGGCAGGAGCCAAATCTCCGAATCAGTTTCAGCCGAATCAAATCAGGACAGCAATTCAAATCACCGAATTGAATCACCGTCCCCTGAATCGGCCGAATCTGAAGCAAATACTAGCCGCTTCCCACAGGCCTAGGAAATGGTATCATTTTTATCTCGTAGTATTTTTCTTTGCTCTAGGATAAGTGACACAGAACAATGGTATGACTAGGGGCTACGACCAAAGCATTTGCGCTGGTAGGAATTTTCTTATCTAGTGTAGAGGGGAGTAACCCATCCTTTTAAAGGTGTTTTTGATCTGTACTTCAGTCTTACAAATTCCAAAGCTGCAGAATGAAGTAAAACCACTTAAAATATGCTCTGGTGCTGTGTACAGTGCAAGTTTAAACTACGCTTTGAAGATAACAAATGTGAAAAGAAACTGGGGTTGTGTCTTTTTTGCTTTCACATAGAAGATTCTCTCACTCTGCCCTTTTTCTCCCTCTTTTTAGGACTTATGCCATAGAAAAATCAGGCCTGTTAAATCTGATCTTACCTTGTTTTGCCGAAGAAATATCAAAGGTGTCAAAGAACTGGATTATGAATTATTTCAACCTAACTGGAAAGTAAAATATCTTGAATTTTAACAAAGTTATTGCTTACCAAGTTTTGTTGGGCAATTGTATTCAAAAGGTGTTAACAAACATAGACTTAAACGTCTTACTAAAAATCTGTCTCTCAATGAATTGAATTTTACTTCTTCAGTGCTGTGATGTTATAAAAATCCTAGCTGTCTTTCTGTGGTAGAGTTTTCCTTTTACCCATTGTAGAATCTTCCAAGATGGAAAATTCTGAATTTCTTTAAAAAGTAAAAGAGGAAAAACAGGAAAATGTTTCTGGCCCAGTGTATATATAATAAAGCAAATTAAACACATAGGCTAGGGACAGAAGTTACACATAAACCAGTTTAAGTGATCCACAACTTGTTTAAACCTATAACAGAACAGAAGTTCAGAGCACATAAGCCACTTTCAAAATGGCTGAAACTAGTTTAAGATAAACGTGGTTGGATGTATTATCAAACTTAACTGATTTAATTAAACCAGTTTATGGAACTTCTGTTCCAGGTCAAAATGATTGTGATGGAGCAGCTTCAGTGCTCTGTTACTTTAAGGGCTGAAGCAGACACCAGGCAGGTGTTTGATTAGGGTGGTCATTTAAGATAGCCAGCTCTCTGGCCTGTGGCAGCAGTTTGCAAGGGAGAAACACCACCCTGCTGAGCTACTGCTGAGCCCTGTCACAATGTCCTTCTGGTCCAGGCTATTTAACATAACATAATCCTCAAGGATGAAAAACCATAACAGAGCCGTCATGGTCTGGAAAAATCAAATTCTGTAACCACTCAAAAGTGACACTGAGCTGCTGGATCTAGGATATCTTTACCTTCACATTTTAGTTTCATCTTCTGTTATGAAAGGCACAGGCCCTCTCTGATTGGACAAGAAATCGCTTCTAGTTTAGTCTGTCATCATGAAAGTTCCAAAAAGGAGGTTATAGTATTACTAGTGCACCAGTCTGGCATGATTCCAGCTTCAGTAGAAAGGTGTTTTACATTTGTCGCACTTAAAGGCTGTGGCATGTGACTGCCATAGCAGCTGATGATTGGATTTCCCCAGTGAATGTGTGAGAATGTCTCAACCTCACCGTTTTGAGCGTGCAGCACAGTGTAGGGGCTGGCTATTCAAAAGTGTATAGAAGGGATTATCAAAACTATTCAACTAATTTCCTTATGCATTAGACAGCATGAATAATTTAGGACACTTCTGAGAAGTGAGAGGAGGGTTAAGTTACTCCCTCTGTGGCCAAATACAGACAGTCAAATAGCCTGAGGCTGAACTGATTCATCTTCATAGGTTAGTCTAAGATTTGTAGATTGAACTGATAAGCAAGTAAAGAGACATTCACTTTTGATTCCAGAAATGCAGCCACATGCCTGTAGCAGAGCCCATAGTTATATATAACATTATTAATATACTTGTAGTTTATTTTAATGTAATTTATCTTCTTGAGACAAAAGGGAGCCAATGTGCTCTGATCAGTTCATGCTCAGCAGATAGCCAGTGGTCTACTAAAAGTTGCAGAAAGCAGAAACCAGGGTGTTTTTTTAAACTGGAAAGATTAAGGAAAGGTAAGGTTTTTTTTGGAGAGAAGTCTGTTTGTAGTTAAAACATAAGCTAGCCAGTCAAGAGAGAGGATATGAGACAGCCTAAGGTTTATCTTGACCTGCTTAAGCATGTGAAAACTATACATTTCCATGTCTGCAGAAGGATCCTTCCTTAAGAAATGAACACAGCTTTTTTCCCTAGTGTAGACTGGGAAAAGAAGGGTGCAAATACGGTTAATAAGTACTTATCTAAAAGTCAAAATGGTTATTTTCTTCCCTTATGGAGAAATATGCCAACCTCATGGAGCAGTCACAACTGCAGTTCCTTTTAGAATGAGGGTGGAATTTAGGATAAGGAGTGCAAAAGGTCCAAAGATACTGTGGGCGCATCTGCATGTATGCTTTACTATGGAGTTGACTAATTAACGCCGCAGTAAAGTGTCACTGTTTACACATGCGCTGGAATTAGGGTGCAGTAAACTAATTTACTTGGCTGTAGGATAGTACTGTAAGAGACACGTACTATCCTACAGCAGAGCAAACGTGCGATTAAATACATGTGCAATTAAATACTGGGTATAAACTGTGCCCAGTCAGCCTAGCCAACCCAGTTAGCTGGGGGGAGGGAAACTATAGTGCTGGAGCCTGACCCTCGTGCCCCAACATGCCCTTCCGCCATCTCCCAGATCCCAGGGCTGATCCCCATGCCCCCTGCCAACCTGGTGCTGCCTCACCCCAGCTCAAACTGCTGTGTTCCTGTGCTGGCAGCAGGCTTGTGGGGTCAGATACACAACTCCACAGTTTTGGCACTCTTGTGCCTCACTCTCTGCTGCCACCTGGAGCCTGGGGCTGACCCCCTTAGTCTGCTGCCAGCTTGGGGCTGGTGCACTCCAGCACTAACTGCTGTAGTCCCAGGCACTTGTGTAAACACTGCTCCTGGGAGCTGTTTTCTCTTTTGTGAACTGCGCTGGAGTGTATTGCTTCGAGTTAATTGCTCATGTAGGTGCATCCTTGTTAAAAATTAAGCTCTGGAGGTGCTGCTATAATAAGCATTTATGGAGCACGATACAAACACTGTAAAATGTGGTAGAAGGTAGTACATGAAAGCTCTGAATAATATAGCTTTGAATATATGTAACTCTATAGCTACACTAACAGTCTTTGAGTGAAGGTGGGTCTGACAATGAAGGGTCAAAAATGTGAACCACAACACATGAATATATCATTTGTACAGGCAGGTAATTTTATCTGTTCCACTGTTCACTTTATCTGTTCCACTGTTCAATGGAAGAGATAGCACAGGACACGGTTCATGGTATATATAGAACACTAAGCTCTTTAGAGATAAAACAGTTTTAAAAAAATAGGTGCTAGACCTTTATTCTGTATCAGGAAAAAGCAAACAGGATTACGTTTCTTTTGATCAGAAAGAACCCAGTGAAGAAGCTACAGGTTGTTTTTGATCAGCTTTACAAACAAAATAAAACAGCTCAGCTGAAGCATCAAATTCTGCCTCATCTGTGTATGTTTGTTACAGACAATGTCCCCAGCAGGACTTCTCTTTCAGTTTGGACCCTAGGGGCCTAACAGTGCTAATTCATGTGTCCAGCAGAAAATATTGTTTTTAAAATAACACTTTGTACTACTTTTGTTCCTTCAGACAAATACTCTACTTTACAAATAGAAAGGAATTACACCTCCCCATATTCCTGTGAGAATGCTAGAGGGTAATGATTATCCCCACTCTATTCTACTTAATAATAGGCTATGTGACTTGCCAAAGGTTACCCAGCAATTAAATGGCAGAGCAAAGCAAAACCCCCAGTAAGCCTAACTCATGGGCCCATACTTCAGCAGAGTACACAAAGCTGTAGAGGATTCTGTTCCTTGTAATTGGACCAGCTAAACGTCAGAGGGGAACTCAAGTTTCCAAGACTTGGATGCTTCAACTGGTCCTCAATGAATCAAACAGACAAGTGACCACAAGCACCTGACAATAATGCATTATTTTTCTGAAGTAATGTGATATGTACTGCTTGGACTGTACAAACTGGAAGCAACTTTGTTTATTTCTGTAGTGCTGGATCACATCTGATTCCTTCCTTGTGACCAGGAGACAATAGCAGTATTCTGGTGGCTGGTGTTTCCTGTAGGATCACAAGGGAGTGAGTTAATTATAGATAGAAATAACAGCACTCTTGCTTTCGCTGGTTCTCTTCCTTCCCTTCTTGCCCCTGTCAGGAAGTTCAGGGCTCAAGGTGTGAGTGCTGAAGTGTGTATTTCCTGAAACCTGCAAAACAGTCACACCATGCCAGAGCAGGAAAGGTGAAAGGGGCTTTCACCTTTTCCAGATAGCTACGGGGGAAAACATTAAAAACCCTGCCATCACTTTTCTGCATGTCCTTTCACAGCATCGGATGAAGCGAGCTTGAGCTCACCAAAGTTTGCACATGGCACATATAGCTACTCTGATTTTTTTAAGGGGCAAATCGACCCTGCCTCCTACATCACGCATAAACCAGACGTGTCACACAGGGTGGGTGATCTGCAGTGCTCCCTCCCATGCTGCTGCCCTCCACAACAGTCTGCGATCCAAGGGGCAGCCAAGAGCTGGGCTACCATTTCAGAAACAGACCCAGTGCTTCATTTCTGCTGCGCCTTAGCCCAGGACTGAAGGGACTCTTCAGAGCTGCCACAGCTAAGAGCCAGAGGCATTCAGGGCAGGCCCGTGGGGTGCTGTGCAGGCAAGAGCCTGGCTAGGCTCACAGGCCCTGGCACCACCCAGCTCTCAGCTAACACCAGCCCTGCCAACTCATGATTTTTGGCATTGTTCTTAAAGTCTACACTGCAGGAATGTGAAAAACTTAGCTCTTCTTTTTATATATATTATATGCATAGAAGAAAGAGCTAAGGTCTTCACATTCCCACTGCGTAGACTTTAAGAACGCCAAAACTCATGAGCTGGCAGGGCTGTAGCACAGCTGCACCGCCCTGGGCGCGCCGAGCAGCTTGGCAGAGTGCCGGCTTGCCCAGGGTTGGGCCACTACCCACGACCAGGGCGTCCTCCTTGGCGCGGGGCTAGAGCAGCAGCGAAAGGCCACGCCTGGGGCTATCGGGAAGGCCCTGAGGCAGCCCGTCCCCTTCCCTCCCCCGCAGCATCCCTGGCCGGGGGCCGACAGCAGCGCAAGGCCCGCGGGGGCGGGGCGAGGGAAGGTTCTTGGGGCGGGGCCGGGAAGCTGGCGCGGGGCCAAGCAGGGAGGGGTGGGTGACCGTGGGTTCGTCAAGAAGGGAGCGGGGCCAGCAGAGGGACTCCTGTGCGCTGGGCGGGGCGGAGCCTTCGCCGGAAGTTCCGGGTCAGAGGGGAGCAGGAAGTCGGGACGTGGCCGCCGCGGCTGGGCTGGAGGGCGGAGGATGGCGGGGGCGGCGGCGGCACTGAGCTCGGAGCGGCTCGAGGTGTCCATCGACGGGCTGACGCTGAGCCCCGACTCGGAGGAGGGGCGCGGCCGCGAGGCGCCCGGGGCGGCGGAGGAGCCCGGGGGGGACGCGGCGGCGCTGAGTCCGGAGCGGCGCTGGGGCTTCGGCCTGGACGAGCTGTACGGGCTGGCGCTGCGCTTCTTCAAAGGTGAGCGGCGGTCGCCCCCTCCCCCAGCGCCCTGGGCATGCGGCGGGGCCCTGTGCTGGCCGGGGCGGAAGGCCCCCTGAGGAGAGGGAGCTCTTGGCCGCCAGAGACTCTATCAGGGATCTGTACGTGCGAGTGGCTCTCGTGGATCCCCGGCCGGAAGTTGAGCCCCCCTGACGGGTGGTCAAATAAGAGCTCACACTGAGAAATCCTTGACACTTTGGTGGCTGCATCCCTACCCTCTGACTTAAAATAGCTTCACACATTTGTTTCTTAGACATGGTCAGAGACGCATGTGGGAGGCTGGCAGGTGTCTGGCTCTTGGGAGGTCCAGTTCTGGTGGACGCTTCCCTCATCATCAAAGAAAACAGCTTCTGCGTTTTCAGCCTGGGCGGCTGTTGTCCTTGTTGTTGGAAAATCCCCCTCGGGTTGGAGGAGTAAAGTTGTTCACTGCCACCTGTTGCTGATGTGGGGCTGGTGCCTATGTTTTGACTCCTTGTCTGACTTCTCTGCCCCTGGGCCGATAATGTGGATGGACAAAGTATTTTGCTCTAATTAGTCATTACCAGGCATAAAGGTATGCCTTTTAATTCTTTCAAATAAGAGGCAGGCAGATGCTCCTAACCAGGCAGTTGATCCAGTAGATACTGCCCACGTAATCTTTCTAAGCAACCCTGAAGTAGACTATGTTGCATTCAAAAGCTTGTCTGGTTCCTGTTGAACTGACTGTGTTTGGTAGACTTTCACTGCTTGCATATTTCTTTGAGCCTCAGGCCTGCAGCATCACTCCAACACTACCATGAGGATTATAGTGGGGTTTTTATCTCCTAATGTAAGTGTGGGCAGTTTGAGAGTCAAAACTCCTGTGTTCTGCTCCAGACTGTCAGAGACTGTCAGTTTGAATAAGCCCTACACTCTCCCTGCCTTTTTTCCACCTATATAATACTTAACCTGGCCCATAGTTTATGTGTGGCTTAATGAGCACTTCCCTAAAGCACTCAGATGTGATAAGGTGCTTTTCATCCATACAGCAGGTTTTCTTTGTCTTTCAGTTTTGACTATGGTCATACGGGCTCTAGCTTTTACTTCCCTGTAATGTAACCAGCACATGTTGTAATCAAGCTCCCTGCATTACTATTATCATCTTCTGTGGGCTTTTCAGGTGTCAGTTTGAACCATTCAAATCAGTTGGCCAAGTTTCACTTTTGCAGTTGGTCAGTTTCTAGCTGCTTATGCTGTAATGTTTGGACTTCTGAAATATATATTATGGTTGGACTTTGAACTATATATTAGCATCTATATATGTGTGTATATAGCTAGATATATAGATGCATATATCTTTATATATCTACATGCATCTGTGTGTGTGTATACATATATTTGCCTTTATACAAGACTTTTTTTTAAAGACTTTTTACAAAATGTTATTCTTACTTAAACTTCAAACTTGTTTATGCTTAGTGCTGGCTAACAAGAATATTTCTCTCTGGTGGAGTTTTGTTAATCTTACTTGAGCCAGAAAGTTTTGTTAAAAAGGATAAACAAACTTTGTGGGAAATCTTGATATTTCATAGTGAGAATCGCATCTGATCCAACAATAGGGATCAGAGGGGGGAGCAAAGTCATGAAATTCCATCCTGTTTTGATCTTTTTATCTAAATATTCCCGTTGAATCACTGTTGTTCCCTCTTTTTGTTTTCATTTGTAAAATATCAGTAGCAGTCTAAGGGCTATATTCACCTAAAGCATCTGTAGCCATTGCAAATCATTACCTTAGTTGCTGAGGCCGATATAAAACATGCTGGGTAGTGGTGGGATGTCTTTGAAATGAACTGATCTCAGCATTTCTTCTAAGACCACTGATACAGGTGCCCACTGTGGGCACAGTTGCCACATACAGTCAGACACCCAGTTACGTGGTTTCAAGTTGCACCGATTCATGTATATGCGCTTTATATAACATGACCATGTTTCAACTTATGCAATACTTTGCTTCATATTTACACTGTTTGCAGTAGAGTGGTTGTTAGTTTGGAGTCTGCTTACATAGCTTTAGCATCACTTGTTGTCTCCTCCAAGATTGTCCATCATTTTTGGTTACCATAACCCCTGAATATTTGTGAAAATGGCATCAAAGAAAGCCTTTGATGTTGTGCCCAAAAGAGCATGTAAGTCTATCAACCTGGCCCAAAAAGTAGAAATCCTTGATAAATTAAGAGAAGGCAATAGTGCTGCGTCAATTACTTGCCAATACAGTTTAAGTGAAATGACTGTGCACACCATTTAAAAAAAAAGGTGAGCAAAAATTAGAGACTGTGTGAAAACGATAACCCCTGTGAGTCTGAGAGTGGTGATGGTGCCTAGAATTCCTCATTTAAATAAGGTTGAAAAACTCCTGTATCTTTGGATCAGTGAAATGACCAGTACAAAAGGAGCAGTTGTCAATGGCGCGGCAATTGCGGCTAAAGCTTCGTCTCTGTATTAGCATGTAGCTAGGAGTAAAGGTTTTAATAAGGCTCTTAATTCCATTATTTTGTGTTTTTTAAAGATCCTTTTATTATGAAATGATGTTATCAAATCTTGGTCCCAGGTCCCTATCCCCGTTTTTCATTGACTTTAATGCCTCAAGTTACACGGTTTCAACTTGCACGGTGTTTTCCAGGAATGTATGCCCTGCGTAACTCAGGGGTCCAACTGTAGTTATTAGTCACTGAATTAAGGAGACTGTGCAAAACAAACCAAATCCTTTCATCCTTAGCAAGGTGCATCCCAACATTGGCCTATATATGTGTGTGGTTGCTTTTACCTCATTCTCTAAAAGCTACGTGAATAGAAGAAGATTGTAGCTGTCAGCCCAGCATTGTTTACAGTGTTGTTTTAAAAAAAAATCTTCTCTGGAGATGTTTGAGCTTATGATGCTTGAACTTGAAACACACTGTTAAGGCATTCTTGTTTTGGGAATTGTTACTCCCGGTGGCATTAGGGCATGTGGTGTTGATGGAGAAATCCTAGGCTGGTACACTAAAGGGGTTGCCAGTCAAGATGGAAAGACATTCACCCTAATGAATAGAAACTTGATCACCTACTGCCTCTGCACATGCACATCTAGATGTAGCTCACACTGCACGGCCTTGCAGCTTTAGGTCCTTCTTGTGCCTGGTACTCTAGTTGGGAGATCCCAGCCCCTGTCCAAGAAAGCAAAAGCTCTTTTCCGCCAGTTTGGTGCTTTGTGCCTGCCTTGGCTACTTGTCAGAAACTGTGACTGCTCCTTTGGGAACAGCTGCCTACCCCCTGGACACAGCTGACACAGAGGCTGCCATGTGCCCAGCAATGTTCTCTGTTGCAAGCAGTCAAGGGGTTGGAGCCACACTTTACAGCCTGGCTCATCCATCTGCTCCTCCTGTACTCCTGGGACCAGCCAACACAGGGTGGGTTGCAGGGATAGTTGCTGGCATCTGCAGGAGCAATTTCAGCAGCAGGGGCTCCTGTTGCCCCCTCAGGTACAGACAGGCAGGGAGGGAGCAGCACTGGAAAGAGCACAGCAGAGTCAGGTCCTACCATTGCTGCCTTTACCTGGCACCAGCTAGATCAGTGGTTCTTAATCTTTTTAGCCTCAAGGCACCTCTCTGCCTCTTCTGATGCAGATTGGGGCTGAGTCACTCTCAGCTGGAGTGCCTCAAAATTCGGAAAAGTTATGGAGGGGTGCCTTGAGGTTAAAAGGGTTGAGGACTAGTGCTGTAAAGCCTTAGTTTTGAACAAAATGCTTCAGTATCATTTAATCACTGGGATTTATGGTTGGCATGTGTTCATATTGCTTACTATTCATCTCCAGGCTGTCTTCTGTTGGCACCACCTGTGTGATAGTGCATTGACAGTAATCATCTGATTATTGGGAAGCAGTTCTGGAATCCTAAGTATTGTTTACTTTCATCTGAGAGTCATTTGTTTTTGTACCATGATAAAGAAGTAAAATCTTTGTTCTTTAGAGATGCCCACAAATGCTTTGGTATAAGATGTGTGATACAGCCTTTTCTGCTGCTTGGCACGTAATGATTGGTTCCTAAAAATGGCTCAGTTGTGCCACCAATGACTCACATCTGTGAATTCTTGTTATCTGGAATTTGAAAAGCCTTTTACCTGCTGTAGAGACCTACATCTATGATTGAGACTGTGCTAGTGTTTGTTAATTACGCATGAATGTAAGGATTCCTTTGAGTGACTTAGAAAACTTTATTCATTCCTCACTATAAGTACTTAAGGATATGAATTTGTATCAAAAAGGATTCATCGCCGTAATACTTTTAAAGAGAAAAAATTCCAGGCTCGTCTAACAAATTGCCTAGAATAGATGCAGTAATGCACTAATCCTCCTTCTTAGACACTTTATATTGTACCATGTTTTTTGTAATGGGCTTTTGTAAGTCTTTTAGTTTAGTTTAAGAAAACAGTGGTCATTCCAATATCTAGCCTTCTCTGAGCAGAATACTACAGCTCCTTTTCTCCAAGCTTAACTTACTGCGTTTTTCCCTTTGACTCCATATAATCATTTGCCCATGTGATTTTTTTTTCATTTTTTTTAAGTACTGCTTCACAATAATAGAAAATCTCATTGAGAGTTGCTTTATATTACACCCTATTGTTTGTGAGCTGCTTTTCATTGCTGTTTCACTCTGAAATAGGCCCATCTTGGTTATGCTACTTTTGCCACCAAACATTAAACTATAACAATTATGTTTATTGTTAGCTGGTATAGCTCGCTTAGAGCAGGATTGGCCAGCCTGTGGTACTGGTGCCACAAGTGGCAGAGGCAGCCCCTTTGGCATGCAGAAGATCGGGGCAGGCAATACAGGGACAGAGAGCAGGAATCAGAAAGCAAAGCAGCAAATGGTGTGCA
>NW_017728943.1:71402691-71448179 GCF_001723895.1 Crocodylus porosus | reverse complement strand
ACAAACTGGAAGCAACTTTGTTTATTTCTGTAGTGCTGGATCACATCTGATTCCTTCCTTGTGACCAGGAGACAATAGCAGTATTCTGGTGGCTGGTGTTTCCTGTAGGATCACAAGGGAGTGAGTTAATTATAGATAGAAATAACAGCACTCTTGCTTTCGCTGGTTCTCTTCCTTCCCTTCTTGCCCCTGTCAGGAAGTTCAGGGCTCAAGGTGTGAGTGCTGAAGTGTGTATTTCCTGAAACCTGCAAAACAGTCACACCATGCCAGAGCAGGAAAGGTGAAAGGGGCTTTCACCTTTTCCAGATAGCTACGGGGGAAAACATTAAAAACCCTGCCATCACTTTTCTGCATGTCCTTTCACAGCATCGGATGAAGCGAGCTTGAGCTCACCAAAGTTTGCACATGGCACATATAGCTACTCTGATTTTTTTAAGGGGCAAATCGACCCTGCCTCCTACATCACGCATAAACCAGACGTGTCACACAGGGTGGGTGATCTGCAGTGCTCCCTCCCATGCTGCTGCCCTCCACAACAGTCTGCGATCCAAGGGGCAGCCAAGAGCTGGGCTACCATTTCAGAAACAGACCCAGTGCTTCATTTCTGCTGCGCCTTAGCCCAGGACTGAAGGGACTCTTCAGAGCTGCCACAGCTAAGAGCCAGAGGCATTCAGGGCAGGCCCGTGGGGTGCTGTGCAGGCAAGAGCCTGGCTAGGCTCACAGGCCCTGGCACCACCCAGCTCTCAGCTAACACCAGCCCTGCCAACTCATGATTTTTGGCATTGTTCTTAAAGTCTACACTGCAGGAATGTGAAAAACTTAGCTCTTCTTTTTATATATATTATATGCATAGAAGAAAGAGCTAAGGTCTTCACATTCCCACTGCGTAGACTTTAAGAACGCCAAAACTCATGAGCTGGCAGGGCTGTAGCACAGCTGCACCGCCCTGGGCGCGCCGAGCAGCTTGGCAGAGTGCCGGCTTGCCCAGGGTTGGGCCACTACCCACGACCAGGGCGTCCTCCTTGGCGCGGGGCTAGAGCAGCAGCGAAAGGCCACGCCTGGGGCTATCGGGAAGGCCCTGAGGCAGCCCGTCCCCTTCCCTCCCCCGCAGCATCCCTGGCCGGGGGCCGACAGCAGCGCAAGGCCCGCGGGGGCGGGGCGAGGGAAGGTTCTTGGGGCGGGGCCGGGAAGCTGGCGCGGGGCCAAGCAGGGAGGGGTGGGTGACCGTGGGTTCGTCAAGAAGGGAGCGGGGCCAGCAGAGGGACTCCTGTGCGCTGGGCGGGGCGGAGCCTTCGCCGGAAGTTCCGGGTCAGAGGGGAGCAGGAAGTCGGGACGTGGCCGCCGCGGCTGGGCTGGAGGGCGGAGGATGGCGGGGGCGGCGGCGGCACTGAGCTCGGAGCGGCTCGAGGTGTCCATCGACGGGCTGACGCTGAGCCCCGACTCGGAGGAGGGGCGCGGCCGCGAGGCGCCCGGGGCGGCGGAGGAGCCCGGGGGGGACGCGGCGGCGCTGAGTCCGGAGCGGCGCTGGGGCTTCGGCCTGGACGAGCTGTACGGGCTGGCGCTGCGCTTCTTCAAAGGTGAGCGGCGGTCGCCCCCTCCCCCAGCGCCCTGGGCATGCGGCGGGGCCCTGTGCTGGCCGGGGCGGAAGGCCCCCTGAGGAGAGGGAGCTCTTGGCCGCCAGAGACTCTATCAGGGATCTGTACGTGCGAGTGGCTCTCGTGGATCCCCGGCCGGAAGTTGAGCCCCCCTGACGGGTGGTCAAATAAGAGCTCACACTGAGAAATCCTTGACACTTTGGTGGCTGCATCCCTACCCTCTGACTTAAAATAGCTTCACACATTTGTTTCTTAGACATGGTCAGAGACGCATGTGGGAGGCTGGCAGGTGTCTGGCTCTTGGGAGGTCCAGTTCTGGTGGACGCTTCCCTCATCATCGAAGAAAACAGCTTCTGCGTTTTCAGCCTGGGCGGCTGTTGTCCTTGTTGTTGGAAAATCCCCCTCGGGTTGGAGGAGTAAAGTTGTTCACTGCCACCTGTTGCTGATGTGGGGCTGGTGCCTATGTTTTGACTCCTTGTCTGACTTCTCTGCCCCTGGGCCGATAATGTGGATGGACAAAGTATTTTGCTCTAATTAGTCATTACCAGGCATAAAGGTATGCCTTTTAATTCTTTCAAATAAGAGGCAGGCAGATGCTCCTAACCAGGCAGTTGATCCAGTAGATACTGCCCACGTAATCTTTCTAAGCAACCCTGAAGTAGACTATGTTGCATTCAAAAGCTTGTCTGGTTCCTGTTGAACTGACTGTGTTTGGTAGACTTTCACTGCTTGCATATTTCTTTGAGCCTCAGGCCTGCAGCATCACTCCAACACTACCATGAGGATTATAGTGGGGTTTTTATCTCCTAATGTAAGTGTGGGCAGTTTGAGAGTCAAAACTCCTGTGTTCTGCTCCAGCCTGTCAGAGACTGTCAGTTTGAATAAGCCCTACACTCTCCCTGCCTTTTTTCCACCTATATAATACTTAACCTGGCCCATAGTTTATGTGTGGCTTAATGAGCACTTCCCTAAAGCACTCAGATGTGATAAGGTGCTTTTCATCCATACAGCAGGTTTTCTTTGTCTTTCAGTTTTGACTATGGTCATACGGGCTCTAGCTTTTACTTCCCTGTAATGTAACCAGCACATGTTGTAATCAAGCTCCCTGCATTACTATTATCATCTTCTGTGGGCTTTTCAGGTGTCAGTTTGAACCATTCAAATCAGTTGGCCAAGTTTCACTTTTGCAGTTGGTCAGTTTCTAGCTGCTTATGCTGTAATGTTTGGACTTCTGAAATATATATTATGGTTGGACTTTGAACTATATATTAGCATCTATATATGTGTGTATATATCTAGATATATAGATGCATATATCTTTATATATCTACATGCATCTGTGTGTGTGTATACATATATTTGCCTTTATACAAGACTTTTTTTTAAAGACTTTTTACAAAATGTTATTCTTACTTAAACTTCAAACTTGTTTATGCTTAGTGCTGGCTAACAAGAATATTTCTCTCTGGTGGAGTTTTGTTAATCTTACTTGAGCCAGAAAGTTTTGTTAAAAAGGATAAACAAACTTTGTGGGAAATCTTGATATTTCATAGTGAGAATCGCATCTGATCCAACAATAGGGATCAGAGGGGGGAGCAAAGTCATGAAATTCCATCCTGTTTTGATCTTTTTATCTAAATATTCCCGTTGAATCACTGTTGTTCCCTCTTTTTGTTTTCATTTGTAAAATATCAGTAGCAGTCTAAGGGCTATATTCACCTAAAGCATCTGTAGCCATTGCAAATCATTACCTTAGTTGCTGAGGCCGATATAAAACATGCTGGGTAGTGGTGGGATGTCTTTGAAATGAACTGATCTCAGCATTTCTTCTAAGACCACTGATACAGGTGCCCACTGTGGGCACAGTTGCCACATACAGTCAGACACCCAGTTACGTGGTTTCAAGTTGCACCGATTCATGTATATGCGCTTTATATAACATGACCATGTTTCAACTTATGCAATACTTTGCTTCATATTTACACTGTTTGCAGTAGAGTGGTTGTTAGTTTGGAGTCTGCTTACATAGCTTTAGCATCACTTGTTGTCTCCTCCAAGATTGTCCATCATTTTTGGTTACCATAACCCCTGAATATTTGTGAAAATGGCATCAAAGAAAGCCTTTGATGTTGTGCCCAAAAGAGCATGTAAGTCTATCAACCTGGCCCAAAAAGTAGAAATCCTTGATAAATTAAGAGAAGGCAATAGTGCTGCGTCAATTACTTGCCAATACAGTTTAAGTGAAATGACTGTGCACACCATTTAAAAAAAAAGGTGAGCAAAAATTAGAGACTGTGTGAAAACGATAACCCCTGTGAGTCTGAGAGTGGTGATGGTGCCTAGAATTCCTCATTTAAATAAGGTTGAAAAACTCCTGTATCTTTGGATCAGTGAAATGACCAGTACAAAAGGAGCAGTTGTCAATGGCGCGGCAATTGCGGCTAAAGCTTCGTCTCTGTATTAGCATGTAGCTAGGAGTAAAGGTTTTAATAAGGCTCTTAATTCCATTATTTTGTGTTTTTTAAAGATCCTTTTATTATGAAATGATGTTATCAAATCTTGGTCCCAGGTCCCTATCCCCGTTTTTCATTGACTTTAATGCCTCAAGTTACACGGTTTCAACTTGCACGGTGTTTTCCAGGAATGTATGCCCTGCGTAACTCAGGGGTCCAACTGTAGTTATTAGTCACTGAATTAAGGAGACTGTGCAAAACAAACCAAATCCTTTCATCCTTAGCAAGGTGCATCCCAACATTGGCCTATATATGTGTGTGGTTGCTTTTACCTTATTCTCTAAAAGCTACGTGAATAGAAGAAGATTGTAGCTGTCAGCCCAGCATTGTTTACAGTGTTGTTTTAAAAAAAAATCTTCTCTGGAGATGTTTGAGCTTATGATGCTTGAACTTGAAACACACTGTTAAGGCATTCTTGTTTTGGGAATTGTTACTCCCGGTGGCATTAGGGCATGTGGTGTTGATGGAGAAATCCTAGGCTGGTACACTAAAGGGGTTGCCAGTCAAGATGGAAAGACATTCACCCTAATGAATAGAAACTTGATCACCTACTGCCTCTGCACATGCACATCTAGATGTAGCTCACACTGCACGGCCTTGCAGCTTTAGGTCCTTCTTGTGCCTGGTACTCTAGTTGGGAGATCCCAGCCCCTGTCCAAGAAAGCAAAAGCTCTTTTCCGCCAGTTTGGTGCTTTGTGCCTGCCTTGGCTACTTGTCAGAAACTGTGACTGCTCCTTTGGGAACAGCTGCCTACCCCCTGGACACAGCTGACACAGAGGCTGCCATGTGCCCAGCAATGTTCTCTGTTGCAAGCAGTCAAGGGGTTGGAGCCACACTTTACAGCCTGGCTCATCCATCTGCTCCTCCTGTACTCCTGGGACCAGCCAACACAGGGTGGGTTGCAGGGATAGTTGCTGGCATCTGCAGGAGCAATTTCAGCAGCAGGGGCTCCTGTTGCCCCCTCAGGTACAGACAGGCAGGGAGGGAGCAGCACTGGAAAGAGCACAGCAGAGTCAGGTCCTACCATTGCTGCCTTTACCTGGCACCAGCTAGATCAGTGGTTCTTAATCTTTTTAGCCTCAAGGCACCTCTCTGCCTCTTCTGATGCAGATTGGGGCTGAGTCACTCTCAGCTGGAGTGCCTCAAAATTCGGAAAAGTTATGGAGGGGTGCCTTGAGGTTAAAAGGGTTGAGGACTAGTGCTGTAAAGCCTTAGTTTTGAACAAAATGCTTCAGTATCATTTAATCACTGGGATTTATGGTTGGCATGTGTTCATATTGCTTACTATTCATCTCCAGGCTGTCTTCTGTTGGCACCACCTGTGTGATAGTGCATTGACAGTAATCATCTGATTATTGGGAAGCAGTTCTGGAATCCTAAGTATTGTTTACTTTCATCTGAGAGTCATTTGTTTTTGTACCATGATAAAGAAGTAAAATCTTTGTTCTTTAGAGATGCCCACAAATGCTTTGGTATAAGATGTGTGATACAGCCTTTTCTGCTGCTTGGCACGTAATGATTGGTTCCTAAAAATGGCTCAGTTGTGCCACCAATGACTCACATCTGTGAATTCTTGTTATCTGGAATTTGAAAAGCCTTTTACCTGCTGTAGAGACCTACATCTATGATTGAGACTGTGCTAGTGTTTGTTAATTACGCATGAATGTAAGGATTCCTTTGAGTGACTTAGAAAACTTTATTCATTCCTCACTATAAGTACTTAAGGATATGAATTTGTATCAAAAAGGATTCATCGCCGTAATACTTTTAAAGAGAAAAAATTCCAGGCTCGTCTAACAAATTGCCTAGAATAGATGCAGTAATGCACTAATCCTCCTTCTTAGACACTTTATATTGTACCATGTTTTTTGTAATGGGCTTTTGTAAGTCTTTTAGTTTAGTTTAAGAAAACAGTGGTCATTCCAATATCTAGCCTTCTCTGAGCAGAATACTACAGCTCCTTTTCTCCAAGCTTAACTTACTGCGTTTTTCCCTTTGACTCCATATAATCATTTGCCCATGTGATTTTTTTTTCATTTTTTTTAAGTACTGCTTCACAATAATAGAAAATCTCATTGAGAGTTGCTTTATATTACACCCTATTGTTTGTGAGCTGCTTTTCATTGCTGTTTCACTCTGAAATAGGCCCATCTTGGTTATGCTACTTTTGCCACCAAACATTAAACTATAACAATTATGTTTATTGTTAGCTGGTATAGCTCGCTTAGAGCAGGATTGGCCAGCCTGTGGTACTGGTGCCACAAGTGGCAGAGGCAGCCCCTTTGGCATGCAGGCAATACAGGGACAGAGAGCAGGAATCAGAAAGCAAAGCAGCAAATGGTGTGCAGAGCACAGGGAAGGACAAAGAAAGCAAGCAGATCAGGCAGGGAGTACAGGGCAGGGAGCAGAGCAGCAGATGAGGATTGGAGTGGCACTTGGAGCGTGGGGCTGATTTGTAGCATATCTGCCAAAATTGTTGGCTCCCACTGACTTAGCACATGTTAGCATGGGTTAAAAACGTTGCCTTCATAAGGATGATCCATTGAGTTGCTCATTGTACATCTTTACTTTGTTTGCAGCATCCTGTTAAAGTGGCAGCATTTTAAAGAGAAGCCACATCTGGAACAAAACTTTCTGGATTGGTAATAGCCAAGTATGCTAGACCTGTTTCTGTACAGAGGGCCAGGTATTTGCATTTTGCTGTAGAATCCCTGCTGACAGAATCTGAATGTGAACATAGCATATTAAATGTCCTCATGGGTAAGAAATGGGACCTTGTTAACAAGTTCAGTCCTTTTTTTAACCCTCCATTCTTCCATTCCTCCATTCTGTGGCAGGATGCCTCCCATCTACCATTAGATGCCCTGCTACCATCAGTGCATGTTCTTGGGGCAAATGGAATGTATTCTTCACAGGTCATCTGGCTCCTTTTCCAAATGTGGAATGTATTAAATTGAAGCTAAATTATAACCTTGCCACAGTAGATGTTATCAGTGCTAACTCTGATTGTAGTGAAAATCTGGGTGATCACAGATTTAAAGAGTCAGAACTTCTTCCTTTGCTAGGTAAACCTTGAGGATAACCTAGGTCTCATGACTGTCCAGCTCTGAAGCAGATGTTTTCAGCCATTCTCTTCCACATGATGTAGCTTAATTGAAGATTTCTAAGCTTTGTGCGTGGTAGCATAGGCTGGTGCCCTCTAATTAATTAAAATAGGTACCAGTATACCACTCAGAAGGCCAAATTCTCTTGGCTCAGAAAAATGACATTTGCTGTGTACTCTGATTTTCATTATGAATAAACAAGCCACTGAACATCTTTTCCTGACCCCTTATCTCTACTCTCAGTGAAAAGTTCTGTGTCTCTTTTTTTTTTCTTTAAAGCTTTTTACTTCCTTCCCTTGAGGTATCTTTCTCCATGAAAGTAGATTTCAACCTCATTTTAGCTTTTGGAGCTAGGCTTTCAGAGCGCTCTCTTGTCTAATCTGGGAAAAGGCAGATGCATTATTCTCAGTTGTTCATAGAAACAGGTTATCAATCCTGTTCTGAGCTGGCCTCAGTTGTTGCCTAGCTCTGCTCATAACATTTGTATGTAACCTACACCAGCGATTCCCAGCACGCTGCCTGTGTGTGCCATGGTGCCCCCTGAAATTTATTCAGGTGCCCCTGCACACTTTCACACTCAGTAAAAAATCATTATTCCAACAAAAAATGCTGTCACTGCTTATTGAACTTGGGCTGTACACAACTGTCGCCAGAACAAGACTGAGTCAGTCTGACTGATGCAGTGACTGAGTGGCGCTTGCTACTCCCTCCCCATATGAAACTATGCACATATCCAGGGTTCTCAATTCTAAACTTTAATATTCAGATTGGCTTTTTCTTTTAAATTCGAGCGTCCCCTTGAGCACACAAATGTTGGGAACCCCTGACCTACACTGTCAACACTATGGCATTCAGCAGTGGAATTGCTCTGTCAGAGAACCGCAAATACATATTTTCTATTGTTAAAGTTGCCCGCCATATTTAGCAACTTGACATTTAGCCTAGATTGGCAAGTGAAGTCTACTTTCAAGAATGAATGACCAAAAAGTAATTTAGACTGGCTTTGTTCACATTCAGACTGATATTGTTGTAGTAACATGACCCAAAAACCAGTCGCACTGAAAATCAGATTCCAGTCATTCCATTTACTTTGTCTAATTCAGGATTTGAACAGTTGCTAAATTTGCAAGCAACTTGCAGCCAAAGAGCTGGGTTTCAGAAATTAGTCACTGATTTCAGCTAAAATGTCTGTGTAAACTGCTTTCAGTAAAACTGCAAGCAAAGCAGCTAAATTTAGCAGACTGTTTGTAAGCAGCAGAGTTGGGCATACTTTGATGGTGTCACAGGTCTGGAAAACCTAGCCACAGGATAGCCTGTAAAATCAATCATTGCCATCTTCTATCCTGTTTTTTATATAGATTCATATATAATTGCCCATCATGGTATCTGACCCATAGTTTTTTCTTTTAAGCTTGCAGAAAAACAACTTCAAAATGATCATGTGAATAATGAGCTAACTTCTATACAGAGAGCCTTCATAAGCTCCTAAATAGTTGCCTCCCTTGTTGTGATTACTAAACACCCCTCCAGCTTGGGTTCAGTCCCAATTCTAATGCAACTTAGCCACATTCATGTGCTTCATGAATGACTCGTGCCTCTGGCATCTGCGGAGGGCACAGTGGTAGTAAGCAGGGGAGCTCTTGCAGCTGCCACTATTGATTTGCTGGGGGGTATTGAGCGTCAGCCAAGGGTTGGTGACCACCCACTGCCAGCAGCATCAGCGGTGGCCAGCAGGAATTGCAGCCCACCAGTGGCAGGGTGGCAAGTGGTGATGCAACTTTTTGTAGGGAATGCACTGCCACGCTGGGGGGGGTGAGGGGGCGGCTTGCATGCACCCGCTATGCATTTCCCCGATGTACTTGATGCTGTACTTTTGATAAACTTGGCTCCTAACCCAACAAGCCTGCCTTCTGAATCACACTGCATTAGAAGGGTAAGTGAAAACCTGGTTTAAACTTGGCAGAAGTGTCTCCAAGTGAAATTGAGCTGTCACTTGTTGCCCTAAGGAGACAAATTTCAAACAAAGGGAAATATGGAAGAGGTGCATTAGAAAATGGCTTTTTAAAATGAGGCTCCTTTTGAAAGAAGCAGAACAAGGGCTGAGATACAGACGAAGAATTTACCAGGCTGATGGCACTACAGAAGCAAGAAACATACAGTGGTGCCTCACATTAGACACAACAACCGCTCTGAAGCAAAGCTTCAAGTCTCAGAAAGGTTATACAATTTGGGGCTTTGACTAATCAAAATCATTTAACCATTTGATCATTAATCATTTGCAATATGTATTCAGACAGAATGTATAGATCTTGCTGGTTGAACATTCTGATCAGAGAACGTACGTGGAAGTACTAATTCCTCCTTGTACCTTACCTTCATTTTGATTTAAAAGTATGATGGAAAGTTTATAAGTACATTGCCACAGTAACTGTGATGGTGCAGAGATGGGGAAAATGGGTCATAGATATATTCAAGATTCTGGAAGAAACATTGTGGCTCTGGAGAATGGACCAGGGGAGGATGTAAATGCTGCTTTATTTTCTTGCACTCTGTCTCAAGCTTCAAACCTAATTGCCTGCATGTAGTAGTGAGTCACAATTCAATCAGAACCAATTAAGTCTACACTTCTGAGAACTGTTCCATTAAAAACATGCCTCCTACTTACTCCGTGTGTCTAGTTTCTCTCCTGGTGCTTGGCATTCTTATGTTTTTGGGGCCCTAATTGGGTAAATTGCTAAAAGAATAAAGGTCTTCGCTATTAGGTGTCAGACCCAAAGTCTTACTGTTACGGAGCCACTTGGTTAAGTTGTCCTCTAGATGTCCAGCCCACCAATGTGAAAGACTGACATCTTTATTTGGTAAACTGACACTTGAAAACCTGTAGCTGCTTTGACTGCTAATTCATGACCACACACAGTACGGGGACAGGTTAGGTTTGGAGTTCAGTAGACTATTTCTGTGAATTCCCTATTGTGGTTACCTTCAATAACTGTTCTTTTATGCTTATTTTTCTTGGAAAAAAAGAGAGAGATCATTCATTCTGTTCTGTGAAACAGGAAACATGTCTCTTCAGTAAGCTACTGCTCTGCTGTCTTATTTTGACAGCTTGTTAAATGCACCAGGGTAGTCCTAGTTGACTGACTTTTAAATCTTCATCTTTAATGTTTGGTGTAACTGAATTAAAGCCACTTCTCTATATGCAGATCAGTCCATGCTGTACAAGATGCTGGGTTATAGAACTAGTGCAGAATCATTTATCTTTGAAAATCATTGATATACCGTATATATTAATGTTTTCAATGCTGTCCACCTCCACTAGGGCCAAAGCCCTCTCAGTTTAAGCCTTGTTTATAATAATTGTCAATGCTACTCTCTTACTTGGTGGGATACTACTGTATTTTGCTAAGGCAGCTGGAGTAATCAGACTGCCTTAAGCTGGACTTTTTCCTTCCATCTTGGTTTAGTTTATTTTGTGCAGTCTTTTTATAACTTTACAGAGAGTAGAGTTAAAATCCGTAAGGCAAAGTCAACCTTCGCACAAAAGGTTTTTGCACTTGCATTACAATGGACTTGGCAGGCATATTGAGAGAATTTCCATTAGAAGCTTTTTAAATATTTGAAAACTCTGTGCCCGTATGATGCAGTGTGAGCCTACTTAATAGCTGTGTCTCTGGTGAGCTTTCCAACTAAAGATATAATCAAGGATGCAAAATCTTAGGGCACTAATTTCTAATAACTAAAGCTGAGGATCTCTCTTCTAGATGCATGTGTCAGTTCTTATTTAAATATATTGCTTTCATTTACCAAGGCACTAAGGGCACATTAGAGTCTTAATTTTTTCTGCAAAAAATCAAGGGGAGGTTCTTTGAGATTTTTCGTGTGTGTGTGTGTATCTGATCTCATAATGAATAAATCAGAATACTAGATTCTTTTCTCTCTTCTGCAGAAAAAGATGGCAAAGCCTTTCATCCAACATATGAAGAAAAACTCAGACTTGTGGCCCTGCACAAACAAGTTCTGTTGGGACCTTACAATCCTGATGCTTGCCCCGAAGTTGGGTTCTTTGATGTGCTGGGAAATGATAGAAGGTAAAAAGTCTGTCACTTACATTGATCTTTACTTCAACTGCATTCCTCCTAGTGCTTTTGATTCGGCTGTAGCCAAACAAATACATTTGTCTGTCAAAAAGTGGGGGGAAAGGAAGTTCTCTGCGTAAGTATGTCATCTGTGACTATACAACTAGAAGAATAAAATAGTGGTGTTTGGAACAGAGGTGCATACCATCAATACCAATATAAAGAAAACTAGCCGTATCAGATATCAGCCTGATAAGGCTGAAAACTTGGCTGATTAAATGCTGGTGCTGCACATAGCTGCAGCGCAGCACTCGGGCAGTGAGGAACGGAGCCAGCAGTGTAGAGGGCTGCCTCAAGCTGGTAAGTCCAGTGTGGTAGAAGGGGCATGGGGAACCAGATCAATGCCCCCCATGGTGAGGGAGGGGGGCAGGCACTGCCCAGGCAGGGCAGAGGGGGCTGGAGCCACAGCTCATGGGGCTTGCACCCCGGGAGGGCATGGGGGGTGGTATGTACCCCCTGGATCGGCACAGGGCAGGGTGGGCTGCATCTGGGATTTTTCTGAGCAAGGGCTGGGCTTGGAGTGGGTGCCAGTACTGCTGGGAAGGTACTGCATCCACCCCAGATTTCACCACTGCTCCACTCCCAGTACTACCAGCTGCCCAGTGCAGTGCTGGCTTAACGCCTAGCCTCCACCCACATGCCAGGAAGAGCTGGGGCTGCGCTAGGTGGCTGGCAGCAGCAGCACTAGGAGCAGAGCGGTGGTGAAATCTGAGGTGGATGCAGCATCCTCCCAGCACTGCTGGAGCCCACTCTGAGCCCAGCCCCTGCCGAGGAAAGCCCCACACAGTCCTGGCTATGGGCCTCCCCACTTCTCCTCTGTCCCATGATCCACTCCACCCCACACATCTGCTTCTGCCCCACTCCCTTCCTCATCATGGGGGCATCAATCTGCCCCTTTCACCCCACAGACTTACCTGCCAGACACTCTCTCCTAGCTGCTGGGCTGCATTTCTGGCCCCATCCGTGCTGCGGCTGCACACGGCATTTATCGGCAACTTTACCAGCCCTACAGCCAAAAAAAAAAAAAAAAAGCCAATTGTCAGTAATGTCAATTTTCCTTTTATCGGTGCCAATATGATATGGATCAATGCATCTCTATAAAGCTGTAGTATGTGCCAGTTGAATGTGTTGATCATAAAACAGAAAAAGGGAAGGAGAGTACACCAGATAACTACTTGCCAGTTTACCTGCATTTTAAAATGTTCAAAGTATGATGCAAAGTTGTGTGTAGTTTTAATAGCATGCGTGAAGATTTATTGGGAATGCTTTAACAAAGTCATTACGTTTTTGCCCCTTATTTCACAAGTTGGATTGTGAGAGAAGTGCTTGGGAGCTCTACAAAGTCAAATGCTGCTTTCTGCAAGAGTTGAAACTACTTGTTTTAGAGCTATTGTGTCATTAATGCACTAGGGTAATAAGACTCTTTTTGTTGTTCTTATAATTTTTTCTCTCAGGAAAGAATGGGTCGCCCTTGGAAATATGTCAAAACAAGAAGCCATGGCAGAGTTTGTGAAGCTCTTAAATAGATGTTGTCATCTGTTTTCAACATATGTCACCTCCCATAAGATCGAGAAAGAAGAGCAAGAAAGAAAAAGGTGAAGCTTCGGGTAGAGAGCAGAGACTGGGTGCATCGCTCTGCCTGCAGATAATGCCACAGCTAACTTAGCTGCAACCTCTGAGCTCTGTCATGTTTTTCTCCTAAAAAATTACATTGCACCGTTTGCACTTAAGCTTTTATACATGATAAGTATTTGAGGGATGGAGGGTAAGAGAACTGCTGGTATCCTTACAATACCTTGGAAGTTGCAGTTCTCGCTGAATTCTGCTGAAACCTCTGATCTCTATGAGCAGTTTGTGAGTATTTCTCACAAGTACCTTTTCCACAATCCTTCAGGCTGAACTAGAAAGTAATTCTTATTTTACAAGTTTTCAGCAAGCAGTGAATGTATACCCAGTACCACCTAGTGCAGCTAATATAAGAGCAGGTGCTGTGTAATACCTTCTAGGCAATTAAGAATGTGCAGGGACTAATTGAAATTTGAGCTCCAAGACATTTTAGGGTTGTCTCCCCATGTCCCCGTCCCCCCCCATTATCTGTTGCCAGAAACTGTTAGAAAGTTGTTCTCATATTAGAATTCTAAGTTCACACTTGGTAAATCATAGTTCAGCAAAACCTAAAATCTTGTTGATTTTTCTACTCCACATTTTTAATGCAGCTGAAAAATGTTGGAATGGAAGGTGTAAACTAAAGGGAGCTCTTATGTGCTCGCTGCAAGGCAATATATCTGTGCAGCTATAACTTTTGACATGAATCTGAATATATAATGGTACAAGTAACTTGCTCTAAGATTGTAAAGATGCTGAAATGTCTTACTGAATGGATGAAACAGGAGAGAAGAGGAAGAACGAAGGCGCCGTGAAGAGGAAGAGCGAGAGCGCTTACAAAAGGAAGAAGAGAGACGCAGGAAAGAGGAGGAAGAAAGATTGAGACAGGAAGAAGAGGAGCGGAGGCGGATAGAGGAAGAGAGGCTCCGGATGGAACAGCAGAAGTGAGTAGTTGATATATAGATGGTAAGATGAAGAAAACCAGCTACCTGTACTTGGAAAAAGTTGCCTTTTCAGTCTACTCCAGAACTGCTTTAGCATTATGGGAAACCAAAAGTGTTGGGCACAGGCATCCAAACTGCAAGTAAAGTATGACCTAAAGAATTTTACAATGCCATTTCCAGATGCCCAGCTTTACAGGGATGCTGTCTGCAAAGGCTACATATCCCAGTATTCAGTGTATTTGGAGTTGATTTGATGTGAAGTTTGTCTTAAGGTGCAGCCTTCAGTCTGGAATCTGTAGGGATGTTTTTTAATGAGCATTTTGCAGCTCCTGTTCCTAACAAGTTGCTAATGCAACCCTTTGTTGAGCAAATTTCGAGTGTATCCATGAAAATGTTATTTAAACTGTGATTCTGAAAGACCTACCTGAACTGAGATTAGCACTTTTTCCCCCCCTAGAGGTTCAGTATACATTACTGTGCTTTAGTTCTGTCCATCTAGGGAAGAGAACTTTCAAACTTGGTTTCAAAAATTTATATTTCTAATGTTTGGATTTTTTTCCAAGGTATAGTGGTTTTCAGTTCCCACTTGCTACTGACCTCCCACAACTTAGGCTAAAGTACCTCTAGAAATCAAGCTACTTAAGAGCCTGAACTTTATGTGCTCCCTACTAAAAATTAGTCAAAGGTAGTGATGCTTAGCACTACCACTTAAACAAAAAACCCTACAAAACACAGGTTGGATGTGTAAATTATTGCACACACAATGATAAGCACTTCCAGAAACATAGATCCATTTGTTACCTCTGCAGTGTATAAGAGTTCTAGTTAACACAAGCTGGTACTGGAATGCAAGACATGTTTTGTCCAGTATCTGATCCAGTCTTTGTTCCTAGACAATTACTGTTTTTTGCCCTTTCTGGCAGAAAGGAAGTAGAAAGTGTATTTGGAACTCATCCATGTATTTAACTCTGAAGCATTAACCTATTGCATCTGTTAGCATATCAAGCAAACTGCCTGTTTGACAGCATTCTAAAGTCTTCCCTTGAATGGAAACATAGTTTTATGCATTGTCTAGGAAAACTAAGGTAGATCTAATTTTATAAGACGTTCTCCCTAAGTATAAAACTCATCCTTGGCTGTTGTGAAAAGGCCTGCTTCAGCACTCCAAGCCCCTCCAACACAGAAGGCAAACCTTTTTTTTAGGCATACCTGAACAACACCCCACGTGCCTTTTTTGCTTCAGACCAAGGAATTGAATTATACATGGTTTCTAGTGCTTCCTTTCTAGCTTCTCAGTTTTGAAACAGATGTTGCCAAATAAAGCGAATCAGCTGTGCCAAGATGCTTCATTGGGCAAACTGCATATCGCTTTGTCCCACCTGCTGATGATGCAGGACAAGGGGTGATGTGCTCTTTTAGGGTTTGAGGGGTCTGGTCATGTGAACACTGGGAATTCCTAGGCAGGGCTGGACTCTTTAAGCCCTGAGAGCACCTGCCTGGTTATCCCTGCCTCCTTTGTGATCTCCAGGGGTGGGTCTGGGGAAAGTGAGGCCTTTCCTGCTTACCCAGCCCCGAAGATGGGCCTGAATAAAAGGGTAAACTTTGCTTTTCCTGCTTACCCAGGTGCGTCCCCAGAGATTCCAGGGGCAGGTTTGGGTAAGTGGGTCCTGACATGGAGTTGTAGGGCGCCAGGGATTCCCCAGGTCCCATGCCTCCACACTGGGACCTGCAGAAGTGTTTCCTGGTGGCACCCAGAATTTCCCTGGGGTAGTTCTCCAAGTGTGGGAAAGCCAGGTAAGTGCTCCAGGGGGGCCCTCAGAGCACCTGTCCTTGGTGGCTAGAGCATGTGCTCCACATTCCCGCCACAGCTAACAGACATCTGCTGTAATCAAGTGGCAGAACTTATTGCTACCTTTTGGCATGCTGCTGATGTGCCATGAGAAAAGGTAGCAATGTCTGTTTGCTCACTATTTGTGCCACCATGACATTTTCAACGGCAGCACAAATGTGACATCTGTTTCTACCCTCAGACTGTGGATGGTGATACGGTATGTGTCTTACCGAGCCTTTGATTTGATACTTCAGGTTTTCAAGGACCAAGTAGAAAATAAGTTGACTTTCTTGTTTATGCTTTCAGCTGGTGCATTTGAAATACGAGAGAACTCACTTGCAACATCTCTAGACTTTGTTCCATTATACGGACCCTGTGTTAGTTTGCACAAGAATTCAATTCACTATACCAGAGGGCAGTTAGATGTAGTGATCTCTCTGATTTCCTCTGCCAATTGTAGTGATCACATTCTACTCTTGACAATCTAGGCAACAGATAATGGCAGCACTGAATTCCCAAACCGCTGTTCAGTTCCAGCAGTATGCAGCCCAGCAGTATCCGGGCAACTACGAACAGCAGCAGATCCTAATTCGTCAGCTCCAAGAACAACATTATCAACAGTACATGCAGCAACTGTATCAAGTCCAGCTTGCACAGCAGCAGGTACAGTAGATTAGCTGAGAAGCACAGGGTCTGTGGTTTTTGGTGTTCCCTGTCCTGGGCTGTGTCCAG
The DNA here is from genome assembly GCF_001723895.1 of Crocodylus porosus. NCBI lineage: Eukaryota > Metazoa > Chordata > Crocodylia > Crocodylidae > Crocodylus > Crocodylus porosus. The sequence continues at coordinate 71,431,719 of NW_017728943.1, read as the reverse complement.
AACTGCAAAAGTACCTGGTGATATCCCTTGACAGAAAATAAAAGGAGGTTGGTTTGTTTTTTGGGTTTTTTTTAATCTCTCTCAAAGGTTAATGCAGCGCTTAAAACCAAGGTAGCGACAGTCCCCCAAGCAAGCTTTGTTCTTGGCTTTCTTTTTGTTTTTTGTTTTCCCCCTAATTTCTTCCATTACCTTTTTTAAGGCAGCTGTCAATTTTAAGACTAATCTAAACAGTTTAAACTTTATTCCTCTAAGAGGACTCCACTAATTGTTCTACTTCTGGTTTGAATTCTTGGTGGTCACAGTGAAGCACTCCACAAAAATTAATGCGTTTCAGTAATGAAGGGTGGCATTCTTTTCAATTCCTTGTTTTTTAAGTCATAAGTTGTAACAGTTCACGTGGTATTTTTGTTAGCCTAAACGTCATACTTGCCACTCACACAGGAAGGAATTCTATTCCTGGCCACAGTGCATGTGGACAGCTACACTCATGCAGACTGGGTATGCGCAGCAAGCTATACAGTAGACATGTACACAGCCAGGCCATATACATGAACCCCTCGTGGGCTCATAGTAGTGTCAAAGGCTGAGAAAGGTATTTAACCAAAACCCATGACTAGGAGGGCTGAGACTTGGACAGAGGGAGAGAGACTTTCTTGTCTTTTGTCCTGAGTAGCTGGGCAGCTAGGATGACACTTGCCTGGGAAGCTGGAGGACCTGGATTCTGTCCCCTCCTCCCTCTTCTCCTCTTTTTCCTTGCCTTACCCAGAAGGGATTTAACCCTAGGTCTCTCACTTCCCAGAACCTTGCTCTAACCATCACACTACAGGTCAGGCATTATCCAGTTCCTTCTCCTTCTCCTTTTTGGAGTTGGCTTCCTGGGCAGTTGTTGTGAAAGTGAGATCTGGGGCCACAAGGAAGAGAGCAAGACAGATGGTATGTGGCCCACTGAGGTGGCTGCTAGCTTGAAAGGGAAGGGGCCTACCTTCTTGAGGTGGATAGTGGAGCAGTTGCCTGGACTTACTCAACTCAAAGATGCATGAAGTTGGTTAGCTTGAGGAGTTCGTGTTTGAGAGTTTTATACTCGGGGATCCCTAAAAAGAAGCATATTAATGGCAAGTTTAGTCCATAACATGCATCAGTGTCAATACTTTTTTTTCTTTTGTCCTCTCTCATTGGAACCTCTTAAAGAGGCACTGCATCCTCAAATTGCTAAAAGCTACCTTTGTTGGTCATTCATTACAGTCCCTAAAGTTTCATTTTTGAAGCATTATATAATACAGACATCTTAACCCACTTCTAAAGATCTACACCTCTTCTCTGCCCCTCATCTTGGAAAGAGTGCTTGAGGTTATTTCAAGCATGTGTGGATTTCCAGGGTTTAAGTAGGAGTTCATGGTGATAGAAATAATTCCACCAGGACTTTCTGTTCAGTTCCATGTTATTCTGACTGCTAACGCCCCCCACCCCCGCCAAAAAATAGGGCCCTGTAGAAAGATTATCTCATTATGGACTGTTAGACTGGGTAGTTCATTGAGCAGTGGTTCTCAATCAGGGTGCTGTGAGACCCTTCATCTGAGGCTGCTGTGACACAGGAGCCACCATCATGGTGGTAGCAGCCAAGTAAACTGTCATGAATGCAGGGCTTCAGCATTATGTGTTTTAACTTTCAAGTAGGAAGAAGAGCTACATTATGTTGTAGCCCTTCCCAGTCTGGCCTGACCCACACCATCCAGCAGTGAAGGTGTGCAGGACAGTTTCACCTGTGCACCTCTGTTTCCAGGAGATGGCATACTGCTGGAACTGACAGACAGTCGGCAGTTTCTAGCTAGTGTGCTGCTTTTCAAAAGGCTGAACTCTGGATTCTCTTAAAATGCAAAATCTTGCCATCTTCCACTTAGAAATGTTCTGATTCAGTACATGCATGAACAGTTGCTTACAGGAGAGAAGCTACTTACCTGTACAGTAACTGGAATTCCAGATGTGGTGCTGTGTTTGTGTGTTTGTTTTGTGACCTCCAGCTTTGGAGGCTTATCAGTTGGTCTCTGAACTGAGCAGTGGTTGACTAATTCTTCTTTTTAATGCCCTCTGTGCTGTCATGTTAGGATCATAGGGTCATGGTGTTATATATGGATGATGCATCTGCATAGCACTGGTACAGTAGTTTTGAGTTTGAGATGTGTAACTTTTATTCTGTAATGCAGAATTTCTGGAAGAGTAAAAGGTGTATTGCAATAAGTAATTCTTGTTCAGTGAGTCATCTAGGAGTTAATAAAATCCTAAGCATTTCTAACAATACCAGTCTTTATGAGAAGAGGCTAATATAGCTGTTCTCTTGATGTTTGTTATGCTTATGATCTCCCCATTCAGTCTGATTCATTAACTTCCCAAAACTTTTCAGGACTGACCTATTGGGTTGATTCCCCACTGGCTAACAGTAACTGTAATAGGCTCAAAGAGTCTCTGATGGCATGGTGGTGTCTTTCCTTTTGTTGGAGCGACCAAATCTTTGCAGAGAGCCAGCACAAATCTGTGCCAGTCCCATCCCAGTAAGGCTTGTGATGTTAGAAGTATGCAGGCCTTATTCTGCTTGCAGTGAATCCGCTGCCAAGCCTTGAACCTCGACCCATAGCTTATTTTCTAAAGCTGCCCCCTACTGCAGTTCTTCTCTGGCTTCTAAGCTTCAGACAAACTTGAAAGAAAATTTCTCTTTAAAGAAGATTATTGTAAACCCACAAACTGGCAGGGGATTTAATGCTGTCCTCAAGTACTTCTGACTTCTAAAGTCATGACTAGATTTCCGGCTGGACACATTCCAGAAAGCTAATAAGTCCACTAATGTGTCAGTGGTGGGTATAAATCTTTTCAAAGCAAGTATCAACTAAGGCTTTTTCATGAGCAAAATTACTATAGCAGTTAGCTGAAGCATGAAACATTGCTGCAATTGGATGTAAGCTCCCAGGTTGGAGAAAAATGTTGGCTTAAATTCTTAGAAGTTTCTCTCTTAAGAGCTGCTGTCATGGGAAAGGGACAGAACTCTCAAAGATTTTATTTTTTTCTTCCTTGCTTTTACTTGATTGAATATTTCTAATTGTAGGCAGCCTTGCAGAAACAGCAGGAGGCAGCAGTAGCCACAGCAGCAACAGCAGGGGCTTCTGTCAGTACCATGTCAAAGGTGAATGCAGCTACTCCTGGGGAAGTCCCATCTGTTAACGGACAAGCCAATGCACATACGGACAGCCCTGAAAAAGAGCTGGATGCAGATGGTTTGGAAGAAGCACTGGAGAATGGACCAAAAGGTACAAGTGCAACTAGATTCTTTTTTAAAGCTGCCAAGAGCACAAGGCTTTCATGAGAATCATGTCCGTCTTGGCTCTGGTTTTCTGGTTACTGCACTTTGCTTGCCATGCAAGAGTTCGCGTTAATTCCTGGGCTCAGTCTCTTCTTCTCCAAAGGCGAGAGGACCTGGTTGTAGAGACTAAACTATCAGCTCTTAAGGGAACAAGACCTGTGTTCAGCAGCTAATGTACCTAAACTGTGAGGAGGGTTGGATAGGATCTAGAGCCTCAGCCTTTCCTCTTGGACTAAAGTTTATGGCCTTGTAGCAGTGCATAAGAGAGCAGGTAGGATGAGGCCAGTTCTCTTTCTGGTCTCGCTTGTGTATGAGCTGTGTTCAGAAGCTGACTCCTGTTTTACCCTGCTGAAGTTCTTGAAAACTGTTAACAAAAAACAAAAGGAATGTATGCAGTCCCTTATGGGAAATGGTTCTAGTGACTACTTGTCAGTATACCCTGTCACACATTTAGGAGTTACGTTTCAAGGATTTGTTTTAAGGGGTTTAAGTTATCTTGAGTAGGTGTCACAGAATCAGTCCCTGCATAAGTCCTTTCCTGTGATTATGGGATATTAGAGTGTACTGAACCCTGATGTCTTGAAAAGAACTCTTGTTCCTTCTTGGTCTTGAGTAAATGTGTTTTATGCATTTTAAAAAAAACAAACAAACCTTGTCAGGCAGCCTAGGTATGCAAAATAAGGAAAAATCGCTCAGCTAAGTGAATGGGTCTGAATAGTGGTTTTTGTACAGTGAGTTTCGTGGGAGTTTGTCAGACCTGTTACGAGAGCTTTGCTTTGTTGCATGATCCAATTTGAAAGTAGTCAGTCTTGTTCTGTCTGAACTATAATAGGGCACTGTTTTATTAGAGTGGCATATTAAATTATATTAAAATATCTGTATCTTCTTGGGTAAATTGTTTAACTGCCTTCCTCTTTTTTTAGAATCTGTTCCAGTGATCGCAGCTCCATCCATGTGGACACGGCCCCAAATAAAAGACTTCAAGGAGAAGATCCGACAGGATGCAGACTCTGTGATCACTGTCGGGCGAGGAGAAGTGGTTACCGTTAGAGTCCCCACTCATGAAGAGGGGTCGTATCTCTTCTGGGAATTTGCTACAGACAATTATGACATTGGTTTTGGGGTATATTTTGAATGGACAGACTCCCCTAACACTGCAGTCAGCGTGCATGTCAGTGAATCCAGTGACGATGAGGATGAAGATGAAGGTACTTGCTTTATTTTATGGACCCTCTTGTTGATGCAAGAGTTTAGCCAACTAAGAATGTATTATAGTCTCTCATGCCTGATCTCCCAGGTGGTAGCACACAGAAGTTTGCTATACTGTGCATAGCAGCTGTCCAGCTGGTAACCCTCTAGAAACAATTTAGTTTATTTTGAATTGGACTCAAAGCTGTTTTAGGTCCTCTACCTACCCAAAGTGGGTTTCAGACAGTGCATGAAATTGGCTTCCAAGGTTGTCTGTTCCATTGTTCCACTTTTGACTTAGTGGTTGTCTTATCTGCTGGTGCTGTGTCCAGATGCAAAAGACTTCAGGAACAGGACCTCCACTTTCCTTATGTTCTTCCATAGGATTGATTGAAATCAATGATGTAGGAATGAAGGGGTTTGTGTATGGTTGGTACTTGCTGAACAGGCCTAAATCTGGCACTTTTGATAAACTTTCCAGGCAAGAAATTCCTCTGTGTTCTGGCTGCTGGCAGATGTTAATTTAAACGTTTGATTGCAACTTGAGAGGTTTTATCTTGCATCTGCAAAAAATGCACATTCTCACATGCCAAATGTGCATGGCATAATACAACTTTTGGTATCTGGGATAAAATTCCTTAGGTCCCAGTATGTGTGACTGCTGGTATGTGGAGAGCCCTACACACGGACTGGTTCCTGATGCTCTGCTTCCCATAGTGCCCTTTCATTTTGCAGGCACCCAGACATGTAAAAGTACACTGTGCAGCCTGGCAAGGGGAGAACTGGTTTCAGCAGTTTGGATCTATACAGATGTGCCCATGTAATCTGGGCACAAGGGACACTTGCATGTTGCATGCCACATGATCAAAGTTAAGAGCAGTTGTAAACCAGCCACAAAGATGTTACACATTTAATGTTGAACATCTCTGGGCCCTTTTTGTCATTTTATTTCATCATAAAATTCTTGCGCATGTGGCATATCGTAGTTTATTGTGTAATTAATACATTTTGAGCAAACATGTAATGTCTGCCAAGGGCCTCCAGAACCCCTCAGCATTTCCTTCTTTTCCTGACCACCACATTGTATCAAGCATTCTAGCCAAAGGCTTGGCCTCGACTCCATTTTCTCAGCCAAAGGGGAATCTGGCATGTCGTCATAAGCTTTTGACCCAGGCAGACATCTTCTGGTCCACTAAATTGCTAAGCAAACTCCGTGTATGCAGTACGCTGTCTAAAATTACACACAAGGATTCACTTTGAGGTGCAAATCTTTTGCCCGGGGAGGGAAATTGTGGCCTGCAGTGTTTACTACAGAATGAGGCAAAAGGACTTTTTTGTTGTGTAGTTGAGTCTTTAGGTTAAGCCACCCCACTTTAACACCAGCTGTTATACAGCTTATGACCACAGTTTGACTAGCTGATCTGCTTTTACTATCCATTCAGCAGTCAGCTGAGATTAATGGAAGCTGTAGGTTCTCAACACATTTGAAGATGAGGCCATAAATGCAGGAGTGTCTAACATCAAAACACTACAACTATAATTGGAGTGTATGATTTGAAGAATGTTTGGATTGAACTGTGGTGCATTTACCCTTCTTATAACATCAGTTACCATTTGCTATTTTTCCTTAAAATGGATAAAATGCCTGAGGATAGAAAAAACAATTTTCTGTTGCTTCCTCTTAGAAATCCGTTGCAATTTGATTGACTGCATCAGTAATTCAGTTAAAGTGCTGTCTTTAACTATAAAGGCAGAGGATGTTCTAAAACTCTGACAATGCTAACTATATATTAAATAGCAATATTACAGCACTATTAGTGACTGCCCACATGGCACTTAGTTACAGCACTTGATCAGAATACTTAAGAGGTTGCTTAGTGAGGGACATTGTAGCTGTCCTGTGCTGACTGGCTAACTGTAGCAGAGTATAACAAAATTATAATCTGTCCTCAAATCCTTACCCTGAATGTGTAGTCAAACAGTTTCAAACCCCCCTTTTCCCACCAAATTCTTCTTTTTTGGTTAAAGGAGTAAATTTGCATATGTGTGGTTCCTGATAAACTTGAGAAAATTGACTCATCAAAATTAGATTTTATTCTTATTTTGCTCAAAATATTGTCCTCAATGATGGCTATTAAACTTTTTTCCTTACAGAAAATGCTAGCAATGAAGAAAAAGCCAAAAAGAACGCCAACAAGCCTCAACTAGATGAAATTGTGCCTGTGTACAGAAGAGACTGTCATGAAGAAGTCTATGCTGGCAGCCACCAGTACCCAGGGAGAGGAGTCTATCTCCTTAAATTTGACAACTCTTATTCATTATGGAGGTCAAAAACAGTTTACTACAGAGTCTATTACACTAGATAAAGATGTTGCAGTGTCAGAGGCTGGGGCTGTGCAGAAGATGTCATTTTATTTGGAATTTTCTTCAGTCAGATCTTTTGAGTCTGTTTTTTACCCCAACTGTATCTATACGGTTTGTGTGAACTTTAAACATTAGAAGCTGGGATCTTTCTGTTGCATGACACTAATGCATATTGCATTAGGGCTTAACATAGGATGGCCCAGCCCTTTCTGGCATCGAGGGGTTAAGCATTGAAAACATTGGCTCCTGTGCTCAGATAGGCCACACACACTGCAGTGGTAAAACCTCTCAACTGTTACGTACACGTGCATTTGGGTGGTGGCTGGTATGGTGGTACCTAGTCTGTATGCTTTGGATAACTTAATTCTTTTGAGGGTCCCATCATTTAATAGGCAGGATCAAAAAAAAAAAGCAAGTTGCATTGTAGCAAGTCTCAAAACTGTATTTGAATGTCAGAATTTTACACCATTAAACTTGAAACTTTAGTGGATGCAGTTTAGAAAACAGTTGTCTTGCTTCTGTCTTCACGCAAGAGGTAACTTATGGTCAATCTCTTAAAAAAATGTAGTGAATAAAGCAAAAATGAACAGCAGTTGTCTCCAGTGGGGCTCCATAGCCCAAGTCAATACGATGGTGAAGTCATGTTTTTCTGGGAAGCCTCTTGTCTGTCTTCCGATCTTGAAGACTTAATCTGGACAGTGGTCAGCAATGAGATGTGTAACTCTCTAGGGACAAATAGAAATTTTCTTTTCTCTACTCATGGTTAAATCTGGGTCTCACTTCTGGATTGGATTCTGGTTTGGCACCTAGTTCCTGCCTCATTTTCTGTTGTGGTTCTGTTACGTAGGCTTCACACTGAAAACAGTTTTCTGCACAACTTGTAAGTCCTGCTTTGTGGGGGGGGAGGGGTTTGGCTTTTTTTTTTTTAACCTAAATTGCGTTAGCAAACTGTATGGATTAATGTTGCACTAATTACGGAAATCACTGCCAGGAACAACCTGCTTTCATTTTAATCTGGTAGTACTTGTGTGCAAACTCTGCTTCAATTCTCATATGTAATTATGTTTTGCAGGGGAATGCACCTGCAGATAGTAAATATGGTAGCTTTAATCTGCATAATGTTTTAGGTATCATTGAAGGTTCTTCATAGATCTTGCTTAGAAAAATGCAGATAGCTATCTGGTGTGTATTTGCAGTAACAACCCATGTTTTGTATGGAGCCCTGTTTCCAAAAGGTGAGGGTAGAGTAGAGCTAGTGCAACACTGACTTGTGTAAGTGCATTCTGTAGGTGTAATGCACTCTGTTACTGAATATATTTTTGATTAATTTTGGATCTCTTTTGAATCGCTTCTAGCAGTAGGATTTCCATCAATTAGCTGCAGCTTGTACAGTTCCATAGCCATGGGAATGTTGGCATTTGGTGGGGGAGTTTTTGTACATACCCATTCCTTTTACTTTCTCATACCAACTATGGAGAAACTTCTCCTAAAGTACTCTGTCTTGCATTTGGTTCAGCAACACCATACCAGCTTATGGCTAGTTAGTGCTGCTCTATCCAAAAGACCTGTAAAATGTTCTGCTCATGTACATACAGTATATAAACCATGGAGTTAGAAAGTACCTTGCTTTTAAGAAAAACTGTATTTAAAATGTAAACAAGACTTTAAAAAGGCAGGCACTAATATATTTCTTCCAGTCCTCAATTTAGATTATTTTGTCCATACAAAAAAAAAAATGTTAAGCTGACTTTTTGTCTAAAAATAATTGTTCTTGGGAGCGGTGTTTGTCGCTTTAAATGGCAGCAATTACTGTCGCGTGTTGGATGTTAGAACTTTTCAGTTTCCAAACTTTTTTTATTGCCTCTGGCTGCTGATTAGTACAGTACAAGTGCGATTTCAAAATACCTTGGAATAATATATTTAATCTTAATTAAAATACATTTATCTGTAATCCTGTTGGCTTTTTATTAAGATGGAAATTGTCTTCATTATCATACCTTCCTTGACAGCTGCATAGATAACAGTAATTTTTCAAAACTGTCTTTTTCTTATAAAGATACAGGATAAAACCACCAACAGTTAGCACCGGCCTAGTGAAGGGGCACTTGGAGGGGCTGGATGTGTTCAGATCAGCAGGCCCAGATGACTTTCATCCAAGGGTGCTGAAGAAATTGGCCAGTGTCATAGCTGAGCCACTGGCACGACTGTTTGAGCACTCATGGTGCTCAGGACAGGTCCCAGAGGACTGGAAAAGGGCCAACGTGGTTCCTATTTTCAAGAATGGGAGAAAAGACTATCTGTGTTACTAAGCCAGTTAGTCTCACCTCTATCCTCAGGAAAACCTTTGAAAAAAATTAAGGACCACATTTGTGCGAGTCCAGCAGGAGAAATAATGCTGAAGGGTAACCAGCATAGATTCATAGCAGGTAGATCCTGCCTGACTAACCTTGTTTCTTTTTATGATCAGGTCACCAAATGCTTAGATGAAGGGATTGAAGTAGATGTCATTTACTTGGATTTCAAAAAGGTCTTTGATATGGTGTCTCATCCCTTTCTTATAAATAAAACTAAGCGGCTGTGTTGTAGATGGTTACATGGTCAGGTGGGTGGCAAATTGGCTTATGGCACATACCCAGAGAGTGGTGGTACACAGGTTGGTATAGACCTAGAAAGATGTGAGCAGTGGAGTGCCTCAGGGTTTGGTCCTTGGACCAGTGCTGTTCAATATCTTCATTAGTGATTTGGATGAAGGCATGGAGAGTACTCTGTTCAAACTTGTGGGTAACACCAAATTATGGGACAAAGTAAATACACTGGGGGGAAGGAAAGGAATCGGGAGGATTTGGACAGGTTGGAAAAGTGGGCAGAGTGGACTAGGATGCAGTTTGACAAAGATAAGTGCAAAGTGTTGCATAGCACTAGGAAGAAAGAATCAACAATGCACTCACAGACTGGGGAATGACTTTCTAAGCAGCACAGCAGCAGAAAGGGATCTTGGGGTCATAGTTGACTCCAAGATGAACATGAGTCATCAATGTGACTAAGTGATAGGTAAAGCTAACCACATGCTGTTATGCATTAGCAGGTGCACCATGAGCAGATCTAAGGAGGTGATACTTCCCCTCTATGCAGCATTGGTGAGACCACAAGTGGAGTACTGTGTCCAGCTTTTCGGGCGCCGCACTTCAAGAGGGATGTGGATAACCTTGAGAGGGGCCATAGGAGGGCCACTCATATGGTTAAGGGCCTGCAGATAAGGTCCTATGAGGAGAAATTGAGGGACCTGGACCTCTTCAGCCTCTGCAAGAGAAGACTGAAAGATGATCTTGTGGCCATCTATAAATTTCTCGGGGTGGGGGGGAGCAAGGAAGAGGAGATACTGTTTACCAGAGTGCCCCTCATGGTAACTAAAAACAATGGCCACAAATAGAAAGCAAATTTAGATTAGACATCAGGAACTTCTTTACAGTAAGGATGACCAGAATCTGGAGGTGGTGCTCTCCCCTACCTTGGAGGTCTTTAAAAGGAGACTGGACAAGCACCTGGCTGGGTTCATCTGACCCCAGTGCTCTTTCCTGCCCAGGGCAGGGCATCAGACTAGATGATCTACTGACATCCCTTCTAACCCTAAAAATATATGAAAATAATATCTTTCATTGCAGTCCTGCTGTGCTTAGCTGCTAGTGTGAAGGTAGCATTGGTTCAACTAAAGAAGCATAAAACAGAGAAGTTTGTTTTTCTTCAGGAAAAACATTGGAATAGTTGATGTTTGGGTAGTGGGGAGCACAGAAGAAAGGTGAAGACTTTTTGAACTGTAAGTGTTTTCTTTAGTAGTGCCTGGTGAACAACAGAATAGAGTTCCATTGTGCCAGGTACGGTGCAGACACCAGTTGATGGTGCCTGTCCTGAAAACTTTAAACCAAAGGGATATTAGTGAAGGAACAGCAGGATGGTAGTGAGCAGCATGTTAGTGCCACAATTTTTCAGATTTCACAAACGGGGGTTAACTGAATGGAGAAGCACAGGAAGGAGCAATGCGAAGTCAGGGTGGCCTTGTAGACTGAGGCGGGAGGGGGGAGCAGTGAGACTTTACTTCCTTGCTCCCATCCCTTCCTTGGTCAGCAGAGGAGAATCTTACAGCTTTCTCTACCTGCTTTTGCCATGCTCCATTTCCTTGGATATTCAAGGAGCCAGGTTTGGGGCACTCAGGCCTCACTTGACTGCTGATGCCTGAAGGTAGTTAATGCGGATTTGTGAAGGCTTCCCACCCCACCCCTTACCCCCCCACAGGCCCCAACTAGGAGACACCTTCGTGTATTTGGTCCAGGGTATTCCACTAAGCAGCTGAGAGTAGGTGATTTGAGGGATCTGACGTTCCAGTATTGGTTCATGGACCAGTGATGTGTAAGGCCTTCTCTATTGATGCCCTTTTAATTTCCCCAGGTGCCATCTCTTTTCCATAAAACGGGCCAAGTGTAAAGAAAGAACACAGATCCTGCCTCCTCCTACAAAGTATGAAAAGGGACAGATGTGACAACTGCTACTTCATCCATCCTCTAGAGGGGAGGAGGAAAGGGGGTTCAGAAAAGAACTAAAGTGATGAGCAGTGAATAGGGTGGGAAAAGAGGAAAGGACTTCTTGCTGCAGGATGGCCTAAAGCAGCTGGGAAATTTCTGACCTCATGCTCAAATGCACGAGGCAGGGAATGGTTACCATAATGTTAGGCACTGACTGCTAAGTTACTGAAGCAGCTGTTGTTCTGCATCTCTGACTTGCTGAGGACAGAAGACTGCTTCATAGCAGTGATTGCATGTTTTTGTCTTTAATCTTGAGTCATTTCAGTCCAGAGATAGGAGGAACAGTTTTTCATGCTATTCAGTTAACATAATATCAGTTAAATGTGCAACAGCAGGTGCCATCCTTCATTGGCATTTGCTTACTCTATCCCTAGTTTTGCAATGAGCAGGGTGCAAGCCTGGTAGCTTGTGTTTAGTGCATGGGACAGTTCTGCACGTACACAATGAAAGTTATCGCAGAGCTATTTTTGGCATTTATCAGACCTTTGAAAGCATATTAGAATGCAGTGTTTTGTTTCTCAGGGGGTGGGATGGGAAGGAATGCACTGTAGGTAATTTTCACCCAGCTGTACACTTGTAGTAGCAATGGTGCTGGAAAGCTCAGTCAGATGTTACAAAACAAGTGGTGCTTCTGGGTTTGAACACTTTCTTTTCAGTTAAGGTAAGAGTGGCCAATTTTTAAACTGAACCAAAGGAAGGAAAACCAGCCTCATTTTGAGAGGTAAGTGGAAAAAGTAAGGTCTTGGATGCACAGTGCTTTATTAATACTATGTGAACACATATAGTGTTACAGAAAAGCAAGGGCTTACATGTTCAGGCTGGCTGTAGTGCTACAAAAATGGCAGATCCATCCCCAAAAGTGTTTATGTTTCAAACATGTGAACAGTGACATGTAGTGCTACAAGGGGGTTGGCTTCCTGATGGAGGTAGTTAGCCACACTTGTCTGAAGTCCATCAGACACCAGGCTAGATAAGGTAGTAGCAAATACCTGTGCTGGTTGTCTTGCCAGTTTTGGCCAGACTAGAGGGTCTCATTGCTGTCCTTTCACAGGCCACTCACTACCAAGGCAGCCACCCTTCTAATCTGCATTGGGTACGGTTTTTCACAAGCCCCCAGATAGGGAAGGAGGATGTGCATGTGCACATGCAACTCCAGTCTCTCCCCCCAACACACACACTTGTCATACCTGATGCCATTATTTCATAATTCTCAGCATCCCACTAAAAAGGAGGAAGCATGTCTAGTGATTAAACATGGCACCTGGGTTCTATGCCCAGCTTTAAGAGCTTCCATGTGGTACTCCCAAGAAAGTTACTTGGTTAACACAGCTGAGAAACTTGGATACAAAAAGCAGCAGGTAGTATTTACATTTTAGATTTGGCTGCCTTGGGCCTCTGAAGGAGAGGTCCTTGGTCTCTGGAGTTTAACCACTGCAGAAGTTGCCAAGCCCCATGATTTGAAAGCTAAGGCTTTCCTCCGGTAAACACAGTTGTTTGCAATTGCCCCCCATAGGAAACAGAAGTATAGCACTACCTCTTCCCCCATCTCAAGTCTAGGGTTGAGTTTTCCTTGCATTTCCTACCTGCAGGTGAGGCTTCCACCTACAAGGCTATACAGCATTTGAAGGAGAGGAACACTTGCTTGCTTGTTTAAAGCTATTCCATGTTGTTCTTCTTTGTTACACAGTCATTAGTCCAGACACAAGGCTGGTTGTTATGCAATTAGGCTGGTCACTGGGAAGACCTGGGTCCAAGGGGCTTATTATAAGCATTGTAATCCCTGAGGCTTTGTTTCTAGAATGCAGAGTATCAGACTAGTCCACTGCATGACCTGACAATGACCAGATGCTTCAGAGAAAGATGCAGGAAACCTTGTAAATAAAGTCAAAATCTCCCACACTTGGAGGAAATATCATCCCCCAAAAATCCTCTTGCAGTTAGAAGTTGGCTTGTTCTAAAGGTTCAGCATGCATTGATTCTTGAATGCAAGAACACCCATAGTAATACCATCTAACAAAGCATGTGTATGGGACTATTTTATTATTTTGCTAAATCCAATTGTTGCAGGTTTCTACCCAGTAAGAACTTGGAGGGCACCTCATTATCTAGTCCAGCCCTACTTCCCTATGATCTTATAATCTCACAAGGTCATCTAGTCCAGCTCCCTGACTAAACCATCCCAGCCAAACTTGTCCAATCTGCTTGTGAAAGTTTTCCAAGGATGGAGATTCCACTGCTGCTCCCTGTCCAGTGCTTGACCACCCTCACAATCGAAGTTCCTCCTCATCCCCAACCTAAATTTTCTCTGCTGCCAACTTGGCAGCTGTTACTCCTAGTCCTATATGTTGGCCACAGACAAAAGCCCATCTTCACCTACTCAATAATCACCCTTCAGATATTTGAACAGTTATCAAATCCCCACTCAACCTTCTCCAAGCTAAATAACCCTAGTTCTTTCAGTCTTTTTTTTAAGAGTCTTGCCTCTAAGGCCCAATCATTTTGGTGCCCTGTGCTGTACACTTCTTGATGTGTGGGGCCCAGGATTAGATGCAGTATTTCAGGTGAGGAGGCCTTGCTAGCACTGAACAGAACAGAAGAATTGCTTCTTTTGATTTTGCAAGCGACACTCCTGCTAATAAAGACCAATACGCTGTTGGCTTGTTGTGCAACCTCCTTCTGCACCCCCCCAAACAAACAACCCCCACAACAACTTGTAGTCCATTGCAACCCTTCAGGTCCTTCTCTGCAGTATTGCAGCCTAGCCAGTCACCTCCTCCTCCTCCTCCTCCTCCCCCTAGATTTCTGCATGTAGTTATTCCATCCCAAGCACAGGACTGCTCAATCAATGAGATGAGATGTGACAAATGTGAATTATTTCTCCGGTCTGTCCATATCATTCTAGATCCTAGCTCTTTCTGCTGGAGTGTCTACAACTCCACCCAAATTGGTGTCTTCTGCAAACCTGCTGTGTGTACATTCGATGCTGTGACCCAAATCATTGATGATGGTCTTGTGAGGTCCCTTCCAGCCCCTAACATTTATGACAAACAATACCAGACCCAGGACAGGATCCTGGAAAACCCCATTTGATACCTTCTCTCAGCTTCACATCGAGGACTACTTACTGAGTATGATGCTCCAAACTTCAGGTTCTCTGTGGGTCACTAGGGTTAGGCTGCTTCCTTTCAGCTTTGGCATAGCTTGAAATTGTCACATCATTTTCTGCCTCACAAGCCCAACCTGTGAGCTGTGTATAACTACCCTGTTAAGCAATTATGAAAAAGCATCCCAGCTACAAAAATGGTATTGGGAATCTTCTGCTGCAAAGTTGCCCATATTAATGGAGTAGATAAAAATTCCTTGATACTTTGCATCCAAGCACCCCAAAAGGCATTAGGAAGCAAGTGAGGCTTTGTTCACTGATGTGACTATTGCTAGCCTTATTTTACAGTTGGAGAAATGCAGCTATGGGCCTGCAACAAGAACATGTGTGCACTGCTGCTTAGTGGAACCCCAGCATGGAGTGAAGAAGCACCTGCAGACTGGAGCGCAGGTTTTCTGTGCTTAGGAATGAAGTGCATGCTAGCTAGCAGGTGCAGTGGGGGAGCTGCCTAAGCAACTGCAGGAAGTACTGAGAAGTGGGGTGAGGCTACTGGGGGGAAATAAAGGGAAGCAGTCTCAAAGACCAGGATCATGCTCATGCCGACTCAAAGCACAGGCTTGCTGTAGGGCAGACATCAGGCCTCCAATGAGAAGGGGAGTTGGAGCAGTTCCAGGGAGGGGACAAGGGGAGAAGTGACTTCAATGCTGATAAAAGGTGCAGATGTTAAACAAGATGTCTTGGATTACTTCATGGCAGATGCTGCTTGCTTCATATTTTAGGGAGATACCTAACTTGCTCTGACCAAATGGAACGTGGCATCCATAGTTGCTGTCACTTGTTCTTACTGCCAAGCTCTGCCATTACAGCAGCTTATCCTGACCCACCGCAAGGCTTCTACAAAGCTATCAAGTTTCAAAGCCAAGTTGCACCAGGTTTGGCCTAGCCAGGTGAGAAAACTTTAACCAAGAATGACAAACAAGTGTGTTCTTGTCAACATCCATTGCCTCCATCTGCAGCTTCTGAATGAACTGTCGGATGACTTGTGAAAAGATTGCAAGCTGGTACTAGGAATCCATGTCCCTCAGCACCAGAGGCCTGATCCTGCAACTGCCAAAGTTAGATCAAAGCTTCCGCTGGTCTTGTACCTTCTGACTTCAACCCTAAAGTGTTCAGGTAGTGGTGCTTTGTTCTAGGTGCCACCCACCAAAAGGTAGCAGATCTGGCAGGAGCTGCATAAGGCTAGGAAGTATTTCCTCTAAGGTGCCCCTTGCTGTAGTTGCCTTTGCTTAAACACAGTTTATGTAACAACTCTACCACAAATCAAGTAAAAAATGAAGGTTGAAATTATTTTATGAAGACACTAGTTCTCTCTTGCATATCTGCCCCTACACACCCATGGCTATGTCTGGGACAAATGAAATACAAAGCTGTTATCCCAACATGCTCAATATTAAACCTCACAAAAGAGCCTTCTCCTTCTCTTGAGCTGTCCCTTATTGAAGCGTATATTTTTCTGATTAATAAGCCCCCAGAGCGGTTTATCAGAAACCTGCAGTCCAAAACTAAAAGGGAGCTCAGATTAAAAATACTGACACTTTCAAAGCCTCTGTTGGCAGAAATCCCAGAAGGAGATTCCAAAAATGTTCTTTTTTGGGTAAAGCCACTCAAAGATCAATGCTCCAGAGCAGGGGTAGCAAACCTGTGGCTCCAGAGCCACAAGTGGCCCTTCAGAAGTTAATATGCATCTCCTTGAATCTTTGCACAAGCACACTCTGACCAGCTTCCAAATGTCCTGGGGGCTCCAAATGGAAGCTGGTCACTATGCTTGTGCAAAGATTCAAGGAGACACATATTAACTTCTAAAGAGGCACATGTGGCTCCAAAGCCACAGGTTGGCCACCCTTGCTCCAGAGGAAGAAAGAAAAAAAAAAAAAAGGTAGAAAAAGTAATGATTCTATCTAGCATGGTGCACAAAGAGCCAGTGAAGAACAGGTCATTAGTTGTAAGCATATTGGGATGAAACGGAAAAAAGAAAAATCGGCACTTACAAGACAGTCTTCAAAGCACCATATGAACAGCTAGCCTGGCTTGCAATAGTTACTTATTCTTACTTAAAATAGACTATGCTATGAGGCCTCACCTGCAAATAGGGACAATTTGTTAAGACTAGTAACTACCGTATTTTTCGGACCATAAGACGCACTTTTTTCCCCCCAAAAGTGGGGGGAAAACGAGGGTGCATCTTATGGTCCGAAGGTGTGTGTCCCGGGGAGACGGGGCGGAGCTTGCCTGCGGAGGCGGCGGAGCCTGAGCAGGACATCCGCCGCTTGTTTACACCGGAAGCCGGCGCCCGTGCCGGTGGCCTGGAGCCAGCAATAAAAATGGCCCGGCCACCAGCACACAGTCTCTCCTGCCATAAAAACTGGGTGCGTCTTATGGTCAGGTGCGTCTTATGGTCCGAAAAATACGGTAAGTACTAGAAAACTCTGACAGAGTCACCAGTTAGGCGAGTTTTCTGCCTACTGCAAGAATCTAGCTCTTCTGAGTGCAGCGAGTAACAGCAACAATTTTCGTCTTGCACCTTCCTGTTTTTCCTGCTTGTCATGGTGATGCGTTTGGCAAGTTCTCAACTACTTTGCCACTCACACCTGGCCACGCTTCAACTTAAGAGCACTGACCTAAACCAAAGACTACAAGAAGGGTTGCACTGGCTTAATTCATGCCAGAGAGAGGTAGCTGTTGTTGCAAGTCTGAAGTCAGGCAAGAGGCAGGGTGCCTAACCATTTTCATTGCCCTGAAGTTGTCTTCTTCCCTCCCCATTCCCTTTGCAAAACATGGCTAACATGAAGCAAGGGTAGAAATGCATCTTGACAAACTGACCAAATGAGATCTATAATATTCCCCCTTAAAACAGGGCTGGCATGAAGTAAGGGTAGACAATAATGAACTAATTCTTAGTTAATTAATACTAATTAAGATATACAGAGAGCATAAGCGTTTGCGAATTTGAGCTCACTTCATCAGATACTGTGAAAGAACAATGACTTTCACAGCTTCTGATGAAGTGAGCTGGAGTCCACAAAAGCTTTTGCTTTCTTTATATCTTAGACTAAAACATACATTCCTATTTTCTACCCTTACTTCACACCAGCCTTGTTTTAAGGGGCATTTTGCAAAGGGGTGGGGAAGGAAGATGACAGTTTCAGGGCACATACCTCAGGAAGAGAGACTAAAGGAACTGGGCTTATTTAGTCTGTAGAAGAGAAGATGGGATTTAATAGCAGCCTTCAACTCCCTGAAGGCGGGGTGCAAAGTGGATGGAGCTAGACTGTTCTCAGTGGTGGCAGATGAGACCAGTGCCAAGTTGCAGAAAGGGAAATTGAGGTTAGATGTTAGGAAAAACTCTCACCAGGAGTGTAGCAAAACACTGGAACAGGGTACCCAAAGAGGTTGTGGACTCTCCATCCTTGGAGGTTTTTTGAGACCAAGGCAAACAAAGCCTTGGCTGGGATGATCTGGTTGGGGCTGGTCCTGCTTTGAGCAGGGGGCTGGACTAGATAACCTCCTGAGGTCTCCTCCAACCCTCATTTTTTTTGTAATTCTATGAGCGAGCCATTTATTCAGCACTCCCTCTGCTGTGACAGAATTCTGTCAGTGATGCCTACCTCAGTCCAACCTGGTCTTTGTGCCTTTTATTCTTTACACAAGATTATACAGCAGAAAAAGGAGGAAGATCCACAATGACGCATTAGAAAGCAATATATTTTAGCCAAGAAACATTCAACTTCCCTGTTACTAACAACTTCAACAGCATAGTCCTTAATGGATCCAGCTATCACCATTACGAATTACTTCTGGCATTTGTCTCACCTTGGGGGCATGCGAGTCAGTGAGGTTTTTATTTTTTTCTTGTAGGATCCTCAGTCTATGCACAGTTCTGCGGACATCCCAGACCAGCCCCTGGCCAGTTCTAGCACCCAGCAGCCTGCACCCAGTGCTAGGGGACTTCAAGTTAAATCTGCATAACAGCATGCAATTACATGACTTGCCACATAGTGGGGACTGAAGTTTGTGAATACCTGGCCCTGGAGCCCCTTGGGCCATCCACCAAGATGCAACTTTGCTCGTATCTACACAACTCCCACCAGCTGCATTATCTTCAGATCCAGAGTCAGTCCTGCAGTCCCCCACCATGCTACAGAACATGCAACCAAGCACTGATGCTAGAGACAGGCTGCTGGCCTTCAAGAAGTATTGCTGTCCACCGTTTCCTCATTCAATCACATACTTGCCTCTGCTCCTGTAGGCTGCACTTCCCCAGCCAGCCATTAATGGAAGAACCCTCCCATGTTTAATTACATATGCAGCATTACAACTAAAGCCAAATCCAGGAGGCATATATCTGTGAGGTGCTGCACTTAGAAGTCCATGTGCATCTTCCTCTGTTCCTAGCTTACCTGCCAAGACAGAAATTTTCCTGGCTTCCCTTCCTTTCCCTTCTCTTCTCAGGAACACATGCAGTCTGCTGGATTCATACTGCTGGCCACTCAAATCAAGGGCTTATTTGCCTTTCCAAAAAAACACATATGCCCTTTGTCTTAGCAGCTGCACTCATGGCTTCACTGGAGGGCAAGCCAGCAGCTCCACTTCTCAGTGATGGCACTCTAGGCCAGGGGTCAGCAACATATAGCCCGGAGGCTGGATCTGGCCCACAGGGCCACTGCATCCAACCTGAAGAGTCAGAAGGATTTGCTTAAGCGGATGTAGTTTGCCCATACTAGTGCAAACCCCGACTGGCTGGAAGCTGCAGCCAGCCACCCCACAACTAGGGAGCAGGGGGGGAAGCAGCAGCAGTATGGGCACAGCACCCAGATGTCTGGCCCCAGTGCAGGTGCAGGGAAAGCCACCCAGACTGCACTGGGGCCAGAGCCAAGTTATTCCAGCCTACAGTTTGAAAAAGATTGCCAGCCCCGGCTGTAGGCCACTAGCTCTACAAACACCCTGCATGCATGTGCACACACACACCTCCCCACCCAGCCACCCACCTGCTCATGTTTATTCATTTCATTTGTACTTTGACCCCAATCCTACTCCTGTTGACTTCAATGAGGGCAGGGTTAGATCCCTCTCTCTGCTGACCCTTTTAAAGCACAGGGTTTTTTTTTCTTTTTGTTGAAGCCAGATGCAGCAGGGAAGGCATTTAGACAGGTGCCTTCCCTTGCTTCCTACCACTGTTGAAAGTACCCTTAACTTGTATTTTAGTCATAGAACGCAAGGCCAGAACAGGTCTCTGGTATATACAGCAGGCCATTGTATTTCACCCAGTTATGCCACGCAGGGGCTCTGCACAAACCCCTGAAGCCCCAAGGCTGCACCAGGAGTGGAGAGTCCTGGGGCTTTTCTTGGCTATTTTTTTCTTAAAGGGCCAGAGCCCCAGCTTGCAGGGGCCAGGGGAGTGGAGGCGGGGGTTAACAGGGATCATGCAGAGTCCCCCATGCAGTGGGGGGGCAGTTGGGATTACCCCCGCTCAGTAGCACCTGGTGAGCACCAGGGCTTTTTTCAAAGTACCGAGCGGGGGTGGATGGAAGCAGCCATGGGGGGTCTGGGGGAGTGGGTGGAGGTTGGGGGAGGCTAGGGGGTCCCCCCATGGCCCCCTTCCCCAGCCCCACCTCCCCTGATAAGTACCATCTCTGCTGGAGGGTGATGCAGTTGCTAGCTTTGTGCTGTCTCCCTTTGCTTCCCTCGCTGATCCCAAGAGTGTTCGCCAAGCCTCTGATGTTCCCTAACAAAACACTGTTTTCAGGAGTGCATATACTAGTATCATGACAAATCCTGTGGTATGATCCATGTGCAGCAGAGGGCGCCAGTGTTATCCTGCAGAAAGGATCATTACACTCTCCGTAGCAAAATAGGAGAGAGAGAAAGTGCAGGGGTTGAAAGTGCTACCCAAAAAGTTTGCCTTAGTGGCACCCTGTGCAGTGCCAGCCCAAACGTCAAGCTGAACAACAAGAACATAAACTCATGGCTACTTAGGAAATACACTGCACCACACATTTTGGCACCTCCAGTTGAAATCACTAGTCCTGAGATTGCCACCTCACAAATCTCAAAAGGGCCTTCACCCAACAAGGACACTCCTCCAGAGTGCTAGATCATGCTTTTGAAAGAGCCACTGGGATACCACATAAAAATTTACTACAGTATAAAAAGAAAATCCCCACAAATTGCACACCATTCGTTATGACATATCACCCTTCCCTGGAACCTACACGGAAAATCCTCAAACAATTGCAACCTGTACTAGAAGAAGACCCAATTCTTAAAGAGATCTTCCCAGAGCCACCCATCCTAGCCTTCAAACAAGCACCAAACCTTGCTAACTTCATCACCAGAAGCAAACTCCCTATAACCCAAACCACACTGACAAATAGATCCAGACCATGCCAGGACATGAAATGCAAAACCTGCTAACACATCTCTACCACAACTATAACTACACCCGACCATTCCTGGATCTTACAGCTGTGCCTCCAGAAATGTTATACATCTCATCCAGTGCACCAAATGTTCTGATGGAAAATATGCAGGAGAAACCAAACAACAACTGAGCATCAAAACGAACACACACCACAAATCTATCAATGACAAGAATACCCAACTACCTGTAGATGCACACTTCTCACAAGACAATCACTCCCTCTCCCATCTCTCAGTTCTAATCCTCAAAGGGAATTTACAAAACACCTTTTGTAGGCAAGCCTACAAACTTCACTTCATAAGCCTACTGGATACTAAAAATCATGGACTCAATGTAGACATTGGATTCATGATATATTGCAACCTGCCTGACATCTGATTCACCAGGTACCTGCCAGACCTGACCTTTTACATTCCCCCCTTCCCCACCACATCATTTTTCTGTCCTTTGTCTTCCTAATTCCCAGCTGTTTCCTTTTTTTTACAGACAGCCTCTTTTCTACCTTGAATTACTACCTCTGTAGAGATACCACTCCTGATTGCTTTTACCTCTGTAGAGTCTCCCTTACTCACCTTTGGCTTTCTTTCCCCATTTTTTTCATGCCTCCCTTCCCTGCTTTACTTTTTGTTTTCCTAATTTCTACCTATTTACATTCTCACTGACATCCTGTCACATTTTTAGCTGCTCTTGTTCCTTGGAGTCTCAGAACAGCAGACTCCCCATGCCTGAAGAAGGGTGATTGTGCCCAAAAGCTTGCTAAGAACTTTCTTCCAACTACTCAGTTGGTCTAATAAAAGATATCACATCTACCCAAAGAACCTTGTCTGCCATGTCCTTAGACCAACAGGGCTACAACCAAAAACCCAGCAATCACTAGCCCTACCACTTCAGCCAAAGAAGGTTCTCTGTTAACACCAACAGTGCCATGACGCTCATCTGAGCGCTTCCGAGGTTCAACAATAAAGGCACTCTCCAGTCTGTTACACTATGGACATATTTACAAGCTTGCAAGGACCTTGAAAACCAAACTGGCTAATTTGCACTTGCATCTCTTTTTACTGGCATATTATTTTTCCTCCATCCCTCAATCTTTAGCTGAGCTCAGCATTGAATATGCCACTTTACATAAACCTTCTTTCCCTTGTCTATCAAACAGTGACACCTTCATGCTAACAGGACAGGATTCTGAGAAGACCCGCAATTTCTGGTGTAGACTTAAGGCTGTAATCAGGGGACCTCAGTCTTCTGGTACTGTGCTCATCCATGCTTTTGCCCACAGAAATAAGATAACATTTAATAAAAATAAAAAGCATCAAATAATGGGTCCCAAGTGTCCACCAGGATTATAGTGGAGAGTGGAGGGAAGCCAACAAGTGTTTTTTCTGTGGGACAAGCCTCTCTTAAATTCAATCGAAAGCCAGCATATGGCCTGAACGTGTCTTATATTAAAAAACAAAACCAAACCATAGATCCTTCAACTCAGCATATCTCTTCCCTGTGTATATGTAGCGTATTCTTAAATGCAAAGATAATCATTAAAAAAGGAAAATGTTTATTTTTAACTTGCCAGAGCAAGACAAACCATGGAGAGATGACTCCTCATCTTCATCACTCCACTGATATTCAGGCATAGTTTTTATGGACAACAGAAGTGGTAGAGGGGACCATGGTGCAGGTTAGTGACCTGAAGGATGGGTGGAAGCAGATGGAGTACAGCAATGCAGTCACTCCCCACCTCCTGCTTTTGGCTGTGCTGCACATGAGCTCTTAGCTCAGGGTTTGGCCAGAGCCCCTGCTTTCACAAGGCTGCAGAGCCCAGAGAGTGAGTGTTCACACAACAGCTCCTTTGCCCTGCTGCTGAATTCAATGGCGAGGGGAGGGGAGGGTGAGGGTGAACAGCATTCACCCCGGCAGCATTCAGCCCCAGGCTCCCAAGCTGCATGAAAGCAAGGTCTCCGAGCTCACCAGCCAATTGGGGCAGGGTCTGGCCAGAGCTCCTCTTCCCCCTCTGCTTGCATAGGGCTCTGGCAGGAGCCTGCACTGACCAGGCAATGAGCTTAGAGTCCATTGCACATGTGCAACACAGTCAAAGCATGGGGGATGGAACAGTACCCCTCACTGCCCCATTCCTGGATCTGCTCATGGGTGGAAGTGCAGGCGTCAAGTACAAACCTGACATTGGGATGCTGTATCAAGATGATGCATTTAAAACACAACACACAGAGCTAGAAAGGAGAAGATATTGTGCTAAGCTTGATACAGAAGGAAAACTTTTGGTAGGGAGCTGGAAAGACCGCTGTGCTCTTCAATAATGCAAAATACCAACAATCTTATTTAAACAGCCCTTCTGCCACGGGATTTGAGCACAAGAGCTCATATTAGCACCAACAAGTTGCACCAAAATAGTTTGAATTTTAATCTCGCATTCATCTTAGCGTCAATTAGGCTCCTGGCAGACGTTACATTTGAGACATGGTTTACTTGTTAATCATGTCTTAAATAGTAACCGGGCCACACGTTCAGACAATTAATGGCACCACAAAACACAAAGCCAGACACAAAATTACCCCACAAAAAAGTGTAATAGTCTTGTGACTGGTGTCCATTGTGCCTTAAACTGAACTTGTGGCAGGGTCCCTCACCATGTGGCCTGACGCTAGCTGCACGACAGGGCTTGGCTGACAGCTTCCTGAGCCCCAGGACCGCATCAGAGTCTCTAGTGGGCTCCATGCAGTCCCAGGGCTGAGACCCACAATCAGCTGATTGCCAGTTTCATGCTTGGGACCCCATTGGAGTCCTGAACTGGCTTCACTGCAGTCCCAGGGCTGAGACCACACAGGACCTGGCTGGAAGCTCTGGTGCAGTCCCAAGCCTGGAACCAACAATCAGCTGACAGTGCCAGCCTCAGGACTGTGCTGGTTCACCAGGCACCCAACTTTCAACTTGACGATGCTGGGTGGGGGGGGAACTGTCCCAGGCTCTCCCTGCACTGGCAAGTAGGAATGGGGCAATTTGGATCTGATCCTCAACCCCAAAATTGTGCATCCTGTCATGCATACATTGTGTGGCAACAGGCACGATTACTGGGATGAAAGAACAGATCCCATCATGCCACTAAATGAAGTGTGCCAGGAGCCTTGGAGACTGAAACACAATCAATTCAGTTGTTTAGCTAATACAATACTAGATATTTCAAAATTTGCTTCAGATGGATCGCCCACCCTTGGTGCACACTTTGAGAGTAACAAAGGTAGCAAGACAGGAAGATATTTGGGGGTCCAAGTCAATCATCGGACACTATGCCAATAATGATATCAGTTTGTATTATGGTCCACTAGGTGTCACTCTACAAAGTTTTAAGCAGAGCAAGACTGGGGCCAACATCAGGGGAAGGAAACAGGATGGCTCCAACTTCTCCAGCATCCCCTCACCCTGCCCCCATCACCTCTCCCCTCCCTATGAGATGTTATTTCCCACAAGGCAGCTCCAAGCAACCAACAGCACACCAGAGACAAGTCCCCTGCTTCCTCAGCCTGCAGCAGCCTGGACAGTGCTGAAACATAAAAGATCTTTACATGGGGAAGGGGGACCCTGTGGTTTTCTTTCCCCAGTGACTCATGATGATCTCCTGGTGAAGGGCAGCAGCTGGAAGGCAGGTGCTCTCTGGGAGGTCTGTTGACAATGCAAGGGACTTGAGTCCATTACAGCAGTACAGTCAGGCCAAATGCAGTCACTGAACACACGTGTCAATTCAGTGGATATGCCAATGGGGTTAGAGAGGAAGAGGTATTTTAAAACAAACCCACTCAGCCTGGCCAGTGTCTGTAGCAATGTGAGTTATAGCGGTATTTACACGGAAGAAACAGACTTAGAAACAGCCATTAATGGGGAAAGATGGACAGAACCAATGGCTCAGATTGCTCCCTCCTGCGTTAAAGATGCATCTTTCTCAGAGTAAGCTTCATTGCATATGCACAGGAAATGCATTCCCAGACCCAAATTGTCATTAGGCCTGGGCTATTCATGCAAAGATCCTGTGCAGTTGTGGCGGCTTGGGTGGTCATTGGTGAGACTCCACTGGGGCCACATTACTGCAATACCATTCATATTTTAGGACTGTAGGAAAGTAAGCTAGAAGAGCCCTTGCAAGGTCATTTAATCCAGCCCCCTGCTCAAGGCACGACCATTCCTGAATAAACCATCCCAGCCAAATGTCTGTCCGTCTGCTCTTGGAAATGTCTAAGGATGGAGATTTCACAGTTTCTCTAGGCAGCCTGCTCCAATGCTTGACCATCCTCATAGCCAGGAAGTTCTTCCAACCTACATTTCTCCTGCTGCTACTTCAGGCCATTTCTTCTAGTCCTGTCCCCTACAGCCATAGAGAAAAGCCCATCTTCATCCTCTTTATATACTACACTTCAGGCATTTGAAGACTGTTATCAAATTCCCTCCCCCAGTCTTCTCTTCTCCAGTCTAATAGCCCCAATTATTTCAGCTTTTCCTCACAAGTCTTGCTTCCCAGGCCCCTAATCTTTTTGTTTCTCTGTGCTTGATTGTTTCTCAACTATACACATCCTTTTTTAAGTGCGGGGCACAAAACTGGACACAGTACTCCAGGTGACGCCTCACCAATGCTGAACAGAGCAAAAAAATCACTTCCCTTGATTTGCAAGTGAAACTCCTGCTAATACAACCCAGGATGCTGTTGGCTATTTTTTTTTAAATTTTGTTTTATTTTGCAACAAAAGCACACTGTTGGCTCATAGTCAACTAGTGGCTCACCATAACCCCAAGGTCCTTCGCTGAAGTACTGCAGCCTAGCCAGTGGTTCCTCCATCTGTATTTGTGCATGCAGTTATTCTGCCCCAAGTGCAGGACTTTGCATTTGTCCTTGTTGAATCTCATCTGTAGTGTAGATATATTAAACAGTCCCAGACCAAGGACAGACCCCTGGCAATCCCCACTTGACACCTCCTCCCAACTAGGCATTGAGCCATTGATAACTACTTGTTCAGTCTAACTAGTTATGTATCTGCCTTACAGTACTTTCATCTAGTCTGTATTTCCTGAACTTATTAATGAGAGTGTGTCATGGGAGGAGATGTCAAAAGCCCTGCTAAGTTGAGGAGATATTACAGCCACTGTTCTTCCCCCACGTACCAAGCCTGTCACATTATCATAAAAGGAAATCAGATTAGTCAGGCATGACTTGCTTTTGATGAATCCATGCTGGCTGTTCCCAATCATCTTTTTCTCCTCTAGGTGCTTCACAGTAAATACCTTGAGGGCCTGTTCCATGATCTTTCCAGGTACTGACATCAGGCTGACTAGTCCGTAATTCCCTGGATCCTCCTCCTTCCATTTCTTAAAGACTATATTTGCCTTCTACCAATCATCCAGGACCTCGCCATGAATTCTTAAAGAGGATAGCCAATGGCTCTTAAATTACGTCCACTAATTTCTTCAGTAACCTCGGTGCAACTCATCCAGCCCTGCCAACTTGAATGCATCTAGATTCCTGAGGACTCAAACTCATGCTAAGCTCGGGCCTACTCACAAAAGTTAAAATACAGAATACTGATGCCAACTGCATAATGCAAGAGGATGCGAGTTCATGGCTAGGCCATTTAAGAAGAAATAATGAGGTTCCTCTTCCAGCTTATCTTACTATATTCAGGATGATTTCAGGCAGGCTCCTAGTTGCCTGGTGTGAAATGTCTATCCTTGATTAATTAGTATGGTAAATATTTATTTTGCAAATAATTTGTGTTTATGTGCAGGAAGAGGCTTTCTCCATATGTGATTGGTATCTCCTCCTGATTTAGTTTTGTTTTTGTTCTTCTTTCATGATTTGCCATGTTTTCCAAGGACACGTATGTTTTTCCTGGCTGTTAATCAGTTTCTTGATATGTTCCAAACTGGATAACCTCTTGTCACTTAAGGTAACTCATTCAAATTAGAAATTTCTGATAACCAATAACGAGCAGGTTGATTAACAGGATTTTCCTCTCGATTACTGCTTGCAACTCTCTCTTGATTTACACAACTAAAGGAATGCTTTGAAGACACTAAGCTAAGGGTATAAAAAGGCAGTAAAACAGCTAACAGCACACACGCTTCAAGAGTGAAAAATCGCTCTGACACCAGTTGCTGATGCGCCCAACTTACTTCAGAAGTTGAAAAGAAACAGATCGCCTCTTCGTCGCCTGTTTGGTGAGAAATCTTCACATTATAGCTAATTACTGGACTTTGATTTGGTTTGGGCTCACTTGACTTGATTTTGAATACTTGTAGTAAATAAAGCTTTTCTGTCACTCATTGAATGAGGTGTTGTGTCAGTCCTGGGGTGAGTGTGGAATCCTAGGTATTTATTTGCTAACAATTCCCTAACCACTACTCTAGTCTGTTTTGTCTCCATCCCTATCTTTGCTGCCAACTGCACTCATCTGGTAGCTGCCCCTTTCCAAGAAACCCAAAGCAAAAGAGGTATTAAATACTCCATCTTTCTCTGCAGCATCTGTAACTAGATTGCCTCCTACATTCTGTAAGGGACCTATGCTTTCTCTCGTTCTCCTCTTACTTTCAACTTGCTTGCTGGACAAGGCTTCTGTGGCAAGGATGTCTCAGCAGCATCCAGCCAAAAGATGCCACGAGAGGCCACTGAGGAATCCTTCCCTCAGTTTGGGAGACAGTTTTAACCAAGGCACTCCCTTCAGCATATTCCCTAGGGTGACCAAAAGATCTACAGTGTGTGTTTATGCCCATGCCTTTTAGCCCAGGACAGGGAGGCTCTGCAGAGGCAAATGGGACTCAAGCGAAGCAGGAGACCTTTGCTGCAGCACTCATTCTTGCTTAAGGTGGCCATCAGAGAGGACATTCCTGTTTTCTGCTACTCTGTCCTATATTGATATGAAACCAGATGCCTTTATGTCCTCTATTCGCGCTGTTAATATTCGACTTCCGGTATTCGATCTGACAGCTGTTTGACCAGCTGCTATTCAACTCAACTTTCACTTTTCAAGGTCGAATATGTTGTTCTCTCTTCAAGACATAAAGGCATCCAGTTTCATATCAACAGAGGACAACCGGACTGTCCTCTACGATGGCCACCCTATTCTTGCCCCACACACAGCATGGAGGTGGCTGAGCACGAGACAATTGCTCAAGGTGGCACTCAGTCCCACTCCACCTCCACATCCCCGACAGAGCTCAGGAAACCAGGATGTTGCATCTATTCTTTGCAAACAAACACAAAAAAAAAAAATCTCACTCAATCATCCTCTTACTGCAAACCTCTCCCAAGTCCCTAAGATCTGGCTAACTGCTTGGCTCAAAAGCAGCAGCAGTGGCTAGGCAGCCCGATAATAGTACACAAGCTTTAATTAACTTTTCCTCAGCACCCCTGGAAGGCAGGGCAGCACTGCTCCATTGTATGGAGGCCTTCCCCAAGTCCGTGGCAGACTAACTTGGCTCTTCCAAATCCTCTGCTATAACCTAAGCTCCTCAGCTACCTTCTCTGCCCCTTTCTTCCAATTTCTCATCTTTTACTACTTCTCTCAGGTAGTCCAGTAACTAATATTTACTTGTGGCCCATCGCTTCTATGCCACCTTCAGGACTGTTGCTGAACTGCTGCCTCAGACAATTTCTGCTTCTTGACCAACTCTAATTGCAGCTTCTCCCTTTCCTCCCAACAAGCACTACCGGCAGCCAACTATTACAGGCATTGCCACTTCGGCTTATCACACACACGTTACACTCGTCAGCAGCACCACATTTCAGTGAGCATAATATGACTCAGGCAGCTTATGCATCGTAAGCTGAAGAGTCCTGACGCTGCTCATGTTGTTTCAGTCTCTCTAAGAGAACCAACCCTCCCTCCTGCAGGATGGCTGTTTTAAAGGGGGACTCTGAACCCTAATAATTTGGGGGCTAACTTCCACAGAGCTGTAACCTGGGTACACCCAGGGG
>NW_017728943.1:71391268-71402391 GCF_001723895.1 Crocodylus porosus | reverse complement strand
TCCAATCCCAGTGCTCTGGGGGAGGGCCAGAGAAAATGCATAAAAGGCAGCAGTTTTTCAGCTCCCTGCTTTCGGCCTTGGGGTCAGTTTCTGAGCTGCTGGAGTTCTCCAGCTCCTCTGTGTCAGACCACGACGGCTGGAAGCCCTGATCTTCAATAGATTCCCTGCTTGCAATGCTAGCAACAGGGATTTCTGAGAACTTGGTGCTTTTACTGGTGTGAGACTCCCCGGTCTCACACCAGTTCTTCCCTTTCCCGGGCCCTACTCTGGGCACTCTTTCTCCACTTTAGTTAAAAGTGTAGCCGCACTGCGGGGCTCCGGTCACTCGGCCTAGGGCTGGGGCTAACGTGAGCAGCCACGAGCTGCTTCCAAGACAGTTCTCTATGCACCGACCCATGCACCGGGTGAGGCCCGAGTAGCCTTGAGCTGTTCCCAGGGCCAGCTCTCCATGTGCCAATCTGCACGCCGACTGCCCAGCTACTTGCCAGGTTCACAGGCTCAGGCTGCCTCAAGCGGCTCCTATAGCCTGATCCCCACGTGCCAATTCATGCACCACTGAAGCTCAAGCAGGGTCCGAAGGACAGCCATCTCCACAGCTCCTCTCTCCTCACTGTCCCTTGTCATCTGTCTCCAGCGTCTGGAGCATGCTCCCCTTTTATACTCTTCAGGGGCTCCACCCCTGAAGTTCTCTGAACCTGGCTGGTGCAGTTCCAATTCAGGTCCAGCTGCTCCTTGCCCCCACCCTACCCTACAAGGGGTAGGGCATTGCTTCCCTTGTGCTGCCTCCGGACTGGTGGGTGGGCTCCACCAATCAAACAGCAGGCTCTCGATCCTGGGACTCGACCCAAGCTCAAAAAAGGTAAGCCTGCTACAGGGCAAAAGAGCAATTTCCTCCACTGCAGGAGTTACTGATCAAACTCTAGGACCCATGTTAGGCAAGTCAAAAAAGATCACAGTGGTCTCTTTGGGCATTAATCTCTGAATAAGAGTTTAAAAACTTCAGTAAAAGCGAGGGGGGGAGAGAGAGAGAGAGAGAGAGAGACTGACTACAACAGGGAAGAACTGACATAGGTGGACAGTATCTAGACCCCCAAATATTAGGCAGCAACACTGGCTGAGTCATTAAATACTTTATAAGAATTAGAAGATAATGGAATTAAAGTGGGCTAATAATGTCAATACATTTTCTGTTAAGCTGTTTGAATTCAAGATTTACTTCACATTTGTGCCATTTTATGTTCTCATTCCACACACAATCATACCACTGCATTTTCCTAACACAATTGTTCATAGAGAGTTTACATTTTGCAATCATCTGCTTGAAAAGTAAATTAATATATTGATATTTGAAATCCAGTTATCTTTATTTGTCTCCCATCACTGATTGATTGGGTAATGCCGTAACTTTTATGTCAAATAGCAAACCAAGAAGTGAAAAAAAAAAATCACAAATTGTTTGCAGTATAGAAAGAGTACTCAGCTGAAACGTAACTTTAGGTTGACTAAATTTATTAGATTTTTCCAAATAAATTTTAGCAAAAAAAATCCCCCCCCCCCAAATATTTCTGCTCTAAAGAGAAAATTATAATATATTCATAAAAGGTAAATGAAACTTTTGTAACAAAGGAGTTGACTGTTTGGTATATGTATGTCTGTACTTGCACGAAACAAGTGAGGAGTGAGTCCTGTGGAATGGAATTGTCTTTGGAGTATTAACAGTTCTCACCCATAGCTGCATTTCACTTTTCTGCAAACCATTCACTTGGCTTTAACACAAAACACAGGGCAATGATTTCATGCCAAACTCTAAGCACAGGAAAGAGGGAAGTTTGCTGACAGCAGAACAGCACAAGAACAGAAAAGAGACCTCCTCTTGGAGGGTCAAAAGCACTTGCATTTTTTCACTGTGAAACAAGCTACAGAAAACTCAGAGCAGCCCACAGCAGAGATCTAGTTCATCTTATTCCGTTGCCAAGAAGAGTCCCTGCTCACTCACTAGCATGTCTGTCTCAAACCCTGAGCAGTGTCCGATCCTGCTGGGCAAACTGACAAGGTAACAAGAGCCACCTGTCAGCACATCCAGCTGGTGCTGCTCCCCTCCTGGGCCTGAATGCATCTCTGTAAGACAGACAGGCATCACAGGTTTCTTTCCAGCAATCACCTTCTATGTAAATAGAGTGCTTGGCTTGCCCTAAACCCCAAAGGGCCAGCATAGCATGCTGCATTAACTTTTGCTACTCTTATAGACAAGATGCAGGATCACAGACCACCAGCCTGCTCTTTCATGCACTACCAGTAATAATACAACACTTGATTAGAGTTGTGATCCCCACAAAAGGAAGAGGATCTAAAAACAAAAATTCACATGCATGGCCCCCATCTCCTCCAGAGTGTAGAGGGATGGGAGCTTATTGCAACCTGCCTGCACTGAGCTACATCAAATGAGACTTCAGTAACACAGTAAAATCTATCCACTGGCACCCCATTCAGCCTAAGGATTGGATCACAGCTCCATTTCACTAAGTGTTCCTATTTGAGCACTAAACTTTACCCAGCTGGTTTTCCCTCTCACAACCTTGGCAACTAAATCCACTTATAAAGCTGGGGACAAACAGATTTGTTTTCCTGCCACGAGATGGCATGCTAGTAGCAGGCTGCACCTTATGACTGTTAACAGAGCTAAGTCTCATTTTATTAGGTGGCTCCATCTAGAGAAACAGGGTTGGAATAACCATGGGCTATAATAAAAACCAAAGTGCTTTTCCCACAGCTGCACTAAGGGAGGCCATCAGATAGATACACATTGTGTCACTGAACTCAGTATTTTCCAGCCTTGGATTCCTAACTTTAAGATCTTAAATCCACATTTAAATAGTTTTGAACCTAATGCATCTCCTGGGCTGGATACTGTTGCAAAAGTTTATTGGGCAAACTGCCCTCTAGATCCCTGAAGGAGGTGTTCTTTCTGAAACGCAAGAGACAACCAGGACATTTTAATCAGCACAGAATACAATTTATGGCTAGTATTGCAACCAAATCCTTCATGCCTTACTCCAGGCTAAACTCTCACTGAAACTAGAGGGCCTCTCCCAAGCAACATAAGCTGGAGCAAGGAATCTGTTTTGTCCCCCCCACCCCAATACATTAATTGCTCTCTTTTACTCCCAAGTCTCAAAAATGTTATGGCTAATTCCTATTAATTAGTTCTCTATAATCTCTCTCCTCAGCTCTTATCATTTACCCATTCACTCGCACTAGTGCATCCATCCTCTCACCCTTTCATTTATCTCCACATCCAGCCTGGGCTTTCAGCACATTAGAATGTTTATTGCCTTGGAAATACTTACGATAACGCTACTTACACTCAATTCCCAACCTACAGAATCAGGCGCAGTCCCCATTTACATATGGTGCATTGCCTACTCTTATATAAATGCCAGCCAGACAGTAAGGTAAAATATACAGGAAGAGAGGAAATTCCAAAATACAGTTCAAACAAACTCTCCAGTCTCAAGCTTCCAAATCAGAAGTAGTTCCAGGAAAAAGGCAGCCACACCAAACTAATCCTATTCAATTCAGCCTTCAAAGAAATGCCTTCTCCCTCAAATGCTCAAGGAAAAAACAAACTGTGCATCGTGCAGAAAAGGATAACAGCTTCAGACTGTGCCTGACAGACAAGGAGAGAACTCCACAGCTGACAGACCTTTAATGAGGAACATGGAAAATCCACAGCAGAGACCTCCAAGAACTGCTCCAGGCTGGAGGGGGAAGAGGGTGTGAAATCAGGAGACCTAGATTTGAGTCTCCTAATGATTCTGGACCTTCACTTTTTTTCAGACTTCTTTATCAACTATTTCCAAGTAGCTAAAAGATGCAGACATATTTTTCCACCTTTTAATACATGTCTTTTAGCCAACGGGAGTTTTGCCATAGATTTCCTTGGCAAGAAGAGAGGTGTTGCCATATCAACAGCCCAACCCTATTGTATAAACTAGTCTGTTAGGACAGAATCAAAGGGGATACAATTGGGGAAGAAACTTCCAGTGTTTGGAGGCCAATCTCCTTCCCAACACAGCTTCTTATACGGGGCAAACTCATTCCAGCAAAAGGATTTGGTTCAAAATCCATACAGGGAATTCCACTAACTTCTCCCCACCCCTTGGTTAGACTGACAAGAAGGAAAGAGAAGAATGGGGATGAACCACATCCAGCCACCTCTATGGTGGAGTTAGCTGAAGAAATAGGTTGGTTGTAACCAATCTTTTCAACAGCTGAAAGAAGGGGGTTTCCAAATAAAATCTCTCATCTATTTTATCATCACAGCCAAAGAGGAAAGATTAAGGATGCTAATTCCATGATCTGTCCATGTGCAATCAGAGGCTCAGCCCCACAGTATGAGGTACTGCAAATACCATGCAAAGAGGTCACCTCTAATCCAAACAGTTGCAGTCCAAGCAACGACCAAGTGCTGGAGTACAACTTCCGCCACTTTATTTGACAACTGGTTGGAATGTCATCCTCTTGAAACCCATATAAGTGTTCAGCGTTAGGGACAGCAGCCATACAGACAGTCTGTGATGGTGACAGCCCATGGTCAGGGGCCCCTATGTACCCATCCAAGCCTGCTTGGCTGTGCTCCCCAGGCTGCTAGAAAAAGCTCAGAGCATCCCAGCACACTGGACAGTCCTGAGTGACCGGCTGCTATATGGGCTATACCCTCTTGGGGAACACCCCTACAAAGCAGCCAATTCCTACTGCCCTGTCCGGGGACTTCTAGAGAAGAAACCCCAAGTGAGTCCTGTCCCTGGTGAGCTGCGAGCATGTCAGTTTCTGCCCCTGCCCCCTCCCTCGTGCCCCTTTCACAGAGGCCAGGGGACATGGGAGTGGCATGGCTTCGTCATTGGGATCTTGCTCTCATGTCTACAGAAGCTCAGGGATATTTTGCTCAAGCCACTCCAGCTTCAAGTTTCCCAACACGGGGTGCTGCAGAGCCATTATTACCCTCAGGGCATCATGCAGCGGCCAGGTGGTGCACAGAGAACAAGCCACCCTTGGGCAGGAGATGCACTCAGATACAGGGGGATACAGCACAGCAAAGAGACAGGTCACCTTGTCCTGAAACAGAACTTGCTCAATAAAACCAGTTGAATATTGTACTTTTATAAAAGAAGTGCTTCAGTTCACCTTTTTCAGGGTAGCAAAACAGAACTTCCTATAGTAAAGCCTGTAGAACATTAAACTTGTATAAAATTAGTCCCTCTTCCTAGGTGCAAACACTCAAAACTTGTCAAAACCTGCTGCCCACCAGGGCTGCGGGGGTGCAGGCAGAGGTGTGGCAGGAGTCTGCTGCACAGCCAGGGCTGCTGGCAACTCACAGCTTGCTGCAGAACCCGGATGTACGTGTTCCAGCTGTGCTAGCCCATAGTTATGCTAAACTATAGTAAGCTACAGTGCCAAAAAGCTGTATGTGTGAAAGGGGCCTCATGATCACTGGATTACTCAATAAGAAGGAAAAAAATAAAGACACATTAATGAACAAAAAGACACTGATTCAAAGAAGGGAATGTGAAAACAGCAGCTGAAAACCTTGAGGACAAATTTAAAAAGTAAGAACTCACTGAGACAGAGATAATAAGAAACAGCATAGGTGTAACAAGCAGGCTGTCCCGGGGCCAGTCCAGACATTGGCCTTTGATGTTACTTAAGTTGTTCCCAAGCAGGAGGCTGCCCATTTAATTGCCCTGATGCCAAGGTCAAATACACAGCTCCAAACCTCCCCTTATAGATTTCATAGACATTAGGGCTGGAAGGGACCTTGTAAAATCATTGGGTCCAGCCCCCTGCCGAAGGGGCAGGAAGTCAGCTGGGGTCAAAGGATCCCAGCAAGATAAGCATTCAAGTGTTTCTTGAAAGCATCCAGAGTAGGCGCTTGCACCACCTCCGGTGGCAGTCTGTTCCAGGCCTTGGGGGCTTGGACGGTAAAGAAGTTTTTCCTTATGTCCAGCTTAAAATGGTCTTGCAGGAGTTTGTGACTGAGGGATCTTGTCATCCCTTGGGGTGCTCTGGTGAACAGGTGTTCCTCCAGATCCTGATGCGCACCCCTTATGTACTTACAGGCTGCCATCATGTTACCCCTGCGCTTCTCCAGGCTGACGAGTCCCATAGTTCGCAGCCTCTCTTCATAAGGCCTGTTCTCTTGTCCTCTGATCATGCGTGTGGCTCTCCTCTGGACTCCTTCAAGCTTCTCCACATCCTTCCTAAATTGTGGAGCCCAGAATTGGATGCAATACTACAGCTGTGGGCTCACTAAGGCTGAGTACAGCAGGAGGATGACATTCTGGGTCTTGCTTGAGATGCATTGGTAGATGCAAGCCAGAGTTTTGTTCGCTTTCCCAGCTGCTGTATCGCATTGGTGGCTCATATTCATCTTGTGGTCAATCATGACCCCCAAGTCTCTTTTGGTCATGGTGCTAGTGAGTGTAGCATTGCCGAGTCTATAAGTGCGATGCGGGTTTTTGTTACTGAGGTGGAGCATCTTGCATTTCTCCATACTGAATGCCAACAGGTTTTCATCAGCCCACCTTGCAAGCCTATTGAGGTCAGCCTGAATCTTCCAGCCTGTCCTCAAGTGCGGATACTTTTCCCCAAAGTTTGGTGTCATCAGCAAACTTGGCCAGTCCACTTTTGACACCAGTGTCCAGATCATTTATGAAGACATTAAAGAGTACAGGTCCAAGAATGGAGCCTTGGGGGACACCACTAGTCACCGACTGCCATATTGATTCAGTTCCAACAATTACTGCTCTCTGAGTCCAACCTCGGAGCCAGTTCTCGCAGATGGCATCTATATCCACAAACACCCCCAGCCTCTTAGCTGGGCCTCACCTGGCCCAAACTTGACCTCAGGTGTCCTCAGACCTACCTGAGCTCCTGTACCCCCACACTGGGGCTTCAATACCCAGCTCCCTCACTGGGCTTCTGGGCCTAATTCCCCTTGGGCCTCAGGCCTCACTCAGTGGGCCTGGGCACTGTTTCAGGCCCCTTTCTCCCAGCCCCCTCAGGCCCCAGTCAATGGACCTTGGCCCTGTGCTTTTCTGTTGGGGTGTGCTCCCTACCCTTTCCCGTCCATAGGGTCACCCACAAGGCAGTGGGGGCTGAGACTTTCCGGCACCCCATACTCGCCCTTCACTGGGGAGGCACAGGTGTGGCATTTCCTGGAGACCGCCCTGTCACAGGAAGCCCCACCACACCATCCTCCCAAGCAGGGTGTAGTTTCAGGCCATGCCCCAGGACCAGGAAACTCCTCCACCCCATAGCTCCTATGCTTCTTCTGGGAGCAGCAGCCACCTGGGTGCTGTTGTTCCTTCAGCCCCCTGCAGCAACTGCCAGCTCTGCTCTTGGGGCCTAGCCTTGTACCCAGGCTCCCAGCCTCTCTGCCAATCAGGCGGGCTCCTGCCTAACTTGTGACTGCCTGACTGGGCCTGCTCCCACCTGCAGGCTGCTTACTGCCTGCTCAGACCCCTTAACCTGGCAGGCACAACCCGGGTCGGACTAGATGATCTGCTCAGGTCCCTTCCGACCCTAGAAACTATGAAACTATGAAACAACAGGTATGTAAACTTTGCGAATGAACCAAGTAGAGATGACCATCTTGAAAGAGAGAGAACTGGCATGAGACAGGGGTGCATGCATGTGTAAATAAAGGGGTTGGGAGACCTGTCCCTCAGAGACCTAGGGGAGCGTGAATTATATACAGCATCTCTACCTGCCAAGGACAAGCTTCACTAAGTTGGATTGACTCTTAATCAACTCTTAATCAATTGGCGTGCTGTCTGATGACAATAAATCTTTCTGAACTTTCACCACTGAACATGGATCCGACTTGTTTTTTCTGCGTCACGTTTGGAAGCTGGCTTGCTAGCACCAGCCTTCCAGAACACACAGACCCCAGCAGTATGCATATCAAAAGCAACAACAACCAGATGTCACCCGAGAAAACACTCCATGTGCCTCAGAACAACTACCATCCTTGCCCATAGTTGCTCACCTCCACTCTGTGGAGGTGGAATGGCCAGTGCCCCTCTAGTCTCCTAGGCCCCGAGATATCCAGCCTTGCTCTTCCTGACTCAGCCCTCCTCCTGCTCACTGTCCCACTATTCCAGGTGGGAGAGGTTGTGTCCCATACCCCCCGCACCACCTCCTAAGGAGGGACCTTTGTTCCCCACCCCCTCCCCCCGAGGAGTAGGGAGAGTCCATGGAGCAGGAGTTATACCAGTAGGCAGGGCTGGGTGGGTGCCTCATATCACTCAGGGCAGAAGTGGGGGGTCAGCATGCCCCAGGGACAGAGCAATGCAGCAGCTCTGGGATGACGTAGATCTCCCAAAAGCTGCCCAAGATCACATCAGTGATGTCCCTCTCCTGCTGCTGGAAGTTGGCCACCTCTGCCTAGGTGTGGGTGGTATGCTCAAGTCATCACATGGCCACGTCCAATGCCCTGCCCTACACCTTGGCAGACTGTGTGTAGGCATCTGTCAGCTTCAGTGTCACCTCGCCTTGTCTCCACTGTGCGGAGTGGCACCTGAGCTCATGATGCAAGGAGTCAGCAGTGCACACTCATCACTCGCCTGCAGCCACAAAGGCCTCAAGCATCTCCTGGTTGGTTGTTGTGGTGATGATATCTCCCATGGACATTTCGCAGGTGTGTGGCAGACTGTCCTGGAGCCTCTGTCTCCTCCTCCACAGACTCCTCTCCTGCATGCAGGTGCTGTCCCTGAAAATGAAGACCTGAGACAGTGTGGCTTTGTACAACATAAGCCATGTTGTCAGAGAAGTGGGCTATGACGGGGGAGGTTTTGCCTGCCAGGGAGATCCTAGCCAGTCAGTTTCACAGTGATAGAAGCTTGAAACAGTAAGTCCGCCATCCCCTCTGCCTCCCTCGGGGTCTGGGTACTGCTCTGGGCTCCCCCACCCCACACCTTGGAGTTTGGGTCTCCAGAGGCATTCATGCTCTGCTCAAGTGGCTTGCTCCATTGCCTTCCAGGCCTGGGTTGCTCAGCTGGGCAATGATGGGACCCTCCTAAGACTGAGATATGCGAGATAAGACTGTGGCTGAGATATGACAACCGGACATTTGGGGATTACAGTGTTAGTGACAGCCATGGATATGGCATTTGCCTTCTGAAGGCCTAGCTGTACTACTTCTTGCCCACCCTGGGCCCAGCCCTGCCATACTTGTCTCCTGTGCCTTCAGAAGATGAGAGAAGACTTACCTTTGCACCCTGTGCTTTTCTCCCAGCTCCCAGGCCACCAGATCATAGCTCCCTACTCTCCTAACATGATCCACTGTCTGGGAACGTGGCAGGTGAAACCGTACCCCAGGTGGGTAGGTTGGTATGTATTCCCCCAGAGGCTGGAGGAAGAGGAAAAATGTATTTCCCCAGGGGGGTAGGGGTGGTTGGCTGCATTGGGTTTTGAGAGGCCAGTTCAGTTACTCCTTTTCCATTGAGACTCAGAGTTACTTCACAGCCCTGGACTGAGCAGAAAGACTGAGGACTCGATTTCTTATGTGCCACACACCAACCTTTCCAGGACCTCAACCTCTGGACAAGCTCAGCTGCAGCACCAGCTGCCCACACCCGTGTCTCTCCCCTAAAACTATTCCTTCTCTGCAGTGCCTTTCTTCTGGGGCAGGAGGGCTCGAACTGTTTCTGTTCTCTGAGGTACTGATGTGCCAGTGCTTCCTGCAACAGTGTCTTTTTGTGTGTGCTCTACCCAATCTTTTTATCTGTCTCCCGTGCCTTTGGTGGCACACAACTTAGGGAACCCAAACTCCAGCTTCTATGATGCTACCTTTGCATACGTAGTACGTAAAGTTCTTGGAACATAATTCAGAGGCTCCACCATGAGGTGGGAGTGGTGTTTGACTGTTTCCCTCAAGCCAATGTCCCCATCTCTTCCACGTGGCAAATCAGAGACACTTACCTTCACATGCACAAGGCCACATGAATGAGATCTGCTCCATGCCCTCCATATTTGTTCTGGTTTGAGCACCAGGAATGCTTAGGAACCTTGCGTTACGTGCATTAACTCCAATTCATCTGCTTTGAATGCAACGTTTGTACGCATCCAAAACTGAGCAGTAGCTTTGCCAACAACTTCACCAGAAGGATCAAACCTTCAGGAAGGAGAGTAGTTTTGGGTGTCTAAGCAGATTATCCAGCCTGTTGGCTTATCTTTAAGTTACACACAAACAAATACAACCAAACCTTTCTACCTCGTACCAGGCACTTAAGGGGGAACCCTCTGGCTCTGGCTCCTTCTGGCGGCAAGCAATTGAACTCACCACTTACTTCTTCCTCCCTCTCCCCTTATGCTTCTGGGAGCTTTCTATAGGTCCTAGCAGGACACTCCCTCTCTACCCAAATAGAGCCTAAAGCCTGGCTCTCTCCACAAGGTTGCCTAATCCCTCTTAATAGGACAGGCCATCCTGTTAGAGGGTGCTGTAATGCAACACAAGTAAGAGTCCTGAGAAAACAAATGCAATCTTTTGCCAGGCACTGTATAGCAGTAACAAGGGCTGGGTCTAAGTTTAGGCACTTTATAGAAATTTCATCTTGGCTTGGGCCCCAACTCAGAAACCTGGGAAAATAAATGTTACCTATATAAACCAAACTGAACAAGCCTCCCCACTCACAAGCAGTAGTGAGCTATGACAGCATAAAAGGGAAGGGGGAAAAGGGGTAAGGACACACAAGCAACCTTAGGACAGACGTGCATAATTGGCTGGGGTGGGCTACTGACTGTTACCATTTGATCAGTCGAAGCTGTCAGTGTTCTCTCTCAGTCCCACACAGGTCGAATGTGGTAGCTAGTGGAACTAGTGTAGCTGTTGGCCTTGACCTTTTCCCTGTCCTCTCAGGATCGCAGTTACCCCTCAGAGAAGTGTGCGAGTCCTGTAGCAGGGGACTCCACTGAACAGTGACAAAGCAAATCCAGAGGAGCTCTACTACCTAACCCAGATGCCAAGAGTCACCACATCCATGGCATGCTGGGCAGGGGAAACCACATCAGTGGTTACAGTACCCCTCACCACTAGGAGTTGCCTCTTGCCCCACCAAGGTTAC
>NW_017728943.1:71386822-71391257 GCF_001723895.1 Crocodylus porosus | reverse complement strand
TGTACACGTGCCAGAAGAGAGGGGATAAAAGCCCGCTAATGATTGTGCCCGGGGGCAGAGGGTTTTGATCTTTTGTCTTCTCTCTCTGACCCTATTTGCAAATATACACCCTTTTGTATCACCAACAATGTGTGCCTGAAGGATCATTAATATTCACTGAGCCTCCAAAGAAACGAACCGAGAGAGAGTTTTTTTACCTCAGCTTTTCAAGGTGGGGGGCAGGGGAGGGGAGGGGATCAGCAACACTTTGGCAGCAGGGGGAAGGATCCAGTGGTGGATCACACTTGCAATCATCAGCAAGAAGCTACAGCAGCAGAAAAAAGGAGAAGCAATGGCTCAGTCGAAAATGCTGGCCCATGTCAGACCACCATTGTAAAAGGTTGCTGACCCCTGACCTAGCCCACTGTAAGATTTTATCACAAGTGCTTTTCCCCTTTGAGACTCAATAGCAGACTGCAATATCAGGCCAGTAACTCCTGCCAGGAGTTTCCCCAAGCTGTCTTTCACCACAGCTCCGAGGGTCACTGCATGCAGACCTCTGCTGGGAGTGATGCTCTCAGTGCAGGTGCTGTACTGGTCCCAGGAGTATGTGCACCTACAAGACCCTGGCTTCCCCACAGAGATGTGCTGTACCCAGCGTGGTCCTGGCGCCTGGCTGCCCATCACAGCAGGGTAGTTTCTGATGTTCAGGACAGGATAGCTAGGTCCCCTGGTATTTTAAGCCTAGGCTCCTTGGCCTTGAGGACCTGTGCAAGGGATCACAGCTGGCTGAACAGTCAGGCATGCCTCAGATGGAGGGTGGGGGCTGAAAGACAAGATGCCAGGAATACAAAGAAGCCCTCACTCTTTAGCAGCCTGCAACTAAGGGGAGAGGAGACCCACTGCCTGAGCTGACCATTTCCCCAGCACTAGATGCTTGGTGTCCTGAACTGCCCTGGGTCCCATCCTGACCCCAGCTGGCTCCCGCATTCCTTTGCATCCCTGCCAGCTCCTAGCTCCTCCTG
The DNA here is from genome assembly GCF_001723895.1 of Crocodylus porosus. Taxonomy (NCBI): domain Eukaryota; kingdom Metazoa; phylum Chordata; order Crocodylia; family Crocodylidae; genus Crocodylus; species Crocodylus porosus. Next base: position 71,390,253 of record NW_017728943.1, on the reverse strand, counting down.
CAGGGATGCTGCTGGGGGTCCAGGAATGGCTTCAGCAAAAGGCAGCAATCCTCATGACACCTCAGACTAGCAGAACTTGAATCACACCAGCTCAGCCTCTGAACAGGAAAAGTCCCCCAGTGGGACTACGCCAGTTTCCCTGACTCTGCTGGCTTCCATGCTCAGGGGAGGGGAGCTGGCAAGATTTACTCCATTAAGTACCAAAATAACAAACTCAGGTTGCCCAGGCACAGACTAAAGCCAAACCCAAGGTATTGACCTAACTGCTTGAAAGACTGTGGCTTTACCATCTAGACATGCCAGCCTTTGTGTGACAACAGGAGTTGCTACAGAGGCTGTTCTCAAGGTAACAACACCACAGCAATGGACGCAGTAGAAATGCAGATATCTACACTGTGTTATCCAGCCAGAACAGGCCAAGGAAAGAAAGGCAGGTGTACAGGAGAACACACAGGTGGCTCATGCAGTCTACTGTCTTATAGCCCTAGTGGCTGTTAAATTTAGGAAGGGCAGCATAGCAATAAGCCTATAGTGAAGTGTCACTGTCACCTTCCAAAAGCTGCAGCCCCTGCCACACAGTTAATGTCTGCCTATTGTCACCACAAGTGCTGCATGCAATGGCAGAGTTGAAGCTTCTGCTGTTTTCCCTGTAAAGCACTAAAAAAAACCAACTTGATTTCTATATACCCAATGAGCTGCCAAAGCCCTTCTGGACTCCCAAGGACCCTCCCAGAATAACAACAGATACTAATAGGCATGAACATGTTGGCCCACAGCCCATACCATTCAGAGAGGGGAAAAGTCCCAGGTCACTCTTAAATTCCCTGCATTAGATCTGCAGCCACAGGCATCCTTCCCAGCAAAAATCTGGTGACACAAACAGCCAAGGCCAAATTCTTTTCCTGTGGTTTAAAGAAATGAAGCTTACCCTTTATAGAACTGTGGTTTTTCTCAGCTATTGAAACAAAGAAACCAGATTCTCACCCGTTCTAATGGGCTGATCATATTTATCACACTACAAGCCATTAAAACCTAACAGGTAAATAAGAAGCTGGCTTAGTAATGCAACAGCAATATGCTGTGCAGGGCCCCAATTTCACACAGACTTTGGGCCTGATCCTGCTTACATTGAAGATAATGGGCTCAAATCCAGCCTCAGATACACTTGGTTTATGCTGGTGTGACCGTTGACTCTGGCATCTGGATCAGTATTTTGAAGGACAGTACAAGGGGCAATCCAGCCCTTTGGTGGAAGTAGGATGGAGCCTCAACATCCCTCCCTCTTCCTCCACCCTTCCCCTCCCCAGAAGCACACTTTACAGAAAGCCAGAGAACAAGCTGGTTGGAAAAGTGAGAAACTGCTCAGATGCTGGGAGAATCTGGGAACACTACTGGGCAGCAGGGGTGGGCAAAATGCAGCCCGGCAGCCGGATGGGGCCCACCAGGCCATTCTATCTGGCCCACAGGGCCCCTAAAAAATTTAGAAAATTAATATTTAGCTGCCTCTAGGTGCCTGTCATGCAGCCCTCGATGGCTTGCCAAAACTCAGTAAGTGGCCCTCTGCCTGAAATAATTGCCTGCCCCAATCTACTTAGTATTCAGTGGTTTGCACTCCACTATATCTGGGTGGTTCTTTCATGTTGCATGCATTGCGTAAAAAAACCCCAATGCCATGGATTTTTCATCCAGAGACTGCAAGAAATGGGTGAGGGGCAGATTTATAACCAATCATGGATTATACCAAATCACAGGGGCCCAGATCTGTCTGATTATTTCTAAGGAGGGAGGGAGCAAGAAGAGACTGGTTTGTCAGTTCTCCAGAATTACACATCATGGGATGTTAGATTTGCTTTAGTGGTTCTGGGCAATGCAATCAGAAGAGTTCGAGGTTCCCCTTTGGGAATTATGGATGCACTCTTTGGAGATGGATCAGCCAGTCTACTCAGCCTTAACTGGTGTATTTTGAGCTTTGTGTGAAGAGCTCTTTGAAAGCTCACTTAAAAGTTACTGCTTTAGAGCTGATGAAGGAAGAAAAAAGTCAACTCCATAATGAAGGACCCCATAATGAAGACAAACCCAAATGTGAGCTCTTTGAATCTGTAGGGCTGGACCACTGTCCCTTGGAAGGCTTTATGCATTTCCATTAAACAACAGAAGCTACATTGTAAAGTCTCATATTTTCCTTCTTTGGACCTGGCTAGGTTCATGCCCCTTGGGCTGTGCAGAAAAAGGACATGCCAGACCTGCAGCTTTCATTAGTGCAGTCATCCAGATCGTCAACGAATGTCCACTCTTCACGGCAGATTTAACTGGCACTAACCCAGACTGCAATCTGTTAAGGGGGTTTGGTTGTTTTCACTTGCAGAACCTTGCATCAGAATTTGGCTGCTTGAGAAATCCTTTCCTACCCATCCTGGAGGCTCTCCGGGCTAAATCTTAGCAAGACTAAACCCAATCAGCAGTAGACATCAGAATTCCTTCCTAGGTTGCTCCATATTTCCGCATGGTCCCATTAAAAAGAAGCATGCTTCAAATAGCAATTCTACAGTTGTTCAATACTCTGCATCAACCTTGCTCTAACATGAAGAATAATGCAGAGGCCCAATTCTGCAAGATACTTGAGTGCAGTAGCAGATTAAGATTTACTGGGGCCCTGGGCAAACAGAAAATTGGAGGCCCCCACCAGGCGAGGGGCATGCTCCCTCTGCCCCTGCCAAGAGGCTGAGGCTGGGTCCACCTGGCCTCCTCAGCATGTCCAGGGTAAGCCAGGTGGAATGAGCACTGCTGAGGTGAAGGCAGCCCCAGCCCCTCCACCCTGCAGGTGTTGTGCAGCAGCACTGTGGGACAGGATGGGCCTGGGGCCCAACCTAGGGGGCAGGGGAGGGGGGGGGGGCGTGAGCTCCACCCCCAGCTGTCCAGCTGCCCTTTTTCCAGCTTAGGAGGGGCACCATGGGACCCAGCTGTCCGGTCCTGTCCCAGCAGCACTTGGCAGGGAGCAGGAGTGGGAGCAGGACCACCCACAGGACCTCCTGGCAGCAGATGGCCCTGGAAAGCTGCTGCCGCTCAGTGGCAGTGTAGCAAACCCCTCCACCATTTTTCTTTTTCTTTTTTTTTTTTAAATGGATCCCCTCCTTTCCCCAACTATTTCTGATTTTTCTCTCCCTCTCTATTCCCTATAGATAAGTATGAGTAAGTTAAGTCATAGGATAAGCTTTAGCATTTCTGTAGCAAGTTTTTTTTTCCTCTCTCTCCTTCTTTGATCCACTGTTTTATATTGTATAATTATTATGTTTATACTGTTTTACTGATTGTTACTGTTTTTTCTATTGATACTATATGATTTAGGCCTACATGTGTAAGTTAGCATAAGTAATGTCAAGTTATGTCAAGTTTCCATTTTGTATGTCAAGCCTCCATCTTGTGTCCTCTGC
>NW_017728943.1:71324942-71386760 GCF_001723895.1 Crocodylus porosus | reverse complement strand
CGTGGTCCAGTCATGGGTGGAGTCCCACCAGGTCTCCGTTATCCCAATGACATCATATTTCTTTGCACTGAGCAGGAGGATAAGCTCGTCCTGCTTGTTGCCCAGTACTCAGGATGAATGAGGGTGCTTGAGATACAATTGTAGCAGGCCTCTATTGAATAATCAGCTCAATGACCGGACCATCAGCTCAACGACCGGAACTTTGCCTTCCATGGACTCACCCAGGAACCACAAACCCAGCATTTGAAACACAAAGACCCTACAGAAATCAGCCAACCTACTATTGCAACACAGACACCTCAAACTGCACATCCTCACCTGGAGTGCACATGCTCAATACACCAGGGCTGACCCTTGCCTGGGCATGCCCCTGCCACTAGGGTCGTAGAAGGCCCGCCCCTATAAAAAGGGGTAGTGAAGATAGACCCAGTGGGATGCCCTCTCCATCTGGACCAGCACCATGCCACACCACCTATCCACCCAGAGGCCCTGCTAGCGACTCCCTCTGGACAACACCTTTCTGGAGAAGACCTTGACTGGCCATTGAGGATCAACTCACAGCCCAGGATAGGTAGCTATCACCCACCTTCCTTCAGCCCAAGCAAAGGACCTGGACTCTGTCTCTACACACCTTGACTTCAATCCCTCCACCAAGCCTTTTTCTCTCCTGCTACCATTGTGTGGGTGCATGAGTGCTTGTATGTTTGTGTGTGTAGGAACCAATAACTTCGTGAGGCTGTGTAGTGTGTTGTCTGTTTAATAAACCTGTTATTTTGAAACCCCAAGTTGGACTTTTGTCTTATTGACCTCCTGACCCTCCTCCTTGATTTCCTGGCTGCTATCTCCCAGCTTTCTGTGTCTCTGTTTTCTGGCTGTTTCCTCCCTGCTACCAGGCTTTGTCCCTTGCTTCCACCCCAGCAGCAGATGACCCCAAGTAACCCCAGGGCACATTAACCCTAAATAACCCCAAGCTCCAGTGACCTTGAGTAACCCCAGGGCACTTGACCTTAAGTAACCCCAAACACTGAAGTTATCCCAGACGCCCCCTAGGGTTAACACACATGCATGAAAGTGCATGTTTGTGTATGTGTATTGGGTGTGTGGGAATTAACAACTGATTTTTGTCTAATTTTTGGTGTGTATAGTGTGCATGTGCTTGAATTGATGATAGGCGTGCATGTGCTTAGACTGGTAATCTTGGATGCGTATGTGCCTGAGTTGGTAGTGTGCATATGTGCCTAATTGACTCTGTGTGTGTGTGTGTGTGTGTGCACGCGCACTACAATTGTGTCACACCCTCCCATCTAACAGTGCAATTTTGAGATCCTGAGAGTTGGCAAGGCCCTGGCCAGGCCAGAGGAGAAGAGTGCATGCTGCCCGCCCTGGATGCCCACAGCCTGGATTCCTGCCTGGGCCATGCTGCCCCTTGCACCCCAGGGGGACCCTGATTGGCAAGGGCCTCTGGGCCCATACATTAATCTGCCCATGACTAAGTGCCCCCAATTCACACTAGGAACACAACAGGAACCCTAGATGACTTTAAAGCCCCAAAAATTAGGCTCCCTTTGGGCTAGGGGTCATAGGCACAGAGAAAAGGTCCTGCATCAAAGTACTTATACGTTAGTCTTAAGTCTGGAGCAACCAGTAGGTTTAACAAACAAACAGAAGAATGTGTGGATGGATTATATAAAAGCAACATAAGTCATTTTTGCATAGAGTAGTTGTATTACACTGTTCATGCAATACAAATATTTTCCCAGTTCAGCTTGCTGAGTTGCAGTGCTCCCAGTTCAACAGTTGTCTTTCCATCATTTATTGGCAGGGTTCCATACACATCACTAGTAGAGGTGCATCGATACATTGATCCTTAGCGCATTGGCGCCAAAAAAAGGAAAACTGAAATCATCAGCAATGGGTTTTTTGTGGCTGATAATGTTGCCGATAAATGCTGCGTGCATGTGCACAGCCGCAGCATACACACGGCCAATCCAGCAGCTTGGAGAGCAGCATCTGGCTGGTAAGTCTGTTGGGGAGAGGGAAGGGATGTGTAGGGGGGAAGAGATTGAGGGCCCTGCAGCAGAGGAGTGGGGCTGGGGCAGGGGCAGGCGCTGCACAGCTAGGGTGGGACACAGGACAGAGCTGGGAGTGGCTTGTTCAGCAGGCGTGGGGAGAGGGGGATGGTTCCCGCCACTGCATGTATCCCCAGAGAAGCCATGGGGGCATGTGTCTGGGTGGCTACAAGGGGGCTACAGTCACCCCTGTCAGTGCTCCTGCCATACTGCCCTGGCCCAGCCCAAGTGCAGCCAGTGCCAAACCCCTCTCTCTACCCCCGCTGGGCACAGCCCCGGCCCCAAGCCTACCACAGCAGCCTGCCCTCACCCCACACACAGATCTGGGGGGCACATGCCCCCCACGACTCCTCAGGGGGTGTACACAGCAGCGGGACCTGCTGGACAAGTCACTCATGGCTCCGTCCCATGCCCCGTCTCTGCTGGGCAGCACCTGTCCAAGCCCCACTCCCTCCCTCACTGTGGGGGCCTCAATCTGCCCCCACCCCAACTCCTTTCCCACCGAACAGACTGACCAGCCAAACACTGTTCTCCAAGCTGCCAAGCTATATATCGGCAATCAGTTCAGTGTCAGACGATATGGCTCGTTAATAATTGGCCATCGGTATCAGCCCAAAAAATCTTTAAAATCGGTGCACCCCTAATCACTAGACAAGAGTATATCCCTGGAGGACTGGAAAACACCATAGGTGGAACTTCATGGTGCATGGAAGGAGGGAATCCCTGCCACCAGGGAGCTTGTTATTTAGTTTAAATAGCCTGAAGAGGAGGAAAAAGCAACTTGGTTTGAGTTTGCAGGGTTGTTGGTTACAGTCGTGTTGGTCTAAGGACAGCCAAGGTTCTTTGGGCAGTTGTGATATATCTTTTATTAGGCTGATTAAGTAGTTGGAAAAAAATTTTTTGCAAGCTTTTGGGCACAAACACCTTTCTTCAGGCAATGGGAGACTCATTGCCTTTGAGTTTGGACTTTGGAGGGTGTAGAATGAAGGTTTCAGTTTTGTTGTTGTAGTTTTTAAAAATGCACCTTATCTGTAGAAAGAGCAGGAGCCTTTCTTCTGCCTTCCTTTGAGGGTCTAATGGGGCTGCACAGGGCATCTCTACCAGAGGAAGCTCTTCTTCCAGCTATTTGTCAGAGAGTTGAGATAACTAGGCATTAAAACACCACCCAGTTTAAAAACAGTCTAAATAAAAATCCTTTCCCAGTTCAAGGCTTGTCTCTGAAAGACAAATATATCGATATGAGCTTAAGTATGAGCCTAAACCAGTATCAGTCTAGAGCTGTAACTTCCCACATAGGTATTATTATTCCAGCGTAAAAAGGCTTTGTTGTTGCTGTTTAGCTCACATTTTCTTCAAAGTAATGTAAGCTTAAACTGAAATAATATCTCCTTAGCCAGGTGTAAGGCTGAGCACATAGGGAGTTATAACCCTATAGCTGTTCTTGGTTAGCTATAACAGCATAGTTGATAATGCTCTTCTCTGTAGAGGAGTCCTAATCAAGTTTCACTTGCTTGGCATCTCTGATGTTGTAACTAGTTTCCTACTCCTTGAGAGGGCTTTTTTGGGTTTGGTTTGGGTTTTTTTTAATGGAAACAAAAAAAGATATATATTCTGGCCAGCTGTACCCTGAGAGGGGAGGGGAGAGAGACACGGAGAGAAGGAAAAAAGGCAGCATTCACAGCCTAACTTGTACATCAAAGCTGACCAGCTAAATAGGGATAGGCTTTAGAGGAAAGATATCCAGAGGTAGCAAACAAAGAAGGTAAAGGACATTATGATTAATGCCTATGTCTTGAAGAGATGGGCGTCAAAGGGAACGTGCTTTTCAGAACTCCGATCACGACCACCGAAAAAGAACAAACGTATTAAACCTTAAAGTAGGACATCAAAACCCACAGGGTTATGATAGGGGAGGGTGGGGGAAGGCCAGAGAAAATCCATTCAAAGAGGCCACCATGCTCCCTGAAGGAAATTTCAAGTTACCTTGATTTACCTGTTAAAAAGTTGCATAATACAAATGTGAAGCTGGCCAGGAGCAGTATCAGAGCCGTGATATATCATTTGCCCCTCTGCACATTAATCCTCATTATTTTTCATCTCAGTGCTGTTAGTATCTGAGAATTCATTAATGAACCTGTCTGCAGCCTTCTGTTGCAGTCATATGTGAACCTGGCCTGTGCTGGTGCTTGGAGAAGTCTGTGGCTTATGCAGATGGGGAGGCACATGCCCCGCAGGGCCTTCGCCAGAGTGTGCACAGTGACGGGAGCCCCCAGCACCCTTGGACAAGCCGCTCAGGCTTGATCCTCCCACGATCCACCTGTCTAGGGCCCCACTCACCTTACCCCTGCTCCTGCCTCTGCCACACTCTATCCTTCACCACGGGGCCTCAGTCTGGCCCCCACCCCTTCCCTCCCCCATGGACTGACCTGCAGGGCTGGGGGAGCATGCGCACAAGAGGCTCCTCAATAGACCAGCAAGATTAGGAAACAAAAAACTAAAAACAATCATGATCAACCAGTTGGTGACCACTGCTTTAGATTGTTTCTTTCATCTAACACATTAACCGAGTTTCTCTTATCCCTAACTTCTATTCTGATCCTTCCTGGCACCTGGTGGTTATCCTGAAGATTTAGACTCATTCAAGCTCTTTGAGTAATCAGGATTCTCCCTGTTGATACACATAGGTAGGGCATGTTTTAAATCGCGGGCCCAGCTTGCAGTGCGGTGGCTCCTTTAAACTTAGAGTTCCACATCGCTCACCCCTGCCCACTGGTGGAGGAGCCCCACAACCCTGCTGCTTGCTTCTGATGGCCAGAAGGTGACAAATGTGGTTTTAAAGTATGCCACGATTTTTGTCTCCTGCTGCTTGCTGCTGACTGGACTGGAGGCAAAAAAATGCAGCATATATAAAATCGTGGTTTTCACTTCCCAGCCATTAGGAACAAGTGGCGAGTTGTGGGGCCGTGGGACCCCTCTGCCAATCAGCGGCAGAGGGATGCGCAGGGGGAACTCCAAAATTAAAAGGACCTGCTGCACCATGAGTCAGGCCTGTGATCTAAACCAGGCTCTAAACATAGCATGTGTTACAAGATATCAGGCTTCTTGCACAGTCTTTATTTGTCCTGGGCAAATTTGCCTCACAGGACACAACAAACCCCATAAAAATAACAGCACATAGAAACAATGCAAAAAATATAGGGTTAGCTCAAATCCTGGGGTCTTTCCCCAGATCCCGAGACAGCATCCTAACCCTGGAGGCTCTTCCCAGACCCCGAAAGAGTAACCTGGTTCCGTGTTGCAGCTGGTAATCTGCTATCCCTATCCCTCTCTCTTTTTCACTCTCTGAGCTTTTACTTCCTCTGGCCAGCCAATTATCTCCAGTAGCTGGCCCAGTCTTCCTAGGCCACCTGCTTACCACCTGCAGCTGGGATGCAATCCCTGGTACACGCAGTCTGCTATGACACCATGCAAATACTTAACACATCAGCATATCATAGATAAAATAGTGAGAAAGGCTTATGAAAGGTGCTGGGGTAAATCTCACTCATTTTGCTTGAGCCAGGAGTACAACCACACATACAAGACTTTATCCTTCTAATGACTTTTTCACAGCTTTGAACAACAAAGTCTGGATTTGGACCGTGAAACTCCCAGAGGTCAAGAACATTTAGTTTTGGGCTTGTCAGCAGCAAGTGGTGACATTACAGAGAAGCTGAATTTTTTTCTCCCCGCTGTATTTCCAGATGACACAAAGGTCAGGAATGTGTTTTCCAGGTACTCACACAATAGTAATTCAAACAGAGTACCAATGTTCACTAGCTTTTTGGTACCATAAACCATTTAGCACAGGAATGCATGCTTTATAGCCAAAAAAACAGGCAGAGCCATGTTACAGATCCAATTCTGCTTCAGGCTCCCTATAGACCTTGAGCAAGTCACTCAGTCTAGGTACACCATTTCCTTGTCTGTAAAATGGAAGCAAATATCACCTCAGTTCCTCACAAGATGCCTAATGTTTGTAAGCTAGCTGGTTCCAAGTGTCTATGTAGACTTTTTTCTTTTTAGAAAAAAAAATGCATTTTTAGCAAAGGGTCTCAACACAAGCAGCTACTTTTTTATTAAACTAAAGTCACCAGAAACTATACTTGATATGTTACTATTCTGAACTAAATTTTAAATCTCTTCTTGTACTGCAGATTGACTAAGCATCACCACAACACACAAAACAGAAAGAATACAGAGCAAAGCTGTCTATATTGTGTCCAGTACCCTGCCCTTAACTTCTTTCTAGGACTGCCTTATTTCCACACTGGACTGAATTTGATTACAAGTTAAATTATTATTGCTTTAATTACAATTCCATCAGCATCAGTGGAGCGATATGGTAAAGTAAGGAGACAGAGGGCTTGCCTAGAGGAATGCAAGATCTGAAGAAGATGGTGTACCAAGAGAAGAGGGGATGAGATGCGGGGGCCTACACGGTACCAGATCAGAAAGCACCTAGAAAGAAAAGCTGACAAGCAAGCTTTGTGGACGAGAAGGAAAATGGTTAGCACAGAAAGACAGGTGTCAGTTTATCTGTCTCTGTGGGGGAAAACACGACCATGAAAAGACTTGAAGGCAGCTGAACAGCTGTGACGACAGGAGAAGAGGAAGGTGTGGCATCTACCCACAGCTCCACGAGTCCCCCACTTGCAGTATGGATGGGAAGGGGGCATTTGAGAAGGCAATAACCAGCATTCAGATTGGGAATGCTAGGTAAGACCTGTGAGCAATAAATAAATGCTGCAATTAGGGTGCACTGAAGTTTCCTGTCCCCCACCTAACACAAATACTCATACTGAGATAAATTCACGTCACTCAAGGTTTCCACTTGAACTTGCAGCAAGTGAAATCTTGACGCAGTTTTACAACTGAACACCTTCTTCCCCCCCTGCCCCCCCCAACCACACGCATCCTGAGAGGTCTTATTTCACTGACACCACAGTACAGCAGCTTACATTCCCTTTCATCCTCCATCCTAGGATGTCAGAACCGCTGTGCTCTCGCTGAAGGGCCCTGCTCACCCCACTCATATTGAGCTACACCAGGGCTACTCTGCAAAACTTTGCCAGCAAATCTACATTGACTAGGAGTAGAGGAAGGAGGGAGGGGAGGGGAGCCATACATTCCTCTTCTGTTGACATAGCTATGGCAGCAAAATATCTTATGTAGGTGCAAATATGCCAACAAAAGCACTCTTCTCTTGGTTTACCATGTGCCGTTCGAGGTGAAGGCAGAGCTACACAAACAGCCTTATGTTGGCATATTGTGCATCTCCACTAGAGGGCTCAGCCAACCTAGCTATTCTAGATTAGTCCACAGCCAGCATCTTTCTTCAAGGTTGCTATGCCTACTAATAGGGAGAGAAGGATTTGCTACCTACCTCATCAGGCCCTGCCTACAGAAGCATTGTCCCCCGGATTCCTCTCGGTACAGTAGGGAGGAGGAGGGCTTCAATAGCGCTGATGAAGCTTTAGGTCTTGTCTATGCTACAATGGACCCTGTGTTAGCAATGACCCATGGTCACAAGCAGTTTTGAGCAAGGTTTCCCCAGACCGCGTATGAAGAAGGCAAATTCTCTACTGGCATTTCTACAACGACTTCCAGCACCTACAAAGAATTTGGTTGGTAACACTTTGGTCCAAGGATCATAAAGCATAACAGTGCTCTGGACTCCCCAGGGGAGTTGCTTAGAAGGAGTCCCTCAACTTTCCTAGGCAACATGCCTACTCTGACCTGTGGAGGGTCCAAGTTGGTCACTGGTGTAGAAGAGCCTCATGGACTTGTTCCAAGCCTGCAGCATCCTCCCACGAATACTGCTGGGGTGTGGAGAAGCCCCAATTCTGAACGGTGCCAACAGCTACATTGCTACCCTTTATTCTGCTCCCTGCAAGAGCGTGCAGGTAGCATAAGACTGCTCACATGTACAGTTTTATGTTGGTCCTGCCCTCTGACTCCTTGTGGCACCGTCCCATTAAAAATAAAGGGTTAGCCATCACCCAGCTTGGGGCTCAGTAGGCAAAACCTCCAGATTCTTCTGGGGAAATCCAACCCCATGTCTAAACTTTGCTGCCGCCTTCTCTCTGTAGCAGGGGGATTCAGAGCTGGCCCCCAGATCATAATGCCCTTGCCTTTGAATGTAGCCTATGCCCTGCCCCATCTCCAGCCAGCTTTGTTTCTTTCAGCAATGCAGAGACATTCAGGGGTCTAGCCATCAAAGCAGAGGTGGTGCCTGCTCACTGCTTTCTGGAGCAATAGAAGCTGCAGAGATATGCACAGCCCTCAGGTTTCTGTGTTGCTGCTGGCCAAGCTGCTACTCCTGACAATTGCTGGAAAAAAATCCTGCCTCCAGGAAACACTGGCATGGTACAAAGAGCGTGGTGTGCGGCCAAAGCCTGAGGGGTGGCCAAGCTTAGCGGTGGCAGCAGCTGCTGTTCCTGCCTCCAGGGCTAGGACCGCTGGAGGCACTGGAGTTGGCAGGACAACATCTAACGCAAAGCAGTGAGAAGTACTGCCCTAGAGCTACACACAGCCAGCACTTGTTAGGAAAATCTTACTACAGACCTGGACCTTGGCTAGGACACACATGAAGCAATGCAAGAATTTAAGAAGTGGAGTTAAATTATACTAGGAGTGGGGCCACTGGTTACAGGAACCCAGATTTCTGGATACTACTACCGATTGTGTGACCTGCTTCCTCTGCAGCAGCGGCTCTCAACCTTTCTGGACTTAAGACACTCATCTCAATTGTCATGAATGGAACGGCACCCAATTTCAAAAGTAATTTATATATTACAGTGCTTAACTCCTTGCAGAGGGGCTGGGCAATACAGCTGTGGTACAGACTAGGTAGGGACAAACCTGAGCTCGCACATCTCTCCTTATACATCACTTATCTCCTCATACCTCAAGGCACCCTTCAAAGAATCTGGTGGGACCCCAGGGTGCCCCAACACCCTGGCTGAGAATCACTGCTCTATAACCTTGGTCAAGTTAGTAGGTTTCCCTGAGCTTCTGTCTCCCCATCTCTAAGATGTGGATAATGTTCCCCTAACTCAGCAGGCTATGGCAAAGCTGAGGACATTAAGTGTAAAGAGGACATTAAGTGTAAGGTCTTTTGAAAGTCTTAGATGAAAGGGATTATGTAAACGCAGGTTACTGTTATTATTTATGAAGACTAGAGAACAGTCACCTTCTCTAGTTAAAATACAAAACAGATGCGTTATAAAAAGGTGAACTGCAACTTTAAAGGGAAACCATTCGGTGCCTGAAGTCACAAACAGAACTGCTCCCCTCCAATCCCTTCACTCCTACATGTATCCCAGCATGCATTGGGCTGGTTATCTCCAGTAGGCACCAAGATCAGCACCAGAGTCTGGTATCTGCCTATGAGGAAAATAGAATATTTGCTTCCATTTGAAATTTAAAGGTTTTGTTCTCATTTCATTGACTCAAAAATGGGATCCAGCCCAAGGATGAAGTGTGTTGGCAGGAAATGCTAGGAAATTGAAATACTTATTAACCACCCTAGAGACAGACCATGTGGCAGACTCATCTCCGGACCCCCCACACCTACCCCAGACCCAAACACTAGATTTGTTCTTTGAGGGAGTAGACCCACCCATAGACACATTTCAAGGAAAGTGTAGCGAGATCCCCACAGGGTATTCTCTTATGTACCATCCTGCAAGATTCCCAAAGGAATCCAGGCCCCAGGATAGTTTTTCCAACATACTGCATTAGTTAGGATGAAGGTCAAACAAAACCCCACTAAAGTAGGAGAGCAAGTGAGATCCTGAAAGAAGGGCAGCTCCAAGTACAAGCAGTTAAACTCCTATCTGTAATAAGATAGCTGAAACAAAAAGAGCTTCTCTCCAAAAAACAAGCCAGATATAATGCCATTCAGAAGCTGAGCTACGGGGAAAAGCGAGGTTTATCAGAGGACTGAAGAGAGGCTAGGTTTTGTTTGGCAGGTGGGTCAGAGAAAAAAGGCAGCTAAAACAGCCAAGCAAACAAGTGAGACAGCAAACAGGTGGCTCTGAGGGCATGTGAAGAATATGAGTGTGCTTGGGCAGAGCTCTACAAAAAACTAGAACTCTTGGTTCCAAAATGATACCTTTTATTAGACCTGGAAAATGGCAAGAAAACTGTCCTTTTCTGCAAGCTTTCAGGATCAAAGCCCCTTCGTCAGGCTCTGGGAAAAGTGCAGATGGTACAAGATGATAAAAAGACCCCATAGGTAGGAAATAAACTTCATTTTTGCACAGAGGGAGCTGAAGATGGAAGGCTGTCCCTCTGGGTCCATGAGAGTGTCTTTGTGAACTGTGTTGAGTAGCTCTTTGTGTTGATCAGGTAGAATTCCTTCCCTGGAAGTGCCAGATGGCAGGCAGGGAGGTAAAAAAAACAAAACAAAACAAAAAAAACTTCCTTATTGTTCTGCAATGAATTTTAAAATCCAAAAAATCGGCTAAAATTCAGCATCTTCCATGTTTCAGGGATGTACCTGGTAGCCATGATGGGCAGAGCTCTTTAACTCAACTCACTCCCATTTACTTCCTGTTTATTCGGGGTGAGGGGGAGACTTCAGGTATTCTCTCTATAAGAAAGCAGGAAAGAAAGAAGGAAAGCCCAACCCCATCACTTTCTCCCCTTAACAGGATAGCCCACAAGACCTCAAGTACTGGCAAACAGCTCAGGAGAACTCTACTGGAAGATTAATTCTATTATCACAAACTAATCCTTGTGGCACTCAGGATTAGCCTTGCCATGTACAGATAGGGAAGCTGGGGCACAGAGAGGAACTAAGGAACCTGCCCAACATCCATTGGCAATGCATAGGGGGTGCATGTGTACCCCCCCCAAGATTGGCCATGCACCCCTTGGAAACACCAGCCGCAAAACCAGCAGTGGTGGCGGAAGTGCACTTCCAGTTTCACTGCTGGCGATTTTGGGCTTGGCAATTGGCTACTGGGGAACCCCACTCCCCCTGGCTGGTGATCGGGCACGGGGAGACCCCCCTCAGTTGGTAATCTGGTGCCTCCCAGGCTTGGGAGGCACCAGTCACCCATGCCAACATTACACAGAGAGGGTAAGTCTATACTACATAACACAGCACTGTGCCAGGCTACCCAAGTTAGCTCAGGACTTGAAAGCTGTTTAGCTGCATTAGCATGGAGCTCTACCTGGGCTCATTTGTCCTGTTTCTTACACTGAAGGTATCTGCACGACAGCGTAGTGCAGTACAAGTGACAAGTCAATGGCATAGCAAGAAATAAAACCAAGAATTCATCTTATACAAGCCTGGTCTTTAACTACAAATCTGTTCTTCCTCTATTAAGAACAGTTAAAGCTAAATTATTTAATGCCATGGCAATAGATATTGCAGTGACAATTTTTATAAAAATCAAGTATGTAAATCCACACCAGGATAAAGAGCAAAGGAAAAAAGAATATTCCCAGTAGAAAAGCAGGACAGATCCCTAGAAACCTAGAAACAGTTTTTCTTAAGTGAAGAACATGCCTTGGCTAGGGGAATTCACTAAATTAAAGTGTTTAATGACACAATGTTTAGGAGACTTTGAATTCAAGGTATCCTGCTCCCCTATCACATCTCAAGGCAGCCTTGGGGGACAAGTCTGTCTTTGCATACAGGCAGCCCCCAGCCTCAAATGAAGTGACCTCACTCCTGCAACTGGCTACCTAACTCCTATTCTCACCAAGCCTTGCAATAGACCCAGGTGCCAGCTTTGCCCCGTCATCCACACAGGTCACATCATTACTGGGCCAGACGACATGGATAATAACATCTGGGGTTCATTCACCTGCCTTTCTACCAACATCATGTACATATATGCTATCACCTCCTTACAGTGCCCTTCTGCTGTCTACACTGGACTGACATTCCCACATGAAAAATGAATGCCCATCTGACACCAATTCCAGAAAGACACACAAGAACAGCTACTTCGAGGTCTAGGGAGGTTAAACAACAAAATCTTCAAAAAAAAAATTGACATGAATGTGAAGTTGCAGAACAGAAAATCATCCACAGACCGGCTTGTGTTAAGTGTGGTCTTTGCAGAGACTCTGGCCTTTTATCCTATTATCTTGACTGGCTTTTATAACTCTTATGTCTCTCAATAGGTTAACTGCTTTGTTTTTTTTCCCTTTTGATCTTTTCAACCCTATCCCTAGTACTTAAATTACCTTATTCTTTTCTATTCAGCACCCCTGCTCTCTGCGAGTCCCTTTATAGGTTCTGATGAAATAGGCTGTAGCCTAGGAAAGCTCATGCCACCCTGAATGAGTTACTCTCTAAGGTGTCACCCGTCCCTGCTGTCCCCCTACCACTATGCAGGAACTCCAGGATACATTTCCACTTGCCTTATTATAGTAATGCTAACATAGTCCTCCCTCCGCTCCAGCAACAGACATGGTAGCATTGTGACAAACTGTGTGCCAGAGTTGCCCTCCCATACACCTGTCTGTCTGGCTCAAGGCAGGAGTGACAGTCTATGGAGATATTTACTAGGGTACAGGTTCAAATCCAAAATTAGACTGGCAGAAACTGAAAGCCACTGCCCTTAAATTTTGTTCCTTATGCTTTCAGGACAGCCATTAGATAGACATTTTAACAAAAGCCTCCCCCCTTAAGATCCAACCACCAAATAGTAATAAAAACAGCAGATAAAAGGAGAAGCTATATAGTTACCCATAACCGTAAAGACTACATATAAAAGAAGCCAACAGACAACTCTCTGACACCACCTACTACAAAAAACTATGGGAAGATCTAACTCCCTTTTCCACCTTAAAACTCAAACCCACCAATATTTCCATTTGAACTGCAAGAAAAACCTACAGAACCTGATTTCCACCTCCTCACTCCACTACCCTAATCAGGGACTTTTTACATGCTGCCTAAAATCCACAAACAAGGGAACCCAGGCAGATCTATAATATCCAACCATGGAAACCTAACTGAGGAAATATCAGGTTTCATCAAATCCATCCTAAAACCTCTTGTCACCCAAAGAGTGAGATTGGTTCAAGGCACAACAGACTTTCTACAACAACTTTAAAACATAGACCACCTTCCCAGCAACACCCTCCTAGCCACTATAGACGTCATCAGCTTATATACCAATATCCCACACCAGGATGGCATCCAAGCCTGCCTTACATATCTACAAGAGCAAGGTTAATATTTTTAGGTCTATACTCTGAGTTGTACTGAACTTAAACCCTTCATCCTCACACACAACTTCAGTTTCAATAACGAACACTTCCTCCAGACCATGGGCACAGCTCTGGGCACCAAAATGGCTCCACAATATGCCAACTTTTTTATGGGCCACCTGGATAAAGAATTCCTCAAGAACTGCACCAAACTCATGCTATACTTAAGATGTCTAGATGACCTCTTCATAATTTGGACCAAAAACCTGCAGTTTCCAATTGATTTCCATCACAAATTCAGTAATCATCACCTCTCCATCAGACTCTCTCGAACACTCCAGCACCAACATCTCCTTTTTAGATACTATGATCACTATCCAGAATGGTAAGATGCAAACCACTGTATACAAAAAACCCACAGACTAACAAACATATCTGTACAGAACCAGCAATCATCCTAAGCGTACCAAGTAAGCTGTAATATACAGCCAAGCCCTCCAATACCACCAAATATGCACTGAGAACACCCGTGATTATCACCTCACAAATTTCAAAAGGGCTTTCACTCAACAAGGACACTCCTCCAAAGAGACAGGTGGCCCTTTCAAAAGTGTGATCTAAATACCACATAAAGAATTGCTGTAGTACACAAAGAAGTCCCCCACAAATCTCATACCATTAGTTATGCCACACCAGACTTCCCTGAAACCTGTATGGAAAATCCTTACACAATTGCAACACATACTAGAAGAATACCCAATTTTTAAAGAGATCTTCCCAGAACCATCCGTCCTAGCCTTTAAACAAGCACTGAATCTCACTAACCTCATCACCAGAAGCAAACTTCCAGTGGCCCAAAGCATACTGAATGGATCCAGACCATACGAGGACAAGAAATGTAAAGCCTGCCAACATATTTCCACCACTCCCATGATAATTACACCCTACAACAGAACCATCACCATTCCTGGATCTTATACCTGTACCTCCAGAAATGTAATCTCATCCAGTGCACTAAATGCTGTGATGAAAAGAAAATATGTAGAAGAAACCAAACAACTGCACAGCAGAATGAACACATACCAAAAATCTACCAAAGACAAAAATACTCAATTACCTGTGGGGGCATACTTCTCAGGAGAACCACTCTCCAATCTCTCAGTTCTAATCCTCAAGTGGAATTTACAAAACACTTTTCAGAGATGAGCCTACGAACTTCACTTCATAGATCTACTGGATACAAAAACTAGTGGACTAAATATAGACATTAGATTTATGGTACAGTATAACCTGCCTACCATCTGATAATTATGGTGGGCAACCTCCAGGCAACCTCTCTGCGTTTTACCAGCTACATTCTATTGCCAGATCAACATTCCCCCTTCCCCCACCCACCTACCCGTCTCTCACCTGGTCTCCCATGGCCTCTGATCCTCTCTGCCATGCATCTGCATTTTCACAGGCCTGCATTTTGCATATTGCCTTCTATTCCATCCAGGAGAACATAAAACAGCAAACTCTCCCTATGCCTGAAGAAGAGTGTTTGTGTCCAAAAGCTTGCAAAGAACAATTTTCCCAACTATTTTGTCGATCTAATAAAAGATATCACATTTACCCAAAAAACCTTGTCCCCCTTTAAGAGGCATACCTGCTTTCTGATAGAGGGCAGGACAATTTCCAGTTATGCAGTCTAGGTGAAATGGTGAACCTAGAGCTGTGTTTAATTACCTCTAATGGATGTTGCATGTTCAGTTGTAGCCGATGATCAGTTTTATTGAAAGAGAACTCATATTTCAGAACAAAGGTTGCACTCCTAAGAAACAAATGATATTCTCCAGCAGTGAGCTGTTATTAATCTTAATAACAAGGGAAACTGAGAAAAGCCTCAGCCATAATAAAAGCAAGAGATTCTCTTCAAAAGCAGCACATAGCTGTCACGTAGACAAAGAGCTGCCCACCATAATTCCATCCTCCAAAATGCAATTCTATTTCTCCAACAGGAAAGTGCAATCTGCAGGAACTTCTGTTTATATATTACACTGGCACGAAGGTACCATATGGCCCAAGGGCTTACTGGGGACTCTTACCACTCCTATCAATTACAAGACTCCTGTAACACTCATTATTAGGCTACCAATAGAAGCACCATGACGTGGGTTGGTCCACACTGCTTGCCACCATGCAGTGGAAGGTTTCAGTAGCATAACTGGGAGAGAGGGGGTGACCACAGTGGCAGCCCTCGGTGCTGCCTTTGTTGCAGGTGCAAAGATAGCTATAGCAGTTGACCAGACCAGCGCCCCTGGAACTGTGGCAGTCGGTACTGGCCCATGAGTTGTAGATGCTCCAGCCTCGGAGCTGCCTTGCTACACCTCTGAAAGGTTTACACCAGCACCCATGCTAGGGCTGCCCAACATAGGGATTCACATGGTGAGGATCTTTGAAAACCCAGTCCTTCAAAAGAAACCCTTTCACAATAAAACGAAACTGTTGTTTTAAGTAGTAGAGACCTCTACCCACGTTTGTGATTGTATCGCTCTCTAAAGAGACATGATGGGGCAAGTCTTCAGGCAATGTAAACTGTCAGTCATAGTACATTGACTTCCTATCTTTTTAGGACAGCAATAGATGGCAGCTAAGAATCTAGCCATACATTTTAACAGTTGGAGTCTCCTTGAGCTCAGCGTCCGTGCTTTGAAAACAATGACCTTGAGTTCTGTCTACGAAACATGCATCTGCATTTCAGCCAGCATAAGCCAAGATTTCAAAATTGACCAGTCATTTTCAGAGGGTAGGTGCTTAGAATTATATATTTATTTATATTAGTGATGTATATAGGCTCTATTTGGGATACACTAAAGGTGCTTCATTCTTTAAATAATATATATGTAAAATATTTAAAGAATGAAGCACCTTTAGTGTATCCCAAATACATCATTAGTTACTTTGGAAAATTTTGGCCATGATTTTGCTGCGTTAGGCTCAGGTACTATGAGATCAAAACAAGGATTTCATTAGCTTCCTAGGGCCACAGATTTTTTTTGTTTTGTTTTTTTTTAGAGGGGGGTGGAGGGAGTATTGTTTTGTTTGTCTTTTAATTGATTCATAATTAAAAACAAAGGGAAACCCCAGGAAGAGCCACAATGTTGACAGATCAGACAGCATCTTGGCAATGCGCTTGATTTGCAGCCTCGCAGCTGCCAGGACTCTATCTGAAATTAATGTCTCCAGACAATACAAGGAGAAAAACTGGGACAGTGCTGTAGCCTCCACTGAAATGCACCACACTTCAGAACACTTTGGAGGAATGAAATGGAGGAGCCAGGGAAAGAGGTAGTAGAGGAACAGGTGGGGAAGATACTTTTTTGAGAGAACTGTTATTCTTCATGAGGAACGGTTAGCATGAACCATACTGGCTTGTGCTGTGATCTCAATATCGCGCACATTAAAAAGCGTTAGACAAAAACTGCACTTAAACCTGAGACCTCCCAGGTGCAGCAGGAAATGGAGCTGGTTGTTTAGCAACCCTTAGTGCTCTTCAGCCCAAGCTGGTTTTAGGCATTGTCTTTCAGATGCCGTATAAAAGCGAAACCCAGGTTTTGATGGAATAAGGTACTGCCCTTGTTGCGCTCACTTAATTCTGCTTCAGGCAATGACAATCCAGCTCCTTACACTTCCTTGCAATAGGAATGGGATACAAGAAACTTTTTCATTCCCTGCCCTCATTTTTACAGACAGCACTCCTGTGTGCAGCTGCTACATTACACTCTCAAGGGAGGAGGGGGGGTAGCTCATACAATCTTAAGATGCTGAACAAGTCATTAACATAAAGCAGGAGACAAAACTAACATCAAATAATTAAGCATACCCCTGTGAATGTACATCTGCAGCATGGTAATGGCTAGGTTAAAACAGAAAGACAACTAAGCCTTCCTTGTTTTCATGCAGCAAAACTGAAACAATATGTTCCCTAGGGATCCATATCTTCTGTGAATAGCTGCATGGTAACTGCTCAATATGCAGTAGCACTGTTAGTTTCATAGCACAATCATTTTACATGGGACAGGATGCACGTGAGAGATACAAGGACTCACACATATTATCTGGCCTCTAAAATGAGCAACTGTTCTGCATCTGGCATGGCACTTGCACCACAAGTCTCTTGCAATCCAGCAGCTCAGTTGAGAAAGTCCCAAAAAAAGCTAATGATGCTTTGGGCCACAGCAGAAACTGGGCTTGTGCAGAGTCCTGTCCAGCTGTGACAAACTGTAACAATGGACAGCAGGGCTGCACTGCAGCCTGCAACATGTTCATGAAGCTCAGAAGCAAGCAGGAAAAGGAAGAGGAAGTGGAAACAAGCTGCAACGAAGAGAGAGGAAATGGAGTTTCTGTGTAATATCCTTAAGCAGATTTCCGCTCACAGGAAGCCAGGGGACAAGTCCTGAAGAAGTGCCAAAGCCTCCCTCACTTGAAAGTGTCCAACTCTGAAGGGAACACTTTTGAAACAGATCTTCATTGAGGGTGCTGTTCAGGTCAAGTCCATTTGTGCTATATAACCTTATGCTTCAAGAGGCAAGGAACTGACTCTACCAAGTACTGCGACTGTCACTCACAGTAGGTCCTCAGCGCCTTACAGATCTGTCCCTCATTGTTTAATTGTAAGATGCCTCCCCGTTGCTACCAGCTGGCAGATATTACAATAGCACAAAGAATGAATGTTTTCATAAATGGGGACCAAAAAAAAAGCTGTTCTTTTTTTCTTTCACTGAATTTAGCTTGCTCTCAGCCTTCACTTTGGGCAGGTGCCACTAACCAGGCAAGTTATTAATCATTCAACACCCCTGAAGGGCCAGTGAGGCTTCCCCCTGTAATCATCTCAGACCAACAAAGATCAGGCAGGAGCTCCCATGGCCAGTCACTATTATTTCCACCGGACAGGTCCTTCCCCAGCCTGTTTGTGCTGCAGCCATTACCATTAGGGGGGGAAGAGTGAAAAGAGAAACATTCTCCCTGTGAAATCAGGGCCTGGTTGTGCTAGGTAGTATACAAGAAGAGACTCTCACAACCCTGAGTTCAGAATAGGTAAAACCTATAGCTACAGCTACAAAACAGGGGTAATATTGAATCCAAGTTTCCACAGGCCTGAAAACAAGTGAAGGAATAAAACCTAGGGGCCCTCATGAGAAGAGGATGAACCATTGCTTCCACAGAAGTCTACCACTTTTTTATCCTTCCGCATATTAACCTCTATAAAAGCAAATATAGGTAAACTATTATATGCCTGACATCACACTCCAGAGGAGCCAGAACACATAAATCCATTAGTTTCAGCTGGTTCTCCAGGTATAATTCCCCTGCCCATACTGCACTTATTCATAGGTTAAGAACCTCTTAAAACCAGGTCCTATTTTCCAGGACTGCTTGACAGTTGCCCATGAGCAGTCAAAGACCCTGCAATCCTGTAAATGAGAACTTTTCCTATCAATTTAAATGCAATTAACTCAAACTCACAAAATCAGAGAGGAGAGAGGAGGAGAGGGAAATCCTTTCAAAACCTTAAGATACTGAAGGGAAAAAAAACAACCAAACAAAACAAAACTAGAGCCACGCGCATGATCAGAGGTCAGGAAAACAGACCTTACCACGGCAGGCTTACCATAGGGCTCTTTAGCCTGGAAAAGCGAGGGCTCAAGGGTGATCTGATGGCCACCTACAAGTTTATCAGGGTTGACGACCAGGATCTGGGGGAACATTTGTTCACCAGAGTGCCCCAAGGGACGACAAAGTTATAAACTATTGTAAGACCATTTCAGGCTGGACATAAACAAGGCACCTGGAAGCAGGAAGAATTTCTTTCCTGTCCGAGCCCCCAAGGTCTGGTATAGCCTGCCATTGAAGGTTGTTCAAGCACCTACATTGAACACCTTCAAGAGCAAATTGGATGCCTATCTTGCTGGGATCCTATGACCCCAGCTGACTTCCTGCCCCTGGGGCCAGGGACTGGACTCGATGATCTTCTTGAGGTCCCTTCCAGCCCTAACGTCTATGAAGCTTTACCCACTCTCATACTGGAGCCAGCCCAGAGAGCAAACAGCAGCAAAGAAAGAAGTACCAAAGCCCAGCCATGAAACTGGAACCCAATAGAGAATTTTCCCTGGGTTTGTGCGCACTCAGGTCCAAGGTGAAAAAAAGCCCATTTCCAACTGATAAGATTTCAGCATCTCAAACAGAGCCAGCACCTTGAATAGGATGCATTTACAACACCAGCCACACCTTACCATCTTTCATCACAAACTCAACTACAGCTCAGATTTGTAAAAAATTCAGAGGCCCACACAGCTTCTGAGAAAACAGGGAGGCATGCAATTCTGCCCCAAGCATGAGAAGAAAAGCCTAGGAGTCAACTAGGCCTAAAACCATATTTGCAGCAAATCAGCTAAGTTCCACCACTTGAAGTTTTGAGGGGTATCCAAATCTGTAGCTCCAAGGTTGCAAAAATACATTGCCTGGATCCAAAGCAAGTGCGTACACAGGACAGCACGAGTAGAAACAACCAGAGCTATTCAGTTCTGTTCCATGATTTTAATCCTCTTCACTTTCCAAATGTGGGAGAGGAAGATTTTTTTTAAATGCTGTTCAGCAAGGTGTAGTCGATACTCACCGGTAACCAGATTCTCACTGCTGCTGGCAGAGAATCAGACAGAACAAAGAAATTCCTGTGGGAAACAGTTCAGTGACAAGCCACCTACCTCTAGACAAGGACTCCTCCACTAAAACTCCATGAAACAAAACTTCATGAGAAAATAAGGGATAGGAGGCAGGGAACACCTGCTGCCACTGCAGCCGCCATGCCATTCAGGTGTTTAGTGCTATATGAAGTAATATTAACTGGCAGCGAAACCCCTCTGCAGCTGGTACACTGCGGCCACAGGGAAAGGCAAGCAGTGCCAGCACAGCTCCTTTAGGGTCTTCTTATCCTAGCTTCTCTAGGAGCTTGGTTTCTAGGAGAGGAGGAGCTGGGGAGGCATAGCTGTGTGCAGGTGCTGGCAATAATACCTTGACTTAAAGCTAGGGGAAAGCTGAGACAGGGGGAAGTCAGGGGCCTTGCTTGTAGGAAATGAGTGACAGAGCACTGAAAAAAACCATTTCTCCAGACTCCAGGTGTAGTGCAGTCCACTATGCTTCTACCACAGGGATGAGCACCCAGGAATGGGAGCATCTGTGAACAAAAACAAATCCCTGCCACAGTGGTCTTCGTTTTTCTTCTGGTCAGTAACAAATGCCCTGTTCTAAAATCCTGCCACACACTCACTAAATACAAGCTGTGTACCAGTCCTCCTGGGCTAAGTACAGACAGTCAGAAAGCCAGAGGCTGAACTGATTCAGTCTTTGCAGGTTAGTCTAAACTGCAGACATTAAACTGAAGCAGAAGTGAACAGATACTTATCTTTGATTCAGGAAATGCAGCCACATACCTGCAGTGGCTCAGACCAGGACCAGGGGACGCTAGAGCACGGCTCTCCGACACAACCAGCATGGGCAGTGTGTTCATTTCCTCTTCCTGCTGCCCCCGAGGTCTCTGGGATTTGCAGTCCAAAGTCACAGCAGTAGGACACTGCAGGGTTATCCATCACTACTTCTTCCTGCTTCCAGGTGCCTCTGGGATTTGTAGTCCAAGTGAAAGCTGGCAGGAAGTTTGAGTGGGGGAAGGGGTGTTTAACCTCTCCCTGGCCCCAGGCCCAAGATCCCAGCTGGGGTTTGCTGGGCGGGGGGCAGTTCCTGCCCTACAACAGACTGGGCTGCATCCCCAGGCAGGCTTGCCCCCGCATCAGCCACTCCTTACTGCTTGAGCAGAGGGGCAGGGCCAGCCCTGCTGCCAGGAGCAGACAGCCCAGCCCAGGGCTGCAAAGCATGACTTAGATTTAATTTGAACCAGGAAGGGGTCTGAGACAGAAGTTTCATAAACTGGTTTGACCCAAATCAGTTAAGTCTGATTACTACATTCAACCAGGTTTATCTTAAGCCAGTTTCAGCCGTTTTGAAATTGGTTTATGTGCACTGAGCTTCTATTCTGTTACAGGTTTAAACCAGTTTCTGATCACTTCAACTGGATTATGTGTACCTTCTGGGGTTTTAGTGAACAAGCCCATATGGTTTCAGATGCATACACTAGGGTTGGATTTTATTTTTTGAAAAGGCAGCTGACACTGTCAAGGCTGCATTGCTGTGCAACCCATGTCCCATTTAAACAAGAAGGGACAAGGGACAAGAAGGGAAGAAGCACAAAGATCATCAGTGTTTTGTATTTTGTTAGTTAATAAGCAGCTCTGGCTCCCCACTAAACCTCAATGGGCTAACACCCATATGAGTCCTGCTCTGCCTGCTTCTGTTCACCTTTCTCCTCCCTTGTCTTTGGATTGTGCATGGTTAATTATTTTCATTTTAATCGCGATCCCAGGTAGAATATCTACATAATTGCTGACATCTGGTGGCTAGTTGCAACAGTCTTTGAGAAGCAGATCTTAATAGGGGACTTTTGTTTCCTCCATTTAACCTCCTATTCCTCCTTAATTCAGAGACACACACACAAAATTAGGCATGTTTTAACCGGTGCCATGGACTGGCATGCAGAGAACACAGCAAAATCTATTCAGTGCTTTCACTTTTTTTAATAACAAACTGCTATTAAACTCTTCGGTTAGGAGTCTAAGCTCTCTCAGTGAATGCCTTGTGCCTCCTGAGGCTGGGGGGGCACGGTGACCGCCTGCAGGTGGTGGCAGCAGTGTCAGCGGTGGGGGCGTGGTGGCAGCAAGCACGGACCGCACACAGGCGGCCGCGGTGACGTCAGCAACGAGGGTGGCCCGAGTGGGGACTGCCTGCAGGCAACCGCAACCGTGTCGGGGGTTGGAGAGGTGGCGAGTGGCAACTGCCCACAGATGCCGCCAGCAGTGTTGGTGGCAGCCAGTCTCAGGGGTGCATGTGCCCCCACATGCACCCCCTATGCATTGCCAATGTCTCTCCAAAGAACAAGGAAGATCAAGAAAGATTCACAGGAACTGGCTCACTGAGCAGGGAAGGGGCAATGATGCTTAAACCAGCCAACAGGAAACACCAGGGAGAAGGCGGGTTCTGAAATCCTGCCTTTTTTCCAGAAGCACCTGTGAATTAGGTACTTATATAACATTGAGATTCACAGCCCCAAATACCTTGGACTTAGATACTTAAATTGTCCCTTCAGGTAAACATGATGGTGGTGGCAGTGCCCTGCTTAGTATATAATAGCCCAGCACTTATAGCCCTTGCCTCAGGACATGGGAGACCTGGATTCTACGCCTTCTTCCCAAGCCCACATCTCCCAACTCTTAGGGGAATGCCCAAACCACCAGCCTATAAGGTAGGCTGGGGTGAAGGCACCTCCCACCCCTCATGTTGAAGGTGTACACTGCAGCTGCAAATTCAATATTCATGGTACCCAAGTGAAAAAGAGGACAGTAAGCAAGATGGAGCATGTCTGTAACCCAGTGAGGAGGGCAATGCTCTAGGACAGGAGAGCCCTGGGCTCCTGTCCCCACTCCCAGCACTGTATATGCCTTGTATCCAATGACTCTAAGACAGTGTGCTCAACTTTTTCCCTGGCAGGCCAGATAGATAATGCTAGATCTGGTTCATGAACAACTTGTACTCTTGGCAGCTGGTGGGGCACAGCAGTGGTGGGAGCTCAGCGGTGGTAAATGGGGGAGCTGCTGGCACTGTCAGTGGCGGGGGGGGGAGAGGGGTGACGAGCTCTGACCAAGGGGCAGTGACCACCAGCAGCTGCTGCCCGACCTTGTTGTAGGGGGTGCACCGCCACGCTCAGGGGGTGCACGTGCACCCGTGTGTATCCCCTATGCGTGTCCCTGATCTGGTTGGTGGCCCTGATCTGGTACCTGGGACCGGTGCCATGGACCCAGTCTGGCAGTGCAGGGGAGGCAGGGGGCTGCCTGGTTCCAATCCACCTGTGCAGGGAGAAAGGAGGCATGGCCCAGCCCCAATCCAGGTACAGTCTGCCCCTGATCAAGTGGTATAGGGAGAAGGGGTGTGACCTGGCTCAGATCTGGCTAAGCAAGGGAGGGAGCATGGGAATTTGGCTGTGGGGGAGGGTGGTAGTATTAATGGCTACTGCTACCCCCCACCAAATTTCCTGACTGGTAGGAAGTGCTGCAGGCCATATTTGGCCCCTGCTCTAAGGCAAAAAGCATAACCAGTCCCTGGAGCTGGGGTTCCCCCACTCTCATGTCAGCAACAGGCTGGTTCCCCCTTTTTGCACCCAGAGGCAACCTCTAGGCAACCCCTGCTGAAGAGGGGGATAGGGAAATGGGAGGGGAGGGGAGCTGCCTGCACTGGAGGGGGCAAGATTTACCTGTTTCGGGAACTCCAAAAAGTCCCCAGCAGCTACTGCCCCAGCATGGTCTGCCTGCAGAGCAGGGGGGAGGGGAGAGTCTGGAGCACTGGTGGCATCTCCTGCACCCCCCGCCCCTTTTCAAATTCGTGGATCTGCCCATGCCTAAATGTTTGTATGGGTCTATGTTGAATCACCTGTCAGAAAAAAAGCACTATGTATATTTTAATCAAAAAGCTATTAACCGCTTTGATCCATTTTTTTTAAATCCAGGCCCTTGGCTATTTAGATGCCTGTGTAGTTGGTCAGGGTTTTTATAGACTGTACTTTTGGTCTTAAGTGCCAAAGTGCTGACTAAGGTTGTCTATCAGTCCTGCAACGAGCACACCTAGATCTTTTGTGCCCACAACTAGTGCCATTAACTTCACTCATGTCTGTGAGGGCAAAAGGAGTCTGCCTGGATTACAGAGCATGATTATAGTGTTTGCCCTTGGCCACTGGGTTCCTGGGATGGGGTACTTACTCAGACCTCCATGCCCCTGGGGTTCTGTCCTCAAGTCAGCATTCATCAGAACCTGGTGGGGTGATAAACAGCTTTATCTTTATTAAGAACAAGATTCAGCAACACACACACTTACAGCTTGCAAGGAGAACAACAACCCACCACCAACAAACAACACCCACAGGGCATCGGGGGAAAGACGGGGATGTCCCACTGCAGCCCTCTTACAGGTACATTCCATATACCACAAAGATCAAGGCCTCATATAATTTGTATTAACAGATTATGTATTTTAAAGGGGCCTTGTCACAAGAAACGTTTTAGAAAGCCTTTGTTTAATGCATTTGAATATGAAAAATAGAAACTTTTTAAAAATGACATCTTGTTTTGCAGACTGTTAGTCCATTTTTCTTGCTTTATTTATCCAGGACAGCGAAACTAAACTGGTACATATCTTCCTGGTTCTCTCACAGTAACAACTTGTTGTTGGGTTTTCATTGCTAACCCTTTTAGAGACGTGTTATTTTTAGAGATGGTTTTAGAGATGGTGAGTACCTTTAAATAAATCCTTTGTGTCACATTCTGTACTGTTCATTTGGGTTTATACCTCAATGAAAGTGAACGGTTTCCCTTTAAACACATTAACGTCATCCTGAGCCTTTACAAAAAACAGGTTGTTTGCAAGCATGAAAGGCACCATGCTACTTTAGAAAGGCAGGCCCAGTTGTTTTGGCCAATTTCCAGTTAGGATGGTTGCATTCTGTTACTTAAATTCTCTTGGGAGTTTTGGTAGGATTCATTGTTCTTCTGTTGGACATAGTTAAAAACTGCTTCCTTGTGTCCCAGAAATGGCTACATTTCTGTGACAAGCAAAATTAATCTTGTATATTTACATAATTTGTCAACTACTTTAGGATCCTTGGAATGAAATAATAAGCTATGTTAATACAAGACATTATTAAAATACAAATATTAAACAAACATGTTTTGTTTGTCAGCCTTTTTATTAGACTATATGAAATATGTGGCCCAGCAGCTAGATCTGTATCACAAAGCCATTTTCCCCAGCCCACAGGGCTCCTGGAGGAGTAGGGTATTCAGGGGTCGGGGAAGGGACATGATACTGAATTCCCAGGCACGGAGCCTTATTGGAGATGAGTGTCAACAGTGGGAGATGAACAATGGCTGTGTTAGTCCCCAAGCCACCACTTCCACTCATTCTGTTGACACTTCCAGGTACAGATCCAGCATGCAAGAAACCCCCAGATCTAACTGGGGGAGGAGGGGAGCAGTTGACTTTGACATACCCCTCGACTATATCAATGCAGAAACTTTCCAACATACTGCATGACACAAAGCTTCCTGCCAACCCATGGCATGAGTTGATTTTTTTCTCAGAGGCTTGACAATGGGCTGTTAGTACATGTAGAAGAATGAATTTCATTAGACCTGTATTTTTTACTAAGCATTCCTCTACTTTTGACCTTACTCACTCATACACAACATACATCCCTTTCCTGAAAATTAGCTACTGGAAACCAGGGTGCATGTCTTAGCAAGAAAATGTGGGGACAAGCTGTCCACTCCCTCTGCTCAACCCGGTGGGTAGCCGGTGATTCCTGCTGAGTTAGCTCACTTGAAAAGAGGGGATGGGTAGTTGAGCTCCAGCAGGATCAGATCCTCTGCTGATCTGGTGAATGCTGAAGGGTGTAGTTTGACTCAGCCAGCAGCACCTGCCAAATCAGCTAAGAGCTCAGTCCTGCTGGATCTGAACTGCCCAACTCCTCTACACAAGCCAGGTGAGCAGACTGAAGCACTTGTTGAGTCTTGCAGCTAGGGGCTTAGCAGAGCAGCCCCAGGATTTTACTTCCTCACTTCAGCTTCCTGTGTTTTCCCTGCAGAAATGCTGACTGGTATTTTCAAGGAATGAACTTTTCAACTGTCTTCCAAAAATAAAGTGTTTGTCTCATTCAGAGGCATACGATATGAAAGAAAATATGGTATATTTAATCTGTCCCAGGGATACAACAAACTAAGTCAATTAATTTATTATTATACCTTATTTGCTACACATAGTACTTAAGTATGGCAGGAACTGAAATATTAATAAGTAGGATTTACTAGAATTATTGCAGGGTCACTACTACAAACCAGTGGTACTCAAGGTTTTGGCCCCAGGGACAAATAAGTAGTGCAGGGTCTGTCCCTGGGCTAGATCAGGTCTTGTGCTGCCTCCATGTGGCCCTGTGTACCATGATAATGCCCCACCCTGCCCTGAATGCTTGGTGGGGCTCCCCATGGACCCAGAAGAAGCCCCACAGGCCCAATGACATGGTGGCAGGGGTTGAGCACTCCCGCTATAGACCAGAAAAATAAATTAATGATGAGGTAGTAATTATGAATATCTTAGTCTTTAACAAGTTTCTTTGGAGGCATTCACTAGTCAACCTATGGTGTGCAGCCACTGCCTTCTTCCGTGAAGGTCCCAATTCTATAGACACTTACACATGTGCTTAATTTGACTGTTGGGCAGTCCCAGGGTCTGCAGTAAATGATTGCTGCATTGAGACCACGGATTGCTATTTTCACAGGTTTACTGACTTTGAATTACTGTTTAGAGTTAAGTAGTGTAAAGAAAAATCTGATACTTTTTAAAACATTTTCAGACCCACATCTGGAAGTGAGGGGACCCAGCACCTCACAAAATTATCTCTATTAACATGCTAAACATTATACCACTTCAATAAACTTGGATGGGGTACTAAAACTTTTCCCAGTTCTTCCCTCTGTTTCAACCAAAACGATGATCATTTATGTTTGAAGACCCATTTCTAAGTATAACAATAAGTTCAAAGATAAGACTAACCTCTCAACAGCTTATTTTAAGGCTTTGTATTCTTGTAGCAATGCCCTGCTGCTGCTTTGTGGCATTTTCAATGAAAGAGCTGCACTCAGCTTCAGCTTGATGCACTAGAGGAATATATTTATTTTCAACATAACCAAACACCTTGTCATCTGTATTACTTGCACAAATGGTTTGGCAGCCTTTAGGAAAGGGAAATATACTATGGAGAGTAAAATGTAAACTTTAAAACATGGTCTGCTTTGCTAAACTGGATGTGTGCACAAAAGAGAAGCAGCCCAAGGTAACAGATATATAATGGGAGCTCTAATTCCTTGTACATGTGCACAGGTTTGGATTCAGATCCCTTCACTTGCACTGAATTGCATTTCCTTTCATGAGCAAGCCCACTGAAATCAGTGATGGGGAGGTTCTTCTCTGTGGGAGTAATGGTGGCCCAATCTTAGCCTAAATCAGTAGTACCTACCTTCACAGGCAGGTTATTCTCTTAAAGGGAGAATCAGGCCCTTAGTGGTTGTGGTTGTATTTTTTAATAAGACTTTGTATGTTTTATCATTTCTCCTTATCCACCTCACTCAGTCAAAAAGACCAAACCAAACCATCTCATATCTTTCTGACACCTATCCAAAAAGGACCAAGATCAAATCACTTGTTTCCTATAGATTATCATCAATCATCCATCCATCCATAGCCATCTAAACTGGATTCAAAGTGGAGATCATAGGGTTACCCACAAGTCTGTTCTGCACCAGTGCTACTCACCATTCACTAAAAGGAGCTGCAAAGAGCCATGGGTTTGTTGTGGTTGAGACATCTTGCCCTGTTAGTACCAAATGTAGTGGTGGTTTTCAGAGGTGGACATATTCCCACATGGAACTGAACCAAGACCTATCTGTAGCAAGCAAACTGCATGCTCCAAGCTGGAGGAGTCTGCAGGCTTACAGGGGCTACAGCCAGCTGCAGGCAGTAAGGCTAATTACAGGCCTGCTTGGTGGACTGAGCCAGCTGTGAAAGATACAGCGCTAGCCAAAGGAAGTTAAAAGGCTCCCAGGGAAAGGCATTAGAGAGACTTAGAAGAGTGATAGAGAGAGGACCTGAGCAAACTAGAAGTCAGTAAACTAGGGAAGCAGGAAGAGGAAGAAGGTTGCTTGGCTAGTGACTGTAATGCTAGGCTAGAGACTCTTCAGGTCTGGGAAGAGACTTAGGGCTGCAAAATTGGAGGCAGCAGCACCACAATAGGGAGCTCACTCCAAGGAAGATGAAAACTGTGGTGTGGTAAGAAAGCAGCAGACAGCTGGAGGTGCCTTCTTTGGGTGTGTGAGTTAACCTTTCAAGGACTGTGAATGAACCCTGTGTGGACTATATTAATGTTTGGGTACTGAGTGGGGTTTATGTTGTTTCCTGAGAGGCCAGGGTGGCCAGGTAAAAAAGGAATTCTGTATAGTAAAAAGACTGTTTGAGCTGAGTGATTCCCTTAAACCTGCTACACTATCCATGTACTTCCTAACCGGCATTAGGACAGGCTGGTGTGATGCAGTGTCATT
Source organism: Crocodylus porosus (assembly GCF_001723895.1). NCBI lineage: Eukaryota > Metazoa > Chordata > Crocodylia > Crocodylidae > Crocodylus > Crocodylus porosus. The sequence goes on along the minus strand of NW_017728943.1, from coordinate 71,358,187 downwards.
CCAGGTTGACTGTGGTATAATGAAACACTAAGCGCATCTACATGAGATGCTGTAACGTGGAGTAGCCCATTCTGCTGTGTGTCAGCACAGTTTTTGCCAAGATGCACTAATGTGCAGTAGAACTAGTCTACTGTGCATTAAGTATCACAAGAAGAAAATGTTTGCCTTAGCCCATGCTAATGCACAGTAGCAAATGCGTCTTTATGTAGTACCTTGTATTAGAGGCACAAAACTTAATGCACAGTAGCAAAGGTACATTAATGCACATGTAGGTGCACCCATTGTGACATGGTGTCATGAACCCATATCACAATAACCTGATGACAGTGCAACTTAGCAAGACATTCCCCTCCCTCTTCACCAGCTCATTCCCAGCAGCTGAAGTGAAAGAGAAGCCTGTGAATGAAGTTCCATTCTCTCCATACGAGTGAATGCTGCATTATAGCCACATGGGAGGCACATGTATTACCCAAAAGAGCCACAAGCTGACTGTCACTGCTTTATGTCAATCTAGTGGCTTGTATATATCTGTCTTACCGACAGAGGCCCTAGGGCTCCTGTGGAAAAGAAAGAGGGGCCTGTGATTCTTAAGAGAACTTGCCTTCACCTTATGGTTGTTTCTAGAAACAATCATAAATATTTTGCAATAAAACAGCAACTATGGTTTTGGGGAGCCTCTTAAAATCTTTTTGGCACTAAAATAGCAAAAAAGTAAAAAGAGATGGAAGAGAAGTAGGCTCTGATTTTGGTTATACTACTGTAATGCAGGAATAATCCCTCCAAACTCGCTCTAAATTTACACTGGCACAACTGAGATCAGAATCTGGCCTAGGATGTGGACATGCCCAAATGCAATCAGTTGCATATTCTTACATTCTCACTCAACCATGCCTGCCAGCTCCAGTAGTTTGGAAATAGGATTCTTTCCAGTACTGACATACAGAGTTATATAACTATACTACATATTTTAAGTCCCATTTATGTGGCCCTTCTGTCTCTCCCCACCCCCTCCTTTCTCTCTCACTTTTCTATATTATCCATCTCTGTAGCAACTAAGCTCCATTCAATGGAATTGGCCATTCTTAGTACATTGCAGAGCAAAAGCCTCCCCAGTCTCCCCATACCATCCTTCATAGCATCCAAAAAGTAGGTTGTAGCCTACAAAAGCTCGTGACTTTCTGAGTTTGCCTCTAATGTGCCACCCTGCCCTGCCTTCTGCCTGCCTGACTTCAGAAGAACACAGTTAACTGTCAGTCTCCCCATGTGAAAGGTTTACACTACTCTTTAACACACTTGATCAAGTGGAATATTATTTCCTTGGATTTGTTCTAAATGTACCAATCATACAGTTCAGCTTCTTAGCCCTGGTTGTCATTATGGGATAGGGTAAGAAGGAAGAGTTGATTGGTTTCTCCTTTTACAATGTGAAGCAGCTCAACAAAGTCTTCCTCATCCCTCTCCTTCAGTCTCAGCTGTAAAATACTCAATGAATTGCCCATACCTGGGCCTCATGGCTCCAGTGAAACTGCGACATCATTCTCTGGAATATCATCACCTAGGAAGCAAGATTTTCAGTAAGAACTCACTACCCCCAATCAAAATGAAAAGGAACATCTAGGTACTCATCAGACTACTTGATTTGAGAGCCAACATGGAAATCTGACCCTTGTTGAGAGTGTTGAACACTGAAAATCCAGTTGTGTTATATTCTGTCCCTTCCTTCCAGTGCCAAGCACTGTCTTTCCCCTCTTTATTGATTCTGCACCTGCCCAAACTTCTTTCCACAGTTAATCCAATTGAGTTTCTTACTGCCAGTCTTTATTTTTGTCTGATTTGCTAAAAGAACAGGAAACTGGTCCGCATACTTTAATGTAGCCTACATAATCTCTTTGCTTAGCAAGTGCATGCCATTGCTCCCAGTATTCCATATTATATTGGACAAGAGCAACTTACGACAACTTCATCATAGTAACTAATCAATGAGACCTAGGTTCCTTTGGAAAAAGTTCCTTCTCCTTCCTTTCCTTTAAATGTAAAGTGTTTATTCTTCTCTAATACAACCATCCAGTAACAAATGGAAGCAGGAAGAGTTGCATCTTCCCATTCTGTACAAGAAAATTGCACCGGGACAAATACAGACAGATAGGGCATGTCTACATGTGCATTTAGGTGCTCCTAAATGTAATGCACATTAACTTAATGTACGTTAAAGTGATTTAGGCTCATGTCTACATGTGCATATGTTAACGTACATTACTGCTGTGTGAGTGGATTAACCTGGGACTAATGCTGTGTATGTACTCACTTGGGACTAACTTTAATGTGCCTTAATGTGTTTACATATGTGTTAATGAGCTTTAGCTATTTGTGCTTTTGCAGGTATCAAATTTAGGCACAAATAGCCTAAAATCACCATTTTTGAAAGTGCATTAAGGGTGCACACATGTAGATGTACACCCTTAATGTACCTTAAATTGGACTAAAGTGCCTTAAATTGACACATGTAGATACGCCCATAAGAATCACCATTGCATGTGACGTATTACACTTCAGAGATATGCCTTGCCTTTTCCCTCTCCAAAGAATTTTGAAGTGTTTCCTCTTTTACCCACAATTAGCCTCAGTGTAAGAGTATCTCTCATCCTGCTGTGATTTTTTTTTTTTTAAACAGTTGCATTTTGTTTAGCTTTGCTAATTTACACCAACCAAAAAGATGTCCTTAGCGTACCATACAAATAATTTAGGGCTTCTTGTAATCCCTGCTAAAATCAGTGGCAAGAAACTATTGACTGCGACCACAATTTGACCTGGTACTTCAGTTCGCTAAACGTAGCATGGAACAGATTGCAAGAGTGTAGATTTTCTGTTAGTGGATACAATTCCTCACCTGTCACTGCCATGCTGTAAGTCAGACATAGTGGCATTGTTCTATGTGTCTGTAGTCTGTGAAGTGCTTTAGGACTAAAGAGCCTATAGAAAAGAAACCCTTTATTATGATGGGCAGTAGCAGCAACCTAGTGTTTGCCCAATCATAATTTCAGACCTTTGAGTATTGCTGCTGCTGAGATGAGGAAATCACCCTGGTGAATATCACTTCTGTGGCACACTGTGAACCACAGACTTTTAGCTTGATGCAGCTGTGAGATCATTTTTGCTATGGGCATCACATTGTGTTGACCATTATGCTATTGATCAAAGGGAATTTTTCCTATCAGACATGTGAATTAAAGCATTTCTTGTGAGTGATGGATTTATTCTATAACAGCATGAAAAATACAGCTTTGCCCTTGCATTTTTTTTCATTAAATGTGTGGATTTTAATAGTATTGCTGCAGGATTCTACATTGATACCCTGCCATTCAAATATCCATTGGCTATAGTTTTAACATATGTCTTTGTTTTCTCCCTTGCATCTGTGTAGCTGTTGTTTAAGTACTTGGAACAATTATTTTCATTAAGAGGAAGGATGGTCTGCTAGTCAATACACCACAGGGAGACTCAAAGGATGGCCATTCAACTTCCAGTTCACCGCTGACTTTTCATAGGACCTTGGTCAAGTCCCTTAAATGTCCGTAAAATACAGACTGTTTCATATTTACTCTTATCACTTACCTGCCTTGTCTATTGAGGTGGACTGTCTTTTACTGTTAGAGACACCGGCCTGTCACAGAGAGGGGCACACTCCAGATTGGAACCTTTAGACATCACTATAACACAGTAAGCGATAATTATACAGTCTCTGCAGTAATGTGGTGTTTGATCTTTCCAGATACTGTGCACAAGGGACAAGAAGGCTGAGGGATCACAAATGGGGACTAAGAGTCAAGGTTCTGTAGCTGTTTTTTTACCTCTGCCACCAACATGTTGAGTGACCTTAGTCAAGCCATGTAAATTCTCAAGTTACCATCTGACCACTAGGAATAATAGCAAATAATGACAGACCCACTGAAAGGATTTCCATGAGGGTTAATATTTGTAAAGAACTTTGTGCTCCCCAGATGAAAGATGATTGCTACATCTGATAGCCCTCACATCATAACTGGAATCTAGCGATCTGGTTCAAACACAATCTAAGTTAGATCCTATTTCAGTTTACAGACCTAGATGGCACTTGCTCAGTTGCATTAGCAAGGTTTTAGCACTTATGTGCAGTTCACAATTCTGTTGCCCATCTACCTGAATGCCTGTGTACCTGACAAAAACAAAATAGAGAAGGATCCCTCTATCTTTGAGTCCAATAGCCTAATGAGCTCTGCTTAGGTCACTTACCCAGGAAGCAATAGAGCCAGGTTCTAGGCTCCCCTTATTCCCAGGGAGACTGAAACTACAGTTCTTCACCTTCTTGCAGAGTACTCTAACCACCAGGCCACACACTAGGCATTGCTCAGCCCCTTCTCCAGTGTCCTCTTGAAGGTGCAGCTGCCCAACTTCTATTTAATATTCATGAGATAAAATGAATGGGGAGCAGTGCACTGGGGAAGTATCTGCCTTATTTGGAGCAATGCTCCAGGCTAAAACCTAGGGCCCTCTTCCATTCAGACTATCATGTAGCTCACTGAGCCACACACCCTTTATCTTGTTCTCTTCCTTCTGGCCCCGCATACTCCCTCTCTTGGCTGCCCAGAGGATGAGCTTCGAGAAGAATGCACTGAATAACACCTAACCTGTAGCTGGGTGGCTACAGCACTCCTCTAGGAAGCATGAGATGCATATTCAAACACCCTCTGGATGGGGGAGGAGAGGAAATAAAACCTCAGTCACACTTCCTACGTATGTACCTGAAGCACAAAGCTATTGGACTAAACATGGGAGGGTATTCTCCCCAGTAGTGATGGTTTTTGGCTGAGCTGCTACTTCAAGAACTACATGTGGCCTGAGAGAGTATATAATGTATCTACCTGCTTGGTCAGAGTGCAGCCTACTGCATTGGGATGGTTGTGCATCTGTTCTGCATGTGGCATAGGACTTCAAACTGCATGTAGGTGCCAGAAAGTGGCAGTTACATAGCTGGATAAGCTCCATGTGGATGCACAAAGCGAAATACGATTTAGCCTACCTAACCTTCAGTACATCCACCTCACCTACCCCAGAGCTCTCTGCACATGTCTCTAATAATGGAACGTCTTTCCAGGGTCTGAATTGTTCTTTTAGCCTTGGCCATTTTCTCAGGCCAATGTGCTCTGCAGATCTAGATGGAAGCAGAGGAATCTTGCAGTCCCCTGGGGGATACTGCTGTTACTGCCCAGCCAGGAACAGGAAGCCCTGTCAAACTTAAAAGCACCCATTAATATGAGATTGCCAGGCCAATTAATTCTGAAGAAAGACTCAGGGGGGTTGGCTAGATTTCACACCTGCACCTTGCCTTTGCATGCATGCCCAACCAAATGACAGGTTAAGCACTCAGCAGAGTCTACTACGCTGATCCTCAAATTGTGGGTGTAAAGATGCATGACTCCTCCAGAGACATATGTGAACTGGACCTCTGACTGTATTGATTCTCAGGCAGCACTCCTCAAAGGAGCATTCCCCATGCTCACCCCAGCCTCTGCAGTGGAAGTGGAGCAAATGGAGTGGAGCCTTTAGCAACCAATTGTTCCAAGCAGTCAGAAGGAGAAAAGCAACTAATGAGGAGAATCCATCTATGCCATCCCTTTCAGCAGTCAGACAGGAGTGGGAAAACGGAGTGGAAGTATCAGGGAATGGAGAAGCAGGGAGCCATAAAATGATTGCAGAATGATGTCCTGACATGGCATCAGTAGACCCCATGGATTAGCTTTGTCCCTTGTAGAACTGCAACAAGTCGTACTTGCCCTTTCATGCCAGCAGCAAGGGCAGAACTCAGAACTTTGTGTTCCAAAACCAACACCTCACATGCTTGAGCTAAAAGAGGATCACCATTAGCACTATAGGACCAATGAGACACCATTAAGCAGTTCTGATTTCATCTAACAGAGAATAGTAATGGACATAGCTCATAGCTTGCTACTTTCATGATGGAAGGAATTAATCTCAGTATTATATCAAAAGACCTTGTTACTGAATATGTAAATATCATTGGCTGAATGTAGAATCATAAACCTGAGGCAATATTCCCAGCCAAGGATGCCACTGCTTCTCATTTAAAAGCCCATTTTATCTATTGACGTCAGCAATGTGCAGCCAATTATCAAACACAGAAACAGGCACCCCTCCTGACAACACCAAGGAGAGGTTTAATAGCCAAAGGAGTGAATGGTATTTTGGTAAATAAAATCTGCTTATTTAACAGCTTTTAAATAATGCGGGTGTATTTCCTGCTGTTAGAATCTGTTCGAGAATTTAATAAATATCATTATTAAAATCTATGCTAGGGTCCAAAACAGCAGGGAACTCAGTAATGTTATTTAAAGTGGAATTTCTTCAGCAGATTGTACTGTGTATTGCACTGTGATTTTTGGAAGAAAAATAAGATCTTCCATCTCTGTTGCCTCCCGTGATCTTTGTGACAGAGGTGGATAATCTGGCAAAGTTGAATTAGTCAGGTAAAGTTCAACCTGAGGCATCAAATGTTGGCTTCAGAAACATCTGTATTATAACAATGCTGCTCTCTCCAGTGTCCTAGGAAGAGCCCATCTGCATTCCTGACCACAATTTTGGACCAACCAAATGGTCAAGGAAGTGTCCATTCCAATTTTTTCAGGGTCTGTAATAAGACATGACAGGCTGCTTTGGGACCAGATTGACAAAAAAAAAAAAAAGCAGGAAGAATCCTATAAGCTAGTTCATTTTGATCTTTCAGTGCCTTATAAATATTCATTAACAATCTTCCAAAGACCCTGTGGGGAAGGAAGTAGCATTCACCTCTATTTACATGTGAGGAACAGGGCCAGAGGTGAACAAATTTGCCCCAAACCACAGAGAAAGTCATTGTCAGTGGAAATGGGAGAGTTTCTGGTTCTGGAATCTGTTCACATTTCTCTTTCCTCTCTGTGAGTTGCAACCAAAAAACAACTCTTCCAAGACTTTTCTTCCTACACTTGTCAGTTGTCTCCCCATTCTTCCTTATCCTCTGTACACCCCATCTCATGGTCTGATGCATTGACTGACTCCATAATTATGCCAGCTATAAAAATTGCTTGGATAGGTTCCTTGTCTTCTAATTTAAGAGTGAAGTCCTAAGTACATTTATGGCCTTGTATAAGTAACAATGATAGGGGGCACTTCCTTCAAATGGTGAGGTTTGTGTTTTGCTGCTATTATCTCTACATAATGGGTGGGGCTGATTACATTTTTAAAGGGGCCTGAAACTTCCTGTTATGAGACATTTATTTTGGGTACTTAAAACATTGCCAGGTTTAACTATATACACTCAAATTTTCCTTGCTGGGTGCCTGCCTCCAGCAGTCCTTTTTCATTTTTTCTTTTTCTTTTTTTTTCATTGCAGCCAAAATGGTTCAGCTTTTTCCAAGTAGGAGAGAATATGTTATTTTGCCAAAGTTAAAAAATCCTGATGACCTTTTCTTTGAAGAGCTCTAAATACCCCCTCATGGTTTGAAATAAGCATGGGATGTTTGGCAAGGGCCAGCCTCTGAAATCACCATGAAAACTTGCTTCCATTTGGACAGGTTTTCACCATTTAAAAAATATCACAATGCACACATACTCAGTGGAGACTGGGCACGGCTTTACAACTATACCTCTGAAGAGTCAATCTGCATTCACCATGCTCCAGCCTGGGTCTGACTAGAAATTTCCTTTCCACTGCAGTTCTGAGTTGTTTCCAACCATGCTGGGTCCAGATGCATGTCCAGGCATCAGAACTGAGAGCACTAGCATAACTAAGTGGGGGGCAAGCAGCGCACCAGCCTTAGGCACCAACTTAGGGGGCAGAGGGGTGCAAAAATAGCAGCTGCCTCCAATGTCAGCCTGCTGTCACCACTGCTGCTGCTAACACAGCTGCTGCCACTGCCCCATGCATTGTTATTGCCCAGGGCACAAAACAATGATTCTGCTCTGCTGTGCCCTCTCTGCCCCACCACTCCTAGGCATAGGCTAGGATGGGGTAGAAAGAAATGGCTTAATTTAAATGCAGAAGGAACACAAGACAGATCTGGAAGAGGATGGGGGATGTACATAGGAACAAAAAGGAGCCTGGGTTTGAAGGTTGGCATGGTTGGTGGGAGGGAAACTGAGACTAGGATTTGGGGCAGATGGAGACTTGGGATGTTTTCAGAGTCTTTCTAATTGATGAAGCTGTGTAGGGAAGTTCAATGCATTCCCCTCCCATAGCTTAAGAATAAGTCCATATTTTTCCATGGAGCATTTCTGCAACTATTCAACTAGACTTCATTTCCCATGACTTGTAACATCCTTGTGGATGTTTGAAAACAAAGTGACTTTCCCTACCCATTTAATCCTTTTCTATTTGACAAACACTGATTTGTTTGTTTGTTTGTTTCTGACAGAGTTGAAATTAACATGGCTCATTTTCATTGCTGCTCTTTTTTTTTCTTTGCACCAGCTGTGCTCTACTAATATTGTGCTGTTGCAGCCATTCAGGACTGAGCTATAGGGATAAAATGGCATCAGCTAAACTCAGCCACTGCTCTGGAGGTAGAGATAGCTGTCTCCAAGGTCAAGAGAGGAGGCAGACTCTCCAGCTGGGATCCCTCTCCATTAATCTGGAGACATTGTGACCACCAGGGTTTGAATTACCTGGGAGCTCGGGAGGCCAAATCCTCCTCTCCATAAGAGAAGAGAACCCCACTGCGGGCCGATCAACCTCCAACTCACCCCATGCCTTCTGGCTGCCACCGACGCAGACACCCCCCCGCCCCAAGAGTCAAAGTATAATTCAAACCCTGGTAACCACCCTCCTCTCACCCCGCAAAAACTGCTTCTTTTCTTAACTTAGAGTCAATCTGTTGGAAAGTAGGTCTGGACCTGATGATCTGTAAGGTCCCTTTCAGCCCCTAACAACTATGAAACTAACTACTGTGGACAAGGAAGCATTTGCTCAGTCATTGGCTTCATAGCATCCCACTTCTCACTTCCTGTCAGTGTCAGCACTTTCTCTATTTAGACCAGGGATAGTCCCCGCCCTGGCTCTCAGGCCACATCTGGCCTGCAGCAGCACAGGTTAGTACAGGGCCCAATTCTGGCATGCGGGGCTGCGTGGGGGAAGCCTAGGGCTGCAGGGCCTGATCCTGGCACGTGGGGCCAGGCAGGAGTAGACAGGACTCCAGAACCCAATTCTAGTGCCCAGGAGCAATGCAGGCGCCTGGAGCCCCAGCCTGGTGCAGGAGCTAGGTGGGACAGTGTGTAGGCAGGGCCAGATTAACCCTTTAGTGGGCCCTAGGCAAACAAACTCATGAGCCCCTACTTTTTCACTCAATATGTATAAGAAGCACAACTGGGCCCCTTCTTCACTTTGGGCCCTAGGCATGTGCTTAGTTTGCCTATGTGTTAATCCTGCCCTGTATGTGGGGCTTGGGTTCTATACAATGGGAGACTTCACCAAACTGCTCTAGTATCCTTCCCAGGACAGCTTTTAGAGAAAGGCAGTCACTGAAAAAGGGAGAGGGAGAGAGAGAGAGACTGACCTTAGCTGTGCGGAGTGTCAGAGTAACCTAGAAAGTGACTATATCGGTCTTTAGTGGCTGCAGCCTCTATAGCAGCTATCAGCTTTACAGTTTTGCTAGGATGATCATTTTTTGCTACTGTATTTCTGTAAGAAACATTCACACATTTGCCCCCTTATCCAGTGACCGTTCATTTCTGAAAAAAAAAGAAACAGGGTGTAGCAGGGCACTAAGGTGCCCTGTAAAATGGACAGCAGTACAATGGGCTCAGCTGCCAGTCACCAGGGCAGCACAGGTGCGGGTTGCCAAGACAGCCAGTCTGGTCAGCTCACTGGAAGAGGGCAGGGCCTGGCCTTTATAAACAAGCCAGGGTGAGGCCAGAGGTCAGTTCCCCTCTGGCAGTAGAAGAAGCTGGAGCTCTGCTAGAGCAGAGCAGAGCATCCTAGCCTGATGGTCTGAGCAGCGTCTGCCCAATGATGCTGGGTGGAGGAAAACCCTGGTAGCGATATGAATGGAGCTATGGATAGCCAGTCGGCTTGGAATTTATGTTATAACACAGGAGTGTGAGGTTTTTGTTTTGTGGTTGTTGTATAAGACCGGAGGACCGGGCGAGGCTGTAGGGGTGGAGGAGGCCTCATAGGAGCTCCCCAGCTGCGGGGGGGGGTTCCTAGCATCAGAGAGTGGCGCTGTGTTTTGGGGTGTCCTGGCCCCAGTGTGGGCAGCATCAGGAGGAGCTCAGTGTGGGCGCACGCAAGAAGCCCCGGTGGGCGTAAGATCCGAGAAGACGTGTCTGGGGCCAGGTAAGGCTGAGGCCGCCTGAGCCCCGTTGTGAGGAGCCCAGTAGGCATAAGAACCAAGAAGGGGGTCTGGGGACCAGGTAACGTCAAGGCCACTTGAGCCCCGGTTGGGGGTGAGAGCGCGAGGCACAGGCCCCAGCGCAGGCAATAATATAGAGGCAGGCCCACGGGGAGACAGACCCGTAAGGGCATGGGCGATTGTGGGACTCACATGCAGCCCAAAGGTCAGAGTGCACCGGGAGGTTAGACCGAGCCATGATACATCCAGGCCATGCCAAAGAGTGTAGAAAGGCAGTCTCCCTTGAACATATTAACACAAAAGACGTGGCGGGCGAGATAAAGAGGGTGCATTTAAACCGGATTTGGCACGGTAGGTAGGGGCGCTAGGGGAGGTCACGGCACCCCTAGAGGCTGTCCTGCCACACAGGGAAACAATCGCTTATAAGCTTTTACAAATGGTCACCAATATAATAGGTTACAATACTCGAGAAGCATGTTGCTTGGGCCTGAGAAAATGGCTGAAGGGAGGCAAAAGCAACAATCCCGAGTTACAGGAACATAGATCTCTGCAGGCATGAGGGATGTATTGGTGTCTCTAAAGTGTGTGAGGAAGAGGATTGGCTGTCCACAGGGGGCAGGAGACAGCAAGGCAAGGACATGTGTGCTTGAGGAGGGATACAACAATGAGTCATTTCTTCTGCTCCAGGAATATTCCTGCTTTAGTCTGCATGGTGGACATGGAGGTTGAGTAATGCCCCCCCCCCCCCGCCTTAGCCTCCACCCCACTGCATTGGGCAGGGAGAGGGAGAAAGTTACTTACATCTCCCTAAGGGGGATGGGAAGGAAGCAGCCCTATGGGAAAAGTTTGTTTCTGTTGCTGCTTGAGTACAGTAGTAGCTACTCTGCTGTTTGGTGAGGAAAGGGGCTCAAGGGAGATGCAAGCAAGGAAGAAGATGGAATGTGAAGGAAGCATAGGAAAGAAGGAATAGAAGGGGACTCAGGCAGTCATCTAGTCTAACCTCTTTCTCTATGCTTCAGTGTTTGGGGCTTCTGATCTTGATGCTTTCTGGTCTAGAGCTCTCACCTTTACATCATCAGCCAGTCAGCAGGGACCTTAGGGCTTTTTCAGGGAAAGTGGTAAGAGCAATGGCACTTTATTCTGAGTGTCAGGTCTCATGGGACCTCCTCTAGTTCAGGTGGCTAAGGCCAATGGGACAAATGCAATCTCAGTTACAGCAGAAGTCAGCGGAATGACTCTGAGTTCATGCTTCTGTGACTGAGAACAGCTCTGTTTCTATGGAGCCCCAATGCCTGGGTTCTGCTATGCCCATGTGTGCACTATAGCTGATGCCTGCATGCATAGTCACAGATTCCTCAGTCCACCGAGATAGTGTCTGTCTTGTGAAGTTCTGTGCCAAATATAGCTAAGAAGCCTTACAAATAGATTGTCTCACCTCTTTGAACTTTAAAGCTACTCGAATTATTAGTATTTATTTTATTAATTTATTGGATAAACACCAGTGAGGTTGCATGGTGGCTCTGACTCTGGATCTTTTTTTCACAACGTTCAAAGCAATTACTCCCATGAAAGCAAATGGTCCATTTAGTGAGAGGGTCTATAAGGCAGAAATGAGATCAGATTCCTGAACAGCTGTGCCCTTCTCTTGGGGGATTCTGTGACTGAAGTCTCAAGCTGACACCAGAATGTGAAAAAAGAAAGAGAACCTTGCTGAGATTTGATCCACAAACTGCAGCTGTCTGCTGCATCAGACTTTGAGCCCCAAACTTCATCTTTTCAAAATGACCCATTAATTTAAACAGCATTTGAACATGCAGGAAGATCAAATAAGAAGCGGATTTTTTTTTTGTCTGTAATAATAATAACAACAACAACTACCACCTCCCTGTTTTGTTTTTGTTTTTGTTTGTTTGTTTGTTTTAAAGCTGGATGGAAACAAAAAACTGAGACAGCTGTAAATGGGAGAAACACCCCCATCTACTTCTTGTTTTATCATAGTAAAATACATGTAAATATGAGAGTGAATGTGTGTATGCACATAGAGGAAAATGTGGCATTGTGGTTTTAGCTCCAACACCGTTGCTACCTTCAGTAATATTCTAGAGGCTCAACTTAAAAGTTTCACCTTATTTGCTGTTGTGTCATACACATATTGAATCTCCAAGTCTGGTTCAAATCCAGTGCAAAGTGGCAGTCACCCAAAACTGATGATTTACTGCTAACTTGTATGAAATAAGTTGGCAGGTGACAATTGAGCCTCTAGTGGAAAAAGCCCATCTCAAATGGCCATCAGCTCTGACATGGTACTTAAATAGGCACCAACCCATGTTGAAAGTTATACAGAAATCAGAAGAAGTTCTGAGAGACATTATGCCCCCTGGAACATATGGAGCACATGTCTAAAACACTTCTGACAGTGTAGCACAGGCTTCCCTGTGCAGTTAGCCACCTCTTTTCAAAGCTTTATCATACCCCAGGCTCCATCCTACCTGCCTGACCTAGCCAATGCCCCAAGAGGCATTGGGAGACCGTGGTCACCATGTGCAAGGACTGCCACTGTGCCTGCCTCTGCCATCCCCTCACCCTAGAGGTAGTCCCTCTGAGTCAAACATATTGCCAAGGCAGCATGAGGAAGAACACAATGTTACTGGCAATTATATATCTGTTTTGGGGCTAAGTAGAGGCTTGCAGTCTTGGGGCTGTGTAAACCTCAGCCTGGCACCTTTCCCAAGCCCCAAACTAAGACATGCAGAAATTGTTTGAAGTCACTCCAACCGTTAGATGGATTGACACACAGCTCCTTAGCAATAATCTTTCCTGAGGACACTCCCAGCTGGGATTCCTACCCTAGCTATCCAGAATTTGTGTTCACATAGGCCATGTGATGGCCTCTTAGTTGCCTGCATTTATGTGCATGTGTTCGTCTGGCAGCATCCCCACTCACAAGCTGTTTGACAAGGGCTCAGCTGCCAGGCGATGATGTGTTTAGACAGGCAGCCTGCACAGGACTGTAAATGCCATCTCTTTTGCAGGGCTTCCCTCTCCACTGTGCTACAGTGGAGCCACATATCACTTTACCTGAAGACAGCATTGTATGTTCCCATTCTACCTCTACCTCCTAAAGTTACTTCTGCAATACAGGCAAAGATGATTCAGTGCTTGGATACCTTTATTCTGGCCATCAGTGCAGGATTCAGTTGCAGCAGGTTTTAGGGAAACCTCTTTAAATTACCTGAATTTGAAATCCATCCCAAACCCTTCTGATAATCAAACCAGTGAACAGGCTTAACTTAACACATGATCCAAGCTAAAGAAGAGCAAGACACAAGGCTTACACTTTACCAAAGAAGCAAGTACATGACACCATCTGGTCCATAACAGGTGGCCAGTGTGGGCTGGATGCAAACAGCAGAATTTGTCCAATTGGTTCTGCATGGTAGACCCTTTCATTACATAGCACATGGGCAGTGAAACAAATACAAAAGAGAGATCATCTGATGGGGAAAGCGAAGAGATGGTGAGTGTGCAAGGGTCCAGAACCCGTTCAACGTCGGAAGCAAACATGTATCATTTTAATTTTTTCAGGGACTACATTTTGATGGTACTGGCAAGTCTTGCTTTTTGGGTTTTATTTTTTTGGTCTTCATTGGGCCTTTTCAGATTATCCAGTTTTCCAACTGCACCTGCTGCATTTAGTAACCAAGTTATGGCCTGTCCACTGTGAGAGAAGAAAGAGGGGCTGCTGGTAGAGGAAGCAAGAGATCAGAGACCAAGCGTATGCAGATGAAATCACTAGCTACACCTCTGCCTGCCATCAAAACTGCAGTAGATATAGGCAAGAGACTTTCATGTCCCACTCAAGAAGGATATGGCTGAAGAGTGCTGTACCCCTGTATTTTTGAGAACTACATGCTGTACCTGACTAACTTAGGACCTTTAGCCAGACTTACATTTTTCATAATACGTCAACTGCCTGCTTCCAGAATTTCAGGGCTTCCACTGCTACAGCTATAAGACATTGAGCAGATGAGGAAAATAATTGGATTTTAGCTTGGACACCTGCAATTAAGACTGTTCTTGACACTTTGTTGCACTTGTAAGTATCAGTTTGGTTTGGGTCATATAGAACAGGGGTAGTATGTGGAAATCAGTCAACATGAACTTCGTGGCTCTCGATTCCTGGGTCGACATTACCAGTCTTCCCATGTATGTTCAGTTCAGTCAAAGATGCAGCCCAGCTACCAACTCATACCATTGGCAGAAAGTAGTTTCCTCTCTCAAGAAAAATAGCTGTATTATGAGTGGATGCTAATAGTGTTCCTGTTCCCTCCATCAGCTAACTGTTGCTTGTAATCTAAAGATATAAAGAGCATCCCTATACAATACTAAGTTATACCATGCAACCATCTGCGATATTTCATTAGATGTAATATCTTATCATGGGATTTTAGGGAAAGAGGGAGTTTGCTTTCCTGTTGTACCTTAGTCAAGTGCACGATAGAATATTCATTGTACAAACTAGACACAGTACATTTTGTTAACATTTAAGTTATTCAATATTGAAACAACTTACTTAGGGATGTGGTAGATTTTCCATTGGTTGAAGTCTTTAAATGAAGATGCGTTTCTAAAACAGCTTCTACCTGACACGTTATGGGCTTGATTTAAGAATCACTTGATTAAATTCTGTGGCATGCGTTCTGCATATCATACTAGATGTTCATAACAGTCCTTTCTGGCCTTAAAATCTACAAATCTATCAACAGGATGCAGAGATTTTCAGTTACTCAAATACATACAGACATCCCAGCAGCCAAACCGTAGAAAACCACAGAACTTCCTTTGCTAAAACCACGATTGTAACTTTTTAGTGAACAAAGCAACTGTTACTTGTCTCTGGAAACAAACCAGCCCTAATCAGACCTCAATACTAGTGCAGGCAGAAGAGCTAGTTACACTAACTTGAAGATTCACTCACAATAATTTTTGTGACTGCAATGAAGCGCAAGTGAATGTTGAGCAAAAACTTCTAACCACTGATGTCATGAGATTTACCAAGGGGATTGTTTTCCAGCTCGAGAAAATATTTTGAACTCTAAGGAGAAGTCCAGTTCTGGAGTTCTATGTGACATTAAGTTTTTAAATCTCTTATCGCGTCAGTGACTCAAGGACAGTTACATACATTTGCCCAATTATAATGTGATAAAAATGAAACAGACAATGAAGATAAGATGAAATCAAAACCCTGAATCCAAGCATTCCTAAACCTTGCATAAGTTTGGACCAGATGCAAAAGCTAAATTGGGGCTCAAAACTATGAGTATCTCACAAAATGCAAAGATGTGACAAAGCCATGTAAGTTAAAGTAGCACCATCTCCAACTACAGCTCATGTCTTTTATCCCTTCAACATGGTCTTACTCTCATTCCCTCATTGACATAATTCACACACCTTATGTATTACAGTTTTCCTCGAGTTTCAACTGGATTAATTGTTCTTCACTTACCTACCTGAATAGTGTGGGATGTTGCTGGTGCAGAATGGGTGCCATATCCTACTCTGGGGATGAGAGTAATTCAATGAGAGAGACATGATCATAAATATTCGGCCACGGTCACTTCCTGCAGGGGGGCCTGTTATGTAAAACCCACTTGCATTCCTGGGCAGCTCCAATAGGTTCAGGCCAAGGGAGCACAGCTTCATATTCTGTCAGGGAGTGCTAGGGACTAAACATGTCATTTGTCTGGCTGGCCTCACCTCGCATTTACTATGCTGGTTCTGCCTACTTTGGAGAGTTGTTTAACTAGTTTCTATCTACCACCAGCTCCTGAAGACTTGTGTTCTGTTGGTATAAATTGATCCACCCTAGACTGTAAAAGGCTTTGGGATGCAACTTACATGTAAGACAATAACTCATGTAAGTCACTATATAAAAGTAGGGTATGATCAAAGAGATAGATTAGAATTCATCTTTGACTTCAGCATGGCATCTCATGAGAGACTTTAATCATCCTATTGCGGTGGCAAAACCCTTATGTATTCTTGTTCGTTCTTGTTCTTTTGCCCTAGTTTCTCTCTTCATTCTCCCCCCACTACATAGCAATCACTATCCCCTGCAGATGCTTGGATACCATCTGCCGATTGCCAAATACCAGCAGATAGTGTGTTTCTGCAGAAAAGAATTTAACCCAGTGATAGCTTGCTCTCCACCCCGTTGCTCCATTTAATACCCATGGCAGCAAATACAGCTATCTAGTGAAATTATCAGGAAGTTACTCCCATCTCACAGACCAATTGACATTTTATTTCCTTATTTCCAAGCCAGTCTTGCTTTCTGAATTTAGCACATAGGCAGCCACTACTGCCTTCCTTGCTTTGCATAACAAGGCTTCTGTGCCCTTCCAAATCCTGACTCATGACTGCCTCATGTGTTCAGTCAGCTATGGAGCACATTGCATGTACATGCCAGTGTACTTATAGAATAATTAGAATTCAAATAATAAATCAAACAAGGTGAGAGATTACAAGATACCCAATTTCTAATGTTTGCAGTCACTCTATATCAATGGCTTGCAATTTATTTATTTTATGTATGCAAGTGGAAAAATAATTTTACTGATATTTTAATAACTTTATTAGCTCAATTGCTCTATTCTTTGAGTAGTCATTGTTCAGGCTTATTCTTCCAGAATACAAATGAGGGTGCTTAGGGAAAAGCAAGCCACACAGCTTTTTAAAACTCTGAAGAACTCACTTGAATTGGAATGGTAGCTGGCTTATACATAAAATTCTTGCAGCTACTTCCACTTGCCACTAAATGCATTGGATTGTTATTGTTACTACTGCATTGTTTTATTGTAAATGCTAGCTGGCAGTGTTCTAGCCCAGGGGTTTTGAAAGGGGAAAAGATGATTGGAGGACTTGGGATTCCCTTTCCGTACTAATCAGGCCCCAGAGACCGCCCCCCCAGGTGTCCCGATTGACCCCATTGGGTCACCTGGAGGGAGATAAAAGGGGCAGTGTGGCTGACTCAGGAGAGACCAGTGAGGGATAACAAGGAAGGAGCTTCACAGAGCTAGTAAGAGCTGAGCCAGTGGGGCAGGAGCAGTGCCCCGGAAAAGCCTGAAAGAGCAGGACCTGCAGACAGCAGTGGGACCCTCAGCAGCGCGGCATGCGGCCGGCAGGAGAGGCTCCCCACTGGGCTCTAGGATCCCCTAGGACAGGTTGCAGCCAGCAGGAGAGGCTCCCCCACTCCAGGAAGGATCTGAACAGCAACCTGAGAGGCTCCCAGCTCCTCCAAGCAGAAGCCAGGCAGTGTGATGTGAGACTGGGGCTTCAGGAAGGTTAAGACCCCTAGCAAGTTGGCACAAGATCACCAGTGGTGGCTGTGTGGCAGTGTTCTAGCCTACTATGTGGGAGACCTGGGTTCAAGTCCCTGCTGAGATGACTTGGCATGACTGAGATAACAAGAAGCAAGTTTTCTTGCAGTAGAAAGGGGCCATTGTGTTTTTTCTCCCCCTCCAGGTACCAAGGTCCTATGTTTTCTTGTCATTTAACATTTCGCACCTTTTTACATTTCACCAACACGTATTGTTTGTTCTGCTGTTGTGTTTTATATTTTGTTAACCCTGTCTTTTGTCAATGATTGTAAGCATCTAACCTTTGTTGAAACCTGTCCCCTTGGGGCACTGCAGTGTCCACTATACCCTCTGATTTATGCCTGTTATGTTCCCAGTATTAAAAGGTATATGGTTAAGTCCCCACTGGTGGTCTGACTCTGCTCTGTAGGGACTCTCCTCCATCTACACCTCCCACAGCGCTTGTGCACATGCTTTGATCCCTTTAATTAGAGAGGGGGTACCTCTTGGAGTACCACCCGGGTTACAATTGTAAATGATGTTACTAAAACTGGATTCACCTTTCAGTTTCTGCTTACAAAGTAAAGTGACAAAAAAAGTTTGGGAAAACCATAATCAATCACTTTGATGTTAGAAACTAGGTTGCATACAGATGTTTACTGTGCCCAATGGCACTTTAAGCTCAATGCACCCCCGCACCAGGCACAGTGCATGCCTAGAAGAGGTATCGTTTTAGTTTGACCCAGCTCACCCAGTGTCTGTATAGATTGGGTGCTTCAGCAGGGCTTTTTGGCACTTATTATTATTATTATTACTACTGACTGAAGCAGCTATTAGATAAAAGCACCAAAAAGCTCTGCTAAAGTGCCCAGTCTAAACAGACTTTGGGTGAGCTGGGTCAACCTAAAGCGATGCCTCTTCCGGTAAAACAGTTTTTGGTTTTTATTGTATCTATCAACACCCTAGATTATTTGCTGTTTTGCATTTACTAAGTCAATGCTCAAGTTGTAAGCTCTGTAGTAAAACAGTTAAATCCAAGTGAAAATTATTTAATAATAGAATTGATAATTTAAAATAATAATACTACATAGAATATGCTTTAATTTCTAACAACTTGCAATAAAGATTGCTAAAATTTTCAGCTTTCAAAAGTTACACAAGCAACACAAAGACTAATAAACTTATGAGTAAGTTTCTTCCAAATTACATGCAACTTGTTTCTAATAGGAAGGTATAAAATCTTGGAGATTCTATGCTTGCATTTGGACACCATAAAAATAAAAATATGAATGTTAATTCGGCTCTTTTCACACCATGCACATGCACGTCACTATTTTCCAGGAATGGTCACGTTTTCATAATATGTAAAAGGAGAAACATAACCCTGTAAAATTGCTTAGTAAAATATACTAAGGCATTTGAACACTGAAAAAGAATCAAACATTTGTTGTTATTACTAACAGATAATGAGCCAGGTAATATTCCTCTCCCATGTAATTACTGCAATCAATGAAGTTACTGAGCTACTTACTCACCCAGGATGAGTCTACATCTGCATGACAGACTGGGGTGGCCAACTTGCAGCACACATGCTATAAATGGCACAGGAAGATGCCCTGTTTGGCCTGAGACAGATCAGGGAGGGAACAAGGAGTAGAGCAGCAGACTGGATAGTAGGCAGGGCTTAACTTGTAGCATGCCTGACAACAAAGTTTACCACCAGTTAAGGACTAAAGTTGACCCTAGCACAGGGGTGATCAAAATAGCTTACGGGTCAAATCTGGGCTGCCGAAGGATTTTTTGCAGCCTGAAGTGAACCCCCAAGTTCTGCCTGGATCTGGCGCAGGGAGCAGCCCAGGCTGTGGCATGTACAGCTGGTCCCACTGCCCCTGGGCATGCAGCAGGGGTGGGGTGGCGCAGCAGCCAGACTTGCTTCCCAACAGCTGCCAGTCTCTGCTGCCACTTGCTGCCAAATCTGGCCCTGCTGTCTGGGTACCTCAGCCCATCTGCCCTGCACCCACCACTGGGGTGCTAGACAGAGTGGGCAGGCAGGAATGGGCAGCCAGGGCCAAGAATAGGATCATGATTGTGGGGCAATGACAGCATGGAGCTGGGGCCCAGGGCAGAGCCATGATCTGCTGACTGCACATCTCTGCAATGGGTACCAGTTCCATGGGTAGGGGAGAGCAGGGAGTGAATCATGGCTCTACCCTGGACCTCAGCCCCATGCTGTCATAGCCTTGCAATCCTGACCCAAGCCCTGGCCATGCCTGCCCAGATGCCACTCCCGCACACACACAGCACCATCCCATCTGTGCATCCTGCCCATGCGGGCCCCAGGCCAGTCTCCATGGAGCCCCTGGGATTGCTGGGCAGTAACAGCACGGGGATGGGGCCCAGGGCCAAGCTGTGATCTGCTCCCCATATGACCCTGCCCACAGGCCCAGTGCCCATCACGGGAACATGCAGGGAGTGGATCACGGCTCTGCCCTGGGTCCCAGTCCCATATTGTCACTTGCCTGGCAATCCTGATCCTTGCCCTCAGTGCCCATCCAGCTCCCAGATGCTGCTCCTTACCCGCCTGCAGCCCTATCCCACCTGAGCAGGCACGGGGCAGACCTGCTTACGGAGTTTTGGTGAGGTGTTGCAGGGAGGAGAGTGCTGACCTGGCACATGACAATTCACCAAAAATCCATAAGTGGCCCTCTGGCCCAAATAATTGCCCACCCCTGCTCTAATGCATACCAAAATTTCAGCTATGATTAAGCATCCTAACACTTGGCTCTGCTAGGGGAACTTTCATTTTAGAAATCCAAGGTTAACCTACTGAAATTTCAGAAAGAGGCAGAACTCGCGTCAAGATCTTTTTCAAACAAGACTGCCATCTTGTAACGCCCATTACTCCTCTCTCAGGCCTCTCTGTTACAGATAAGACACGTTTGCTTGTTTAGCAGATAATACTATTTCTCTGCACGTCCAAGTTATTTTTGTTTTCCAGGGACAAACTAAGCAGAATGAGTATAAAAATGAGGATTTTCCCTAGCCCCAAATGCAGAGCTGAAAGGAGAATACAAGAGTTAATCCACTAATCATTATCTTTAAGCATCTTACAATTTAGAAACATTTTTATGAAGCCACGGACATAATTTTCTGTCTGAAAAAAAACCCAACTGAAGATGAGTTGCATTTAATTGCAACTATAAAAAAAGGCCTTTTGAGAGAAATACTGGCTGTTCTAGAATATAAAGTAATATGAATACACACACTTGGTTATTACAAGGTACTAGTGGGGATTTTGCAAGTTGTTTTTTAGTAGCTTTTGTGAATGCAGGAAAGTGGCAACTCTAAAAGCTGAAGTCCTATATTTATCCCCATAAACAAATGCTTCACAGACAGTAACTGCGGGGCAGTCTTGCCTGAGAAAGCCCTGTGCACTTCAACTCTGACACTCAGGGACCATCCCATTGAAAAGAGAAGAACTAGTCAATCCTCATACACATTTGGTCTGAGCTTCTTCACTAACCTGGTTGCCCAATGTGGCTGTTTCTGAGATGACTGCAGAGAAGCTCCACTCTGCGAAACCGATTTTTCCAAAGTGGTAATGGGGAAAAGTTAACACAGATTACTAATGAACAAAAACTGTTGCCCTACGTTGATAACAATTAGTTCCTATTGGAGAACATCTTTACACTGCCCATCAAAAGATTCATATTCTATTTTCTGTTATTCATTCTCCAGCCCATCACATATCTGTGTTTACATCAACACACACACACACACACACACACAACTCCCTTTCAAAACCATGTTAAAACAGAAACCTATCACCGTTTGAGAGAGCAATCTCAGAGACACATTTTTGGGGAAAAAAGCGTTCATTCCAAATGCATTACTTTTCAAATAGCATCTTCACATTTGAAGCAGCAGAGACTTCTGCGCTCCCAGTAAGGATGGCTCATTGATTTTATGCAAAGGAAATTTAAAACTGACAATAAAACATTTTTGCAATTATCAACCTGTCATTTAGTTATTTCTCACTTTCACTTCCTCACCTGTTAGCAACAGAAAGAATTCCAGCCAACTGTCTTCTGATAAGAAGTCTCTTCATAACACCTACTGAATGCATTTTTAACTGGTCTGTAACTATACAGAGTTTTAAAATTTTCATGCAGCCTTTTCCATCTACAGGCTGATTTTCATTGCAGTTGATGCCCAAGCTGTATACACACATGGCAACTAGACCTGCTGGCAGCTGCTGCTCATGCCAGCCAAGCAGCACGATGAGTGTGTGCTGATGTGTGAAGAGAGGGCACTGCACTGATCAAAATATAATTCTTGAGTTATTTTTAACACAGCATTACAAATAGCTGGAGTAGAAGCATTTCTGTCTTCCCCCATCAGGTTCCCACCTTGAAAGAACAAGGAGAGCCTGATAGATCTTACATCACTCATCTCAAACAGTTTGGAAACAGATTGCAGAGCACTAGCCACCACAGATGAATCTACACAGCAGACAGCACCTAAAAACTTAGCACGTTTAGCTTTGTTTAGAAGTGTCATGCTACCCCTACCATGACAGAGTACATTAATGTACTGGTCTCAACCAAGGAAGAAACACCGTCTCTGTATAACCTTCTTCCCACATCACTACCCTCATCAAAAGTCCGCCTGCAGCATGAGGGGAAAAAAACCCCCTGTGAATTAAAGCAGCAGCTTTTCCCCAGCAACTTTCATGTTTGAATTACTTTCTCCTTCCATCAGTCCTGCACTGAACCTCCCCTTAAGAATTCCAGATCCAGAAAGGGAGCCACTGGCCTCAGGTCTCATACAAGTTATGCCAAGAAGGGCCTCCAGTTCAGTTTCTCCTAAAGTCTCTTCAGTATGTCTACCAGGGCTGCGTGAAATTTTGCCAGCAGTTTCATTTCAAGCTCAAAACAGCAAAATCAAAATGAAACAGAGAGCTTCAAAACAGCCTCAAAATGAAACGAGGCAATTTGAAACATTTAGAAATTTTCGAAACGTTTTGAGTTTCGAAGCTCAGGCTGCAGGGAAAAAGAAACTACGGTGAGAGGAAGGGGGGGGGAATGGGGCGGGGGGGGAAAGGAGTGCTCTCATTATTGACTGCATAGCTGACCACTGACTGTGATCCTTCCCTGAGGGCCCTTCCAATCCCAGTGCTCTGGGAGAGGGATGGAAAAACCACATAAAAAGCAGCATTGTTTTGCACATTAGCAGCTGGAAGTGCAGGGCCCCAGAACCCAGACTCCCCCTGCACCTATCTCCTTGACAGCTGGCAGACTTCATGGCTGCAGCAGGGGCTAACAGGCCTGCAGCTTTCACCCTGCTGCACCTTAAACACACAGTGTCACCTATGTCACAAGTTTTGCTTGTCCACAGCTTAAGGTCCAGTTTCTCTGAAACCCCTGCACCTATCTCCTTGAAACTTGGCAGGCTAGATGCCCTCAGAAGGGGCTACCATTCCTGCATGTTTCATCCAAATCAGGCTATAAATGACAAAGTTATAGGCTGTTTTGGGCTTCCCCATTATAGCCTATGGGTGAAACAGCAAAACAACATTGAAACAGTGCGCATGAAACAAAACGGAACAGTGGTTTCGAATCTAAATGAAGTTCTAAACGACATGCTGTTCCATCGAAATGCAAGTCAAAGTGGAACAGTGCTGTTTTGCACAACCCTAATGTCTATCTTGATGGCCACACAACTGCACTCAAACTCCAGGAAATATCACATTTCTTGTTACTTGCATACCATTACCCTCTTAATTATGTAGCTCTTTAGCAAAAATTAAACTGACACTGGTCCATTATACCTGTGGGGGCAGAGGGAAGGAGGGCTAATTAAATTATCTTCTTGCCTTGGTAAGAGCTAATCAGCAGTTCTTATGGTAAATGCTGATAAGGCATGAAACACTGGAAAGGCAACAACTGAAGAGCACAGGAATAATGAGATATTTAGCAATATTTTCAGATAGACTTATGCCCACAAGTCCACTGCCACTTATTAACAAGAGCAGAACACTGGTAGCTCAGGCTTTCATAGGATGGAAAGGGAATTTGAATACTCAAGTCACCATGCCTAAAAGACAGGCATCAACTGTGGTTATTGTAAAATGATACTTGTAATGTTTTATGGCTCTGAGTCCCAACAAGCACTTTGAAAAATAAGCAAGAATCTCAGAACAGTAACAATGTGCATTTTGATGCTAACCAAATGCATGACTACGAAGCCCCTCTTAATTTTCCAGACATCTTTTCTGAATTACCTTGCCTTGGCCCGTTTAGTATTATTTGCAGTTCACCTACATTTTAGATAAAAAGTTTAGATATTATAGACCTAGTTTACAGAAAGCTGAAGCCTATGGTCTGATTGTGCACCTTGTCCATCCTCACTTTAAGAAATGTACTAGCAGTCCCTTCCCCACCCTCAAACTTTGGGACTTATTTTTCTAATGTGCAGAAATCATCCACATCTTTCCTTCCCTACCAACGCTTCAGTTCAAAGATACGGGAAATAGTCAACAGGACTGCCTGAAGGACAGAGTAAAAACAGAATCTCTTTAATCAGTTTACGTGGTTGCAGTATTGTCACTTGGCACATGAAACAAAATTATGAACATAGCAGGTAGTTAATATCTGAGAACAGGCTGCATTGCAGATTATGGTTAGGATTATTTAACCAAGTTGAGTTTTCAAGCCTGTTAGCTTTGTACACGTGCCTTTTGCAAACTCAGTGAAAACTCACTAGTTGTTCCATTGCTGTGTTCTAAAACCATAAATAAACTTTCATTGACATTTTGCTCATAGGCAGACTGCTTTAGCATCCAAAAATCGGCTCTGACCACACATTGTATTGCATTACTTTTCCTTGACAAGTTACTCCATTAAGACATACTTTATTCAGCACAATCCTGGCAGACACTGTTCATTACTACAGCTGGACAAGTTATGAACAACATGATTTATTCAGTAAGTTTAGGCGCTCTCTGTTCAGGAACTGCCACAACAGATCATGAATCTGTTGTTTGAAGAAATCCACAGAGAATGAATTCACCCCTGAATTAAATAGCTTGGAGAATGTATGCGAGCTTTTAAGTCTCATTTTGAGGCACTAAGTGGCAGCTATGCTTTGGAAGGGCTGGTTGCACGGGGGTGAATTTCATCCAGTAGTAATTCGTGCACTGTAGCTTAGTGCATTAGGTGTTGGAGCTGCTGATTAGAAATGAGTTGTATTGTTTCTCACCTGGATCATCAAAATCCTTAATCAATTTTCAGGTGATAATATCAACAATTCCAAATGTGGATTTAAGCTTTAAACATTTAATTTTAACTTAACTTTACCATTTCAACCAGTAATTCACTAAGAGTAATTCACTTAGTCATCTGCTAGAAGTTCACTGAGAACAAAACATAAAGGAGGAGACATAACCAAAATAAGTTAAAAAATCGGAAATGAATATTATAATTTAAGACTGTAGTATCTGCCCAGTACTGTGGTATCCGATTACTGCTTGTATTGGGTATCAAGAAAACTTGTACAACTGCTCATAACTCTTCTGCATAACATGTACTGGACTTGCACAGCAGTCAAAAAATTTGGCTTAAACAAAAAGAACATCTTCAAAACAAACATGGCCTCCTTCAGATTAAGTATTGGGGGTACAGGTAAAAAGCCAAATTATTAACAGAGCTGATGATTCACCCCCTCACCACCCATGGTAAATATTATAGCACTTGAAGTTTACATACCATTTCCACACCCTAGTCCCTTCATGCATTTGATATACTTACCAAAGTATTGCTTGTACCTTAAATACTCAAAGTTCCAGTGTTTTTACTTAACATTCAATATTAAAGATGCATTAAAACAGAAACTATTTTAGGTAATGCAAGATTTACTTATATTAAGGGTTACATAGTACAAAGATTTAATATTAAACAGTACTAGAAGCATTCAGCTGTAATACTGACAGGGAAGAGGAATGAAGAATCCTCCAGAATCTTGTTCTCTGAACATTTAGATTAAATATGATCCAATTTAAAAGTTAAAAAAAAAGAAGACTAAAAGCAAGTGTCGTTTAATGTATTTTAATAGCAAACTTACAGGAACAGCACAGAAGACAGACAACATTAAAAACATGTACTTGCATGTAGGACAACTCAGTTAGAAAAGTATAGTGAATGGATGGAATCTACTGTATGATAAAAATGCTACAAACACCATTTAGTTGCCATCAATAAGAAATTTACTTGTTTAAAAAAATCCAAATGCTGGCATTGTCCAGAAAAATTTGCAGGTTTATTTATAATTGTTATAAAGTTGAATTGTTGAAACTTGTTCACTGAAACATTTTTGACTGCATTAATGCTTTATGTCCCCGCATTTATATTAAAAATCCACACACAAATGAAAATGAGAAAAAAAACCCAAAACAAAACAAAACAGAACTTGCCAATACCCGATTCTGTCCCCTATTTTTCCATTTGCAACCATATACTTAGGTACCTTTTAACCCCATGGAAAAAATATCTAACGTTCATTACTACCAATAAACAGGAAGAAGAGATTTTTTGTGTGTTGAGAATGATAAGCCCATCATAGTGGATTTTAAGCACGCTCTCCACGTATGCGACGTGCTAGCTGGATATCTTTTGGCATGATTGTGACACGTTTGGCATGGATAGCACACAGGTTGGTATCTTCAAACAAGCCAACCAAGTAGGCTTCACTTGCCTCCTATTAAAGGAGAAAAAAAAAAAAAGAAAAAAAAGTTAGGAGTGGTTTTACATACAGGACACCACAGTGCCCAGAGCAGAACCCCAATAACCTCAGTGTAATTTCCCTATGCCTGAAGAAGGGTGTTTGTTCTTGAAAGCTTGTAAAGAACATTTTTTCCAAGTATCTAGTTGGTCTAAAAAAAACTATCACATTTACCCAAAGAACTTTTCTGCCTATAACTTCAGTGTAAGCATTTATCTTTAGTCTATGTACCTAGTTTTGTATTTTTTTAAAACAGTAGAAGAATCTCTAACTAACTCTTTTCTAAAGACTACCAGCATATAGTCCATTTATTTTAGTTGATGACATTTTCTGCATCTTGGCCCCCCAAAAAAGGCCCTTCCTACATTACAGGGCTGTTGCCACCTTACCTACAGCAGCAGAGCCCCCTATTGTTGGTGCAGTGTATACTGGCAGGAGTTTTTCCAGTCATTAGTTACACCAGCTCTCATAGACAGTAGCAGCTTTGCCAGAACTGCATCTGCATCAGAGCTTCACTAGTATGGCTATATCTGCTCATCAAAACATCCCTAGCTGACAAAGAAATGCTAGCAGACTTCTGTAACGAAGTTTAAGCCAGTGATACACTATTGTTATTGAATGGTAATGCCCTCTGAAGAGAATTACAGAAAGATTCTGATAGTACCCACATGAATAAATAAAAAGGTGATATTCGATTATTAAAATACTCTCAGAATCTCTCTCTCCTTTAAAGAAACAAGACCCAGCAAATCCCACCATTATACAAGAATCAGCAGCAGTTTTATTGGCAAGAATTTATGTTGCTTAAGGTTAGCAATCATTTAGGTATAACAAATAATTTTCAGGTTACATCCTACTACTACAGAAAGTGTGTACATAAAACTTTCTAACTATAGAAACTGCTAAGCAAACCTGGTAGGTTGCATAAGGTTTTTCCAGACTCTGTAAACTTAATGTCAACTTGTTTTAAAGCAGAGTATTTGTAAATAGAATGATCAGACAAGACACTGTAGCAAAAAGGGTATCTGAGAGCCAAAAGAAAAAAAATAGACCAAGATTTTCACACAGCATTGAAACATATTAGCCTGAATCAAAACAGGGCTTCCTGAGCCAATTAGGAAGAGTCAAACTGGGGGGAGAGGGGGATGGCAGGGGAAGGTCGCAGCTTTTGGCTGTCAAGACATACCCTCTAGGCTGACTACAATTTCTAGCCTGAAACTCGGACAAGTCTACACTCTAGATTTCTACTGGTAAAGCTGTGAGCCAGCAGCATGAACAGGCAAGGACCCCTGACCAACACAGATGTTTGCGTAGGCAGTTATAATGACAACACTGCTCTTTCATCAGTATAGTTTCCACTCTCCCCCCCACAAACACCAATTTGTGAGGGGGTGGCTTTACTGTACTGATAAGTGCAACTTTGCCAGTTTAGCTATATCCACATTATGAATACTTTTACTAGTAAAGATTACCAGCAATCTGCCCCAGCATGAACATGGGGAGTCTGTCCAAATTAGTCTTTGCAGACGTATTAGCTATCTTCAGTTACTATTGAAATCAATTCATTCAAGGTAAAAAGATTCATACAGACAAGCCACAGAGCTCAAAAGCTCTCCTACTTACTATCACTGATTGAGAACACTAGTTAGAGGACTTAAAAAGCCAAAGGCTATGAGCTGGGGAAAATGTATAGATGCTCAACTTTAAATTATGTGTACTTCCACTGAAATCAGTCATTAAGAGTAAGTATATGCTAAAGGAGTTGCAGGACCTCATACCATATATTTTTGCTTTAAAAATGCACACATTAATTAAGCAAAGGACAACTTGACACAAGAAAAAAAAAGTGGCTATACACTGGGCACAAACAAGTTTCAACTGGAAATTAGGAGTTTTCTAACCTTCAAAAGCAGTGAGGTACTGGAATAGCCTTTTGGTAGGTTTTGGTGTCCTCTACTCCTAACTACTTTTAAGATAAAGCTATATCATTTTGAGAGAGAATGTATGATGCAGTTGCCTTAGACAGTCCCCTCTAATACCATATTCTGGGTTTAAAGACAAACACCACCACCCACCCAAACATGTTTGATCCTGCAAATGTTTATCATGAGAAATTCTACTCAACTGATCTTTAGTCAGAAAAGTAGTGTATTTTTCAAAATGACAAGTGGACAGGATCGCAGCATTGAATATAGTAGTCACAACTGGATAAAGTCGCTAAGTTGCAATCATTTTATCTATGTCGTTTTCTTGACTAAATGTGATGCGATTAAGAAAAAAAGCAGTATTTAAGTTACTCTAAAAAAATTAAAGATCAGAATCAATAAGCAGCCACCAGTACTGCACAGGAACATACTCAGCATACGGCACAACTCAAACAACAGACCTGCAATCACACTGTTATAACCACTATATTGCACACAAGCCTCCGTTTCCTAAATGCATTATAAGAAATTTTGTATCAGAACTGGAGGTTTCTTTTAAGCAAAGGTCTCAAGGGAAAACACCACACAGAAAAAAACTTTGCTTGTGCATGAATACAAATACACCAATATTCCACACACAAATTCCTCGTCTTTCATAAATGTTAGCTCCAATAAAGTTTAAGCAGGAGCGAAGAAACGACAGCTTTATCTTAAAGCTCTACTAAATACAAATACAACACAAGTGAAAAAGGAGATTTCTGAGAGAACTTTAAGAAAGCATTCATGGCATTTTTAAGGAGTTGTTGCCATATCAGAGTGGATTATTTTATCCTAATTACAGATTAATTTCATGATATGGCATTAATTGCTCTGGACAAGTAGAACACAGGCAGTATCAACTCACCTAGAATTGATGTATGCCTAATTCTGGAGTCCACCAATCAAGTGAAATTTTAACTAACCATAGAAACAGCCTGGCCAATTGCATGAGTATAAGCAACTGACCTATCACGTTCTCTCTCACACAGTAACAAAGAACAGCATGCCACTATCTGTGACTGCACTAAGAAAAATATTCTTTACAGTTCTTACATTATCTGTGTTTTATCCCAAGACTAAAAAAGACGTCCTATAGAAAAGTTAGAAATTAAGTTGTGTGTTTATTTATAGTAATGTCTCAACAGTACCATCCTGTTTCTGATTTGTTGTTTCCTTTGTAAAGCTCTTCTCCAGCATTTAAAACAAGTAAACATTTTGCTTACAGCTCAATTCTAGCATTCAAGGGTCTCTACAGAAATGAATTGCAAAAAAATAAACAAACAAATTAAAAAATCATAGGTATGCTAGGGATGGTCCCTTAGTCCCTGGTAATTCTTTGGTCATTTGCATGGGAAAGATCAGATAACTCATTTTGCTTAAGCAGCATCCTAATTCTGAAGAGTTGTAACTAACAAAAAGGGACGTCAAGTAACCACTTTCTAAACATAAAAACACAGAGGCATACACGTTAAGTCTGAGTAACAACCGCCTTCAGCTAGACAAGCTCCTCTATACGTAAGAGATTCTTTTAAATCAGGCCTAAGAAAATGGCCTTCTTTTAACTCTTACCTGCAAAGCACCAATAGCAGCGCTCTGGAAGCGCAGATCTGTTTTGAAGTCCTGAGCAATTTCACGCACCAGACGCTGGAAGGGAAGTTTGCGGATCAAAAGTTCAGTAGACTTTTGATAACGTCTGATTTCACGGAGGGCCACAGTACCCGGCCTTTAATTAAGAGAAAGACAAGCAATGAATATGAACAAGTATCACACTTCAACAGATCAAGTGAAGCAATTCTTCCCCTCTATTTGGTACTGATGAGGCCACATCTAGAGTACTGGGTCCAATTTTGGGCCCCCCACTACAGAAAGGATGTGGACAAATTGGACACAGTCCAGTGGAGGGCAATGAAAATGGTTAGGGGCCTGGGGGGACATGACTTCTGAGAAGAGGCTGAGGAAAGACTGGGCTTATATAGGCTTAAAAGGAGGGAAGCAGGAGGGGGGCATTTAATGGCACCCTTCAACTACCTGAAGGGTGGTCACAAAGAAGATGGAGATAAACTGTTCTCAGTAGTGGCAGATAACAGAACAAAGAGCAATGGTCTCAAGTTGCAGCAAGGGAAGTTTAGGTTAAACATTAGGAAAAACTCTCCAACTAGGAGAGCAGTAAAGCACTGGAATAGGTTACCCAGGGAGGTTGTGGAGTCTCCATCCTTGGAAGTTTTTAAGACCCAGCTAGACAAAGCCTTGGCTGGGATGATTTAGTTGGGGATGGTCCTGCTTTGAGCAGGGGGTTGAACTAGATAACTGCTGGGGTTCCTTCCAACTCTCACTTTCTATAATTCTATAGTTGAATTATTCAATATTCTTAACTCAAGTAGGAACTGCTCCGTTTTGGCTAGAAGCATCCTAATATTTAGAATATGCAACTTCACTTACAAATAAAGGGCCTGACCTCACCACTGATTTGTTCGGAACTTCTACTGCACTCAGACATCCCACATGTGGAAAAATGGCAAGAGTGGGCCCTCAAAAGCCTTGTCTTCACTAGGAAAAAGGTGCATAACATGTTAATTAACACATGTTAGCTGATGTGTGTTAAAGTCTTAGTGTAGACAAGGCATGCTATAATGTAACAAAGTCACCTGGTCCAGTCATACCATAAGTTCCCCCTAGGGTTTTGTGTCACCAGCTAATATACCCTTAAAAATTAAAAATATACCCTCTCCCCTTAAGACACGGCCAACACAGAATCATAAAACTAACAGTGAAAAAATACAGCAGCTCCCATTATAGTTTTATCCCAAGAACGTAAAAGTTTGTTTTGTTTCTTTTAAACTAGTGTTGTGTGTCTTCAAAACCAAACTTCTAACATTACTGGCATCTTTTTTGCAAACACAGTGTATCCTCAGTATCAGTACTGTGAATATGTCATTGTGAACATTTGGGAAATCCTCTGTAAGCCACTTGCTGAAGTTTGCATCTTTTAGTCCCATCCACATTATCTAAAGAACTACCTTGGGGCCAGAAATTCTGTGTCAAACTGGGTTTGTCCTTGTAGCATTTCAAAAATGGTCCTCAGAGCAGGACCATCCCCAGCTATATCATCTAAGGCCTAGGCAGACAAAGCCTTGGCTGGGGTGATAGTTGGGGACAGTGCTGCTTTGAGCAGGGGGTTGGATTAGATGACCTCCTGAGGTCCCTTCCAACACTCATTTTCCTACAATTCTATGACATAAATAAGTTAATTTTTTCCAGAGGTCTTGCTGCTCCCAAGAGGGATTTTTGATAACGAGCAATTGTGCATAGAGATGAACAATCATAGATTAAAACACTTCCACCCAGAAGGACCCTTGCACAATGAAGAGTTTACTTCTCGACAAGGGTCAACAAGAGATTTGCCTCTAATTCTCGCTTATTACCTCCTCCACACAAGTCTTTTATTTTACCTTACCCAAGTAAAATTATTTGTAGTTCCAGGCCCTGCTTATGTATAGACATCTCCTGCCCTCTAATGGCAGATTGCTCTAACTACACCCTCAGCTCATTAAAACAGCAAAATACACGCCGAGGCCAGAATTGGACCAGTTGAAGTAAATTAAAAAAACAAAATCAGTTCTACACATTCAAGTTTGGAAGGGTTCCATTCAAGTAGGATATTGAAATTAATTAAAAGCCCAATCCCCAAGCTCCAGGTATGGTTGGATGCCAATTAATCTGTGCTTAAATGATGTCACAAGCATAAAAACTGAATTTCAAAATTAATTATCCGCCCCCTAAAACGCATGGGGTCTCAGGGTGGGTACATGGAGGCAGTGGGGCCAACAATGGGTTTGCAATCAACACCAGAAGTCACTCAAAATCAGGTGAGGCAATAGCAAAAGCTGGACTAATACAATCCCAGTGAGGATTTTGAAAGGAAGCCCCCCAAAAGAAAAAAAAAAGAAAGAAGTCCGACTCTGACTGATGCTGCCAATACACTACGAGGAGGTTGGATTGGCAGCCTTTTGTCCCTAGCCATTGCTGTACCTGTAGCGATGAGGTTTCTTGACCCCGCCAGTAGAGGGCGCGCTCTTGCGAGCTGCTTTTGTAGCGAGCTGCTTCCTAGGTGCCTTCCCGCCGGTGGATTTACGGGCAGTTTGCTTGGTACGAGCCATGTTCCCGCAAACTTCTCTTCCTCACACCTACCGGTCACACACGCATGCACAAGAAAAGAAGCCAGCAGCCAGCGATCAGGCGCTGCAACCCAGTCGCCCTGGCTTGCTGGAGAGTCTCCTGTTTGGGGTGCCCCCAAAAGCTCCCGTGTCTCCACAGCAGCAGCAGCAGCCGCCCCCAGCCAGCACGACCCTGCCAGGATGACAAGGAGCTGAGGAGGCCCCGCACTCTGCCTGCACATGGGACTCCTGAGGGCGCACAGTGGAGACACCAGCACTAAGCCATTCCCCTCCCCGCCCCCACCCATCTGACTGCCTTGGGGGGATGGGAAGGAGACCCCCACTTTAGCTGAGCCCTCCCAAGAAGCCCAGAGCAGCAGCTGCCCCTCCTGCCAGTGTCAGCCGGAGCAGCACAGCGCTGCCCCCTTGCTACTGTCAATCCTCCTCCCTGGCTGCCAGCACCCCAGGGGGGTAGGAAGGGTGGGGGGCAGGGGCACAGCACCAATATGGCTCTGCTCCCAAGCCAGTGGGATACCCATGCCCTCCTCACCATTGCTCCCGGGCAGCTGCAGCCAGTGCAGTCTCACCAGCAGCAAACTTTATTATTTAAAGGGG
>NW_017728943.1:71307364-71324367 GCF_001723895.1 Crocodylus porosus | reverse complement strand
GCCGCCGCGCCCCGCCCCCGCCGCCCGCTGCCCAATGGCGCACAATGGAGGGAAGGCGCGGCCACGCCTCCCCGCGCGCGGGCGCTGTGTGTACAAACACAAAAGACACGCCGCGCGCCCCGAGCCGCCCAGCGCCGTGGAGTGCCGGGGAATTCCCTCCCCCCGGCGCCCGGCAGTTGGTGGCGCCCAACCGCTGGGGCCCCGCGCGCGGGGTGACCAACGGCTGCCCCCACCTGTACCAGCCCTTCCCCTCCCGGCCTGGCAGCAGAGAGGTCCGGTAGCCTGTGGCACTGTGGCTGGGCTCCTGCCCCCCGTGGAAGTCAGTGGAGCTGGATCCACCGAGCTTAATGGGAGGACAGCCCCCACCGCATGGGTAGTGAGGTTCTCCATGAGCTTGCCCCAGAGGTTATGGCAGGGGTTAGCCAAAAGGTGGTGCCAAAAAAAGTGCAACCTCATTTGTAAGATGTCACTGTGCCAGGGCCAGATGTCAATGAAGCTGCGAGGGGCCTGATTAGGGCGGCCATCATAGAGGGCATTGCAGTTCTCTGCTACTCTGTCCTCTGTGGATACAAAACCCGATGCCTTTATGTCTTCTGTTCTCTTCTCTTGAAGAGAAAAATAGAGGACATACAGGCATCCGGTTTTGTATCAATGGAAGACAACCCAACTGTCCTCTGTGATGGCCACCCTAGTCTCCATCCTTGTTGTGGCAGCACAGCTCTCTTCTCTTCCCAGTGGTGTACTGTGGTCTCCGGTGCCCAGAGGCCAATGCTTGATTTGCACCCCCTGGAAGTGGATGATCACCAAGCCAACAGGGCGGGGGCCCTGGCAACTGATCACTAAGCCTGAAAACGACGGCAGTGAAACCGCAAGTGCCGCCAGGGGACCGAATACCCCCTGGAGGGCCTGGCTGATGCACTCCCTGCCCAGGCCAGCACCCAGGAACACGGCCCCCCCTCACCCCTGCCATCAGTACGCTACTGCCCCATTCCCCACCATCTACCTTGAGGCGTGCATACCAAGCAAAATGCCAGGGGTTGCCTACCCCTGGGTTATAGTGACGTGATGTGATGTGGCCATTGCTGGTGCCTTGTAGGGCACTGATGCCCAGCACAGTTCACAGTGACTCCCAAGTCGGGTTGCCAACTCTGTTGGAATTTATGCCAGGAGGTTTCCAGACCACCAGCGTGCCCGCAACAGTGCGAGTGTGTCCATGTGCTTGCATATAGCAGTTACAATTACAATGTGTAGACTCTATGTCAGGAAGGCATGTGACTAGGACATTTAAAAAACCCACTGGACTGCTGCATGAAATCAGATTCAACATTTCATATTTCTTTAATGAATGCCCTATCTTTTATCTCCAAAGTGACTCTCAGCAGTCTCCTGGCAATTTACATCTAATTCCTAGAGACTCCAGGGCAATTCTGGAGGGTTGGCAACCCTACTCCCAAACTACTAAAGATGCTTTGGGCATCTTATGTTCCCCTGCCCAAGCACATGGGCAAACTTCAGCCACAGAGGAAGGAGCCTCAGGGACTGAATTGTCCTTGATGCCACCACAGCTGGAGGGTATGCAAAGTTGGACGGCTGCTTCAGTAGTCCTTCTAAAGGGAATATTTGAGGAAGATTGTATGCAAGTCTATCAAATGGGCCCAACTCTGAAGTCAATCCCAAATCAGCTGTTTCAGGGGAGTCACATATCTGGCCTGCGGACCAGATCTGGCCCATGGATCTGTCTCCCCCAAGCCAAGGAATTGAGTTATGCAGCTGGTGGACTTGTATCCTGGTTCTGGCTGCAGTGGTGGGACATCCCATGGTACCTTAGTGAGACTTAAGGCTCAGCACTTTAGTGAGACTTAAGGCTGTAGCAGCACCATGGGCAGATCCCTGCCACTGTAGTCAAAGCCAGTGCAACCCATGGGCATCTAGAAAGCAGGGAATGCAGCCCTCCAAGTAACTTGAGTTTTTACTGAAAACATGAGACACATTTAAAAGACCCTCAAAGATCATCCACACTGAAAGGGTCATCTCGCTTTCTTCAAAATGAGGTTTTGTAGACTTGGGCCTGAGAGACTAGGAAGGGGAATCAGTGGTGAAATGCTGGGCTTTGAAGAAGGCTATGGGAAAAATATGATTGTGATTTGAAAAGAGTGGGAGAGAGAGAGAGATAAGCCACATGGAAACGAGAGAGATGGACCACTCCTGTGGGGCTGTTCCAACTTTGAAGTGCCATTAGGATCACAAAAACATTTGCAAAAATGACATTTTCTTACCCAACAGATCAAATCACTGTGTTTATTTAGTTACACCTGCTGCCTTATTGTTTAATGAGCAAAGACATTTTCATTTTATAGTTCAGTTACACTGAGAAGCTAAAACATCTATGGGGGAGTGAGTTAGGTTCTGTTCTGAATTGTCCATCATCCATATATTTGTTAGTTAAATTTCAGCTGTATTTTGTAATCCCTGTTGTCTTCAGATATACTGGTGTAACTAAGAGTGCAGTGTGAGATGCAGGATCTTTACTAAAGGGGAAGCTTGACTAAAAGGGGAGGATGAGTTGGTAAAGCTGATGTTTAGAAAGAAGCTTCTTTTTACTTGTAAAAGAGGGAGAAAACAACCCCCCTTGTCATCACTTTACCAGTCAAATTTTTAAGGAGGAGTGCTGTTTTTGGAACAGCCAGGACAAGGGCCCAAAGCTGAATAATTAAATCATTACACCATAGGCTGCTGTACGATCATATAAAATAATGCTTACTTTAACATTATTAGCAGTATGGTACAAAACAGGCTTTAATGACACGCTGAAAAAGAACCAAGGCCATTCTCACAGCCAGTTATTAAACCAAGAGAAAATGTCCTGCTTAAGGTCATTATTGTTTATCATAATAATAAAAATATGAAAATGGTAAAAAAAGGTAAAAAATAAAGTGACTCTACTTTCGTGTGTTGTAACGTTGCCCTGGAGTTCTGTTTACTATACGGGTCTATACAATACATCCTTGTTAACATGAAAAACCCCATTGATTTCAGAGGGAATTCTCGTGTACAGAACGAATTGCAAGAATGAACCTATATATTACACTGTAGCAGACAAGGAAAAGCTGTATTCTCAGGGTGCCATTATCTTTAATATAATTGATATTAGTAGTAAAATATGCATAACTCGGGCTCAACATTGCTGTGAGTGACACCTTTTTCTGTTTTCCTAGTGAGAAGCTCTCCCATTGGTGGAAATGCCATGGAATTCCATGATGTCATGGAGGGGGTGGGGGCTGGGAGGAAGCAAATTTTCTGTCTCAGCTGGCTCAGTCTGTCTCTGGCTCTTGACCTCGCTGCTTCTCTTGGCTCTCAAGATGCAATGCACAGTTCCTTTCCTCTCCCATGGGTCCAAAACAAACAGTTCAGGAGATAATGAATGAAAGAAGCCTCTACAAGCCAAACCTTGATCAGGGAAAAAGAGGAAATCAAATGATTCTTTATCTATTCGGGAGGACTTCACAGCTGTTTGCTGTTATCCTGCTGATAGCTCTTATTGAACTAGATAGCTCTTATTGAACTAAAGTCTTAAAACAATAATGTAGTTAGACAAAATTATGCCCTCAGTTAATTATACACACTTAAGCTAATGGGAATTGCACATGAGTATGTGATGGGAGAACTGGTCATGAAATCTTGAAATCATTTTTTCTTCCTCCTTCCTGTTTTCCTACTGATGTGGGAATTAGTGTCCCTGAAGGCAACTTGCAAAAGAAGAAAATGTATTTGTGCCTATTTTTGCTGCTTCTTTGAAATTTATGACCATACTTTAAAGACTTTTCCCAGAACTTTTGTGTGTGTTTGTTCTTGCTTTAACCTTAATGTTTCTGGTTTTAAGTTATTACTTCCAAGGGTTTTGGTAGAAGACTCTTTATGGATCAGAGAATTGTTAATAAGACTGATGTTTCACAAGAGGAGATTTTCTCTTAAGTGTCTGTCAGGTGTTGAAAGGTGGCAATAAAAGTACACCAAAACAAATCATCTTTGATGACCCATAATCGGGGTTCAGACCAGAGCAGAGAGGTTAGTCTAGTGACATTCAAAGACAGTCTCCTAATGGCAGTAGACATAGGTAAGAGCTCCATGGACCGTTGAATTTCTCTGCAGCATTTGATACACTGGACCACAAGATACTATTAAAATACTTACACAATATAGAAGTCCAATGATATAAAACCCCAGCAATAACATGACTCCAGATATTCCTTTCCAGGAGAATTCAGCATGGTGATACATATTTTTTCCCCTTTTGGAACACCTTTACCAGAAGCATCCCACTGGGATCCATACTATCAATACTATTCTGTCTTCCCTTTAAGACCTGATTGAGACCTCTCTGAGATCAGTTGTGAGACACCATGGGCTGAGCTAGCATGTTATTGACAACTATATATTTCTCTCAACTAAAATCTAAAACTAATATAATTCTAACTACTAAAATATCAGAATGCTTGTAGGAAATAAGCCCCTGGATGGATGAAGAGCAGCTGGCTCAAATTAAAACCAGGCAAGATTAAAGTGAGGCTGGTCTGAAATAAACTTTTAAGAAAACTGGCAAAGATGTTTTGTCCACCTGCCAAAGAAGGTGCACTGCCCCATTTATAAAAGAAATGTGAAGTCTTCAGGCTGCTGTTTATCTCCTCAATAAGCCTGGCTGATGAAGTTACATCAGTTTTCAAAAATGCCATCTTCCACCTCCACCTTGTTATCCCATCTTTCCAGATGAGGATCTGGTTGCAGCAATCCATGGATTTGTCAGCATCAGGTTGGTTTACTATCATTCGGAACATGAGGATGACATACAGGCTGTAGCTGACAGAGAACACGGGTGTCCATGTTCTATATGGCTCAGACCACTGTGAATAAATCAGGCCTGAGATCATGTTGCTTCAATGGTTTCAATGGTTTCTAGTCAACTTCAGATGCTAGAAGGCTTCATTCCTAACTTTAAAGACAATTAGATCAAGCCCAAGCTACATTAAAGACCACAGAAAAAAGAGGTCTCAATTCAGGTGACAAGCCTTGGACCCATCATGGCTTTCAGAAGCTCAGAGCTCCAACTGCAGGAAAAATCTCATTCAGCTCTGGAGTCTTTGAAGAATGTACCTGCTAAAATCAAGAAGTCTCAAATAACGTGTGCAAAATGCACTTTTTCAAAGGCCAAACCTGTTCAATCTGGGCAGCTTTTCACAGAAATGCAAAAAGGCACATCCCTGAAAAAGGACCCTAGTAGAAACCATGACAGCACTAGAGCTTGCCAAATAACAAATTGCCTGATTTTTTTTCACACATACACTACCTTTTCCTACCCTCCTATGCAACATATTGGCTGAAATTTACAAACATCTCTCTGTCTCACTTTCATATTCTCTCTATCTGCCAGATGCAGATACCCAATGTGGAAAATTCTAGCCCAAATGGGAAACTTATAAGCAACTTCAAATACAGGAGGGCAAAAAGGTGGGCAATAGCAAGGGTAGTGATTTTTTTTTTTTTAGCCCCTATAAATAGGGCAGGTGTCGGGATAAAGAAGTGTCATTTAAGTGGCATTAAACATATGTCTTCTACTGGAAACTTAAGTAGGGATTCCCTATTTTTTGTGTTTAAATCCTAAACTCTAGCATTCTGTAATTAAACCATTCACAACTAGAATTTTGCATCATTTTTATGTGCGGATTTTTTTCTTTTCTGAATTCTTTTCATGATTTTATTTTTTATTCACACAAGAGGCATGTATACCAACACAAATTTCATACTTGAAGGCT
The DNA here is from genome assembly GCF_001723895.1 of Crocodylus porosus. Classification (NCBI taxonomy): domain Eukaryota; kingdom Metazoa; phylum Chordata; order Crocodylia; family Crocodylidae; genus Crocodylus; species Crocodylus porosus. The sequence goes on along the minus strand of NW_017728943.1, from coordinate 71,318,560 downwards.
GTGCTATGTGGTGTCCAGTGACTGGGCTCAATGATCTTCTGAGGATCCTTCCAGCCCTAATGTCTGTGAAATCTATTGTCTAATGTATATTTGTGATTGTAAATTTAAGATTACTTGTAATGTTTCAAAAGGATTTTAAATATTTTTTTCTGATGGAAACATTTATGTTTTGTTAAGGTTTTCAGTTATGTCTTGAACTTGCAGCTTTATGTGCTATAGTACTATGAGAGTGACTATATACAATGTATACATTAGAACTGTAGAATTCCTTATTCTAAATATAGAACATACATATACTTGTTTTTAACTGGTATTTTCTAAGCTAGTGCTGGTGCAAAGATAGACATGCCCAAGATCTCACTCCCTAGGTGTACAAAATACTTGCATTCTTTACAAGTCCTCCTCCAGTGGGACTATATCTAAAAATTTCATGATCTTAAAGTAAAACTTAATTTTCCTTCTTTCATTTAGCCTACTTTAATTTGATCTTTGGGTCAGGCCACTTCTATTGTTCTGTAAAATATTTAGCACACTTTAGATACTATGGGCTTGATGCTTAAAAACAAATTAAGCCGTGCTTAGGTCTCATTGACTTCAATGGAAATATTAAGGGCATCCTTAATATTACATACATACTAACGTGCTTTCCTGAATATAGATTTTTGAAAGACAGGCTATTACAATAATTAAATCACTTCTGAATAGTGGATAAAAACATATCCATATTCAGACCTACTTGCACTCTCATTATTAGTTGTTCTAAAATACAGTAGTGCCAATTCTGTCAAAGTCACTTTCTTGCTGACCATTAAATATACATATCTGGAGGTTTCAGAGAAATCCACTGTTAAGATACAGTTGTAAAAATACCTTCAATTTTGAAATAAAAAAAACTTGAACTCTTGGTTCCAAAATGATACCTTTTATTAGACCAACTGGAAAATGGCCAGAACATTGTCCTTGAAATGTATTTTTTCAAGCTCTCATAACTCAAATCAGGGGATCCAATTTTATTGAACATTTTTTAAATTACGCTTTTAGGTTAAGACAGATACATTTAATTCCAAAAAGAATTTCAAAGACAAAGTTCTAGGAGTGTGAAAATAAGGCTGACTTAGCACAGAGAACTTAGAATCAGGACTCCTGGGTTCTATTTGGATTTCAGGTTTATCACTGACTTCCTGTAGTTTAAACAGGATGGCTCTGTTTCCATCTTTATAGCTTGGTTCCTGAAAAGATTTGAGCATGTTTAGTCCCATTGCCTTCAAACAATGATTCCAAACTTAACATTACACATGGATCCCAATCAACTGGCACAAGTGTACATATTCCAGGTTCCCCCTATCATTACCACTACACGCACACAAAATAATCTTGCTGCCACTGGCTTCTGGACAGTGGCCTGTGTTCTGTGAACCTTCTAGCAGGGACCAAAGAGTCAGGTAATTAATACTACTTGAAACAGTTTTAATGAATTTCAACTTTTTACCCAACCTAAAAAGGTCTCTGGGAAGGAGAGCATAAATAGAAAGGAACACATCACTTCCACAAGTTTAAAAAAATGTATTTGCTGCCCTATGTACTACAAAAAGCAGAATGACCACAGAATTTGTACATAGAGTTATCTACTGTTTGGTGTATGTATTGTAACCACTGTCTTTATTTGTTTATTTTATGTATCATCTTTGAAAGTCTTGTACATAGATACTCAGTGGGTGTGTCTACATGTGCACTTACACCAGCTTAAATTTACTGTGTGGTAAATTACTGCAGAGTAAATGGGATAGGCCAGCATATACATGTGCAGGTGTTAAAGTGCATTAATGCTGTGTATGGACTGACTTGGGACTAAAGTTAGTCCCAAGTCAGTCCACACATACAGTGTTACTGCACAGTAAGACAAGTACCCACAGTAACTAATCGGGTGTAAATTTGATATCTGCATGATGCAGGTATCAAATTTACGCTCAAGTCAGTGTAAATCACCATATTTACTGTGCAGTATGGGCATGCATATGTAGATATGTGCCTGTACTGTGTGCCTGTACTATGCAGTAATTTTGGTTACTGCGCAGTAATTGCTCATGTGTAGACGTGCCCAGTGTGTCACAGAAAGAACAATTCAAACTTAATGCAAAAGAATCAGTATTCCTAATCCTGGGAAACTTTTGAGCAGTCACCAGGGGCGATGCATAGGGGGTGCAAGCAGGTGCACATGCACCCTCTCTGAGTGTGGCGGTGCTCCCCCTACAAAAAGGCACTGCTGATGCTGTTGGCGGCCCCTGAGGGTGGTCGCTCCTCGCCACCCTGCCGCCAACACCACCAGTGGCATCTGCGGTAGTCTGCGATCCTCGCTGGCTACTGCCAATGCTGCTGGCAGTGTCTGCGGGTAGTTGCCGATCCCTGGTCAGCGCTTGCCACCTGCCCCTCCCTGCCACTGACAGTGCCGGCAGTGTCTGCGGGAGCTCCCCCACTTACCGCCACCATGCTCCCGCTGCCACTGTGCCCCACCAGCCACCGTGCCCCCCACAGTGGCCAGGGGCACATGTTGTTCATGGCAGTCACACTTGATTTTTCTTTACGTTTCTATTTCCAATACATTCTTGATTGTCCTCATTAACTGCATGTTCAAGCTGCTTTTAATTATATTCTCCATATAATACGGTGAAGGACAACTGATATGAATAAACACCACCACTATATACAGTTGTCAGCCTGCCCTTGTCAAGGGACCTGCAGCTTACTGTAGAGTTCACTTGGCTCTCTAACCTTGTAAATTTTTTCCTCACTGCGTAGCACTGTGCTTTTAAACACACACTGTCAGTCCTCCTGTGGTATGGAACAGTTAATTGAAACAGACACAAAATAATTGCATGCGCACTAGGGCTCAAAGCATGACATACATAAGACAAGTGCTTGCAAGATTAATTTACAACAGGGCCAAAGACTGAAAATTCTGTGATCTCCCTTGGAAACTATTTATGGCTTTTTAGGGAAAATGTTGCCTGTTGGTTAGAGAATGAACCTGGGAGTCGATTTTTCTACTGATACTCTGTTTAACTTTGGGTGCACATCTAACTTCCAGTTCAGTTTCCTCATCAGAAAGCGTGGTAATACATACTTAACAGATGTTCTGTGAGGCTTAATTGATTATATTTAGAAATATAATAATTTTTTTCTAATAAATATAATCAATTTGTGTTTGTCTTTGCATGAGAGTTACTGCACTAATCCAAGTCTGTATTCATTATAAAGAAAATGTGTGGAGAAATAAAGAGAAAACAGGGTTTACTCTCCTTAATGATAACACCAGATTTTGAAACCTGGCCCAGCAGAGCAAATTATTTTTTACAAAAAGAGATTGCATAGGTGGGTTTCTTAGAGATGAATACTTTAAGAGCACAAGCAACTGTTCTGGAAAAAATCACTTTCTATAGTTACAATATCACACAATAATTAACCTTGTTCTACTTCTAGCTGTCCAGGCCCCTTGCAGATGATCAAGTTCTGATAACAAATATTTCTGTCTCTTTAGAAGTATCATGTTTTCTTGTGGAAGGGGCCTTATCATAATTAGGCCTAGTGTAAAATCTTTTATTTCCCAGTACTTTACTTCTGTGTTGATAGACTGACTTAAAACTGCTGAGGAAAAACAAACAGGATAAAGCCTAATTAGTTATCAAATGAGATTCCTGTGACTCCACTGATTTATTTTAATCTTCTGTTTAGTAGAGCCTCAGTGAGCTGGTTTGCCCCAAGACCCACACTCTAGCAAACATGCCCCTGAAAACTTCCATGATGCAAAAAACAGTGGCTTGCTACTTTCTATTCATTAGGCTCACACTGGCCTCATTTTATGGTGCTCATCTTGTAAAATATGTCTATTTCTGCACTACCACAATACCCACCCTAAGTGATGTTGCCCTGAAAGCTTCCATCTTTCTGTAACTACTGTACCTAGAAGTGCTGAAAGAGACATAGCATTCATTTCATATTTATGCTCAGTGGCACTGTCTCAAGAGATATGCAGTTTGTTTTCACAGGTGCTCAGGGGAGCAGCAGCTATACGGAGAAACTCAAGCATACTTAGTACGATGCAAACACCACAGGGCTGGCTACTCAAAGCATAAGCAGCAGACCTTGGCACCAGTTTGGGTCCTCGCTATCATTATTGTCTTTGGCATGCTAATCCTCTCTAAACCCGCTCCTTTCAAAATCCTTGATCCTGCTTAATTTTGAAAGTGCAGGAGTAAGAGCCTCCTGAAAAAGTACAGATGCATCACAAGTCTAAATTGTGAACATCAGCTGAGTTATGTTCACAGAAATGAAAACATTATTCTGAGGTCTGTCCCTAATGCAGTTCTGAGGTGTTCTGCAGCCTCCCATCTTTCTTAATGAATCCTCTAAAGTCTCAAAACCCACTTTGAGGAAAACTAGCCTCCTGAGAGAAAACTGAAAAAGGAATGAGGTGCTGGAGTGGCAGGCAGTATATTTTAAAGTGACAGCAGGTAACTTTAATTACGTTCTTTTCACTCTTATGAGCCTGGAGAGTTTTGTTTCTTAAACAAAAAAACCAAAACGCTTCTTATCAAAGGGGGGCTTTTTTCTCCCCTTGAAATTTCTTGTAGACCACATAAATTGTTGTGTCCACAATATTATTTTCCATTTTTCCTTAGCAATCAGTCCTTCCAAATCATCTCAGACTCATATCTCATGAGGCATCTCAAGATGGAAGCAACAATCTTTGTAAGGAATAGACTGGATATCAGTCCCTGGGTGTCTGTCACATATATACAACAGATGGATTAGAAAAGTTAGATCCCCTGAAAAACTCTTTCTAAGCAGTGCTCATTCCTCATCAGCTTTATGCACCCAGTCAGTGGGACCAGTTATCTACTCTTCTTCTAGGTATCTGTTTCAGGGTAAGTGCTCTCATCACCAGAGTGATCCCCACAGGTAGCATAAGTGAGATCTAGAAATTCCCTACACGACAGCTTAATAATGCTTAGCGTTATATAGCACTATACTACCATGTTGTCTTTCACAGACTAAATTAAGGGGCAGCCCATACAAATTATGTAACTAATCCAGCACTCATCCCATGTGTAAACCATGGTTTTCCATAGACAAAGCACATTTTGAAAGCATATTGAGATTCTTTTTCTTGGCTAAGTACTTCTAAATGTTTTCCCCAGTAGCAAAGAAACCCTATGAACCACCACCCTCCCTCACCACCACTGCTACTTCAAAAAGCTGCCTTCAGTTCACTTGCAAAATCTTCCTTCCTCTGATGTGACAGTGAGGCACTTTTCACAGTGACTAAACCAGGAAGGTACTTGAAGCAACAGATGTGTCACTGATATACAGGTAATTCTGCTGGATGTAGACACACTCTTCTCAGGCTTCATTTACATGTGACATAAGAGGCAAGGTGCTATATTCAAATTCCTTGTGGATAACACCTAATTATTTATCTTCACTGATTAACTCGTATCTTTCATTTAGGACAAAAAGAAACACTGGAGGGCAGTCCAAGATATACAGGTAGTCCACTTAAAAAGAAATTGAAATATCAAAGGAATACAGATCAGTCAAATGGGTGCTGAGAGATTTAGTATAACCTAATGGGCAAAATGGCCTACAGGTACAGCCTCAAACCAAGACTTCAAACTGGATTAGAACTCACTTAGTATGGAGGTGTAACAGCAGTTTAAAGGTGACCTGCAAAGAAAAAAACGTTGAAGTCGCTCTATCAAGAAACTGAGCTTCTTTATTGACTCTTAAGTTAGTACAATTCATGAGTGCTTACCAGCCCTTTAGAAACGTTAGCAGTGTTCCCTACCCTTGTTAGAAGACTGCTAGAATGACCCAGAGGTGTAGAATGAAAACTTTCTCCACCATTAATTTAAGGAATAGACATTAAATCCTTATCTAATGGAGCTCACTGTCCAAGAGCCCATGTTTAACAGATGATTACAAACAAACAAAACAGCTTTAAATAGCAGGAATAACTTCTTTTGTCAATTAATTGTCACTTCCTTGTTATCTGATGTTGTAACTAGTTCTCCAGGCCCACATTTACAGTAGAAACAAGCAGAGAAAGAAAAGGAACTTAAAAAAAAACAAACCCCAACAAAAACAACTTTTATCCCTTCTTTAAAAAAATGAAAAGTGAAAAAGAAGGAACACAGTACACACTATGGTTTTTTCTTTGCAGGTTATCTTAAGCTAGCAGAATTTTCTCTATAGAAAGAAATGCATTAACTATTAGTTCTACAAGAATGTTGTTCCTTTACATTAGAAATGTAGTCATATCTGAAAGAAAACAATGCTGAATTCAACACAAAAAGGATGAAGCACACACATGCCAGATCCTCAGCTCAGAACTCTCTCACTAAAATCAACCCAGCTATGCCAATTTAAAACCAGCTGAGAATCTGGCCTATAACATTTTACCAAATTACTCAACCATTTGTGTCATAATCACTGGCTCTAAAAAAAGTCAGTAACCACAAGCAACACAGCTGATAATATGGGCAGGAATTCCAGCAACTGTGTGTCACCCTTGCCAATAGTCTAACCAGTATCTGGGGGTCTGTCTGGATGTCTAATACAGTTATTTTGCTGGATATGCAGGACATTGGCTGGATAGACAGGACATACTACCTAGATGCAGGAGAACAGTATACATAAACCCACGTAGCCAGGTTGGCTAGTCCTTTGTCATAGTTCTCCGAAGCAGCAAATCTCAGAGTATGCTGCCTGCTTATCCCTAGCAACAGAATGTGTTCATGTTTTCTAAGCATTTGACACCCCACAGTGAAGGTAAGGAAGAAAGTTTTTAAACCCAAAAGCTTGCTTAGAAATTTTTTTTTCCAACTATTTAAGTTGGTCTAACAAAAGATATCAGATTCACCCAAAGAACCAGATTTTCTCAGCATGCAGTGATAAAAAGAGGGTCAAGCAGGATTGTAGTTGTGAACTTATAGCCACAGTTAAATTAAAAAAGAAAAAGAAAAAACTGTTTTGTGAAACCATCTCAGTTGTGATGGCTTTATCCTGGTCAGATGAAAGTATCATCATAACTAATATTCCCTGCTCTTGTGATTTTATTCCAAGTCTTACAGTTTTTTTTCTATAGCTTCTTCTCCTTCAATCCTGTGATTACATGAGAATCTCAGCAGCCTTTTAAAAAGAATCATCTTCTATGCCTCATGATGATTGTGTTGGAAAGAATGAAAATGTGAATCCTTAAGTTTCACAAAAGTTTCACCAAAAACAAAAAGCCCTTCCACCCCAGCACCAACCAACCAGCCAAAACACATAGAAGGCCAATAAAAAAATCCTAAAATGTATTATTTTTAAAACATAATGATTTTAAAGCTAATCTTGCTGTTGTTTGGAGCCTAACATGATTTCTGAATGCCTAGGGTTGGTAATACTCCAGCCAGAAAAATAGCTCTACTCATGGTTTAAATGGGGCCTAAAGTATCAAGTATTTCCTTTGTTGCTTTCTTAACAACCCCAACATTCTCATTGTTCCACTTGCCAACCTTTGTTATGTCCAGCACCACTGTGCTCAGGTCACACTCCTTCCTCTTAGCACACCTGTACTCCAGGGGTTACCTCAAGGAACCATATAGAACCATTCCACCAGATCTATTCTGAAGAAATCTATTATTCAAATCTATTATTCAAATCTATTCTGAAGAAATCTCCTACCTAGTGGTAGCAGATTTCTGTTCCTAGCAGAGAGGAACTGCAGAATGAGGACCACTGGATCCAGGTACTTGCCTTTAAATTGTCTGTTTAGACCTGTATTCTGTGCTCTTTTTTTGCTGCCCTTCCTTCTGTGTTAGTTCAGGCAAATCATTACTAAACCAATGTGGGTGGGGCTGTGTAATTTGGGAGCTACTCCCAAGTACTGGAAATGCAACTTCAGTTTTAGGAAGGAGAGTTTGCAAATCAACTCTCATCTCAGTTGAAAAACAAGGATGTCAGTTTTGTGTTTTTTTACTTCAGGCTATTGTCTCAATAGCTGCAGCTTGTTTTGGTCTGTCGGCTTGAAATTATTGCAAACAGCATCATGTTCAGATGAAGAAGTCATGTTATAAGGGCATGCAAAATTTGCCTTCTCCTGTTTCCTAAATATTTTGATGCTCAGGGACCTGCCTGACAGATAAAAGAAATGTACTATGAAATAGTATACATTTCATACTGTACTGTATGGTCATTCTTAGCTTTGGATTTTGGCAGTATTGCCAAACACTCAAATGCCAATTAGGAAACTAGAATCCAGGTCTTACACAGAGATTAAGTAATTCAGCACAGTGTCTCTGCAAGCTATAATTAAAGGCAGTGAGCTTCATTACAGGGACGGCAAAACTAAAGGGAGGCAGAGAACTATTTTGTTTTCTTCTATAAAAAAAACTATTGCACACTGCTGTTACCCACTTATCTCTCTCCAGATACAACCAGTTAAAATAACCTAAACAGACTAAATTTAACTGCAAAAAGCAACTAGCAAACTGGAAGAGGCAAACTATGATGATAAGCCCCTAAAGTCTGATTGGTGGAATAGTATTAACTTCTAGAAAATAACTTGGTTTCCCAAACCTCTCAAAAAGGTCTGTTATTGCTGGTGTTCAAATTTGTTGTTGTGCCAGGAATGGGGTCTCCTTGTGCTAGACATGGTATAAAATAAATCTCTAATAGCTTTTGCGGCCCAGGTTCATATTCTCTTTGGTAACTAAATAGAACTTACAGTATGTGGAATTTAGGTCTTTATAACTCAGGACAGAGACTATGTTAATATTAATGTAATCAGCATTCCACTGGTGTGAAAAATGTGAAACCCTAAACCAGGGTAACTTTGCCTAATCTAGGGGAGAATTTCTCCCTAGAGAATTAAAATTCTGTTGGTGTGAGTTGCACCGGTCTAGGTTTTGACTGTCCGCGTGCATCCTGAGGCAGCTGTTTGCTAAAACATCTCTTGCCCCTGAATGGCAAGATGCCATAGTGGGTGCCCACTGTATGAGCTACCCTGGGATAGCAGCCAGTCTTTTTGTTTCTGATCACAGTGTAATTTGCATAAATGTGCAAAACAGATATACATTATACCAGGATAAGTGTTCAGCTGCCCATGCCCAAAACAATGCTGATGGATCTGGCTCTGGCTCTTGCACAATCATTAATGTTTTTAGGCTTATTTGGTACCTCCATTTTAGCCTGAAATTTTCTCTGAGCATCAGGGCTGAGGCTCATGTACATGAACAACTGCAATTCAGATCAAGAATCTAACACCTAACTCCTGCCTAAGCTCTGGTGCAAACCAAACCAGACCTGAGAAGTTCCCGCATTCTGCCTGAATTCCTTACGTGATCAAAGAGCATGCCTCATGCCTAGTTAATACCGTGTTTCCCCGAAAATAAGACATACCCATAAAATAAGCCGTAGCAGGATTTCTATGTATTTGCGCAATATAAGCCATACCCCGAAAATAAGACATAGTGATAGGCGTGGCTAAGTGTACCGGCGCGAAGCGGTAAATAAGACGGGCAGCCCTTCTCATTTGCCCCATCGTGACAGCCGTCCTGGTGCGAGGTCCGCGTCCCGACTTTGACCGCGGCCGCCCCCACCCCCGCGCAGCCATGCTGTGGGAGCGCATGCGGCGCCTGTCCGTGGAGCTGGACCGCCCGGCCAAGGCGCCGCCTTATGAGCGCTGGGCCCCGCCCCCGGCCCCGCCCGCGCTCTCTTGCCACAGGCGGCACCTACCTACCTACGTTCCAGAAGAAGACGACTTAATTGTATTTGAATAAATGTAGATTGTTGTACTATACTTAATAAAAATAAGGCATCCCCTGAAAATAAGCCATAGTGTGTCTTCTTGAGGAAAAAAAAATGTAAGACAGTGTCTTATTTTCGGGGAAACACGGTAGTGAGAGCGTTAAGTTCAGTACAAAGCACCTACCATCAAGTCTTGAACAAATCTTCAAGCACAGTAGCCTAGAGCTCTTGTCCTACAAGATACCCAGGTTCAAGGTCCTCCTCAGTTTGATGGAAATCAAACTCATGTCTCCCATTTTCCTAGCAGCCAGGCTCTAGAACAGCCTAGCCAGGGGCACTGTCTTAACCAATAACCAGGGATCCGGGTTTCCTGTTTGCTATGGAATAACACCATTTTTCTCATTGAGAAAAATGCAGGCTTTCTCATTTAAAGGAGAAAAATGTGGATTTTCCTCTTTTAAAGGAGAAAACCACAAGAAACAGCAAGTTTCTCCTTGTAGGCTGGCAGCCCTCCAACCTGGCGGCAGGGGGCACCACCTGTGCCTGTGTGCGCACATACACGTGGCTGGCATACAGCCAGGCAGGATGGTGGGAACAGCCCCAGCAGATGGATTCAGGCAAGTCTATGGGGGGCAGGGGTTAGAGGGCCAGGCCTTGGGGAGTATCTGGGGGTGTGCGAGGCATGTGTGTGGGTGTGTGGTAGGGGTGTGTGAGGGTGATGTGTGTGTGTGGGGGGTGGGTGACTACTGGTGCTGAGGGAAGGTGTCCAGGTGCTGGGGCTGCAGCAGGGCAGGGAGGGCAGGTGCCTGCCCCTCCAATAGGGAAAGGGGGAGGGGGGGCCCTTCAGGGCGGTAGAGAGCTATGTGACTGGGTCGGCAGTAGTGGGGCTGGTGCTCATGTTCACAGGGACAGGATGGCTGGGAGATGCTGCCTGGGGGGTGCTGTGGCCAAGCCACATGGCATGGCACAGGAGCCACAGCCAGAGTGGGGGATGCCACAAGCCTCCCCTCTTCCTCCCTTCAGTCCACAATGGGGCTGGACTTGGTCCACCATCCGCACAAGTTGGAGCCACCGCGTTCCAACCCAAGCAGGATGGGGGACAGCTGGAGGTCCCCTCCAGCAGGGCTGTGCCAGAGGGCTGCAGGTCAGGAGTGAGGAGCACAAACATGGCCTGGGGTTTCATAGTTTCATAGTTTCTAGGGTCGGAAAGGACCTGAGCAGATCATCTAGTCCGGCCCCCTGCCATGGCAGGAAAGAGTACTGGGGTCCAACAACCCCAGCAAGATGTTCATCTAACCTCCTCTTGAAAACCCCCAGGGTAGGAGCCTGCACCACTTCTCTTGGAAGTTGGTTCCAGACCCTAGCCGCCCTGACTGTGAAGTAGCACCTCCTCATATCTAACCTAAACCT
>NW_017728943.1:71291771-71307353 GCF_001723895.1 Crocodylus porosus | reverse complement strand
ATCTCCTTCAGCACGCACCCCAGAGCGTGGTAGTCCTCCATCAGGTGATCAGGGCTCCTCCTGGCTGCATCATTAGTGCCCACATGGACTAGGACCATGGGGTAATAATCGGTGGGCTGGATTACGGTTTGGAGCATCCCTTTCACGTCCTGAATCCTCGCTCCAGGTAGGCAGTATACCTCGTGTGACAGATGGGGCCCTCTGTACCTCTGAGGATGGAGTCACCAATGACGATCACGCAACGCTTCTTCCTCCTGGCCTTCTTGCCTCCTTCAGCTTGCACGGGACATGGTGAACGTGGAGTTGCCTCCTCCCCGGTTTCGTCCGCTCCTTCCTCCTCCTCCAGGGCTGCCAGGACTTCGTACATGTTCTCCAGCCGGACTGGAGGAACTGGTGCTGCCGTGGTACTTCTTGAAGTGCATCCTCCTTGGTCGTACAACCCTGCAGGGAAAGAAAATATCTGTCAGTTTCCTCCTCTGCCTCCCATTCCCCTCAGCCTGCTAACCTCCTCCTGGAGCTCCCTCACCTGCGCCTCCAGGGCCCTAAGGCAGGCGCCTGCAGGACAGGTGTGGGGGTCTCCAGTCCCTGCCCCCCCAGGCCTTGCTGGGCAGCTCCCGCAGGCCAGGGGGTTGGGGGACGCCAGCCCCCCCATGGGCTCCGTCTGGGTGGAGGCCTCAGACAAGCCCCGGGAAGGCCGCGGTGTCAACACCGTCGTAGGAGTCACTGAGTTTCTAGCTGAGTTTGGGTCCTCTGCCCCACGCTAACACGAGTCAGCCTCTGGGCTCCTCCTGCTCCCCCTCCGTGGGGGATGGGAACTGTGGGGGTGGGGGATGGGAACTGTGTGTTGTGAGTGAGGGGCACTGGCAAAGCTCAGGGGGCGGGGGTCTGTGGCTTGGGAGTGAGGGGCAACAGCATTGGCAGGGGCAGGGCACTGGCATATCAGGGCTGCTCAGTGCCGCAAAGCAGTGGAGAGGACAGCCACAGCTAGACTCACGTCCTGGTAATCAAAGGTGGCAGGAGGAGCTCTGATTTTCCATGATAAAAAAAACCCAAAATCAAAAGCCAAAATATATCGGCATTTAGAATTTATTTTATTATAATGATTGAGGCATTGATAGGCTTCCAAATTCCTTTAAAATTACAACTAAATCAATAAAACATTGTATTCAACTGATACATATATAGTGGTGATTAATTTTAATTGTGGAAAAAGGTGGATTTTGGAGTTTTTAATCAGAGAAGTTGGGACTTTTATCAGAGAAGTCGCAATTGTTAAACAAAGAAAACCAGGATCCTTGCTAAGTAACTGTGTAATGCAAAATTCATAAACAGTCTGGGCTGCAGGGACAGGAACCCAGGTTTTCCTCTTTCCAGATGAGTGCCTCATATCAGCCTGTTTTATAGGCAGCACTGTACCTAGACTCCTGACGGTCCCGGGTTAACTTTTAGTATTGGGCCCCCTTCACCAGAGATAATGATAATAACTACTATTTTCAGGCCCCTTCTGTCTGGGCCCAGGGCAGCCACCTGGTTCACCCATGCTTGTGTCCAAACCTGTCTATAGGGTGGTGGTCAGTGCACTTTTCCGGGAAGAGATGTAGGTTTGAAGCTACTCAGCTGCGCAGGGCCTAGAACCCACATTTGCTACTTCCAGGTCAAGTGGTCTGACCACTAGGCTATCATGCAAAACATGGACACCATTGCTCCTAGCACTCAAGAGTGAAAGTTGTGTTTACTGCCCTGCTTTGTACTGTATTCCATGAACTTGGTGTGAGCCAGGCATCCTGGCTGAGTAGACACCTGAGCGCTCTGGATCCCAAGATGATGAAGGGACCTTTCATGACCCAAGTCAGATCCCCTAAGCTCTGAGGAGACGACAAATTCAGGGATATCCCCTCATCTAGAAATTCTACTGGCTAGCACTAGGGCCTGTCCTGCTCAGCACCTGGCTGCTCTGGATTGCTCTTCAGAGGCAGCTCTCTCTCCTTGTTGACATAGGGATCCTAGGTGTCTAAACCCACTGATTTGCGTTACATGCTTGGGGTCAGATACCTAAGTAGAAGTAGAGCCACCTCTGAGAATGATGTGGATTTGACCCACTTTGTCCCCTAAAAACTCACAATCAAAACAGACAAGACCAAAACAGTACAAGAGAAGGAAAATAATACATAAATGGAGTGAATAATGTGACAGTTGCAAATACCATATTAGTGCCCCAATTGTTTTTTTTAATTAAATAAATAGCCACCATTACCTGTTGTCAACCACTGGTTGAACCTAAAAACAGTTATTCACCACGTGTCTGTTAAGGGATTTAATCAGTGTCATTTATGGGCACTAAAATCAAGACACTGACTGTACTTACTCAGTAGATTTGACAGTAGCTATAGCATTGATTCTAGGATGATATAATATTTGTGTTCCTGGAGTGTAGTGTAGTGCTCCCAGCTCGGTATCAGGTATCATAATACATTGCTTTTACCCGTTATGCCAGTAATACTGAAAGTGGAGCAGATGACTACTGACATTTGGCAGGATGCTGTACTTGCTGATATCAACTTAGATTCATTCCAGTTAATTACATTTTTTGTCAAATGACATGATGTCATAGTATCTGAAATGAAAAATGTTCTCTCATGTACCACAGCATTCAAAATAATTATCCCAAGAACACACACTAAAGTTTCTCTACATGCTGCTGTAACCTTCCATACACAAAACGGAAGTTGTTTCAGTTTATGGACAGAAAATAGACAACCAGCAGTTTGTAACTTAAAACGCCGTAGAAATATAATTAAAAAGTATTCTGATCAACCAGTCTCTGTGTAAACTGTGTTATTTAACACACCATCCTGAAGACTACAAATCACCTCCTTAAAATACATTTTTCAGTGTATAATACCTTAAAATACCTGCAGTGATTACTTATGCATAAACCATAATAGTGTCCCATCACTGTTCACCATTTAAAGTGATACAGTCCTTTTAAAAGAAAGCAGTATTTTTCACGTTTTAAATAACAGCTTTCTTCTAGTTGTGCTTAACAATAGAAACAATCCTCTTTCTTTTCTCCATTCACACACATATTTTTATTAAGTTTTAAAGAAGTTTTCTCTGTTCATTCTAATATTGTGCTGTATATCTTTCTTCCATCCCACATCTGCCTTTTGGATTTAGGTGGTAAACTCTGTGGTTGTATGGCACCTAGCATAACGGAGCCTGTAAACATTATGTAAGACAATTACTACTAATGAAAAGAAGTGAATGATGTGAGAGTTGGACAGACAATGAATATGGAACTGTATTTTTAAAAAGGAAAAAACTTTACACATAACAGATTAATAGACTTGAAGACCAGAAGGGATCATTAGGATTACCTGGTCTAGTTTCCTGCCTAGCCCTAGCCCAATAATTTTTTTTGGAGACCTGGAAGTAAACAGGAGAAAGACTTGTAAACTAATGCCTGGAGCATAAGCCAAGGTAGTAGGAAATTCTACATTCTGACCCGGGCCCTACCGTTGACTAAAAGTGTGATCTTGGGCAAGTAATTGAGTATGTCTGTCTCAGGTTCCCCTTCTGAAAAATCAGAGGATCCTCTTATCTCATAGGGTGATGTGAATATTAATTAATTATTGCCTGTAAAATACTTTCAATACAGAAAAAACAGTAGGTATTATTTATTGATTGAGCCTAAAACTCCACTTAGGAATCAGAGACTGCTTGTTGTTTTATCCAGAGACTAAAATTCACACTGCACAAGCTCACTGGAAAGTAGACTGAAAACAGAAAACTATGGAAATAGCTGTCTGATACAATTACCGCTTTTTGGGCTCATTGATTTATGCAATTTTGCGAGGGGAGGAAACTAAGAAGCTATGTAATGGGTTCTGGGGACAACAGTGTAATCAAGAGCAGACACAGGAGCTCTTGAACACTTAAATCTCTGCTCTAGTACTGATGTTTGTTTGGCTTCAAGCAAATCAGGAGAACACAGGCTGCAAAAGCAGCTGCATTGATGTACCATACTCTGAGATCAGCTTGAAGAAATGCTGCATTTCTCACTCTCACATTTACTGCAGAGGTCACTTGCTTGCCATCTTTGGACTTTGTGCAGGGATCCAGATTTTGGCTATTAAACATCATACAGAAGAAGATTCTCGGTACTAAACTCCCAAACCCCTTGCGTGATGATAACATGACATAGAGGAACAGGAGGGCATGATTCAGCTCCTCACTCAGATTTTACATGAGCATATGGGAGAGAATTAGGTTCATAATAGGTATAGGAGGATAACATTTGGCTTTAAAAGAGTTCTGGATGATCAGCCATGGTAATAGAATTGTCTGGCTCAGTTCCCTACTCCGAGTGCAGAGAGAGTTACAGTTTGCTCCTCCTGCGGCTGTGGCAGCAGCTGTGCCAGCTGAAACACTCATTCAAGGGGACTTAGAGTTCAACCAGAGCTCAGCAGGAACGCCACCAGTATCCACTGCCCAGGAAATGTGCTGAATCAGCAAAATCCAACACACCTTGGAGCCACTTTCTTTCTGGACATGCCAGCCTACTCTTTGGCCCATAAGAACCCTGAACGCCAGCAGTCTGGATTCCAGAGCTAGAACTGAATTATGCCCTCTGAATGTAATAGAAATCCCTGATATTTTAAACAGTGTATATAAATATGTATACTCATTATACATATTGTATACTCATTACAAGTTGCAAGCTGCACTTGCAGCCTATAAAACCAAATACCCAAAAACCAGCATTAAAAGTGACTTTCTAAAGATGAATCCTGTGATTGTGAATGAAAGGACCACTGCCACGTGATGGCAGGATAAGATGTCAGCCTGAACGTGGGGCCTGATCCAGCACAAAATAACCACAGCATTCCAGACTGCACAGACTTCAGAAGATTCTGGAGGTGCTCTCTGCAGGAAGGTGACCTATGCTTAAAAAACATCTCTTCCTTATGGCAAGTTAGGTACTAAGGGCTTGGCTAGACTAGTATAGAAGGTATGTTTTAAAATGTTTTAGCTGATGTATTTTAAAGCATAGGGCAGACTGGATTTTAATATTTGTTTGTTGGTTATGGTGAATCCTAGGAGGGGATACTGTTGACTACAGGGATTTTCTAACTCTGTTAGAGGTAAGCTGCTTCACTGCTCTCTGTCTCCGTTCCCCCTCTCACTCTCTGTTTCACTTAGTTCAATTAAATTTTTTGCGGGAGGGATTGTGTATTTGTAGAGCCCTCAGCATAAAATAGGTCTGCAGTTCTGGTGCAGCCTTTTGGTGCTACTGTATATAAAATTATAATGCTAGCAAAGACTGTAGGTCAAAGGTAGAACAATCAGAGCATCACAGTGATTAAGGAGCCTACACCCATATTTAAAAGCAATTAAAGGTGCTTAGGAGGCTATATGACATTGACTTTCAACCAGATCTTGCTTCCTGTCCCCCCAAGTCCATTCTGAATATGCAACTTGCAAGCCTCGGTGAGTTAGGCTCTATGTTTTAACCACACATAGTACCTCCCCTTCCCCAAAGAGCCTACAGTTTAAATGACAGCAATTTCCTCACCTAAGGGACAGTGAGTTGAAATACAGAGATAAAATGATTTGACCAAGGCTACACATGAAGTCAGTATCAGAACTAAAATATGAATCCTGGTGCCCTAAGTCTCAGCCAAGGGTCAAATATCCCATGCATTTCCCCTGAGTTGGGGCTGTGTGTTACATGCACTCCTGTGAGTTACTTATGCTTTAGCTGTAGATCAGCAGGGTTAAAACAAACCAATCCCTGGTAAGTACAGCAGAATGATTGGAGTAGAGGGGGATCCTCTTGAGGAAAGCCTCTTTCCCTGGGCACTGTGGGCTCTTTCAGCTCTGCCTGCCTCCAACCCACTGCATGCAGGGCCCCTGGTCCCACCCCTGTGCAAAGCTGTGCAGCAGGGGCATCTGTCTCCATGGCCCTCCGCTCTGCCCCAGCTGTCCTTTAGTTCCAGGAAACCCTGCCCAGATGGGGCTTGCTGATATCACTCTGGAGAGCCCTGGGGTGGGGTGGGGTGGGGTGATGCTGGAGCAGCCTGTTCCCATTCCAGCCTAACATGCTGCACAAACTGCCCTGTTGCTAAAGGCAGCAGCAATGCCAAGAGACAAACATGTGGGGGAGCCTGGAACTCAGGCCTGCTCCCAGAGCAGAGGAGAGGCAGGTGTGTGTGTGTGCTGCCTGACCTGCGCGTGCTTTAAGGCCGTTTGGAGGATGCTTTGTCCCTAGGGCTAAACCAGAACTGAACTCACTTTACAAACACTACAGAAATAGCTCTGTTAGCACCAGGTAAACGGGGAAAGGCTGCATGAAAGAATACAAAGCATTGTTTGACATCCACCCTGAGATATGACTTGTATATACTGCAATCTCTGCACAATCCTTTCAGGATTGTACTATGTATCTGAAACTGAATATTACTTAGCTGGTTAAGGGAATCACCGCAGCCCACCTCAGGTAGATACCTTATTTCCCATTCCTTTTCAAATGCAAGAACAACAAAACACCTTCTTGATGTCATTCCAGTCTATTGCTTAATAGTATCAGATCATTAACGTAGAAAGTCATGTTTGTTGTTTTTTTAAAGGAAGTACATAAACTTTAAATCACATCATCATCATTAGGAAGTGCCTTAAATCCTGGTTCTGGCCTGATCCTGATTTTTTGCAGATTCACAATTCTCTTAAATATGCAAGACTAAGTCTTTAGCCTAGAGTGGGCAAAATCTTTTTGGTCCATAGCAAATTTGAGGTTTCAGTTATCCCGAAACTGTCTATGAATTCAGGTTGATTTTGCTGATGTTTCTTTTTTTTTTTTTTTGGGGGGGGGGGGGGGACTTGTGGGGGAACTACATTAAAAAAAATCCAAAACCTTGCTGGCCATGATCTCTTTTAACCAATGGTGCTCACATAAAATGCAGGTAACCTGGGTCTATTAAAAAAATCCACTACTCTTTGAAAGATAGAATGACTTGTTAGCTTGGTGGTTAGGGCATTCCAATGGGAGATGGGATATCTGGGTTTCATTCCCTGATCCCGTGAATGTTTAGACATTAGTCGGACAGAAGAAACTGAAAGCACACCACGCCATGACTTGGTGATTAAAGAAAGTTTGTGGAGACTTGGAATTACCTGATTGGCTCCAGCTCCTTCTTTCAGTAACTAGGGTAGCACCTGATCTTTACTGCACAACACTAGGGCAGGAAGAGACCAGCCTTCTCAGCACAGCAAGAAACCCAAAGGAGGGAAGTCTTGAAACCAGTACCTTGGCCTTGGTAGGCTTGTACTTTTCATTCCATGGAGAACAATACACTGGGCTCTCAGTTTGCAGACAATGGTGACAGGAAAATTCAAATTGGTCTCCTTCCTACACCTTGGTTGAGTGCTTTAACCCTTGAACTGTTTTGCAAACCTAATCCTTTGTTTCCTTAGCTTTTTGTTATCAGTGCTCAAAAATGAAACATTTTATTCTGTGTCAAAGGGAATGTTGGGTGTGGAATAAAATCCTTTTTCATGTTTTCCTTTCAGGAAGGAGAAAAAACAATTGTGGTTTGATTTAAACTGGATCTGTTTTCAGTTCACCTGCTGAATGTAAAAAATCAATTATTCACACTGTCCTACTTTAAACAGAGAGAAAATTCAGAGAGAATGTTGGAAATATAATTTAATGCTTGGTTAGAAATTCTTTCAATAGAATTTCAGCACTTAGGTGGGCACCTTTCTGCTTTGTAGACACTAAACATGTTTAAGTCTCTGTTCCCCAGCCTAATAAGCTAAGTGGTTCCAGGCTTGGCCCCAGCTCCTTCCAAAACCACTGAACTTTGCTGTACAACACACTGGGACAGGACAAAACTAGCCTTCTCAGCAGAGAGGACCCAAGCAGGGTGCGGGTCGGCCTGGCAAATCAGTCTGTGCAGAGCCCCACCCCCCAGACAAGGAAGCCGATAGCAGTGGTGAGGGACCAGATGCAAATGCAGCAGCAGCATGGAATCGCAGCATTGCTTCACCTGGCTCCATGGGCCCCCCCAAAACAGGGGCCTGGGGCAGTCGCCCTGATTCACCTGCTTCTCTGTACAAGAAACCCAGTCAAGGAGGGAAGTCTTGTACTCAGCAGCTTGGCTTTGGCAGACTGATACTCATTCCATGGGGGACAAAATGCATTAAGCTATCAACGTGCAAGCAGCTCCTAATCCATGTACATCTAACTTTGTTTCTTATATCCAAGTTCCTGGTCCTTATCTCCAGTTCTAGTTCTAGCTTCCTGACCCTTTGGCTTGGTCTCTCAGATGTAGACCGTTGGCATTTAACCTTGGCCTGGTATAAATGGACCTGCCTCTTAATCCTCACACCTGATTTGGGTTCTCTGATCCAATTGACCTCTAGCAGTTGACCCTGACTTGGCTTCTGACCAACCACTAGGGCCCCTTGCTCCAGCAGCTGAGATGAGATGCTTTTGCTATTCCCTGAAACTGTGCCTCTTTTTGAAATATGAACTTTACTGTTCCACAAAGGCTGCTAGACTACCCTTATCACAATAACATCTATAAGTACTTTCTTGTACTGGATCTCTCATAAGTATAGTAAAAAACAATATAGGCTCACCAGTCTTTTAACTCTCTCATCATGCATAGTCTTTTAATCATTTCATCATTTAGACCTGCTCTGAACTGGATTAGGTGACAGAGGTAAAACCGGGTGGGTAATCTACACTGCCATTATTGCCATTGCTACCACCAACCTCAATGAACTGGCGGGGGGGGGGTGGTCCAAACACAGGGTTTTGTCCCTGCTGGCCCCACTCCCCAGTCGTTCTTCACAGGCAATTTGCTAGTATCAGTATTTAGCCCTTGGTGTCCAGCCAGCTTGAATTTTGTTCTCAAGTTTTCCTTTTATTATCGCAACTATATACCTGGTCCAATAAGAGATCTCACCTTAAATCCTTGCCCCCTGCATAATTCCTGGACCATCATGATGACATCACTGAACACAAAAAATAGGTGAGTCCTCAGTCTTTCCAAGGTAAAAGAGCTCAGAGTTTATGAATCAGACCCCTAAAAACCCTGAGACTGACTTGCAAGTCACATGATTTAAAAAAATAACAATCATGAGGCTCAATTTTTTTTTTTGGCTAAAACTGTAAATCTCAGGTAATGGCCCCCCGCTGGAGACACTAAGTGCTCGAGTGAAGCATGGAATAAAGTGCCATGTGTGGTAAATAAAGAACAAAACAAGGGGACAAGGCAAGGCTCCCTAGGCAGAAGCCTCTAGCCTGCTGCCCCCCATTGTCACGTCTTTATGGCAGCAGCTTACGGTGACGAAAGAACTGCCAGTCGCAGCCGGTGACGTAATAGTACTAGAGCAGACCCGCACCCCCAAGCTGCTCCTCCAGCCCGGCCGGGGGCACTCTGCCAGGCCCCGCTCCTGCGGCCAAGCCTGGCGTCAGGTTTGGCCACGACGCGGACAGCGCGCACCCCACTGCGCATGCACGTTATTACTCTCTTCAGGCCCGTCTCTCCCGCTGCCCCCACCAACCAGGCTGCCGCCCGCGCATCCGCTTTATCAACCCCCTAAGCCAGCCAACTCCACGACGCACGCGCGTTATCACGCCTCAGACGACCATTCTGCTGGGCATGCGCCTTATAAGCCTCTTTTTAGCCCATTTTCGCGGGAACGGGTGTCGTGGGTCATGTGACTAGTGCTCTGCTTCCGCGTTGGTTCCTAAACGTCATCAAAGCGCGCCGTTCTGCCTTTCCAGCTGTTGGGTTGGGTGGCTATGGTGCTGCTGGTGCGAGACCTGGAGGCCTCTCGTGCCGGGCCGTTACCACTACCCGTTGGGGGCGGCTCGGTCCGGGATTTGCTCCGCCTTCGCTGCAGGGCGCAGGTAGGGTGGGGCCCCCGGCGCGGCGCAGCCCCTTCCTTTTCTCCTAGGGGTGGTGGTGATGTTGTCTCTGTAGGGAAAGTCCCACTGCGCGGGGTTCTAGGGGTGTGACGTCATCTCTAACCCCCACTCCCCGTCCGACTTGGCTTCTTCCGTTCCTGGGCGCGGGGGGTGGTCTAGTTCCCTGCTACAGAATCCGGAGGGGCGGGGCGCGGGGCCTGTGCGAGCCCTGTCTTGCCAGTGTCGCTGCTTCGGTCCCCGCATGGGCCACGAGGCCTTTAATGCCTGGGCTTGACCTCTGGAGGTTCCCTCCAGCCCTGCTCTCTAAGGCTTCTTTGTTTTGTGCCCTGTCTCTTTGGTGGTTGTGGCTGCCACTGGGTGCCGTAGAGGGGGCCTTGTGGCATGTCATGGGGGCTGCCCCTTGTGCATCTCCTCCAGCTAGTAATGTGTGTGCCTTGCCCATAGCAGTGCCCTGGCGCTCCCAACACTGGGTACCCCCCGCGGGGTCTGCCTCTGCTGCCAGAGGCTGATGGAGCCTTTTGGCAGATTTCATGTTTCCCCCAAACTTGCACAAAATGAGCTGTTGCTGCCCTTATGGCTTGGTGTGTGGCCAGCACCGAGTGTGCGGCCAGCTTGTAGATGTTTGCCCCAAACTGCTCACAGTGTAAATATCTGGGGAGATGTGATGTGAGTAGCCTGAACTTGCATAGGAAATTTGAATATAGTTGCGAATGGCCTGCTTTTGGTTCTTATCCTTTTTAGACTAGAGGTGCCGCCCTCTGACAAAATGCCAGCTCTCACCTTCCATTTTCAGTTTTGCCTCCAGGAAAAAGAACAGAGCCGTTTTTTTCTGTTGCAGAGAACTTGGGGAGACCATGACCCTGGATGCCTATTTCAAAGTTCTGGGTTTCATGTTTGCATATCTCCGTGTTGATGTGACACGGCACCCCGCAGCACTGTTGAAAGGATCTCAGGGCACCTTAGGGTGCTGTGCTACCCTGGTGGAGAATCATTGACTTGGGCGAAGTCTAGCACTTCACTACCAAAAGGAACATTACCCCTGTATTTAAACAGAAATCAGCTGTACTCAAAGCTTGCTTTCATAATTAAAATAGCTTTTTATTCTCCCTTCTCAGCCATAGGGAAAACATCAGAGCTTGCATGCTCAGCCTCTGCAGGTGGCAGAAGTGACACTTCTTGTGCCTTGTGGCCAGTTGGCCAGCTGTGCTTCACTTGTTTTCACTTCCCTGCTCCTGTTCTGGGAAATGGGGATCTTGAATGCAGGGGCGGGAAATTATTTTGGGCAGAGGGCTGCTTACTGAGTTTTGGCAAGCCATTGAGGGCCGCATGAGAGGCAGCCCAGGGCAGATAAATATTAATTTTCTAAATTTTTTTTAGGGGCCAGTCAGGCCGCAAGCAGCCCACCTGTGTTGCAAAGCCTCACAATTATTGTGAGAACTGACAAACATGTTAGATGAGTTTTCACACTCTTTGATTTGTCCCATTGCCTAAGCTTAGCTGAGCAGAAGGTACTCATTTTTGGATGGTGAAGAATGCTATTGTGTGTCAGTTGGTGAAATATGGTGTATTTTAACAGTAGACTTGAAATGTAAACTGTGGTATGAGCACCGTTAACCTACACTATAATCTTAAATGGCAAATCGTGTACATTAAATCCTGTTCATCAAATGAGTTGCTTGGTAACTTGATTTGAAATGGTTGTAATTTTTTTGGTAGCGTTAAAGCAATGACTCTCAAACTGTTTGGATTCAAGGCACCTCCCTATAACTTCTGTGAAAAACTAATTTTTAGACTACAATGCTTTCTTCTTTTGAAAAGGTCCTGGCAGTGGGGTTGGGGACATCTCTGAAACTGGGCTTACCTGCCTAGTTTATCTGCGTATTTCCAGCACCTTGGCTGAGAATTACAGTGTTAAAATTAACATTATAGCAGTGATGGGACTAGATGCAAGAAACAAGAATTTCTTTGGTTGGACCAACTGAGTAGTTGAGAGAGAGAGAAGCTTTTAAATGCCAGGCATTCTTCATACAGTCATTTGTAACTTTTTACAATTACTTATTCAGTGAATGGTTTCAGATCTTTTATGGATTTTTTTTTAATAACATAAAAAAATGGTGGTGGGGGAGGCCATTCTCCTCTTAATTGTACTCTTAAAATGGAATATGCTGAATGATCCTAGTCTGTCTTTATAGAATGAGCTTTATAATTTCTAGGGAATTCCTGAGGACTGTGTCTATGTCAAGTGCAATGGACGACTGGTTAACCCTGAAGATGAGCTCCAGGATGGAGCTGTTTATAGTTTGGAACCAAGACTCTGTGGTGGAAAAGGAGGTTAGTTACTGATTCTTTTCTTGTACTAAACAGAGGTGAATTACTGTCACAATTTTACCAACTGTCTGTTGGAGTCAAGGCTCAAAGTTTTAAAAAAATCTCAGATGTTATCGGTATACTGAGTGCACAACTGGTATGCTATAGTGGCAAAACATTCCTATTTGGGGAGTACTTTTTTGTAGCAGTATAGTGAAACCACTCTCCAGGAGTAAGACAAGATGTAGCAGTAAAAACTCAGTTTTGCTATTATGTTTGCACCTTTTTTGGGGATTCCATGTTTGCATGCTCTTGATCATTGTAGGTGTGCTGGCAGAAGTCCATAAATTCATCTGGCTTAAGTGACTTATGAACATAAATCTGACTTTTTTCAAAAGTGATTTGCGCCCTTTGACGTTATAAAGTACGGCTTGTTTGTTTGCTTTCCACCCTCAGAAGCGCTGAAGCTACAACATGCAGATTCTTAGCTTATTGTTTCATATTAAAAGTAGTGAACCTTGTTTGAAAACGTGTCTGAGTTTCCTTATTTTAAGGTTCATGACCATAAATCTGCTGCAGAACCCTAAACAAAATCAAGCATTCATATTTTTTTTTAAAGCTCCCAACTGTGATCACAGAAATGGTAGGACAATACTGCATTGATTAAAGTCACAAGTCTTCAGATGGTTTGAAACTGTACCTGTGAAACCCCAAAAAGACTATTTACATGGTCAGAGTATTTTGCTGCTGATTGCTTTAGAAACATTCAGTTCTGTTGTTCATCCTGCAGTCTCAAATTCCCCTTCTAGGTGTCACTTGCCAGTCACCTGCTTCAGTCTGTAATTGTGTTGTAGAAGTCTTGCATTGCTGGCTGCTTGTGCTGCAGATTTTTTTTTTTTTTGTTAATTGTTGCATTTTTTTAAAAAGCAGTTTAGTTGCATGATTTTCACATTTGCTTCAATAAATTCTTATATTTACATTCTGAGAGAACTGGATTTAATATTTTAATCTGCTATGCCTACAGGCAGAGTTAGGAAATAGCTCCTTACGTGCTTTGGGATATCAAATCCTGGGCAACCTTTAATAAAGCTGTTCCTCCTTCAATGTCTGCTTTGTAAAAGTCTGCTTACCTCTGGCATTCATTTTGTTTTAATAGATGGAGTAAACTTTCTCTAGGTGAGTGTCCAATTATGTAAGCTTTTTATGATGGTCTTGAAAAGCACCTTAAGACTTGGAGTACAGTACAGTTTCTTCTACTTTTTTAAATTAAAGAATAACATTTGGCACTTTAAAGCACTCTAATAACGTTAATCCATGCTGCACCTCTTTGAGGTAAATGTAGCTCTGCTAATTCATGGTTGGGTGATAAAAACCAAGACACCCAAGCTGGTGTTACAAGTTAGTGACACCAGATGTGTACATGTAATCTTAACATTACTAAGTCTCTGCTGATAGTCTCTTTCCACCCCCACAAAAAAACCCAAACCACAATGCTTTGTATGATGGCTTCTGTCAGATGATGGATATTTGCTCAGACTTTTACAAAATCCAGGGTGCATCTTGGAGGAAAAAAGGCATTTTTCTAGACTACTGTTCAGGGAGTCTGTCAGGGATTGTGACAGTGGTTCCACAGGGAGAGATGTACTAGTTAGATGGTAGGGACACGTCCTGAGGTGCTTTCAGAACAGAGAAAATTGAGGAACACTGTATTAGGGGATTCCAATAATAGTTTGTAGCTTCTGGGTGGAAGCATAGGTGCTGTGATATTTGTTGGCTCTCTCAAAATCATGCCAGGTGAATTCCTGCGCTAATGTGAGAATTTTTTTCACTTAGTTATACCTTAAACGCCTTTCTTTGACTTGCTGTTCGGAGGTATAGACAAACATGAACAACCTATGGTTGGGTAAAAGATGCAGAAGCTTACTGAATGTCAGCTACTCTGTGGTAACTGGCTTTTATCCCATGGTAAGTGGGGAATGTAAGAGGTAAACTACAGACTAGGATCAGTCAGTTCCTGTGGAACACTGATGCATGATAAATCCTCAGTCCTTGCTCTGCAGTTAACTATTATGCCCATACCCTTGGGTTTTTGGCCCAACAGTATACCTGATCATATCTCTTAAATATGTTCCTGCATGATCAGGGCACAGCAGAGCAGGGCTGGCCCTACGAGGAGAGGCTATGGGACCTGAGCCTGTTCAGCCTCCACAAGAGAAGGCTGGGGAGGGGATCTAGTGGTCTGTTACAAACTAGTCAGAGGGGACCAGCAGGGATTGGAGGAGTCCCTGTTCCCCCGAGCACTACCAGGAGTGACTAGAAATAACGGTCACAAGCTGGCAGAGGGTAGGTTCAGACTAGATATCAGGAGGCGCTACTTCACGGTCAGGGTGGGTAGGATCTGGAACCAACTTCCAAGAGAAGTGGTGCAGGCTCCTACCCTGGGGGTCTTTAAGAGGAAGCTGGACGAACACCTTGCTGGGGTTGTTTGACCCCAGTACTCTTTCCTGCCATGGCAGGGGGTCAGACTCAATGATCTGGTCAGGTCCCTTCTGACCCTACCAACTATGAAACTATACCTCATCTTTTGGGCTCCAAGAGGCCAATCACCAACTCTGCTATGTCCCATTTCTTGCTAACAGTGAGGCTAAAGAATCTTTTCCTTAAGGTAGGTACATATTGTGTTTTGCTGTCTCCCCTTATTTTTGGGGAATGTTTTTAAAACAGTAGTGGTTCTTATTCTCTTGATCTCTATCACAGCTTCATAGTTACTTCTGTTAACTCTTTCCCTCAGGTTTTGGATCAATGCTCCGAGCACTTGGTGCTCAAATTGAAAAGACAACAAATCGAGAGGCTTGCCGAGACCTTAGTGGAAGAAGGCTCCGAGATGTTAATCATGAAAAAGCGTGAGGCACTTATTTCTTCATAATATTGTTATAAAATAGAATGACCATGTATTCTGTTGTTGGCTAGTGTAAAATAGAGGCAGCTGTACTGTGAAACCTGTTTGTTACCAACAAGTAATAAATCCTCCTTTTATGTTTTTTCTTATGGGTAGAAAAACCTTCTACCTAACAGTCCTCTGAGAATCCTTTAATTCTGCCCCGCCCTGCCCCTGGTAAAGTTGCAGAACTGTTACTCGTGCAGCTTTGGCACCTAGACACCACAACTTTTGAAGGCAGTTTTCTGCCCATCTGTCCATTCATCTGTGAAATTCCTTTGTTTCTTCAGGCTACATCTCTATTAAATCATCTACTTTTTTTTTCTTTCTTTTCTCCTTCACTGCCCAGTCCTTGTTTAGTTTAGTTTAGTTTAGTTTAGTTTAGTTTAGTTTAGTT
>NW_017728943.1:71276984-71291671 GCF_001723895.1 Crocodylus porosus | reverse complement strand
CCAAGCTGTGGGTGAAAGGGTTCAGTAACTGGAAGGCTACCTCAGTTTGGTTCTTGTTTCCAAGATATATCTCTCTCTCTGTCTTTCCAGAATGGCTGAGTGGGTGAAGCAACAAGCTGAGCGGGAAGCTGAAAAAGAACAAAGACGCTTGGAAAGGCTGCAGCGTAAACTTGCAGAACCAAAACACTTCTTTGTTAATTCGGATTACCAGCAGCAGTGTAATGAAATGGCTGAGCGACTAGAGGATTCGGTACTTAAAGGTATTGCTGAGGAACTGATCTGTTTATCAATAGATATAGAATTATCTTCAGTTGGCACCTAAATTAAAGTATGGTTCTAAGTGACTTTTATGTGACAAATGGTTATTGATATATCTTGGACTAGGCAGTACTGTTTTCATTTGGGTGAGGTACACTTGGTTTTACTAAAATGTGGTCTAATTTTTTAAATAGCTTTGTTAGAATATTGTGAGACACTAGAACACAGATGCAAGTAATAAAGCATCCTTATACTTAAGGTAATCTGTAGATACGTTCTGCATTTGTGGCAGTGACATTAAGAATTATCTTTAAAACAATGGTAAGTGCTGATCTAGAAGAATCAACTTTAGCTTAAAGGACTGTATAAACAGAATGTATAGAAAACTGGAGAAACTGAATATAACAAAATAAAATATCTTAATTCACATACCCATTCTCTTAGGCTATTTTACTTAGCCACTATGTTACTCTGGTGGCAGTCTTGACATACAGACCAGGAACTGACTGGGGTATAGGGAGCCAGCTCAGAAGTGGTCACTCTAATTCAGGGTCAACTCTGTAGAACTGCAGAGCAATAAGAGTTTCTACGCCTGTTGAACTTGTATAAAAGACTTTGGTGTCTTGGGCTCGCATTCCAGCACTTCTACTAACAGTAACTGAAAACAAATTCAGAAAATAACTGGTATCTTAGAGCATCCAGTTCTCTAGGAAGCTTTGTTTTAAATCTTCCCCTGTGGACTTGGGAGTATCATAGTATGTAGGTTACTATGGTTCTACAGGGTAACTCCATTTTTCCCTTTGCATTGAAGGGATGCAGGCCTCCTCCAGTAAGATGGTGTCTCCAGAGACCAGCGATAGTCGGAAGCGCCCAAATGAGTCTGAAAAGTGTGGAGCAAAATCTGAGAAAAGGAAATGCTTGTGGTAAGTGTAGTTCCCTGATCCACTTGGTAAAGGAGAAGGAAGTTAAGAGTAAAGGGTCAGTTTTTCTTTTGAGATGCAGACTATCAGAAAAACTACCAGGAACTTCTGGAATGTAATTGTGACAGTCCCAAAAGGCAGGGTAGAACCCAGATCATTTGCATCTGTGTGTAACCCACTCAAGTAGCAGGGGGTTGCTGAATTTAAGAATATCTCATTGGTTGGTTATTGCTTTTACCTCGGGGTGCTGCTTCTCCTATCATTTGGAGTTTATTTGCAATTCTGCACAACTAACTGGCAGGATGGCATCCTTTTGAAAGAAAAAATGTCTCAGCAGTCCCTCACAGGTCTTTGTTGCAGCTCTATATGCCCTTTTCAAGCTCTCTTCACAGGATGGTAAAGAAAGTAACCCTCTGAAGTATCTAGGTTCTACTGTAATACATAGAACAAGTGAAAGCAGTGGCAGGAGTTTTGCCCCATCCCCACTTCCTGTCTTCCCTCTACCACTCCACATCCAGATGTGGTTTTTGTCTTTTTTTTTTATCAGTATTCCTCTGTCTAAATACACTGGGTTCCTCCTATTTCCTGTAGTATGTAGCTTGAGGATTGACTTCTCAGTCTCCAGTCTGGTTGTCTTTCTCATAGTGGGTATAGCATATGGACTGTTCCGTTCTTTAACCAGATGGGATGTTCAATTCCACTATTAAGACAGCAAGCTAAAATGGTTACTGGCAAAATAAAGATGTCGGCACAGCAATAGTTTGTTTTGTGGGAGTGATGGATTCCTCTACTGGGGATTCTTTGGGAAGTATGATTGCTTATATTGCATACATAACAATAGTGACTTCTGGCTTGCTTAGCATGGGAGTCCAGCTGATGTGGGGCTCCAGACTATAGCCTCTCCTTGGTATATTAGTATGGTGAGGCTCCTTAGGGAATCGGGCACTTGAAGTAGGTCAGTTTCTTATTTGAAAATACCTTTAACTTGAGCACTTGTTTATGACAGGATGGGATTGGAAGGACTGGAGGATCCTGAGAGCACAGATGACAGTGATAGTGAAGATAATTTTCCTAGTACAGCAGAGGGAAGTTGCCACTCAAGCAGCAGCCACATTGAAAAGACTGAAAGCACAGTTGAGTGGCCCAGTAGTTCAGAGGATTCACTAGGATGCAGCTCGACCACCAATACCTCTGAAAAACCACAAGAGCAGGCAGAAGATGCTGAAGATGATCTACCAGAGGAGGTACCCACAGAGGGGCAGGTTGCAATTCCAGCTGATGAAAAAAATTACACAACAGAGACCCTGAAAGAAGAGGAGCAAGAAAAAGTTTCAGCTACTCAAGAGGAAATAATTCCATTACAGAACATGGTGAGCAACACCATGAAAGTCTAGATGCAGATGCTATTTGCCTCCTTTCTTGCTTTACCCCATCTGGGTTTTTTTTAGATCACTTCTTTTCCCCATTATCTACTGACTGAATAGACTGCCTTCCATTAATGTAAAGTAAGTGTTTTGGGGTCTAAAAATTCCCTTGCCTTAACAGTTGCTCAAGATGCACATTTTCTGCCTATGAGTGTATTCTTTATAGCTCCTTATAGTAGTTCAGACACTTTGTCACTGCATGTCCCGTTTTAAAATGCTAGAGTGTACATGTATAAGATCATAATCCATATTCAGAAATTTTCTTTTGTAGTTGGAGAGATCAAAGTGCAGTTGGAATTCTTACTTCAGTAATTCTGCTCTTGACTAGCTAGTCTTTTTCCCCCTCTTCTTCCCATCATGGGCTGAGGCACTCCTGTGTCCTCCTCCTCCATGTGCAGCCATTTTTTTCCCCTTCCCTATTTTGTGTAGAAAGTTCTATGTCCGTATAATGCAGATACTTCATGGGATGAGCAAGTTTTACACTCACTATTGTACCAGTAATTGAAGTTGCACTAGGCTTGTTCATCTTGTGTGTACTGTAGCTTGACTTAATTAGCCTTATTGAGGATGAATAATAAAGTTAAAGCCCTAAAGATCAACTTCTGTATGGTGCAGACAAAACTATCAGAATTCCCCTTTATTTGGTTTCCTTTTTAAATTAAACACTTTAATCCAGGCTGTCCAAAAATTGCACTGATCTGGCTCAAACTGCAGTTCTTGTTTGGGGAATAAGATTCTGCTGCTGCATATCTGACAGTAAGATCTTCTGGGTGAGAAGGGCAATGATATGTGATGTCTCTGAGTTTTTACAAATGCAGGTAGAAAAGCAGATATAAAGGAAATTACCCATTACCTCAGTGGTGGAGTAACTTCTGTACTGATGTTGGAATGAATTGCCCCAATGGGGTTGAGCAATTCATTGTCATTCATGAGGCTTGCTCAACTGCTGCTGAGAGTATTCTGCTTTAAATTAAATTAGCTCTTAGACAAGTGCATTGCTTTGACTGTAGACTGATCACCTCTTACATGAGAAGCCTGAGTTGGCTCTAAGCAATAAAAACCTGATTTTTTTGATATTGAGCACACCAGCACTAAATAAATAAGTGTCAACAATAATGGCACCCACTTGCCCATAGCTTGTGGAGTGTTATTATATGCTCAGTGTTGTTTGGAACATTGAGATCTGTCAGTATAACAAAATGCCAATCCCTGAGTGACTCAGATTCTGTGCCCCATTTGACTTGAGTGAGGAGCCTGTCGTTGTAATTTAAAGCATTTCTTTTTCATTGTGTAGAAACTTGTAAGTTTCTATGGTTGGAAACCCTGTTGCCATTTACTGAATGTTGATAATTGGTAAATAGGGGTGCACTGATTTAAAGACTTTCCTGGCTGATATCCATAGCTGATTATTAATGAGGCATATCGGCCGATACCAATCCAATAACCGATTTACAGGAATGCAGCTAAGCAGCATGAAGAGCATGGCCTTGCAGGTAAGTCTGTGAAGGGGAAGGGGTGGGGGGATGTGTGTGTCTGTGGGGGGGTCCACAGTAAGGGAAGGAGTGGGGCTGGGGGTGCTGCCCAGCCCGGGTGGTGAATAGGACCTGGGGCCAGGGCAGGGAGTGGTACAGCTTTGGGTGGCTTATCCAGGGGATCAGTGTCCTGGTGCTTAAAAAAGGTGGTGGTGGTGTTTGAAGTAAAGCTCATCAAATAAACTTCAGTTCAAGTGCTGCTGCCACCATTTTTAAGCATGAAGATGCTCTTAAACAGAATGGGTGGGGCAAGGGCATATGCATGCTGCCTGTTGTGGGCTTGGACTCTCCACTCTGTTGCCTTTAGGAGCAGAGTAGAGTGAGGGCAGAGGTCCACTGCAGGCTTGGGGCTCTTTGCCGTGCTGCATTTGCCCTGGGAGCTGCACGCTGGCTGCATGTTGCCTGCCTGGTGGCTAGAGGCACAACTCACTGCCCCCACTGCCGCCAGGCAGGTAGGGGACGCATGGCCAATGTGCTGCTTCCATGACAAAGGCAGCAGGATGGAGAGCCGTGAGCCTGCAGTGGGTAGGCTGCCTCTGCCCTGTGTACAGATTTGGTGGGGCACATGCCTCCCCTGGGGGTATGTGGAGCAGCAGGGAGCTGCCTCTGTGCCCCTGGACAAGACTCCCATGGCTCCTCATTCTGGCCCCAGAGTCTCATTCACTGCCCTGGCTGGGCAGCACTCCCACCCAGCCCCTGCCCCACTCCTTCATTGTGGGGGGCCTTGATCTTGCCCCCATACCCCTTCCCCTCCACAGGCTTGCTCTGCATACTGCTTGGCTGCATTTCTGGCCTTGGGCATGCATGCACACAGCTGCAGCATTTAGAGACCCTGGCCAGAAGACCTATTGTATTTATTGGTACATTGTTGGCTATACTGGCCAAAAAAGCCGATAGCTGATGATGTTAATTTTCCTCTTATTGGTGCTGATCTGATATGGCACTAATGTATTGGTGCACCTCTATTAGTAAATGAGTGAACAAGCATTTAAAATGGGGAAATATTGCAAAATATAGTTCAGTCAGTTGAAACTTTCTGTACACTGTATTATAAGTGGGCAGTATTTTCAACTGGATGTTTATCACCAGGCAGTGTTTACCTTTCAGACAGTACTTGCAACGTTTCCTATTCCTGGGACAGGAAACTCCACCAAAACCACAATTAATTGTTATTGCAGGTGGTAAATGGCTCTTATAACAGTGCTTATGCCTTTAGTTAAAGTAGTGACTGTGTGTAGTAAAGAGATCTTTATTAAAGTTCCTCTCTGCTAAAAAAGAGCACTTTTTTAAATATGTGCATATCTTGGCAGGGTGCTGTACTCAGAAATAACAGCACTGATACAGCAAGCACTTAGTGCTGAATGCAGGGTTTGTGACTGAGCAGTCTCCCATCCCTGGGACTATCCCATGTCCCTTTTCGTAATTCTAGCACGGTAGATCTGTTGCAAGAACGATTTTTTTTTTTTTTTTTCTGATTTTTCTTGAGATGCTGTTCAATAGGTAACAGAAGTGGAAAATGCCTAATTTCTTTGTTTAGGATGAATTTATAATTTGCATCACTTCTGCTTTTTCTTCTTCATCAAAATGAGAAGCATCTCTAGAAGCTCAGCATCCCCTAAGTGTTTTCTTAAAAAGTAAAATATCTGCTATTCCTGTAATTCCAAGATTAACTGCATAGTAACATGTGGTGTCCATCTGTTTTCTCTGTCACTAATGGGGAAGTGCTTAGCTTTGAAAGTAGCCAAGGTAAATTTAATTTACTCTACAGTTGAGATCTGGTAGCTTTTGTCACACCCAGTTCATGACTTGTGCAATGTAAGAATGAGGCATTGAATCATCAGGTGTTTTCGGTTCTCCTAAATACTTTATGAACACACAGTTCTTAACTTCATGTAGCAGAGATCCCAAAGTTTGGGAGAGGACAGGTGGAACTACCTTATCTGTTACTTTCCAACAAAGAAAGAGGTGGGTTTGGTTTGGTTACTTTCTTATTTCAGGCTCTTTTTGTGAGTCCTCATAGGCACAATGCATTCTATCCTGATCACCAGTTCGGTCTGTGGGGTTAGAAATCCATCTGATTTCCAACGAAATGATCTTAAATTTATACCTGAAGGTGTGTCTACAGTAGTCATAGCTTTTATTGCCACTTAGACATCGGAGCTGGCTTTAAGCTATTTATTTATGGTAATGCTAGCATGTAGCTGTGATGGCATGGCACTTAGTATGGGCTGCAAAACCATCAGCATACTTACCAGTCTTCTCAAGCAGGTTTGCAGCCCATGCTGATCTGTGTGCTGCTACAGCTACGCAGCCTAGCTCAGGTATGTCTCCAGGTTGTAGCCACAGCTTGACTGCAATGTAGATAAAGTGTAACTATGGAAGTGCCCAGCATGCTATACCTGGAGACTCTGTATAACTGTGTTATCACACTTTGAAAGTGTTTAGTTGCATGTTCCATAAAAGTAAAATCTAGTTGGAGACTAAATAAGCGTAAGCCAGAAGAGGCACTAAGTCTTTTTTTTTTTCAAAACGGTAATGCAAGGATTGTGTATTCTTGTCTTTGCAGAAGTCTACACCAATAAATCTTCTGGCATTCAACTCTGCTACTGAAATGGAAGCGCTAGGATTAGATAAGCTGAAGTTTGAACTGATGGCTCTGGGCCTGAAATGCGGAGGCACTTTACAGGAAAGAGCAGCAAGACTTTTCTCTGTGAGAGGTCTGCCTAAAGACCAGATTGATCCTGCCTTATTTGCAAAGCCTTCTAAAGGGAAAAAGAAATAAATGTTGGGGGTTTTATATACACACAAAAAAATCTCTCTTCACCTGAGGGTTTTTTGTTCTATTGTCATTCTTTTTAACTAACTGCCTGCACTACTTTGGCATCTGTAGGTAGTTTCTGTTTTTTCTAACTGGAGTCTAAATAATGTACTACACAGAATAAATTACTAAATAAAAAAACAAAAAAAAAGCAGTGTGCACTAAATATTAAAGGTAGCAAAGCATAAAGATGGGAAATTGTGAAGACTTGTAAATAAAAGAACATACAGTGTCCATGGAAGCTTGGGGGAAAAAATGTTTCCTTTATAGAAAAATAGTGTGTTTTTTATATATGTAAATTGTGTGATGAGAATATTGAAATAAATTAATACAGGATTGCTTATCTGCAGTCTGGGTACTCCCTTCTAGATAAAGAAACCATAACTTAAAATATGGTTCAGGCTGAATAGCTGAAGCTTGATTTTGAGGGGAGGGAAGATTTATTTTGTATGGGAAACTTCAAATATGGATTAGGTGTACTATTCTGTATATTGCCTTGGTGTTGTCAAATATTGGTATGCTATGATTCTCTGTAAATATACATGTTCAGTATCTGAAATGTTTATTAAAGGAATATTTACTTGTTTAACTGTAGAGAATAGTCTGCATTCAGGGAAAAGAAAAGATGTGATAATCTTTCTAGAAATAAATGTGCGAAGGAAGACTATTTACCCAGAAGATAAAGGTGCCATGGTCTGAAGTTGAGTGAGAAATTAAAGGGTTATCTTTCTTTTTTTTTTTTTAACTCTGGCCAGCCAGGGAGTTGAGGCAGTGTTGCATATGCACCACTCCCGGGTATCCCGAAGTGAGTGGAGGTAGATGTTGCAAGTGATCCTGCAGAACTGCAAAGCTCAGATATGAAGCAGTGGTTTATGATTTCAGTTTCCATTGCCTTGGGTGGGAGGCATATGTAAAGGTGGTGCTCAGTTCAGTACCACACATACCATTTTTTTTTTTTCTGGGACAGAAATAAACTATTGCTTGGAGGCTGGGATGTGTAAAGCAACACCTGAGGATGCATAAGCCCAGCTCTAGGGCAGAGCAGTCGGTCAGGCTGTGGCAGTACAGTGGAGAGGAGCTCCCTGGAGAGTGGCAGAGGCTATGCTACAAAACAGCGAGCAGGCCCAGCAGGGCTGTAGCTGGGAAAGACTGCTGGGATTTGAGTAGAGGTCTGTGGGGGACAGGGGCTCTGGGGAAAGGCCCTGACTGAAGTGGATTATGTTTAGGTTTGCACTGCTTTTAACAAGGGTGACATCCAGCTGTAGAAGTCCTGCCACAGGCATGAGGCAGCTAGAGAGGGGAGATGGGAGGCAGCTGAGAGCACGGTGAGAGCGCATTGTCTGTTTATGGGTTGGTTTGGACTGGAGATCCCTGCCGAGCGGAGGAGGGGGTACCGAGCCCTGTGACACTCGGAGCAAGTGGTACAAAGTGATGAGCCCAAGGGGGTGATTAGGTGGATAAGACTGAGAATGGTTTGAGAGAGGTCCAGCAACACTGTCACTCAGGGGTGGCCCAGCAATATGAATAATGAATGGGACACCCAAGATTGGTACCCGACTGAACTGAGGGCCTGTTATGTATTTGGTAAAAGCAAGATGCGGTAGGTGGGAGCAGCCAGAACGTCAGGAGGACAATCAGGTAAAAACCAGCTGCCAGGAGGTGACAGACCCTTCCCAGGCACGGGTGGCCCTGCTACACACCCCACCCAGAAGGACATCATCTGCCAATTTGACATCACTGTCAGGGTGGCTAGGATCTGGAACCAACTTCCAAGCAAAGTGGTGCTGGCTCCTACTCTGGGGGTCAAGGCTTGACAATCACCTTACTGGGGTTGTTTGACCCCAGTACTCTTTCCTGCCAATGATCTGCTCAGGTCCCTTCCGACCCTACTAACTATAAAACTATGTTTTTCTATTACTTTTATTTGGCTTCTGCTGGCAGAGCGATTGAAGCAAAACAAATCCTTTGTTGAATACAGTGGAATTGCAGTATGAGATCACTTGGCAATAGGACAAATTACAGTGAGGTACAGCAGACGTTGTATAGCAAATGTCCCTGCACTTGCTCTTAGACCAAAGTAAATGAAAGCTAAACTGTGGAGCTTAGCCTCATTTTGCTTTGGCTTTGCTTTCACTTACTGTGAGATAATAGTAGGTACAAGGACAGCTTCCATGTCCATAGCTACCCCCTTTTAACACACTTAAAACAGGACTGGTGATTCCCATAAAGCAAAGTTGTTGACAACTTTGGACTCAGCTTGTAGCCTGAAAGAATGGTATTCCCAGAAGATGTTTTCCTCTTTCAAATTAATTTGAAATTTGAAATAAATTAATTTTTCAAAAAAATTTGAGGTGTAGAGGTGCATTAGAAAAATTAAAAGAGGGAGCTCTTCTCTCCTGTTTACCTGCAGCTTCCCTACAATAGGATTTGCCTCAGGATCCAGTATACCTGGGAACTAGAGTAACCACTGTGAAAAATAAGAATCGCCCGCTGGGCAACCAATTTACTTTGCATCAATCAGATTGTGTTGGAATCCTACATCCCCATACTTCACTTCCTGTTTTCACAAAACAGAATCATCAATAACCAATCTCTGTAGTCTAGCAATAGCCCTTCCCCCTATTTCCCCAGTTAAAGCTTATCTACATTTGAAAGATAATCCTGACTAAGGTAGAATGTGAATTTATGAAGTTTAATATCTATTCCTGAGGAACTTTGTGAAGACCAGCTTTTAAATAGCTACTGTAGGTGTATACAGTCTTCACAGGATGGTTCTGAAATGCATACTGCAATCCTATGGCCTTGCACTCTTATTGCTAATATGGCCTGTACTGTAATTTTTATATACATTAATGTAATGGCAATTACAAATGGTTCTCATACATGGCTTACTGGAGGGGCCAATGTTGTCTGTAATCATACATAATGTAACTCTAGCAAAGTAGGCTGCCTACCTCTAGGATTAAAATGTGGAGTAGAATCAGGCTCTCTTCCTGACATTGCTACTGCTTTTGACATGTCAAGAAGTGCAAACCTGAGTCTTCATTAAATATAAAAGTAGAAAAGGAGCTAATTTATGGTGCTGTGATGCTTAGTTAACACTGGTAGCACCTCAAAGGACCTTCTTTTAAAAGCTACTTTCCAACTAAATATACTTTCAATACTAAGGGCTGAAAATGGTCACTTTGATTATCTTACCCCTGCTATTTTCCAGGAAGGAATGAGATTTCCTAGTCACTTGCTTCTTCCCTTCTCCAGTCTTAAATTTTAGATGAATTTGGCACACTCTAGATTGTAATGTGTAGCAGAAAGGGAACAATGCTGGAGTCAATTTCCTGACAGCTCACTCCCTCTAGAGTTTAAAGGAGTTTCTGGAATTGTGTTCCTTCTTCCTTAATAAGTTGTTAATTGCCTCCTCTTTATTTCTAAAAGCCAGGTTTTAGATTGTAACTGCTGGTGTTGGTAGTCCCAACCGTGTTGTTTTGCAGTCAGTGCCAACGGGACTCTTTCTTCCTTGCTCACTTGTATTTATTTATTATCCAAGCTGAGTGAGTAATTCCTGGCTAGCGGCACTACTTAAACTAGCATGGCGGAAGGACATGTTATAACATTGCAGGTGCCCTATTTGTATTGTAATACTTCTTGATCCTGCCTATGCAGATGAAACTAAACAGTGTTTTAATCAGGTATATAGTTTGAGTTACTACCCTGGAAAAGCTGTAACATGGAGACAATTTGATGTCATAATTGGCATGGGCAAAACTAAACCACAATGTAGCATAACTATAGAGCTACTATTTGTAAAATAAAAGCAAGTTGGGGGAAGGGTTTCTCAGGAAATAAATCTAGTTGAGGTAATCTGCTCCCAGAATAGTATCCAAAATAATTCTCTCAAAAAAAAATTATTTAAGAAAGTAGGGCTGAGGTGGAGGAATGACAGTAAATGGAAAGGTTCCCCCCTGTTCCAGTGTTTTGTATTTTGTTAATAGGGGTGGAAAAAGCAGTAGTGCACTATCTCCAGTGGATCTGGGGGGCATGCAGTCATGTGGATGCACCCACACCTTCTACCACTGCTGTCTGTGGTTGATCTGGGAATGGGTAGCTCCAGGACTGCTCCTGCCCTGCTCTAGCCACAAATGCAGCTGTGCAGGGTGCAGGCTTGACTGGAGACAGTGGTGGCACCACAGGTTTCTCTTTCGAGTGTCTGTTCCCTGCCCATTCCACCCCCACCCAGATGTCCCTCATCGGCTGGGAGAAGGCACTAGAAAGAGGAACCTGAACACTGCTACCACTGTCCCTGGCTAATGCAGGCATGTGGGGGGAGCCCCAGAGTCACTCCTGACCTGTGCTGCAGGGAGTAGCTGTGTGGGGAGCTGGGCTCAGACTGGGACAGCAGCAATGGCACATTCTGTTTTCCAGCAACTAATCCAGCCCAGTGGGGGACACCAAGGGTATAGGGTTACCATATTTCCAGTTTAAAAAAAGAAGACACTTGGGGGGAAGGGAGAGGAGATGGGGTATATGACTGGGGGGGCAGTGATATCCCTGTGCCCTGCCCCTGCCCCTCACTCCCAGGCCACAGGCCCCCAAGCCCTGCTGCTGCCCCTCGCTCCTAACCCACAGTGCCCTGCCCCCCAGACCATGCTGGTGCCCCTCATTCCCAACCTGCAGCCCCCCTGTCCCTGCTGATATCCCTTACTCCTGACCTGCAGCCTTCTGCCCCCCCAGCCCTGCTGCCCACGCAGCTCTCTGCTGAACCCAAATAATCCCCTCACCCCCTTCCCCTGCCTCCCCACCATGCTGCAGCCCCAACACCAGCAGGCACATGCACATGCACATGCACATGCACATGAATGTACACACACAGACTTACCTGCCTGCAGCTGCTGGGGCCTGTGCACAGAGCACGTGATGCCTCAGCCTCCAATTACCTCCCCTGCTGCCCCCAGCCCCAAGCAGCTTCTTGCTGGGGCAAGCTGGGAAGTACAGGAAAAGTAGAGTAAAATCCCAGACATTTGCTGATATTTAAAGAAACTGCCCAGGAGGGGATGGGAGGACCCAAAACAAGGACATGTCCAGGAGTAACCTGATGTATGGGAACCCTAAAGGATAGGGAAGGTGAGGGCAGCAGACAGCAGGTGCCAGAAGGAAGTAACCATGTACTGTTGCCTTTGTCCTTGGCAAAGCCCAGCTCCCTGAGCAGCCGCTCCTCACTGCTCCTGGCTGAAGTGAGGCAGGAACAGCTCTGCTGCCTTGTCCCCACCTTCAGGTCAGCTAGGGACAGCAACAGTATACCTGCTGCCTGCCTAGTTACTAGGTATCCCACACTAACACAGGGCTCCAGCCACCAACTTGCCTTGCCCCCCATCCCCCCATGGTGTGAGGAGCAGTGTGTTGTACCCCCTTTATCCTGCACCATATGCAGAGAAATCAAAAGGAATATAACTATAGCATTGTCTTTAACATGTACTAATCAAGCCATGGGTTGGCAACATACCCACCTTTACTATGGTACTATCTTCACTGCAGACTTGGGCTCTTAAACAGCTCTTCTTCCCTGCCATGCAAACAGCAGACTCACTCAGCTGCGGGCACACGGCTCTCTGAATTTCCCTTGCTGCATGGCACATGCAATCTGAATTTCCCTTGCTGCATGTGCAGTATCCTTCTGCCACCTGGCCCCACCTTGCCATGCCCCAAAAGCAGAGCCCAGAAGCAGAAGTGGGAAGAGGGATGGGGTGTTTGGTCACTTTGGTCACCTACGCTCTCAGAGCAGTGGGGACAGTGGCAGCCAGGGGGGAGCCTGGGGGCTGTATGTTAACTAGTCAGAGGCTGTATGCAGTCTGCATGCCACCAGCTGGGCTGAAGTAGGAGCACTGCTTACCCTTGGGCTGGTAACTTCCCCACTCTGCAGTACTATAGCATATGTTCTTATGCAGGCTAGGCCTGTATAGGTGTTAGTTAGTTAGACCTGTATAGGTCCTGTATAGGCTAGGTGTTCCTGTGATGCCTTCTAACCCTTTCTTTTGCGTTTCCAGAGAGACAGACAAGAGCACCAAGAATTCAATAGGGGAAAAAAATAAAGAGTGGTGTAGCTTGTTGCAGAGCTAAGCACCACAGAGGATACTTTAAGGAGATGAAGCCCTTACCAGGACTCAGGATAGTACTGCTGTGAGTGCAGCCCAGCGTGTGTGCTTTGATATGACTTTGTAGTGTGGCCACTTGCCCCTGTGCTAGGCTCAACCTGGGTCATCCACCCAAGTAACCTGCAGTGAGGGCCTGCTGCTTCTCTTGCTCATGGGTGAGGGAAAGTCCTGCTGTATCACTTGCTTGTTAAAGCAAGTGGAATACGGCTGTACTGCCTGAAAACTAATTGGAGCTGGAAATGGAGCTGTTATGAGCTCTTTCCATCTTGCCTGTCATGACTATCAGCCACCTTTGTATTACACAACCTTATCCTGAGGTCTCCACAGTCTATCAGCATTTATTTAATTAGAGTGTTTTTTTTGTTATGATCTCTCCTCTACAAGTGTTCCACCACCATTGCTAGTGGCTTTGTGTCCTGAAGGAAAACAAGGAAAGTACAGTAAAATCCCCACACTGATGTAGATGGTCAGTGCAGTGCCTGCCTACTTGTTAATCAGCAAGTGCTCTTTCATGCTCTGTCATACCCATCATTGGTCAGTGGATAGTAATCTGGCTGGACGTGTGACCCAGCTCTATTTAGCTTTGTTGATTATGCCCCATTGACTTTCTCTTCCCTAAGTCTTTTCCCACTTCTTTCTACCCCTGTAGCCTCTGTAAAATACAACCCAAGACTAAGAATCACACAGCAATGGGTTGAATACAAAACACATCAGACAAAATTACTGACCATGTATGACTTAGAAGTGGTATAATTAGTGCTATGTCATTGCATTTTTTGTCTTATTGCCTTGTGGTACAACATCTGCCCTTCCTGGGCAGTGACTTCTTATTACAATTAGTAATATGCGTCAGCTTTGTTATGCTAATACCACCATAATCTATGACAGACCAACTACGAGAAGCAAATTACCTTCATTTTACCACTAGATAGCACTGTGCACTCATAACACAGGCTAAGGCCTCTACCCATCAAGAAGAGGAAACAGGCAGCCTGTAATACCCACCCTTTTATCATTATTTATCACAACCTGAGGTTCAAACCCAGAGCCACAATGCAAGCCTCCTGGGTCTCCCGCCCAGTATAGTAGGGCCTGAAGGATCTCGGCCGTCCCAAAATTTAAAAAAAGAAAAAGGATTTTGGCCAGACCAAGCCACCCCAGACACTCTTGCAGGGTGCAGACTGAAGCAAGAGCCACAGTCTGGAACTTGACTTACCATGCAGAAACTCCTTTGGGGTTTCAGCCTGCCACACCAGGCCCTGCATTTTTGCACCCCAGAGCCCTGTTACTGGTCAGGTGGGCTGACTTTTCTACCCAAATGGAGTGGGGGATTCCCACAACCAGCCTCAAACTCATGTTTTTCAGGTTGCCAGTCAGAATCAATGAGTTGGAAGGGACCCAGACAGATCATCTAGTCTGCCCCCCTGCCATGGGCAGGAAGGAGCACTGGGGGTGGGAGGGTTCATAAGACCCCAGCCAGGTGCTTATCCAGTCTCCTCTTGAAGATCTCCAGGGAAGGTGAGAGCACCACCTCTCTGGGAAGCCTATTCCAGGCTCTGGCCACCCTTACAGTGAAGTAGTTCTTCCCA
>NW_017728943.1:71249889-71276973 GCF_001723895.1 Crocodylus porosus | reverse complement strand
CTTCTTCCTCATGCCCAGTCTCCTCCAGCGCTGCCAGGGCCACATACCTGTTCCCCAGTTGTCAGGGTGTTGTGTAGCAGGAATTTTAAGAAGAGATAACAAGAAGGTCTGAGCTACATGATAGATGTGTTGTGTAAGCAGAAGGAAGTTTAGTTTGCTTTCTGGCCAGCAAAATTTTTATGAAGAATTTTTTACGGTTTACACTGACTTAATACATTTTAAACCTGGTATCTGCTACCCTTGTAAATTGAAATTAACTCCATTTTACTGATGAATTATTTTGGTTTTACCTAAGCATATCTAAAAATCAGAAGATTCTCTTTAGAACAAAATAGCTTTGGGCAGACATGCTGTACAGCAAGGGCATTCAAACTGCTAAACTAAAAAGCTGGATGTACAGATGTGTCACACAACTTTTCACTGAAACTCCTGAGGTAGCATCAGTTTGGGTGGCATTACAGTTTATTTGGAGGCACGTTGGTCTAATTGAGTGGTTAGAGGTAATTATCTATATTACTCTGAAGTCAGACAGAAGGCAGGGTAGATTTGCACCTTATAGACCAACTAAATCAAAGATACATAGGCTTGTAAGCAGCAGTTTACTTCGTCAGATGTTAAGGGTCTCTGATGCATCTCTGATTTAGTCTGTAAGGTGCAAAACTACCCTGACTTCTGCTGAATACAGTGGTTCTCAAGTTTTTTAGACTAAGGGAACCCCTCATTTAAACTCAAAGCACCCCTCAGAAAATGTAGGCTTAGATTTCACTCATTTTTTTGAGTATGAAAAAATAATAGACTCATTCTTCTGTTGTAAAGAACTCAGAAAGACTACAACATGGCAGAATGTTTTTGGCACTTTGGATTCCTATTTGAGATTCCTGGGTGTTTCTTGTGAATCGTGTGTAGGTGTTTGCACGCCTAACAGTACTAATATTGCATGGCACCCTGCTGCACCCTTCAAAAGATCTCAAAGCACCCCAGGGTGCTGTGACACCCTGGGTGAGAATCACTATCTAGTAGTTAAACGAGGACATTGGGAATCTGAAGACCTGGATTTTATTCCAGACTCAGTAGCTGACTTAGTGGGTGGTTTAATCAAGTAAATCCATTTTTCGGCGGTCTCGGTTTCTCCACTGGTGAAATGGATAGAACAGTGCCCATTTCTGAAAGCACAGTAAAGCCATTGGATAAGAGATTATGTAGAAGTGTGAAGTATTATAATGATAGTAACACATAGCACTCCCGGGGGGGGGGGAGGG
Organism: Crocodylus porosus; assembly: GCF_001723895.1. Classification (NCBI taxonomy): domain Eukaryota; kingdom Metazoa; phylum Chordata; order Crocodylia; family Crocodylidae; genus Crocodylus; species Crocodylus porosus. The sequence continues at coordinate 71,275,714 of NW_017728943.1, read as the reverse complement.
GCTTTCATCTGAGGATCCCCAAGTGCTTTATAAACACTCATTAATTAAGTTTCGTGACACTTCTTGTGAGATTAGAAAGGGATGTGCATAAATTATTTAATGTTAATTACCTCTGACTGAGTCTTATCTTTGTGCATGATCACAGCTTTTGCAATCTTACATATATTAGGCCTATCTAATACAAAGTTTTCTGAAAATTTAGGCTGCAATATAGATGGATGCTTAAATAAAACATTTACATTTTTATTCATATGTATATAAATTAAAATTAATGGGTGTGCTCCTTAGCAGATTACCCTTATTAATAATCCCATTTGCTTTAAAATAGGATTTTTCCTTGCATAGTGAGTAATTATTTAGATGGAGCAGATAGTAATTACAAAGGGAAATTGACATTTGATAGCAGAAAAGAACAAACAAACATTTTGTTTATAACCCATCCTTTTTCAAATTCACAAGGGAAGAAATCTCCTTTGCAAACCACATCTCCTGCTGAAGGTGACAGAGCAAGGTGCCACTGGATACAAGGGAGTGTGTCTTAGTTTTCCCAGCATAAGTTTTAGAAGGGTCCTAAAATTGAAAATGAAACGAAATACACTGCAGGCCAGATCTGCACTATGAAGTTTTGCCATTATAGTTTTATCAGCTTGGAGAGAAAAAAAAACGAAATGATCCCTTTGCTAGTACTTGGGTCAGCAATTCCCCTGAATCAGACAGGGCTATCCTGACAAAAGACGGCTTTTGTCCTTCTGTATGGCTGGGTCTGCGGAAAAATCTCCTTTTGCCATGGATCTCCATAAGGGCCTCTGCTGGTTATAGCAGCACAGGACTCTTTTAGTGTAGATTACCCAAAGGGCACATCAACTGCAATATTCATATTGACTTCAGAAAGGCAAGATTTTGTCCCAGAGCTCAGAGAAAAAGGTGAGCCTTTTATCCACTGTCCCTAGAAGGGATTGTGGAGTTAGTTAGCCTAGATTAACTCCAGCGTTATCACTTGGGCTGCAGAATAATGTGCATTTAGCTGAACAGAAACAAGGCACTCATATTCATATTCCAGAATAACAGTGTCCGCACAGGGAGTGAATCTCCATCAGGAGTTAACCAGGAATAAGTTCATGTCTCAAAAATGCTATCTGTTCTGTGCTGTAACACCAGGATATTATATTCCCAGAAGGCAGCCCTCAGAAGATAGTATCATAACAAGAAGTTTCACAATAAATGTAAAAATGACCCCTTAACAAAAAGAGGAAGTGCTTAAGGCTGTCTAGAAGTTTGCTGAGAAAGAGACTGAATACAAACGGAGAATATTCAGCTAGCATCAGGCAAAAGAACATGATAAATATATTTACATCATCCTAATGTTTCAGTAGTCCCTCAACATGTAGTGATGTTTGCCATTGTGTTCCCACTGGACAGGGAGCCAACTTTGGAGCAGTTTCAGCACGAAAGTTCAAGTATTGAATCAATCTAAAGAAAATGCTGCTTTCTTACTAGTAGAGTTAGTTCTTTTTGTTCCGTTTTTGAAGTTGGATGAAGTAAAGGTTGTGCTGCTGCTGTCTATGTTGCTACTTGAGATTCCTAGGTTGGCACCCTTACATTTGCTACAAAAGAGTATGTATTGTTTTAAGAGAAACAACTCTTTCTGCCTTGCACCAACCCTTCAGCAAGCAAGAAGTCTGTCAGATGGACTTCTCCTGTGGAGCATCTGTTCAAGTTTGTCTCTTCCTTTAATGAAGATCTGTAGTATTGTCTCAGGTTTCCTTTGAATATTGAGTCTATTGGTAATAAAATGAGTTAGAGAAGAACATTTTCACAACCCTTAGAAGGCCTTTTCCTTCCACAGGAATCCACATCTTACCAAAGCATCAGTATAAGTTAAAACATGCATGTATGTATGCACATATAGAAGAAACAGCATAGTGGGGGTCATTTTTTCAGTCCTTGCTTGGAAGTCCTGGGACTCTGTAGTATAACTATAACCCAAATCAATCTCTAAACAGACTAAGGGCGGGTCTGTGTTTCAGCCTACTTTTATAAGTATTTGAAAGTTCCTTTTCACTGATGCACCTGTACCGTTGCAATCCTGGTGTCAATACAGTTAGAATATTTATACCAGTATAGCTACTCCTTTATATTAATATAACTGAATCTACACAAGGGATTACATGGATTTAACTGTAGATCAGTATTTGTCATAGATAGACAAAACTAGTTTCCAAATGGATCTACCTAAACCAAGGCCTATATGAGTCTATAGAAGAGTCACATAAGTTTAATTTAAATTGTTTTAAAAACGGTCACAGTCAAACCTGGTTATGTAGATCAGCTCTTGTATGATCTCTGAGAGAAAAATCATGTTTTCATGTACCACAAGCTTAAGAAATCACAGTAATTAATAATAATTCAGGCATACATCTTTAAAGGTAAGTCTAAACTTACTAGGCAGACTTTTGCAAGTCAATAGAAGCTAAAAAAGAAAGCTGTAGTTATAAAGTTATCAAAATGATTTAGCAACACTAAAGCCCTTGGCCCTAAAGTTATACGGAACTGTTAAGTTGCCTGTAACTTCTCCTTTCAGGGGCAGCCAATAGGATTAATAATTTTTTCCATTAGAAAATCAAGTCCTTCTAAAACCAGCCAGCTTTGCAAAATAATTTTGATGTTGTTATAATGCTTTTTCAGACAAAAAATGGGAAGGGGGAATACCAATACATTAAACATCAAACAAAAAATGCACACATGCAAAATGGGGAATCACTGGCTAGGCTGCAGAGAAGGGCCTGGGGATTATACCAGATCACAAACTGAATGAGTCAACAAAATAATCTTGTTGCAAAAAAAACTAGGAGCATATTGAGATGAATTAACAGAAGTGTCCTACGCAAGTCACAGGAAGTGCTACTAATCTATTCAGCATTAGTAAGACCTTGCCTAGAGTACTATGACCAATATTAGTTTTAAGCACCACACTTTGAGAATAATGTGGAAAAAGTCCGCAGGAGGGCAACAAAATGAAGATGGGTCTAGATAATCTGACAGATAGGAAATGGGGATTATTTAGTCTAGAGCAAGGGTGTCAAACTCACCCCATGCTCCAGCCTGGATTTGACCCATGGGGCTCCTTTGTGGGACAGAACCAGCACAGGGGATGGGGCAGAAGGGGCAGCAGTGGAGACAGTAGCAGTAGGACTGGTGACCACAGGGAAAGCAAGGCTGCACCAGTAGAGCCTTCGCTTACCCTCCTGCCATTAATGGCTGTGTCCACAGGGGCCCAGGGTCCTGGATTCTGCAGTAGGCCATACCCCATCTAGCCAGTTCCCCTTTCCCTCCTCCTCCTGGTAGCCCATAGGTAACCCAGTGAAACAGATGAAGTAGATCTGAAGACTGTAGGTTTGATACCCATGGTCCAGAGAAGATTAAAGGAGGATGTATAAAGAGGAATCAGTTGTTCTCTATGTCCACAGAGGATAAGACAGGAAGTCTTAAACTGCAACAAGAGAGATTCAGATTAAAGATATTAGGAAGTCTTTTTCACTGTATGTAGGGATGAATAATTTAGAGAGGATGTAGCATCTCCATTTTAAGTACAGGATGATTTAGACTGGAATGATGCTGCTTAGAGCAGGACTAGATGACCTGCTGAAGTCCTTTCCAGCCCTACCTTTCTCTGTTTTATTAACTTGTTCTTGACATTTTCAGAACAAGATACTTTGAAAAATCCTTGAATAATGTTTTAAATGTTATATTATAAGCACTTAAGAAGTCAGCATTGAAATGAAATATTTTTAAATTAACCTGAAACTAATTTTTGTTCAGAATTTTCTTTTATAGAGGATTTTGACATTTGGTGTTGTTGTTCCGAACAGAACAGAAACACACTTTGAAATCCTCCACAAAACACACCTTTTCCCATTCTCTGCTCTCCTTTTAAATATGGAGCGTTTCTCCAAAGTTTTTAACAACTGGAGCTTTTAGAAACAGGGCTGTGTAGAGTACAGGCACTTCACAGCTGGCATTCTAGATGACTAATTAATTATAGTGACTTTACAGATTAACATAGTGAATGCAGCCTGCAGATAAGGAGGCGCTGATTATTGTGAAGCACTCCACCAAGGGGATTGGGGGTGCAGGCAGTGTTCTTTCACAGATCATTACAGCTTTGAAAGGGGTATGCACTGTCCAAGACTGTTGGTCTGAAATTAGAGCAGCTGCAATTTGTTTGGGATGTGTCTGTGTGGCCAGAATGCATGTGTTCACACTTCATGCCCTTCTCCCATTTTAGTTACCCGCAGTGCTCTAAGCAAGCATGGAGAATGATTTCGGAACACAGAGGCAGCAATATGCTCTCATACCACCTGCTCATAATGTTTAGAAAGGAAAATTGTATTATGGGGATTGTCAGTCTGGGAGATGTGCTGGAAGTTTCATGCTGCTAGAAGCAAGACATGGTGGGAGTGTCCAGCTATTACACCTTTTTAGCATGTAAGAGTCTGTATTCATTTTAGACCTCATTATAATGGATAAGGATAAATTGATCACTGGACTGGAAGCTTATATTTACCTAGGGACCAGTGATCATGACTTGATTACATTCATTTTGGCAAAGAGAGGATAAATTGCAATTAGTAACGTGTATATATATATACTCAGTACTTCATTTCTTAAAGCTGAGGAAAATAAGCAAAATTGATGGGGAAGAAAAAAAAAATGGGCAAAAACCCACCAGGAATGAAAATGGAGAGTTCTTCAAAAACAAGACTGATAATCCCCATAATACAATTTTCCTTTCTAAACATTATGACCAGGTGCTTTGAGAGCATATTGCTGTCTCTCGTGTTCTGAAATCATTCTCCATGCTTGCTTAGCGCACTGTGGGTAGGCAAAATGGAAGAAAGGCATGAAGTGTGAACATGCATTCTGGCCACGCAGACACATCCCAAACAAATTGCAGCTGCTCTAATTTGAGACCAACAGTCTTGGAAAGTGCACACTTCAGGCAGACTTGGGCCATGTTTGAAAGGTTTGAATGGTTTAAATAGAGTTTAAATCTGAAGTGGACAGACAGACACACCTGTTAACCTGATTTAAATCTGCCTAGAATGGCTCAAAAGTGCACCCGAAAAATCAATTACTATTTTCAACTGGCTCACTGTGAACTGGTTTAATGTTACTTCTGCATAGCAAGAGTTGGGTGACATGGCTTTGGTCAGTCCTCCAGGCATCCTACACTGCATCACTCTTTACATGCCCCCAACACACCCTGCTGCAACTGGCCTCTCTGAACTCTACTGCTCCCTTTTCTTTCGTTGGCTCAACAAGCTTGCTTGCACTACTTGTTCAATAAAAGGTTTATTTCTAACAGCCAGCTGTTCCTCACTCCCAGCTTGATCACGGCTCTTAATCATTCTCCTCCAGCCCTTGGAAACCAAAAAGCATGAGTCCAAACACATAAGTCAGACAGGCACACTGCAGACTTTGATCACTTGCAGGCTACTGATGTTTATTGCATTCATATTTAGGAAACAAGGACAAACAGAAAAGTAAAAACAACCCTAGCCACAGGTCACCTACCCACTGATGTTCCCAAAGCATGGGTGCAAGTACTTCCTCTGACTCACCTACTGTAAGACATGCTGGGCTGGTAATAAGTCCCACCTCTTGGTGTTGGAGCCATAGTACTTCATGCAATCATGAACCAGTTCCCAATCAATGCCGTTTAGGAATGCTGTAGTTGTTATGTGTGCCCTCACCCTGCACGTAGCACTCCCCAGAGACTGCTGGTAGATACTCAGGAATGCAGCATAGCTTTCCATTAATGCTCATTGTGTCTGGTAGGGTTCTTTGCTGTACTGGGAGTTGTGGCAGCCTGTTTTAAGGATGAGGTTTTTAAGTTATTTTTTATGGTTGGACTGGGAGGGGTCTCCCACCCAGGGCTAGTAAAGTTAGTGTTACAGCAGGGGAATCAAACTCACCTGGCTCACAGAGCCAGATGAGTGGCGTGGGGCTAGTCTGCAGGCTGGGCCAGACCAGACCCATAAACCAGCCCTGTGCCTGTCCTAAAGCAGCTGAAGTAGGGGCCATGTGCAGCATGGAGCTCCCCGTGCCTCTGGGTCAGGATGGTGGCTACAGCAGAAGTGGGTCTGTGTCCATACTAGCTCACTACCCCTGGATCCTCCCCTGCACATGGTGGTTATCATAGGTGGGTCAGTGGCATGCTTGCAAACTCACAAAGGGTTAACAAAGCCAGAAAGACAACTCCATGTCTCCATGGCTTAATCCTCTGCTCCAGTCACTAATTACCACAGAGGCTTGTAATGTAGCATGGGGTCTTTGTTCAAATCCAGCCCAGGTTGCAAAGACCAAATCTATTGGCAGTTTTCTTGATTACAGACACTCCCCACTTATTGAGGTTTCGCTTACCACTGTTTTGTTATAGCGCTCATTTAAAATATGTACCTGGTTTCACCTAGCGTGCAGAGTGTTTTGTTATAATGCTCAGCGTGGGGCTGGGGAAAAGCAGCGGCAGCGAGTGAAGAGGTGACTGACAGCCAGTGGGGTCCCAGGGTAGGATGGCAGGAGAGCAGAGCTTTCTCCTGCACGTGGTGCTGGAATTGGCAGGGAGGAGCAGCGGCAGTGAGAAGTGCGGGGAGAAGGATGCATGACCAGGGAGCCCCGGCTGGTGCCTAGGGCCAGGGCCAGGCCCGGCAATGCCCAGGGCAGAGCAGCAGGAGCCCGCGGCTGGCGGGCAGGTGGGGAAGAGTGATGGTGGCAGCAAGAAGGGGCAGGTGGGTAGAGGGCATGAGCATGGGGTCTGGGCTGGCGGGGCAGCAGGAGCATGGGGCCTGGGCTAGCAGGACATGTGCGCATTGTCCCCTGCTCCAGACCGCAGTGGGACCGAGCCTGCGGAGCTCCCCCCGCCCCCAGGCTGCAGCCTGTGCCCTGTTCCAGTCATGCACCCATCTGTGGGGCATGGATACTGTCCTGAGCCTGCAGCAATCGGGCAGCAGCAGGGCAGTAGGTTGTGCAGAACCAATTATATTTATTTACATTAAATCCTATGGAGAAATGGGTTTCACTTATCGCTGTTTCGCTTAGCCCTTAGTTTTTCCACAACCAATTAAGAGCACCAAGTGGGGGTTGCCTGTATATGGATGAGCTCTTGCGCCTCAGTTCTTTATTCATCCCTCCCTCCAACCTCTAGCACATCCATCCCCTTTCATCTCTGCACTGACAGTGTAGTGCCACAATCCCTGCCACAAAATGCACTATATACAACTGCCACCTATCACTGAGCATCTCAGTAGAGAGACTAAAAGACTACCTGAGTCATAGAGAGTGAGTTATCCACTTACTTTCTATTTGTGGTCCTCATGGATCACAGCTGAAGTATGCTGGGATAGGGAGTGCTAACATGAGCACAATACAGTAAGTGTCTATCTTGTAGCCACTTTGTCAGTAGCAAGAGAACGGAAGTGCCCAGTTCTGTCAGTCCACCCTTTCATTTTGCATCAAATGAAAAAGGAAAACCTGAAATTGTAGTCAGAGCTTGTAAAATAGCATCTCAAGATGATGATAACACTGAAGGAATCCCACAGTGCCCTAAAAACAGTCTACTTATTGATTCCCGCCCTCCTCCCCCACTTCTCTTTGTTTGTCTCGAGTTCCTTTCCCCAGTGCTCCAGCTGTTCTCAGCAGAAGCCCAGTGGATCCTCACTGATTATCACCTTTGTTCAGATGTGGATTGGACATTTGCCTTTTTATTTACTCTATCAATTAGGTCAGCCTTGAAAGCCTAAGTGTCAGACGCTCTTTGCAGGACTTTGTCAAATGCAAAAGAAAGGAGGAGGGGAGAATAAAGTCTCTCCAGCAGATAAGGTTGCCACTTACCTTGGTAACAAAACAACATTGGTTAAAATGATAATAGATCAAAGACAAGTAGAGCAATTTAATTAATCTGTGAATCACATCTAATAAGTTGTTTTCAATATCTTATGTTTTGCTTTCCTCCAAAAATATAACAATAACATGATGCAGAGAAAGAAACCCAATCTTTTCTACTTTAATAAATAAGGTGCCACCCTGCCCTGCCTTCTACTCGAATAAAATCATATCAGCATTATCACCATCATCATCCCTATTACTTTTAGCACCCAGGGACCCTAGACACATTGAAAGAAATCTTCACATAATTCTGAAGTGAACACTCATATAACTTATGTCCTGACAGGCAGTGTCATTAGGAATTTCAGCACTGCACATATTGGTACCTTAATAAAACTAAGGAAAAAACTGACCTTTATTCTCAGATTCAAGATTAGGTCTCTCAGAGACAGTGCTAGTTAGTGCCCTAATAAGTATACATTCTTAACTTCAAGCATGTGAGTAATAGTCGAACTATTTAACTACTCAGCATTAAGTGTGAGTGTGCATGGGAATATGACCTAAAAAAGCAGAAATTAATTAAACCTAAAAGAATGTTATAACACTATCTTGTACCTGAGCTACTTCTCAGTGGGCGCTTTTACATGAGACATTTACTGCACAGTAGACTAATCAGCCGTGCAGTAAATGTCTCGATGTCTACATGTGCACCCCTATTAGGCTGGAGTAAACTTGTAAATACAAGTACTATCCTGCTGCAGAGTAAAAAACTCTGCAGCAGTGCATGTGCCTGCTAGCCCCATGCTGAAGCACCCTTATGCCCCAGCCAGCTCTTCTGTAGCATATTATGCTGGGGGAGCAGCCCTGGGCTGGCAGGCTAAGCCCCCCAAGCCCCCTGCCAGCTAGGGCTTCTCCCCAGCTCAATGTGCTGCAATCCCGGGCATACATGCTGCAATGCACCCAGCAGCAATAAGCTCTGGAGCAATAAGCTCCAGAATTTATTGCTGCGCATTAATAGGCACATGTAGATGTGCCCAGTTAAGTCAGTTTTATACTACTGTAAATCAAGAAGGGTGCCTGAGTTTTTTTCATACCAGCTGAGAAATTTTTTCCATAATTAAGTGGAAAGTGTCTTTCTAATGCTTCTAATGAAAGGTAAGAGTTAACATTATTATTTTAGGATAAAAATTCAGATGCCAACATAAGATGAAACTGATAGTAAGTATCTATTAATGGAGCTGTTGAGATAAAAAATATGTCCATATTTGTGGGGCATCTATGTCTCTCCTATATCTGTGATTCTTTTCACCATTAATATTAGATGATATTTAAAAATCTGGGCCCTTAGCCTCGCCCTGCAATCATGTCCCATGAATGGCTATACAGAGCCCTGCTGCAGTCAGTGGGGGCACACAGCCTGGCTTGTATTGGTCTGATTGCAAGAGCCCCTCTTATTTCCAGATTATTTAATTCCACTCCATTTTGCTTTCAGTTTTTTAACATGTACTTTCCTTTGTTTCCCAGTGCCCTGTCCCAGAGCTATATTTTCAACACCACATTTGCTTTAGTAAGTGCCTCCCTCTGCTCTTCCTTTTTATGAGATAAAAAGTTGAGCGTAAACTAAGCTGAAACTGTCTGCTGAAAAAACTTTGGTCTTCCTTCAAAATGGGAGACATGAAAATGAAAGAGGGGGAAAATGACAGCTCAATAAGCTTTTGTGTGTTACAATATACACATAAGTTAAAGCTGTAGGATGTTGAACAGAAGGTACCTACAACAGGTTGGGGTGGATTGAAGAGATGAGCTGGGAGATGTTGCTGTACTAGTGACTGGCAGTGAAACAATTCCTGATAAAGCTGAGCTTTTTGTCTTATATTTCATAAACTCCTTTTATCCTAGAGGTTTGATTCATCATGGAAACTCCTTTCCAAAACTCTCAACTCTTTCCTCCCTTCACCTCAACAGACCCAAGATCAGCTTAATTTTTACTGTGAAATGTACTGGAGTTAAAAATGCAGAACCAAATTAAACAAGATCAAAGGAAACATTGTGTATGTCACGTGACCTGACCGTACATTATCTTTATGCTTCCTACTTTATCATTATATTTTCCATTCTAATCATATAACTATGACTTTTTTAATGTATGAACCTAGTGCCCTTGGGTTTAGGCTTCTTAGAATAGGGAGGGATGTTTATACTTTGTTTTTTAACAGGTACAGGGGCCAGAGTCTATTCCATCTGTTAGACACATAGGTGGACTTAGGTGCTTAAAGTGTGGTCTAATTTCACCCCACTCCAGTATCTGAAAAACTCTTATACAAAAACTCGAATAGGTGGATGGTTGGTTCTCCTTCCCAAAGCTTTGCTGTGATTCAGTCTTACGGGTAGGATGATGTCGTGTTTCAGTATCAGAGGCATTAATTGATTTTCAGGGACTTGAATAGACACACACTTAGGCACCTAAGCCCACGTAGACACCCAATAGGTGAAACAGGATCTTGCCCCAAATGTTTATGTTTCACAGTATTTATAGAAAGGCATGGAAATCATATCCTGTGGGTTGTAATCTCAATTTTTCCATCGTGTGTGTGTATGTGTGTGTGTGCGCCTGCATGTGTGCGCATGTGTGCGTGCACATGCCTAAGCCTTTTAGCTGAGGGTTTCAAAGCAGTGGGCAGAATTAAGCTTTACAAAGCTTTCAGAGTCAGGAAAGTAGTGTTGCTGTCCATACAGGGAAAACAAAATTGCAAATTTTTGGAGCCAGTTCCAAAAAGGAACATTGGTGGAATTTAAGTCCCCGAGTCCAAAACTGAAATTCTGAAAACTGCTCAGCTGCCAAAGAATCCTGGAGGCACCTAAACCCACAGGTCCTGCTCCTTTTGAATTTAAACCTCATATTTCTGGAGACGCACCTCTATGAATGCCTGGAACTGCCCCTACCTTGACAGTGTGGAAAAGTTCAGTGCCTAAGCCTGTTCCAATAAGTGGGTCTCTACATAGCATGCTGGTATGCTCACAGGATTTAGTTATTCTCAAAACACATCTAGGACACACCAACAGGATTAGAATCCTCACACAACAGTGGAAAGTGCCACTTATAACATTTGGCTAGAGTAGGACCCCGTCTTAAATAGTGTTGCCTTATAGTTAGAGCACTCACTCAGAAAGTGGGAGCCCTGGATTCAATTTCTTCCTTGACTTTAGAAAGATCCAAACCCAAATCTCCAGTTCTGAGACTGCAGGCCTGGCATTGAGTAAGTCAGGACTGCTGGGATGGCAGTATAGCAGGGACCCGGAAGGAAGACCAGAGGCATCTCCTAGTAGCCACTGAAAACTCATCACAGTGCACAAGTTTTGCTTAATGTAAAGCTGGGCTAGATTTGAACTGGTGCTTTGGAAGAACTTTGCAAATGTAATTAAAAGTACCTTGACACATCCAGTACCCCTCAAAGTCATTTGTGAAAGTCATTCTTTGATTACAATAAAAGACATAGATCATTTTGATATATGCACTTGCACACACACACATACAGAACATTGGCAGGATAATCATGAGTACATACACCTAAATGACTGTATCTGAACATGTGAAGGGCTATGGCAATGTGCACACTTACGTAAACGTGTATATAGAGATGTGTGAGATCATGATCATACATATATCTAAATACTAGGGCTGTCAGATAATTGCAGTTAAAGTATGCAATCAACGCAAAACAAATTAACACGTTAATTTTTGTAACGAGCATTAATGACACACATCTGTTTGCACCCTCTCCAGACTTGGCTGGTGGAGCAGACCAGAACTGACTGGCTCTGGATGGAACCTGCACATGCAGCTCCGACCCCAGCCCACTCCGTGCCTGCTCTGGACTGCCCACCCACGCTAAGCAGTGGCAGCAGTGGTGGCAGGTGGGCAGAAACTGCTGCTTGATGCAGGGGAAAAAGTGGCCCTTCCTGCTGCAGCCACCTGTAGCCTATCCCCATGCTGCCCTGTGGCTCCTCTCCACCACCATCACTACTGCCTTCAGGTCATGCAACAGTGGCAGTGCAGAGGAGTCATAGGGCAGCCTGGGCATGCGCTCTGGGTGACTGCAGCAAGAAGGGCCTGGTATTGGCAAGGGAGAGAGGCCACTTTTCCTCCTGCACTGAGTGAGCAGCAGCTTCTGCCTGGCCTCTAGGGCTGTGCGAAACAGAAGCGTTCCATTTCGACCGATGTTTCGACAGAACAGTGTTTCGTTGTGAATTTTGTTTTGAGTTGAAATGGCTGTTTTGTTTTGTCAAAACGTTTTGCCATTTCTACCCTGTTTCAACATAGGATATAATGGGGAAGATTGAAACAGCCTATAACTTTGTCATTTCTGGCCAGATTGGATGGAACTTGCAGGAATGGTAGCCCCTTCTGAGGGCATGAGGCTTACCATGTTTCCAGAAGATAGATGCAGGGAGTTTGGAAAAACTGCACCCCAAAGACTTGAGAGAAAAATTAATGTCACGTGTATGTGTTAAGTTACAGCAGGGTCAAAACTGGAGGGATGGTAGCTCCTGCTGAGGCAACAAAGCCTGCCAAGTTTCAAGGAGATAGGTGTAGGGAGTTCAGACAAACTGCACTCCACAATCCTGAAAGCAAAACTCATGTCACATGTATGTGTTAAGACACAGTGGGGTCAAAACTGCAGGTGTGCTAGCCCCTGTGGAGGCCACAAAGCTTGCTAAGTTTCAAGGAGATGGGTGCAGGGGTTTGGGGAAACTGCACCCCAAAATCTTGAAAGCAAAACTCATGCTACGTGTATGTGTTAAGCCACAGCAGGATCAAAACTGCAGGCTTGGAAGTCACGAAGCCTGCCAATTTTCAAAGAGATAGGTGCAGGAGTTTGGGGAAACTGCACCTCAAGCTGTGGACAAGCAAAACTTGTGATGTGGGTGACACTGTGTGTGTTAAGGCGCAGTAGGGTGAAAGCTGCAGGCCTGCTAGCCCCTGCTGAGGCCACAAAGCCTGCCAGCTATCGAGGAGATAGGTGTAGAAGTTCTGGGTTTTGGGGCCCTGCACCTCTGGCTGCTGACAGGCAAAACTCGTGACATGGGTGCTTGTGAAGCTGTGTCTGTCCTGGGGCACAGGGGAGGGGAAACTACTCCCCTGCACTTTGTGGCCTTAGCAGGGGCTAGTAGGCTTGCAGCTTTCACCCTGCTGTGCCTTAACACACACACTGTCACCTGTGTCACGAGTTTTGCTTGTCTACAGCTTGAGGTGCTATTTCCCCCAAACCCCTGCACCTATCTCCTTGAAACTTGTCAGGCTTTGTGGCCTCAGCGGGGGCTAGCATGCCCGCAGTTTTGACCCTGCTGTAGCTTACCACATACATGTGGCATGAGTTTTGCTTTCAGGATTTCAGGGTGCTGTTTCCCCAAACTCCCTGCACCCACCTCCTTGAAACTTGGCAGACTTTGTGGCCTCAGCAGGGGCTACCACCCCTGCAGTTTTGACCCTGCTGTGGCTTAACATGTACACATGACCCAAGTTTGGCTCTCAAGACTTTGGGGTGCAGTTTCTCTGAACCCCCTGCACCTATCTTCTTGAAACGTGGCACGCTTTATGCCCTCAGCAGGAGCTACCATTTCTGCATGTTTTATCCAAATCTGGCCAGAAATGACAAAGTTATAGGCTCTTTCAACCTTCCCCATTATAGCCTATGGGCAAAATGTCGAAACAGCAGCGAAACAGTGAAACGTTTCGACTTGCCTCATTTTGTTTCAAGGCTGTTTCGACCATATCTGTTTCATTTCAATTTTGATGTTTTGACCTTGAAACAGGTTGAAACAGCATTGGAATAAAACTGATGGCTACATTTTGCACAGCCCTACCAGCCACCACTGTTGCTGCTCGGCATGGGCAGCTGAGTCTGGAGCAGGCGCAGGGTGGGCTGGGATCTGGGGTGTTCACATGGGTTCTGGTTGGTCTGCTCCAGCCAGTGCGAGTCCAGAGCAGGCATGGGGCGGGCTAGGGTCAGAGGTGGGGCTGTGTGCTGTTGGTGATGGTGGGAAGGAGCCTCAGGACGCATAGGCTCTAGGCTGTTGGGTGCAGCGTTCTGACTGCTGTTTAACTGTGCAATCAAAATTGCCATTAATTGCGCCTTTTTTTTAGTCTCGCAATTAATTACGATTAACTTTTTTAATCATTTGTCAGCCCTACCATATACATGTTCTGCATATATATGTGTGTACATTAGGACATAGTTTGATTCTTAGTGTTTGTACTTCAGGTAACAGTGATGAAGCTTTTTACAGCCTGATGAAGCCATTCAAGAGATGGAAATAATGCCAGGCTAAGACTGTTCAAGGAGTTTCATTTCCCAGATAATGGAGATACTACAAAATCCTGATCTTGCATCATTTTTCTCACATAAATGGATCCAGAAAGGAACAGACCACCAGAAATTTGGAATCCGTGGTAAGAACAAACAGCATGCAAGTGTGAGTTCGTGACTCTGTAACATGAAATCCCAATAAACAATTCTGACTAGGAAACAAATAATCATGTTATAAGGAAACACTCCTGGAAGCCAAATAAATAGTTTGAAATGATGGTTTCTTGGTTTTAAAGTCACACGTGTGTTTGATAACTAACTAAAAATTCTGGAATGAGAACATTTGGTTTCCCAATATTTTCTATTATTGTTTTAGTTTTGTTCCATATCTATACAGAAAGGTCAGACCAGTGGAAAAAATATTGGCCCGATTCTCAAGAATCATGTACAGTCCTAGAAGAGCTGGACAGAATGGGTGAAAAGTTCAGCAGCCAAATAGTGCAGCACTTGGCACTCTTGCCTGGCTTTTCTTATGATACAAAAACAGGGAGACCATAAATTAATCTGAAATACAGCAAATTTAGAGCCAATAAAAGTAGACTTGTAGGTAATAATGGTTATCAACAAAAGGCACCTGTGTTTTAATTTTATACTTTATTGTTTTCCTCACATTTCAAAATATACAAGATGGGAAACAATATCCCTACATTGGAATGACTGTAATTTACATATGAAAAAATAAAGGTCTGATCCTGCAAATCCTTACTGAGAGAGTAATCCTTTCTCCCAGCATTTGCACTGACCTCAGGACTGAAGGGTCAGAACCTGTAACTATGTATATTAGCCTGTGGGCTGAAGTTGTACTTGGCTGATGACACAAGGTCAGAAATATACACCTTCAAGTTATACAGTATATACACGTAAGTGCTTCCAGTCTGTGATTCAAAATAACTGTGCTTGGATGTTCAGGACTGACATGGACAAAATTGGTGAGCATCAGATTCCCACACATGGCTAAAGCTATTTGGCAAGATACTGCTTTAGCTGGAAATTGTCACTGCCATTTGCTTTTTTCATCTGCAGGTGTTTCATTATGAGTTTAAATTTGATTGCTTTTTACACTGATATAAATCAGGAGTAACTTCACTGAAGTTCGGGGAGTTACACTGGCATAAAATCAGGATCCATATTTAGAGAATATACATGAAAACAAAATAAATACATGCCTATACATGTATTATGTACATATTTCTATACACACACTCACACACACACACTACCTGCATGTACATGTGCATATAGTAAACACACAGCATTCCTCTGTCCACATCTGCTTCATTAATGATGGTGGGCATGGAGGGGCATAATGCT
This sequence comes from Crocodylus porosus, assembly GCF_001723895.1. Classification (NCBI taxonomy): domain Eukaryota; kingdom Metazoa; phylum Chordata; order Crocodylia; family Crocodylidae; genus Crocodylus; species Crocodylus porosus. Next base: position 71,260,151 of record NW_017728943.1, on the reverse strand, counting down.
GGGACAATGTCTACAGGGGTACTCTGTGCAGAAGACATTGACCATGTCTACACAAGACACTTTACTACACAGTAGACTAATCTACTGCACAGTAAAGCATCACCATCTACATGTGCTGGCGTTTACTGTGCAGTAAATTAGTCTAATACATGTGCAGGTAAATTTACTGCACAGTAAAGCCAAATAGCATGAATAGCACATGTAGATGTACCCACAGGCAAGGAGAATTCCTGAAGAGGAACAAATGCAGTTCCAGCAACTTATCTCAAATTATTTGCTAAATTATTTCAAAGGGTGCAGCTGGCATCAAAGGAGAGGCTTTGCTGCACCCATGCCCTCTTTCTGGAGTATATACTGTGGATGGCAGCATCTGCCTGCACCTTGCACACACAGAAACCACACATTAGGATTATGACTGCCTTTGAATTGGCCTGGAAAGCAAGGGAAGGACTTGTTGTGGTCCCCTTCCCCGTGCAGCAGTAGTCTGGTCCTGGGTGTATATGCTTACTCTACATCACTGCTATATTGTCCATAACACAACCACACTTCTCTATGATCATGTTAGGAAACTCAGCCACTTCAATTTCTGTGTAGTTTCCCTTCTTGACAAGATACATCATGGGAAGTGGGGAGCTCTCCACAATGGCACAAGTTCTCTCCCCATAGCCAAATCGGCGTAGCAAGCTTTTGGGCTGCATACAGCTACCCATACAGTGATAGGCCTGGTATCCTGCTGGCTCAATAATCCAGTACTGAGTCCAGGTCAGCTCTCGGAAGTTGATGTAGTGTTCCTGCCGACAGCAAGTTGATTTCTTCTTCAGGGTTTCCTCCTTACAGTCTCCAGGCCCTCTATCATAAAACACAGCCAAGAATTATCTCTGTGACTGGAAATTAGGACTCGAGCTGAAGAAATAGCTCCGTCAGTAACTTAGAAATTAGTCTGAACTGCAAAGCTTGGATCTGGATTTTGAGCTTGCTCATAGAAATCAGGCATGGTTAGATTTAAAGTCCATGTTCAAACCCATTCTTACTTGAGTCCAAAAAATACAGGGAGAAGAGAGTCCTGGAACTGGAGGCATGCCCCAACCATTACATTTTCAATAATTGAGTTCTAAGGAGGAAACTGAACCCTCTGGGCCTGTGTCTCTCTGCCCTAAATCTTGTGTAGTGATTTATACTCGTACTAAATGAGTGAGATAAACTATCATCTTGAAATAGAAATGCTCAACAAACTCCCTGCACTTATTTTATTTCTGCATAAATGGCTACCCAAGGTAGTAGTGAATCAGCTATCCTTTTCGGTCTTTAAAAATTCAGTTAACACCTTTACTTCTTCAGGTTGGTCAACACTACAAAGTTTTGCTGATGTAAATATGATCACTACAGTTCTGAAAACACCGCACCTCCTACCTAACATAGCTTTGCCAGCAACCCTCCAGAGCAGATACAACATCAGCAAAACAACTTTTTTGCCAGTATAGCTAATGCTGGCCGGTGAGGTGGTGGAGCTTCATAAGCAAAAGCACCTTTTTGCCATTGTATATTGTCTCTCTCCAAGGGGGCTTTGCCCACACACCAGTCCTTTCAAAAGCTCTAGAGTGAAGCCACATTCTAAGTTTTTGTGGTTTGAATGATCACTTGCTAAATATGTTAGAACTAGAGCTGGACCCTAATTAAAACCTGTAGTAGACTAAATTGAGATCTATACTTCAGAGCAGACTTCTACCTCAGAGAGGGCCAAACTGAAAGCCCAGATCCAAATATTACAAACTTCAGGGAAGCTTGGAAATAGATTTTTGTCCAAACTTTGTGGTCCAATCACATCTCTACTTGCACCAACCCATTCTAGAAATGTCCCAACTAAATCAAGGCCTCCGGTCATCTTGACTGAAAAACTTTTTCCAGTGTTAGCTATCAACAAAATACCACACACAGCACAGACTTAGATTTGACACATACCCATATTCTTCCAGGTTGAGAGTATAAAGCACCAGTTCAGGTTTGCCCATGGCTTTATCCAAAGGGTCCTGAGAGGTAAAACGCACAATTTTGGCCATTTCTGAGGCGTAGCTGCCTAGCCTTTCTCCTTCAATCCAAATCTCTAGTAGCATCGGTCCCCGCCTCTCAGTTTTCAGCCAATAATGTATTGCTTGGGTCACATCAAAATTCCTCCAACCAGACTCCATTATTGGAACCAACCTGTGAGACAAGGTAGGGATAAAAAAAGGTCGACTATCAGAGAACTGATGGCACAGGACCTGTACCTCCTACTCCTCTTACTGCTCCTCCTCCTTTTCATCATCATCGTCCTTTGGCCAGGCAATGCCTATAGACCCTGCAGTTACACAAAAGGTACACAGATGAATTTGGTTCCTCCAGTTTGTCACACTTCTTGATGTCTCAGTAATAGTTACTGGGTAATCTTAGTCAAATTTCAGAACAAAATTAATGATTAGATTTTAAGAGAGATGTACAATTTCTATTAATTGAGAGAACAAGATGTTCTAACTAAAGGATTATTACAGTCCTTCATATCAAAATACTCATTATTAGTTAAAGAGATTTGACAGTGCAGGACCATATTCAGCAGCAGCATAAATAAGTGTAGCTGTCTTTGCAAGCTATGGCACTTATACCTACTTGTTAATGCCATGGATGAATGCATTCCATAAAGATCCACCCAAAAATTAAATTGACAGTTTTGTGTCTGATCCTGCTCTTACTGAATTCCATTACAAAGCTCTTATTGACTTCAGTGGGGTAGAATGAGAGTTAGATGTAGCATGTACCTAGTAATAAGGACTAATTAAAGAAATCTATGAAAAAAGCAAAAAGCCAACCAGCCAAGTTTTCAAAAGAGACAGAGAAAGAGAGGTGAATGATGCAGAAGAAGGCTGTGAAAAGAAGAACTAGAACTGACTACTTGATGCAACTGCAATCTTTTAGTGTGCTTATTATTTATGATTTTCAGGCCAATTATAGAAATACGGTCAGTTCAAATTTCAGGCTTCTTGGCAATAAAGAAGCTCCTTTTATTATAGGCTTAAAACAGGATATGGAGCCTGATCCTGGAGTCCCTGCTTTGGGCATTTTTTTTTACAAATAAAGGCTACATGCCTAATTCTGCTCTCATTTACCCTGATCGGTTACAGCTGTAACTCCACCAAGTTCACTGAGTTTCTCCTCATGTAGGCAAGTGCAGGTAACATCAGAACAAGGTCCAGTAAAATCCAAATCCCCACTAGAGAATTATTGCTTACCTGGAATCAATCAGGGAAGTCCGGTTGGTGCCATCAGCTTGGCGTTGAACCCAGTAAACACTGACTCTGGCATTGGTGACTGGCCTGTGAGATTGCTTATAAGGGATGTTTGTTCTGTTCATGGGCTTTTTGAAAAGTTTCAGCTCAGCCATTGTGACCTCACTGTTTTCAGGTATCCTCCCCTCCATGTCAAAGACCAGATTTTGGCGTGTAGTGTCAGAATAGAGAACTTCTCCAGCAATGTCTGTGTTTATTGGGAATAACAAAGAGACCTTGATGTCATTCCCCAAAGCTGTCACACTTCTCTGTCACTCACAATTATCATTACAACATGCTCACATTATGCTCCAAAGAGTGACTGCTTGAGTTTATAAGCAGATACCAAACACACCTTTTCTAATGACTTCAGTGAATCAGTAACTTACAAACACCCTTATCATTTTCCACTGCCACTAGGGAGACAATGGGAAGGAATCACAACTTTTACTATATTATTTTCCCCCAAAATCAAAAACTCCAGTGGCTGTATAAAAGCAGAATGCTATAATGTATAAAATTTTAAAAAAACAAACAGTTTTTATTATCTGCCTTGAAGCACTACAACAAATCATTGAAAAAAGCAGATTTTAAAAGAGTTAACATATAAGTAGCATTAATATAGCAGACAGAGTTGCTTCTTTTTGTTTTTTTTTCCAATGGAAAACTGGGTTTTTAGCTAACCAAACATCTTCATAGAAAGGATACACTTTCCACAAAAAAAACCTGAAATTTTTTTTAAACCAGAAAATGCGGTGGGGAGAGTGGAGAATAAAGGTTTTCTGATGAAAAATGTAATTTTTCTCCCAAATATTTTGGCCAAAAACTATTTTTTTAAATGTTTGTCTAAATTTTCCAGTGGGGGAGGTGTGGGGCAAAGACAATTTTCTAAAAAGGTCTACTCAGCATGTATAATTTATAATCCCCTTTTTAACATGTTAATCTTTAAGTGGTCATCTTCATTAACCTAAATTATCCTGCTTAATTAAAGAAAGGTGTTTTGAGACAAAGTTCCATTTCAGAAACAGTGCTATCAAAATCCCCAAATAATTTATTTCAGCCCATTATTAACACTGGATGAAGAAAGTTTGGATGCAAACCTGGATCTGAGTCCCTGGCCTGCCCCTGCGAGTTCAGCAACTGTCGGGATCTGGGGCTTTGCTAAACTAACAGAAATAATTTCAGCGGTGTTACCTGCATTGCCAGGAATCCCTCTCAGGATGCCAGCCAAACTTGGCAAGGCTCTTCTCTTCACTCTGTGATGCCTCAGCATGGAAATGTATTTGTTCCTTATGTGCTCTGGGATAACCAGATTCATTACATCCCTCTTCTGAAGTTTAGGGACCTCAGAGAGCTGTAGTTTCTGCAGCAAAGTTTCCTTGAGCCCCTGTTGGGTAAGACCACTGACAGTCATGCATAGGCAGAGTGCACAGAAGAGCCAGCCGAGCCTCACGCTCATCCTCTGTCAGTCGCCAAATAACTTATCAGGAAAGAACAAGCTGGTCACTCTCTCCTGGAATCTGCTCTTGGCAGAGGTGCCTTCTTGCTTGCACAAGCTGTCTGTGTGGGAAGGAGATCTAATGTGCTGGCTTTTTATAGCCAGTCTAGTCCCATTGGCACAACAAATTCCACAAGTGGAAATGAAGCAGAGGACTTGAAAGAATTGCTGCCCCATTGAGAGTAACACATGTTAACACTTTCATGTACTGTGAACTTAATACAAGAATATCAAGGCATCTCTAGTTACCTGGGTTAGAAAAGGATTTCTATTCTTTTAGCTCCCTTTTAACTGTTCCCCACAAAAGCTCCAGACAATTGGAAATGTTTCATGTTTAGTGTAGGCCAGAGTGAACTATTTCTGTAGAGTTCGAATGTATTATTTATCTATCTCACCAATATACACTGTACTGTACCACTTGTATAGGAAGACACAGTCCTGGACTACAAAGGACTCACAGCCTAAAATAGAAGATAATGTCATTCCAGTGCTTAATTCATCAGTGGTACAGCTGAAAGTTCAGTCTCTTAATGATAGAGCTTTAAAAAATATTTAATTTTAAATCATAACCTTTTTGTGCCAGGGACTGATTTGATTTTCATGGATTGTACCAAACTCTTTACAAGTACCAAATAATCATAAATCCTAGTGTTTTTTGGGGGGGTTTCGTGCCTTTTAAACCATGTAAGACATTTCTAAGCCAAAGAACTCCAAACATGTGCAAGTTTTACATTTCAGAAAAGCATCCTTGCCATTTTTATGGTTTCTTGTAGATTTAACAGTATAACCTGTGTTTAAAAGAGCAGTTCATTATACAGAGGTATTTTTTAGCTACTGTTGGAAACCAGATTCACTGGTTTGCCCAACCACCCCCACCTCACTGCACTGATTTCCATGTCATGCATAAACAGCGAGAAAATATCCACTTCATTTGAATAGTTGTATTTTTAAGCAACACCAAAAGTTTCAGCTCCTGCGATTTACCAAAGCAAAGATTTCACCCTGAAATCTGAAATCCTTTTAAATATTACCGTGCCCTGGCATTCCACACATGTCAGTGTAACATTGACATTTTGAACACTGGTATACTGGGAGATGATCATTTGAGTTACACAACGCTCGTACGGCTAAATGTTGATTTGGCAGAGTTTCATCTGAGAGGAGGCCAATGGTAAAACCATGGTTTACAATTTTTACAATTTTTTTCTTGGACATATTGATTTTTCAGTAAATAATCTGCAACAATTAACTGAGTATAGCTTTGAATGTGGACATGTTTTCAGAGGGAGGAAGATCACTGGTTGTAAAACAGTGAATGGCCATGCATTCTGATTTGCGTTTCTGTCTGATTTCTTTTTTTAACCTGATCAGGAGACTGATTCTAGTCCTCGTATCTTTTCTACTAATTTGTGCTTGTCTAAGTAGTCCCATTGACTAGCAAAAACTATTAAAACAAATACTGCTATGTAAAGTGAAAGTTCTTCATAGATCCTTTTGCAGCAAGGATTTCTTGATCAGAAAGTAACTTGCTTCATGTCTGATGTCTAATCTAGGCTGAAGATTCTTCATTGCCAAATGTGCATTGGAAGCAGATACATGGACTGTACATGTAAAATAAAATAATTGAGTAAACAGAATGAAGCTCAGCTGAAAAACAGGTGGGGATGTGGATTGCAGGCTTTTCACAGGATAGTGATTATCTGGCCCAATTGGAGGATTTGCCATTCTCTCTTTGTCATGCAAACAAGAAAAGTCAGAAATTGTATAATAGCCTTTTCTGGTCAATGTGGATTGGAAGCTACATGGTACATTTAAAATGTCAGACAAGGGATTTAAAGTGGCTGCAAGGAATGAAATATGAGGGACTGACATTTTCAGTACAATACGTGGTGGGAGGGAATCAATCAAATGAGATTTTAGTTAATTCCAAAGTAGTTCTCTTGGCTTGAAAGGGTAACTTTGTTGGTTGGGCACATCTACATTGTCATTACAAGCTTTTTAATAAATAAATCTAATGGGTTAAAAGTAAAGTGTGAAATACTTATATTAATTATGCAAATTTAGCCTGAGAAAGAGAGACATTGCAGACAGACTTGATGTTCCCAGCAGAAAAATACATTGCCTGTCTGTGGGTGAAGAGCTGAGTCTTCAGCTTTTTGCAGTTGATGTTTCCATGTACATAACTTTTATGTCATGAGCTGATCCACATTTGAACAGCTTCTGCCTGAGCAAATGCTAAACATACCATTTTTAAATGTTAAGAAAAATGGCTAATTTGATATGTGCACATGGGGATAGAGTTGGAGCTAAATTGCAGATTGGTATCTGAATCTGGTTTGCACAAAGATCAGGAGTATTTGAATCTAGGGATTGGAAAATAAAACTGCCATATTAAAGCTGAGATATAAACTTGATTAAATTTTAGAAGATCTCAGGTTGAGAGCTCTGGGTTCACCCCATCTTCTTACCCTCCTTGTTCAATTTGAAGCACATTAAGCATTAGTACATAGTTAACAAATAAACAACTGGAATGTAGTGCTTATGGTAAATGCTGCGCCTCAAGCTTTGAAAATTAACTTCCTCCCTTTATCTACTGCACATGCAGCAGCCATGGAAACTTCCTTCTCTCTGCCTCACTAATAAGTCTCATCCACAAGACTTTTATCCTTCAAGTAGAAGCAGGCCCAGATTTGTAATCAGGATTCCATTTGGACAGGCCTCCCACGATGCTGTCTGCCCCAAAGATCCCAGTTGCCACTGCTGCAGCAGCTTCAGCAATGTAGGGAGTAGCAGCCAGGCAGGGACTGCAGACCATCCATTAGTCCCTTGCAGTCCAGATGCAGCCCACAGGCTGCCAGTTGAATGGCCCTGCTTGGTGTAGACTAAGCCTTGGTCCTTGGCCTTTAAATTATTACTCCATCATGGGAAACAGAGAGTTAGCCAAAGTCCGTGCTTATTCACACCTGAGCTGTTCCATTGTAGGCTGGTACAAGCTAGCACTATTGACAAAACCAGTTTGAATAGATCAAACTTGACGCCAGGCAGAGCACTGACTCTCTGATAGGCAGAAGGCAAAAGTGCATGCATAGAAAGCACATGCTAGTTGACAATCTGATAACAACCCTTTCAACCAATGCAGTCAGAAAGAATGTTAAAGAAAGCAAGTTTGTAAAAAGGAAAGATGTCATAAAAATTAAACAAGCAAAATTAAATATTAACTGGATGCATCTACATGTGCATTAAGGCATTTTTACTAGTGTGCATTAAATTTAGTACCTCTAATGTAAGGTACTAAAGAGATGCATATTAGACTGCTTTAATGCACAGTAATGAATATGCAGGGATTTTAAGTGATGCTTAATGCTCAGTAGCCTATTTTATTGATCATACTTTAATGAGCAGTAAAATAGGCTACTGCACATTAAAGTGGGTGTGTAGACACACCCACTGAGAGCTACTTGGTATAGCGCAGATTTACTGCCAGTCTTTATTGTGATTGCCCTTTCTTATGTGGTTACCTTTTTTTCATCCAAGCAGAACCAGTTTTATAGCTTTTATAGCTTTCAGTTTTACCACTTTCTTTAACTTCAGCAGTGAAAGACTCAGCAACTAGAAAATACTTAGTTTAGTGCCTCCCCACACTGGCCAGGGGCTTCTTCCATTTCTCCTCTGGCTGGATTTCACTGATTTTCTGTGGGACTGATTTTGACAGAGTCTGTATTTTTATGTTTATTTTTTAATTTAACACTTCTTACATTTAGCCTATGGCATCTCTCCTGTTTACAAACATATTAAGAATGAATGAGCCTTGATCTAAACAGGGATTGTATCAGGCCCTTAAAAACTGCAGGCAACCCCAGCTTAGCACTCTTAACTGGTTCCTGAAAAACCGAGCATTAAGGGAAATGAGCATTAAGTGCAACCTAAAATATCTGACGACCCAAGAAGGCAACCACAAGTGTTTTTGATGACCAAGGATGGCGACCGTGAGCATTATAACCAATCTCACTGAGCGATAAGTGGAACCAGGTATTACTTTCAAATGAGTGTTATAGCGAAATAGCGCCAAGCAAAACAGCATTAAGCAGGGGTTGCCTGTTTTAAGGTCCAGGGCATACATGTATGACTAAATATTACTCAGTGTGAGTATAGCTGAAAAAATCCATCCTTTATTTTTTTGCCATTTCACGAGAAATTCACGAGAAATTGATGTATGTGACACAGGCCTGAATTATGTGGTGATACGCCATTCTACACTAGCGCCAACAGTACCACTATTGCTGATATTGCGAGAGCAGCAATTATGCTAGAACACAGAGGGGAAAATTTGACAAAATCATTCCTGCAGAGAGGTCTAGTGGGTAGAACTTCTACTGTGGGACTATGTCACAGTATAATTGACCTCACTGGCAATTTTTATGCTATTCAACCTCTTATTTTTTCTCTCCTCCATCTTATTATTCCTTATTATAACCCCTCAGGCCACCTTAAAGCAATTGTCTTCCCTCATTTGTCTTTACAGGCTTGCCATTCTTGTAGGTGGTTGTCAAAACCTTCCTTCTTAAATGCTGTGAAGTATTACCTATTTCATTTTCCTATGCTTTCCACAAGCTCCCTGATCATTTGTTTCACCATTTTGCATGGTACTAGAGAACCCAGTGCTGAGCCAGTGTCCTTAAACAACATTTTTGACAAAATCAGGCCTTGAATAATGTTTCAGTGGATTACCCATTTTTGCAACCTATTATGTGGAAGGCAATTGGATGCCATTGTCGCTTCCACTTAGAAGATCCACCTTTACTCCCTTTGATACAGTTTTAGGTCTCAAAAATATGTAACCTGAAATTGTTTTCAAGAGCCATAACAATCCAATCCAGTCTTTCTCAAGGAGAAGGCTGGACAGAGCTCACTTAGTTATGAGACCATCTTTATAAGCTGGAGACTTTGTTCTTTAACCATTCAAGGCAGGTCTATATCTGTCCCTTCATATAATGATGCTTTGGTTCTACAGAACACCCAACCCATGGAATAGGAACCTGACTCCAGATGTCAAATCTAGTTGTTCCAAATGATAGTGCAAAGCATTAGATTATTGGACCCAAAATAGTATTCCTTTTTTTTTTTCCATTGAGGAAGATGCTCTGAGAAATAGAGGGTCGTTATCACATTTGCTTGGCACTTTAGCCCTAGGCAGTTTTGTAACGAGGCGTGCTACAATGTATGTTTAGAGGTCTGGAGAACAGGCCATACAAGGAGAGGCTGAAGGATATGGGACTGTTCAGCCTGGAGAAGAGAAGATTTAGGTGGGACTTGGTGGTGTAACTGTCTTATAGTTTTTAGCAAAGACTTTATATTATTTTCTCTTTTCTGTATAACTGCCGCGCGGCACTCTCACATTTATGTAACCTTGAAGTGGACTGTTAATCAAAATGAACGCTTTGTACTTTTCTCCACTGGCATTAAGCTAC
>NW_017728943.1:71227200-71249164 GCF_001723895.1 Crocodylus porosus | reverse complement strand
TTACTCTAAGTCGTCTACTTGTGCCAACTCAGCGAACCTCGAGGGCGGCTAAGAGCTACCTCAATCCCGCCCCACAAACCGCGCGCTCGCACAACTCCGCAAAGCCCGCGGCTCCCCTAAGCGGTGCCGGAGCCGCTAGCCCGGCATTTCACCACAGGTGGCAGCCTATAAGTAAATAAGAGGTGAACATCAGGGGCTGGGAGATCATCTGTTCACCAAGGCACCCCAGGGGAAGCCAAGGAACAATAGACATAAACTCCTAGAAGATTGCTTCAAATTGGACATTAAGGAAAAACTTCTTTACAGTTTGCTTCTCCAGAGTCTGGAAGAAACTACCCTGGAGATCTTCAAAAGATGACTGGATGCACACCTTGCTGGGGCCATGTGACCCCAGCAGTCTTTTCTTTCCTGCCTATGGGCAGGGGGGCTGGACCTGATGACCTTGCGAGGTCCCTTCCAGCCCCTAACTTCTATGAATCTATGAATATGCCACACACTTTCCCTAAAGATGGCATACACCAACTGGAAGATAAAGTGAAAGAACTTTTCCAGTTTGTTGGCTTTCCATTCATGCCCCAGATATACCCGTAAACAGCTGCTTTCTCATTTGGATTTGAATAACTTGACATAGCATGTGCCAGATTCACAGTCCTACAGACCCATGTGTATCCCAGGAACATGTACATTGTTTTTAGCAGCAGCACTGTGTGAGTTTTGCCCTCTTGCCCTTCAGTGTGCCTCAGCCTTGCTCTGAGGTACCAGGTTTCCGTAGTCTCCTTAATCCACACAGCCTCTAATCTCTGAATAATTGCCAGCAAGGAAGCAGTTTTTAATGACATAAATACCATTCCTGGCAGAAAACTGTTAAGTCACCCAACACATTCAAACCAAGCCATCAAAATAACCTTAGGGAATAATGGAATCAAAACTCATGGCAGAGGTGATATCTTTTATTAGACCAACTAGGTATTTGAAAAAAAAAAAAAAAAAAAGTCTTTATTTGGACTAGTCATTTTTACTTAATATCAGCCTTTTCTAGATTTAATTCAGCAGTCCTCTGTGAAAAAGGTTGTGTAGTCCACACCAATCAGGCACCATTTAGATCTCCTTTTGGGCACAGGATCAAAATCAGTCAAGGAAGCCCCTGAAATCAGTTAGAGTTATGCTCACTTGTGCTGTGGCCCCAAACTACAATTCTGCATCCCCCAAGTTAAAATATATGTATTACTTCTCTAATACAATAAGAGTTACATTTTAGTTGAAGAGACTACAAATTAATCTGACCTTGAATTCCATACTGTAAGTACCATGCTGGCACTGGGTGACACAGATTAAATCAATGTACAGACCTTAGAGTTTAGTTCTTCTGTAAGTAGGATTCTGCTTTTCCTTATGGACTTTCTCTAGTCAAATGACCAAAACAAAAGCCTGATTGTTACCAGAAGAATGGATAGAAATGTTTGGCAATACACTGTGCTCCAAGTCAGGTGATGCCACGTCAGATGGCTTGCTCAGATTATTTGTGCTGGCAACATTTGCAAAGTTCCAGTGTTCTGGCACAAAGGACCTTTCCAGTCAATTTTACAGTAATAACAAACACAAGTGTTCAGATACAGCCTTTTCTGTTCTTCCTCCCCACTTCCCCTGTCCCTGCTATGTCAGGAGCTGAGGAAGTTCTGTTTGCTACCAGTTCTAAGATGGCTGCAGAAAAGGCATTAGGTGAAGCCACTGACACTTGGTGAACGCTATCATGTCAAATAAATGAAAGCTAGTCAGTCACAGGACCTTAAATGGCTCATTTTATATTGCAGCCTTTGCATTGTAGATTGTTTTATGTCGCTGATTACTCTGTGACTTGGAAACTCTTTCTAAAGACTCAGTTCTGTACTTCTTAGCTGAATGAGACTTTTGCTGAGCAGAAAAGCTGTGTAAGAACTGCATGATTGTTCCTCAATGTCTTGCCTTATTAAGGAGTTCCTAGTGTTTTGCAGGAGCACCTGTTTACTTTTCTAATAAAAAAATTTCCCTTACTTGCCTGTTTCTGAATGTTAAGGACTGTCTATGGTTTATTTAACAATGTAGGTTAGGAGTGTGATTTTTGTTGACTTTTGCAAGAAAAAACTCTAATGGAGCTATAATATAAAGGAAGCTCATCAGATCCTTTAGTCCAACCCCCACACTTAGGCAGAATTAAGGCCTTGTCTACAATAGAAGACCCTTGGCCATTGTACATAATATTTTGTCATAGTGCCTAGGTGGAGACATGACATATGCTGATAGGAATTTCTTTACTGTCATAGCTTCACCTCCTAGAAAGATATTAGTTAAGACAGGGGTGGGAAAAATCAGGCCTGCAAGCCAGCTCCTCCCCACCAGGAAATTTCCTCTAGCCCACGGGTGCCCACCAAGTACCCTGCCCAGCCCATGTGCCTGGCTCCTACCCTCGTGGGCAGAGAGGCCGGGCCCAGCCAGCACACAGGTTCTGGGCAGGGCTGCTGCTGTCACTTGTGTAGCCACTGGGGGACTTGCTCAGCTTTCCCAGTGCCCTGCACACTCCCCCCATGGTGCACAGCCCCTGCTTGTGGCAGCAGCAGCAGGAGCAGGTGGAGGTACTTGGGATGCTTGTGCCCAGCGCAGGCGTTGCCACCTAGTGGCACATGGCTCCAGCCAGCGCTGCACATAGTGATGAGGAGTGCAGTCTGCTTGGCCTGCCTCTATTGCCGGGGCTGCACACGGCACACACGCAGCTGCTGGCACTTGCGTGCCACCAGGGGAAGCCCCACGATAGAGCCAGCTGTCTTTGCCACCCCCTGCTTTCCAGTGGAGTACAGGGAAGCAGGGGGCTAGACAAAGAATGTATTACATGGCAGGGGGTGGTAAAGGCAGCCAGCTCCATCATGGGGTTTCCCCTGGCGGTACATGAGTGCTGTGCCAGCATCTGCACATGTGCCACATGGAGCTCCATACAATAGAGGCAGGTTGGGCAGGCTGGGCAGGCTGCGTTCCTTGTCACCATGTGCAGTGCTGATTGGAGCTGTGTGCTGCCAAGCAGCAGTGCCTGCACAGGCTACAAACACCCCCGCCTGCTGCTGCTACTGCTGCCTGTGGCAGGGGCTGCGCATCATGGGGAGGAGTGTGTGGGCGGGGTCCTCACAGCCCCCCCACCATTCCCCAAAACCACAAATGCCACACAACCACACCCTGCCCCCAAAACTCCCCACATATATACCCATCCCAACATACCCTATTGCCCCCACACAGAGCCACATCCCCTCACAAACTCCCCACAGAGCCCTCCCAATCCCACCATACACACATACTCACCCCAAACCACACCTCACTGACTGGCTCACAGGGGTGTGTGTGCTCCCACCATGTACACCCTACCATACCCTCAAACCATCCCCCACAAACCCCATAACCACACCCTCCCCACACGCAATCACACACCCCACGAACACTGCACCCATCCACACCCTTCCTCACTCCCCCACAACCCCCTCCCTCCACACACACACCCACATGCCTCTGGGGATAGCCCCACTCACTGCTGTGCACATGCACCCCACCACACACATGCACCCATACATACACCCCCCAGCCACCCTCCCCCTCCACAAACCCCACAACCTCCCACAAACCCCATACCCACCCATCCATACCCCCTGCAATACACAAGAGCAAGACTAAATTTTATGCAATCACCTCTATATACACAATGCAAACACACACAGATCACAACAAAAAGATTTTTGTAAAATAAAATTAAAATATGTTATTGTGGATCTTTGATTTTAGTGTATAATTTGTTGTTTTTTTCTGGTTCCAAGAATGGCAAGCCCCCTTCCCAAAAGGAGTATTTCTAAGGGTAAATGGAGATGACTATTTAACTCAGTTGGCTAGAGCTTGGTACTAATAATGCAACGGTTGTAGGTTTGATTCCCAGTTAAACCTCATTATCTTTGAAGGTCCCTTCCAGCTTTACTTCTCTATGTAAGGCCAGTGATTTTGGGTGGGACTTCCAGTCCCAAAATGGCAAGTGTGTTTGCCAAGGGCTGGGGCCACCCTTGTGACCCTTTGCAGCTCACCAAAACTCATTAAGCAGACCTCCAGCCAAAATAATTGCCTGCCCCGGGATAGATATATGTGGGCCAATAGAAGAGTGTTTTTGTTGGTTTAGTGCAAGGGCAGGCAATTATTTTGGCCCCTGGGCCATACAGGCAGTTTTGGGGAGCTGTCGCAGGCTGGTCAGCACCACCCCACCACAACAGCCTGGAGCCTCCTCCCCACCACCATCCGCAGCACCCAGCAGCAGCTGAGTACACGGCTCCAGCCCTGACCCCAGCTCTGGCCCACTGCACACACACTCCAAACTTGCCCCAGCCAGAGGAGACCAGCTCTGGACCACCTGGGACTTACATGTACAGCCTTGACCCCAGCCCACCTCGCGCCTGCTCCAGACTGGGCCACCCATAATGACCAGCATTGGCAGCAGCTGGGCAGAAGCTGCTGCTGGGCATGGGGAAAAGAGGCCACCTTCCCCTTGCTGCTGCTGGACACTTCTTGATATGGCTGTCTGGAGCCTGTGCCTGGGCTGCCCTGCGGCTCCTCTCTGCTACTGTCACCACTGCCACTAGTGCTGTCTCAGGGCTGCCCCAGTGGGACAGTGGTGGCAGTGGATAGAAGCTGCAGGGGATCCTGGACAGCACCCGGGCCAGGTGGGACCGAGGGACCTGCTGCAGGCTGGACAAAGTCCCTCCATGGGCCAGATCCAGCCTACAGGCCATATTTTACCTAACCCTGGCTTATGTTTATGCTGTCTGGAGAAGTGCCTTCTATTGCCGTATGCTGCACCTCCATTAGAGGGCTCTTCTGATACAGCCATGCTGGCATAGTTACAGTGACAGAGGCCTTATAATGCAGACCTATACCTAGAAGATGACACAGCTGTGTAAAGACAAAAGTATACCAATAGAACAGTCCAGTATCAGAGTAAATAGAACAGTATCAGCCTCAGCCAGGGCTACACTACAGGCTTTTCAATTATGTCTGTCAGGGCTGTGAACGGTGCTTAGCTTAGCTGAGCCCTCTGAAACTTCTAGTTTAGACAAAGCTGTGGTACAAAAGCGGTTTAACTGGCCCAACTTGCTTTGTATGGGGAGGTTGTGGGGTGGAGGGGTCACTACACTGGTACAAAGCACAGGTTTGCTAGTACAGCTACATCCGTACTAGGAGTGCTTCATCATTATAGTCTACTGTGTTCCTAAGCTGCTAAAACACTCCTGGTATAACCTTAGCCATAATGGAGAAATATGTAACAGTTTGCATTAATAGCCACTGATGGCTTATGGCATGAAATCTTTATCCATTTTTTGTCCAGCTAGTGTAATTGTCACAGATATTCCTGTAACTTAGACATGCTCATTCCTTGTTTGCATGCTGTTGATCTTTTCTGAATAGCACTAATACTATTAAATCTTTGGCTTCTACATCTTGAGGCAGCATGTTCCATGGAGTTAAGTATGCATTATGTAAAGGAAAGTGTTTCCTTCATCTAGTTAGGACTCTAGTGACTTTTCATGTCATTGAGTATCCTTTGTTCTTCCTATCCTTTCCTATGATTGCAGAGTAAATAGGTACTGTTCTGGTCTACCCTTTTTTCTACTTCAATATAACGTTTTTTAATGGCCAACCCAACACTCTACTAGGTCTTGTTAATAAAAGAGCCTGCAGTAGTAAAGTTGCTATGAACCACATGTTAATGAAGTTGAATAATTTACATTTCTCAGTTTACTAAAAGGTGTCTTCACAGTAGGTAAAAAGTACATATAAAAGGCCACTCTGAATCAAATTTGAAATGAGCCTTTTCAACTAAGCATCTGCAAGGTTTAATGTAAAATGGCTTATTTCTTTGATACAGGGTAAACAAAGAAAGAGGCAGTTGCTTGCAGTGATATTGCAAAGCCAGCTCGAGAAGAATGGTTTTGGGAGATCATACTTAAAAAAGATAAGGTAGAATTGATGCATATATTAACTTTTAAGGGAACATTTGTTGGACTGTGGAATAGCCACCCAGAGACTTGGATCACTTCCTCTTTGAGATATTTAACACTAATACTAATAGCCTGGACAATGCTTTAGAAAATACATTTGAAATAATAAATGGCAGGAAGATGGGCTAAATTATTCTTATAGAACTTTTCCATCCATAACATATACGGTGGCTTTTACAACTACTACATGTCTGCAAGTGTTGTATTGTAGAACCTATCTACCAAAAAAAAATATTTGTGCAAAGGTTTTTTTCCTGCTTTTAACAAAATATTGCTTTAATAATCAAAACAAGGATGAAATGGAGTTCTAAATAGGTCCAGCAGTAAAACCATATCTGCCTGTTTGATCCCTGGGTGAAGTGGACTAATAGTGAAGAGAAATGCTTTCAAAATAGGCATGATTAAAAAAGTGCAAAATAATCCTTTTAATAAGATGATCAGGATCAAATTACATTAACTTGTATCATTTTAGACATTTTTGTCTTGTTTTAAAACACTGTTGTAAACTTAAGAGACACTGGTTAAAACACATGTTAAAGAAAAAAATCTTAATTCTGTGAATAACATTTCAAATTGGAAAAACTGAAGCCAGTTTTAAAACTCTGATTAAATTTTCGCTACATATGTGAATTCCTTCTTTTACACTCATCTTGGACAATGAAAACTGTTTTGTCTAGATGTAGTTTCTTTTTCCTTTGACTTTAGGGCACCTCACTACACTTTTGGGACAATCAAATCCTAACATTTTTCTGATGATTAGAGACCAGATATTTCAGTGCAGTACTAATATTTAAACAATAACAAGAAAAGCTGCTTTGACTGAAATAAAAAACAACAACAACAAACCCACAATGGTCTATTCACTTCAGAAATCTTCAAATGAACACAATATTTTGTAGTTTCTGTAACTTTTCCCATGCTATTTTTTTAAAACAAGCACTAAAGAAAGAATTATAGTGAATCAAATTCTTTGTGCATTTGATTCTAAACTGTAACACGAAGGAATATTTTAATTTCAGATATGGGTTAAATTGTGCAGTTTCCTGCCATGTAATTACATCAAGGAAAACAAAGGGAACATAATCCAGGATTTAACATGGTCCCTGCAAGGACAGAAGATTAAGTAATGTAACCTAAAATAGTCCTAATCATTTTAGCATCCTTACTAGAGAGCCCTCACTCAATGTGAGATGCATCTTGCTCAACTGATTTTAAAAGAAAGACCCAGCCAGGCTCTGTCAGAACCAGTGAAATGTGAAACAAAGATAAAAGCATGTCTGATAATATTTTCTTACCTGATCATCGGCTTAACTCAAAAGTGGTTATGTCTACATGAGACACTTTACTGAGAAGTAGTGTAGTTTACTGGGTAGTAAGCATGTGCATCTGCACATGCACATGCTTACTGTGCAGTAAACCTTGGTAATCACAAGTAAATTTACCACCTGCAAATGCAAGTAGTAAGTTTACTTGCAATTACTAACTGTGCAGTAGCACTCATGTAGATGCCTGACCAGAAGCTACGCCTGGTCAGCTGGCCACCCTAGGGCAGGAGATTGCTCTCTGCCCCCAGGAGTTGCATGCTGCCAGGGCAGCTCTGCCACTGAAGCCCAGGTGAAGGCTATGTCCCCTTGTCCTGGCAGCAGGCACCTCCAAGCCTCCCACTCTGAGATCATGATTGGGAAGCGGGAGGCTGGGAGATCCTTATCTAAAGGATCCTTGTCCTAAACTGCTCCTGGATCTAATGCACATGTAGACATACCCAGTATGAAGTCAAGAGGAGCCAAAATGCAGTAGAGTTGCTGGCTGTTCTCTTGATCTTTGGCTTAACCTGTGGAGACTCTAGGTCCCTGCAGACAGTACCATCCATCCATCCAGGATTGGAGCCTGGAGGCTTTCCAGGTTTCATTGCTATATCAAAGATGCCGTGGATGTAATTTGCTCCATTTTATGCAAACTGACTACCTCCCTCAGGTTTTTAGATAGTTATCAATCCAATCTTGAGGTGCACATAAAGCAGTATAAGTGGTTGGAAACCAGTTCAAGTCTATAATACAACAGAAGTTCACTGCACATAAACCGCATTCAAAGTGGCAAAAACCAGTGGAAGATAAACCTGGATAGAGGTAGCGTTAGATTTAATTGATTTAAGTTAAACCTATTTATTGAATTTCTGTCCCAGATCCCCTCCAGATTTAAATTAACTCACAATCCCCCAGCATCCCAGGATCCACCTTCCCTCTAAGCTGTGTGGTATTTACGGCCGCACAGGCATGTTCATGCCACACTGCTAGAAGTGCTTGCGTAGCTGCACATGCCAT
Source organism: Crocodylus porosus (assembly GCF_001723895.1). NCBI lineage: Eukaryota > Metazoa > Chordata > Crocodylia > Crocodylidae > Crocodylus > Crocodylus porosus. Next base: position 71,240,790 of record NW_017728943.1, on the reverse strand, counting down.
GCAGCTTAGAGGGAACGTTGCCCAGGATGCTTTGCATCTTCCCTACATCCCATTCCTCCCAGGGTGGATGGGTTAGCCTTGGCCTAAACTGTCTGCTCCCGCTGAGCAGGGAAGCATGTTCTAGTGCCCCCTGGCTTCTGGCCTGCAGCATTTTCCAGAATCAAAAGTGAATGTCTGTTTACTTGCTTATCAGTTCAATCTATGCAGTATAGACTAACCTGTGAAAATTTAATTGATTCAGCCTAGGGCTGTTAGACTGTCTATACTTAGAGTAAGAGAAGAACTAGATGTAGTAAGCCACTGTAACCACAAACCAAAACAGATTTGGCTGAACTGGAAATTCCTTTGAGATACTAATCCGTCTTTGTTATGATCCATTAACACACACAAGAGACAGGCTAAGAGAAGATAGAGGCTCCAATAAGGACCAGATCCTCCAAATCCTGTACATGTAAAATTTCCATTAGCTTCAGCAGAAATTGCTACCACATGCAAAAGTCATGAAAATGTTTTCAGTTTCTGCACAGATTACTTAACTCTCAGCCCTTCATAAACCAGATACTCAGTTGTAGACTACAGGTAAGGCCATGTTCATGGAAGCTCTTAAACACATGCTGCTGAAATACAGGAAGTTTTCAGAGCCAGGGTCCTTGGTCATACTTGAATATTAAAATGCACTACTTCTTGGCCTTCTCTTGAAATTGATGGCCTTCTCAGTTGAAACTGAGTCTTAAGCAGTTGCATAATACTCCTCAATATATATGCATGTGTGGTAATTCATTAATATGCTTTCATGGGGGTGGCAACTAACTTCCACAAAATGCAGTATTAGTAGTAGTAGTAGTAGTAGTAGTAGTAATGGTTTACTCACAATTTTTGTTAAAACAATACAATACAATGAACAATAACATCAACAGTAAGATAACAGTAAAATTAATAATTGTTTAACAGTATTATTAATATGCAATAACAGTATAACTAATAACTAATAACTGCTATTCAAATAACAGTAAAATGTGTATAGTTTATAATTTTTGCTGAAAGCGTACAATAAGATTTCATATTCTACCAGTTTAAACACAGTTGAAGAGAAGCATAGCATATGATGATACAAAAAATAAAATGAAGCAGTCGACAATAAGATTAAACAAGGGAATTCTACTTGATTTTGGCTCTCATTCTTTGTGCAAATAACACAAATACACCTAGGGAATACAGAACAGGCTACAAGTTGTTAGAGAAAAGCCAAATGGTTTTTTATTCATTAGCCTAGTATTTAAATTATTTCACTAATGGAGAGATCTATTTTCCTTTTATTTCTTCAAACAGTGAACAAGACCCTATTTCTTTCTTCCTGTAAGAATATATTTTGCCTGAATCTGAGATCTGAGACCACCTACCATAGACGAAGCATAGGGACAGCATGGGGGGGCACATACCCCCCTGACAGGGCTGTTCCCGCAGATGCTACTTACACCAGTGTCTGCGGGTGCTCATGAGCTCTGTCCTCCAGCACCAGCTTCTGCAGGTGCCCCCCCCAAGACTTAGGAGGCACCAGTTGCCCATGCCACCTGCCCAGGACAACTGCAAATCTAATTAGAGTAAATCACAGTCCAGTAATGGCCTCTCATTGTTTGTAGCATGTACAGCAAAAAAATAGGTTTCTAGGCCCAAAGACTGCTTTATAAATCTAAAAAAAAGGGGAAGTTCAAGAAAATCTCATTACCTGCATATCTATCTGCATGCTGACATCTTTTATTCTTACATTTGTTTTGTTTTAAGCAGAGGGGAAATACTGGAGATCTTAGTATATTTCCCAGGCTATTTCTCTGGAGGAGAATATAGATGTTATTTACATATCCAAACAAGGGTTCATTTGATAAAGGAGAAGTTTAAGATCAATTGGTTGATCTTTGCTTGCCATTCCAAAATGTGCCTAGGTATATATCCTACTCCAGCTACTAGGTACATAAGTGGCCTTAAGTGCCTAAGTGCAGGGGCAGATCCAGAGGGGGTACGGTAGGCCCTTTCAGACCATGATGTGGAAGCAGAAACTTTGGATTTTTTCAAGTCCCTGAATCATGTAAGAATCCCCCTTTTCCTCCCCACCGTGCTTAGCAGCATGTCCCTTCTCCTCCCATTCCTCCCTTTTCCTGCCTGCTGCTGGCACTATCTGGGGCTGCCTCAGGGATGAGGGGAGCTCTAGCTGGCGTGGATCAGAAATGGCTCTGGAACTCTTCCCATCCCTGAGGCAGTCAAAAACAGCAGGAGGAGGAGGGACGGCAACTGGAAGAGAAGGGCAGGTGCTGATGAGTACAGAGGGGATGAGAGGGGGTGACATGAGTAGGGGGAAAGAGAGGTTTTTACTTGAGTCAGGGACTTAAAAAAATCCCTAAGCACTACTTCTGCAGTGTGATTTGCCTGTTCCAGAGAGGCAGGGGAAGTTGGGAGCAGGGGTGCAGCCATTTCTGTAGCACAGGTTGCTGCTCCTTCCATTTACAAAATCCTGGATCTGCCCATGACTAGGTGTGATTCTACTCCACTCTGCTGGAGTGCTTGAAAAACTGATAACACAAAAAGTGAATGAGTCCTCGCCCTCTTTGCTGCATTTTTGTGATGCAGTCTTAAGGCTAAAGTGACAGTGACTGCGTCTACATGTGTGGCGGACTGCACAGTTGTTACTGAACAGTCATTTAGTACTTTCTTATGCAAGTACTAAATGATGTGCAATAACTGGCATTCCTGCACAGTACTGTTGCCACACGTTTTTTTCCTGATGGTACTGCGGAGTACCAATGAGCTACTCCATAGTAGCATCATGTCTAGGGTGGTCATCATAGAGGACATTCTGGCTTTCTGCAACTCTGTCCTCTACTGATATGAAAGAGAAAAATAGAGGATATAAAGGCATCCAGTTTTGTATCAATAGAGGACAGAGGACAATCGGACTGTCCTCTATGATGGCCACCCTGTTAGGATCACAGTCAGTGTTCGGCAACTCTACTGCACTGTAGCATCTTGTTTAGACTTGCCCAGTGCCTTACAAAAGGATATGCATCAACAGTTTTTCTGGGACTTAGCAGGGTGGAATAAGATTGTATAAGAATTTAGGTGGAGACCCTGATAGCCTTTCCTTCAGGATAGCTATCAGAGTCACTCTGTAACCTTTTTCAAAACTTGTTTTACCTCCTTCCTACATAGGCAATTTTAATCATAACCAGTTAGCTTCCTTTACTTCTGAAAGCTGCGTAGTACAGTAGACTTGGGCTCAGTTCCCAAGTCTATTATTGACTGAGCACATGGCCTTGAACAAGTCATATAGGACATAATTTTCAAGGCCTTATTTAGATGCCTAAATAAACAATCTAATGTTCAAAGGTACCAAACAACCACAGCTTCCACTGACAAAGCTCTGCTAAGCAACTACCACTAATAACTTGTTGTGCCTTGATCATCCTGGTAAACCCAACAATATGCACCTTGCTACCTGCTACTGTTTACATATAATATGTGTATATATATATATATATATATACTTCGTTGTCAACCAATAGATAATCAGTCAGGTGCCTGAATGCTGCATTTAATTTTCTTTCCCTTTCTAGCCAGCTGCAATGCTAGGGCTCTCAAGTCAGATACAGCTCACAACCTGGCTGAATGTGAAGAGAAAAACACTTGTTCAGATAGGAATGGAAAGAACAGCATGAAAAAAGGATCTAAAGAAATGAGAATCAGTAAAATAAAGCTACTATAATTATAGTAGCCTGAACTGGGAGAGTGCTGTCCTGGGACACTGCCAGTATTTGCATATACACAGTACCTCACTGAAGCAGCCACACTACTTTCAGGTCTGGAGACCAACTGCACAAGTAGCGTTATGGCCAGCTTAGTGTAGGTGGCAGAGTATAGTGCTGCATATGTACACATAGACTCTGCCTTTCAGCCAGCTGCATTATTTCTGGTTATGAGACACAGCCTATCTCCAGGGTTGCCAACCCTCCAGGATTGCGCTGGAGGCTCCAGGAATTAGATATAATCTCCAGGAGACTGCTGAGAGTTGCCCAGGAGATAAATGATAGGGGATTCATTCAAATAAATATTAAATGTTGAATCTGATTTATACAGTAGTCCACTGGGTTTTTAAAATGTAATAGAAATGTACGTTTGCCTTCCTAAGTACAGTATGGTAGATCAGTGAGTAATGTCATTACATCACATGATGAAACCTCCCAGAATAGATTCAAACAGAGTTGGCAACCCTACCCATCTTGTTTCAGTGCTTTAGTGAATAGACACATGAGGCATGAATCCCAGACATTTTGGGTGTGCTCTTATGAGAGTGGGGATCTTTCTATACTTGATAATGGCATGAGGCTCTTACAGCATTATTCACTGTATGATTTTCCATGTAATGAACTCTGCAGCCTGCCGGGAACAAGCTTGCTAGAGAGCTGTCTTAGATTCTCCTTTTTTCAATCTCAGTTCTTGACTGGTTACATGCATTAGGATCATCCTGCTGTCATTAGTGGAGACGTTGTACCACCTACCTGCTGGGATGCATATGTACAAAGAAAATTGTGAGAGCCGCAACAGTGAGCCTCCTGGCCTTTTTACAATCCAACTCACAATTCCATAATTTAAGTCTATTACTAGTGGCCATCTAGTAAGACTGTTGGGTCAAACAAAACCTCTCAGACAATATCCCTTACAAAGCCATGAGCAATGCACAAAAATAATAAAATATGGTGATTTAATTCAAATTATTGCTCCCCCCATTTGAATTAACTTGAAATTCAATTATATCAAAGTTCTGACAAATCCACACAACCTGAAGTGAATTTCTTCTAATTTCACATCCAAGGAGAAGGACAAACAGAATCACTTTTTATTTTTGTCCAGAGTGAATAAAAATCAGTAATTTAAAAAGCAAACAAACAAAACCAACAATTCCCTTTGTCATTCCTAGATGTGTTTATTGAAATCAGATTTGTATTTATATTACATAATTTTTTATCTTAAAAAATAAATACATCTGAAAATATAGTTTATTCCTTCAAACTTGTAACCTCTCTAGGCTATCAGTTGCCTTAACACCCATGCCACCCCAGCCCCTGAAAATATGGTAACTGATACTAATGCCTCATGTTATTTTAACCTATTAAAATACATTACACTAGAACATATTCAAGCAGTACAATTGCTGTTGAATTTTTGTAGGGATAAGGGGCAATCCAAGTGACTTAACTGAAGAAGTAATTGGTTAAAGACTTGAGACAAGACTTGTTGAAGTGTTAAACTTTTTTTTTTATTCCAGCAGTCTTTTCTGTAGGTGCAGGGTAAACATATTTATCATTTAATTTTATTGAACCAGTTCAGTACAGTAATTGGTTCATTAAACATCGAGAAACTAATTGGGACTTGGGAAAAAAAAGGAATAGAGTGTCCTCCACTTCAGCAATAAAAACAATTGAAAAGGTTAGATTTACTAGTCCTAAAATCCAGAAGGACACAGTGATGATCAAAAACAATGCATTCTTTATTTCTTCTTTTCTTTCATAAACCAGTTAAAAATACAGAGCATGTTCTGGTATATACTCTTTTTCTGATATATTCAGCATATTAATTATAAATAATACAAACAATTTTAAAATGCCATCTTTGTGCAATTATAATAGATTTCCAATTTGTATCCAAATAAAAATGAATCAACTAATAAATTAAAGATGCAGCGCTTGCCATTTGTTAAAATAATATAAAATTTTAAAAATTAAGACTAAATAAATATATGTTAAGAACTATTTGCTTCAATAAGTTTGTATAGATGTAATTCATCTTCTTGATTAGCAATAAGAACAACAAATTTACTATAATGGATGTATATTTGTTGCAAAGCAACATTTTTAACGATTACCAACCTTTCCTAAAGAAAATAAATAAGTACAAATATAAAAGAAGATTGAAATTGATTATTTAAATCCATGTTTCCTGTTTTCTGATTCACATAATTATTAAACTAGATTAAGTCACTTTGATTTACATCAGCCTACTTTGTTCTTGTCTAGTATTTTTATATACATATATGGCGCATCTACATGTGCACTTTAATGCACAGTAGTCTATTTACTGCACATTAGAGTATCACATAAAAAACTGTACTATTATGCTAACGCACAGTAATATTTGCTATTGTGCATTAAACATAACTTAAAAAACATGCACATTTATTACTTAGGGCAGTGCATTAAGGCAGCCTGTAGGAGGTGCTGCTTGGAGCTGAGTCATCTCCCTGTCGAGATGGCAGTGTTTTGTCTTTTGGAAAATCGCCTGCCATGCCTTTGATGTTATGGGAGATGAAAGGTTATAGGCTCAAGATGTTGGCTGATCTTTGCAGGGCTCCACCATACCCATCCCCTGCCCTAATCACATCAGATGTTCTGGGCACATTGTTACTCACCTCTGATGCTCCAGTCTCAGTCTTAAGAACCTCATAGTTTGGCTGCTTGCCCCATTCTTCCCTACATGGGTCACAAGACAACTACTCCTTACTTCTAATCCCACCCTTACCTTCAGGGTTGGGACAGACCCTCTCCCTCCTAGGGAGTAATCTTGTCTGTATTTTCATCTGCTTCCAGGTTCCCAGAGTGGTTACCTTCACCCCCCAAAACTGGACTCATCAGCTGAGCAGTTTCCTCCACTCCTGCGCTGGTTCTCCTCATCCGAGCAAATTCTTTGCTGACTCTCACCAGGTAATTTGGGGGACCAGGGCTCTCCTTTAAGCTCTGGTGTTGGTTCTCTTCCTCTGTCTTCTCTCCTGTTTTCTTCTTTCTCTCCTCGTTTCTCCCTCTCTCCATCAACCCCTGAATGCCCTCTCAGAGTCCCTTAAATTTCCTTTTTGCCCAGCCAGGTCCTCTGTGGCAGCCTCCCATTTACTGCCTGCCTGACGCAGCTGTTTCCTCTTTCCCTCTTTGGTGTGGTGTTTTTTTTTTTTTTTTTGGCCATGCCACTTTCCTTCTCCTGGGATCAAAACCTGGCAGCTGGGTTTGCTGCTGCAGCAGCCTTTGAACTGCCATGGCCCCAGGTGGTTCATAATTGTTCGGGATGCGGTATTTTTCCTGCCCAGGCTCACCACAGTTTCTCCAGCATCTCTTGGTAAGTTTGTCTCTTGTTTTCTCCCTGGCATTCCTGTGGCAGGGTGTTTAGTACACAATTTTTAGTACCTCATATTGGAGTGCATTTTTACATTTGTTTTAGGACACCATGTTGGGTGCTTTAATTAGTGAGTTGCACTAATTAAAACTGCCTGTCATGTGTATCAGTGTCCCTGCATGTTCCTGCACTGAAAAAATAGTGGTGGGGCACTTTGAACTAAAACTCATCGAACAAGTTTTATTTCAAAGCACCCCGCTGCCGTTTTTTTCACTGTGAAGACACATAGGGATATTGATACACGTAACACAGAAGGCTGCTGGAGCACATCAATTTCTATGCTCCAGCAGACTCGATTAATTGAGTCTGCTCCGATGCTCCGATGCTGTGTGTGGATTTCCAGTGTGTCGGAACAGGCTCTGAGCATGTCTATAGGAGCCCATAAGCACTAACATTAATGTGCATTAGGAAAAGTGCCTTAATGGACTTGCAGACGCTCCCACAAATGCTCAGGTCTTTCAAAAAACTAGAAACAAACCCCCACACCATGACTTTAAGCCTATTCAAAGGCTTCTAAACCCTGTTAGATGAAAGCAAAGATTAAGAGGTGGCAATGGGCCATCAGGGTAGAAACCCAAATTAGATCCATTAAGGTAGATTTAAATAAGGAGATGCATAAGTAACAGCCCACCAGCTCAGGGGGCTCCTCAGTTCAAGACCAACTGTAGTGAAAAAGCAGAGCCATGCATGGCAAAGCCTCAGACCACTTGCTGCCCAAATTTCTAAGAATCCTATGCTTCTGTTGGAAATTCACCTATGTAGGAAAGTCCTGCTGTGTTGGATAAAGCTACAAGCGAGAGGCTGAGGTTGAGTCAGAGGGGGGTTACATTGAGAATGGCTTTGACCAAAGATACAAACCAGATAGGAAGAGAGTCACACATGTTAATGTCAATGTTCAAACACTAATTCAACTTGATTCTAAAGAGCTGTCAAAGTTGATGTGGACCCTGTAAAATTAAGTGAAGATGGACAGATTTCAAATGGTGTTGATCTACTCTCTAGATTACTGTACACTCTGGCACTGGGTTCACATCTGCCTCAGCAGCGGAATTAAATATTTGTTAACTATTGAAAGGATGTGGCTTTTGTCACCAGAAGGACAGACAGCGTCAAACAAAAACGTGTTTACAACAACAGGGGAGGAAAATGTGGCTCTGTGTTGAAGTCAGAGATAAAAAAAAATCACACCACTTAGCTAAAGAGCTTGTCTAGACAGGGGAAGAAAGAAGCAAATAACAAAGGCTTTGCTTACTAGTAATCGGGAGAGAGAATAAAAAAATTATTTTACATCAGGACAAAAAGGTATTAACAGCAAGATTAGGTACAATGTCAAGGTATTTGAACATAACCTGCGTTAGACACAGATGTTCTAGCCAAGGAAAGGTTATGGGCACCAAATATTCTTAGTTCTAAGAAAGAAGGGCACAAATAGCTTATGAAATCTGAAGAACAATCAACTAAAGGGATTTTGGTTCAAAGACTATGAAAAAACCATGCATGTGTACATGTACATACATATATGCAGACACTCTAGGCCCTGTCTTTATGTGGGAATCTATTCCGCTATAGTCTAGTTATTCCAATGTAATTCAGATATTCCAGACTAATTTTTCCTCTCATGAATGTGCTGAGACAATTTCATTAAATGCATACAGAGTGCTTTGGGAGACTTAGATAATAGAGAACTCACTTCACTAAAGAACCCAGCAGGCCCAGCAAAGAAATTGGGGCAGCTGATAAAATGCCCTTCTTCAATGTGACAGGTACAGTTAAGTGAGGACTCGTGCTATAAATTAGGTAATTTCTTAATATTGTTATCAAGATTTAACTTGTTTTTGAGCTTGCTAATGTTTTCTCTGATGCTCATCATGATACTAACCTGATTCCTTCATTAAATTTCATAATCTAGGAATTGTGAAGTCCTCAGTGGTCTCCTTGGAATTTCTGAACTCTTTTCCCTTTTCAGTTATAGAAAGTCTTCTTGGGGGCCATTTTATGGAAAGGCAGTGAGAGAGAAGGATGGTTGTTATTGTGAATTATGGAAGTGCAAAACAGATTCCTAAAGGGAGTCTTTTACTGGGATCTTGCAATTAAGATTCAGATGTTTTTACAACTAAGTTATAAATGTCAAAATAAGAGACCTAATCCATTATTGGGATAATTCCTTTTACTTATTCCATTGACTTCACTGATGTTACACAGGGGTAAATTTGGTTCAAGATGTTTTAAAGGAAATACTTCAGACTCCTGCCTCCAATTCGAAGCCTTTTTGCTGACCTAGACAAATGGAAAAAAATAAAGATTCTCAAATGGCCCCAGGTTACTCATGTCGTAAAATCACTTAACATTCTGCTGCTTTAGGGGTCTGTATGCCATGATAGTAGTTCTAATAGCACCAATATAAAAAGGGAAGATGTACTAAAAGATTATAGCAACACAACCCAGAGTTATGAAAATATATCATCATTCTTCTAAGATAAGCATTCAACTGGTAGGGAGACAAGGATGTATAGGTTAAAAAACAGTGCCTCAATTAAAAGGTAATATATAATTTGGATCCAGGATTCTGCAAAGTGTAGGGACACTTGGTTATACCCATTACTAGTTAAGAGACTTATGTAGGTTATGTTTGGGGTATGCAGTCAGTAAAGAACCAAGACAGAACCTGTATTTTCTGACTTCCAAGCTCTTCTCTAATCATTAGGTTTTTATTAACATACATTAATTGTAGTGCCTAAAAAGCCTGGTGCATGTCCCTTTAGATATATCTAAATTTACATATATTGCTGTGCAATGTAAGGATTGCACAATTGCCCCTTTATCTAGCTTTCTTTTCACTCGTGCACAGTAGCTAATCTTATGTGGAAGGTGTTGATAATGTTCCTTTGTGCTTGCATTACTCAGTTCTGATCATGCTTCACCTTGATCAGTATCCTCCGCTTTGGAAGCACATGAGTTGAATAGAGACCAGAGCTCTGATCATAGCCCTATATTATCAGGGCCCCCAGCTATGTCCAGCAGGGTTTCAGGCAGATCAGGATAATCAGAGATGCTGCCAGAGAGGGCAGGATCCAGAAAGCATCACTTACACTGTGAAACAACTTGCCTGCCTAAGAGGGTGTCTCAAATATAGTATGTTCCTCTCCAATGCAAAAAAATACACAGCACAGAAAAGAATAATATTAACACAGGTAGGGAGACAGATGGACGCTATGTGTAACTTTCCTCTATTATTCTAATTAGTGTGTCCATCTTCCAATGCAGAATTCACACAGGAAAAACTGCTACCATGTCTACTAGGAAACTTAAAAGCAGGATCAGGACTTCAGAGAACTCACTTTACCAAAGAACCCAGCAGGCCCAGCAAAGAAATTGGGGCAGCTGATAAAATGCCCTTCTTCAATGTGACAGGTACAGTTAAGTGAGAACATAGTGCCACACATCAGTTTGACCTACACTGGCCATTGCTAAGGAAAATGTGATCACCTGAATTGTCAACTGGCCAGGAAATCTGTCATAGGATCCCATGATAAGCACCACGTGTAGATTTTAATGACTGCAAAATTAGCACTACCTTGATTTCTTACCTCAATACTGGGATGTCAGGTACAGTGCCATGGGCATCATGCCTCTACAGTTTACTCTGAAGTAATCATTTGTTCACATGAACAGGTGCAGTAATAGCAGCCTACAGTCTGCTACAGTGCAACAAGCTGTTCCCATCTGTTTTGGACACTCATCATACACACAGGTGTTGAAAAGCAACATATCCTACACCGTGGTGAACGAGTTTCTAGGAAGCCAGGAAAACACAGCTACTGTAGCTATGCAGCATCTCTTGACATGGTACTGACCACAGGTAGAGCTAGGATTTTGAAAAGGGGGTGCAGATGGCAAGGTGCATCTTCATCATCATCATCATCATAGAACAACACATTTTTCTCCAGTTTAAAAATAAACTAGAAGCTGTACTAACAGTCTGTGGGCCTGGGGCTGTATAATTCAGTTTAAAATTGAAGCACAAACAAATAGAACATCACTGGAATTAATTAAAAACCCTTTGCAGGCCTCGGAAGTAGGAGCTTTGTGACCAGGAACAGCTACCAGCAGTATGGCAGAGGAAAAGCTGGCTTGACTGGTGGTACATCCAGACCATTATAAAGGAGATGGGGTCATTCACACCTGTGGAACAAAGAGTTTAGAAGGTATCGGGTAGAGAATGATGAGCCATGAAATCAAGTGACTCCCTCAGCACTCCCTGAGTAGCAATGCAGCCCCTACTTTAAACTTTGATGGAGCGGGCGGGTGGGGAAGTGCACCTGGATCCACTGATTCAGTACAGGCTGGGAGGGAAAACATTCCCTGATGACCCACTAGCCCCCTGGTCTTTTCTGGCACCTGCTATTGCTTAGCTCTGTGGTTCTCAACTGGGGAGGCACGGAGCATCCTGGAGAACTGGGTCATCCTTTCCTGGGTGCCAGCTAGGGCGGCCATCGTAGAGGACATTCCAGTTTTCTGCTACTCTGTCCTCTATCCATACAAAACCAGACACCTTTACATCCTTTATTTTTCTCTTCAAGAGAAAAATAGAGGACGTAAAGGCATCCAGTTTCGTATCAATAGAGGACAACTGGACTGTCCTCTACGATGGCCACCCTAGCGCCAGCCCTGTCAGGTAGATAAACACAATTCCCAGAATAAACCCAGATTCCCACTGGGAACCCAGGGTGTTACCAACCACTCTGCTTCCTGGGCTCCCTCAGCTCTTAGCCACAGAACAATCGCTGCGGCATTTGTCTGTGGTGAAACAAGGAGGGGAAAAACTCAACAGGCATTTTCTGAGGGGACCGGGAGGTTCTCCAGCCTGTGTAGGTTGGCAAGCCCCATGGGTGGAGGGGCTTGGCAAACCGCGAGGTCTGGCTGAAACAGCTAAGGTTATTGAGCCTGGAGAAGAGAAAGACTGGTGAGGCACCGGAAAGGCGATTATAGAGAGGATGGAGACGGGCTTTTCTCTGCGGCTCTAGGGGACAGGACTAGAAGCAAAGCCCACAAAGCTGACGACGAAGAGAACATTTCCCACTAGCCGCGCGGTCAACCCCTGCCAAGCCCCGGAAAAAGCGGCGCGATCCCGGGCGGGGCGGGGAGCGGGCTGGGCCGGAGCGGCGCATGCGCAGCAGGGGCGGCGCCTGCTTTTCCCCTGTGCAGCCCGGGCTCGCGCCGGTTCCGACCTGTTGCAGCGGGACACTCCGGCCGCCGCCCTGTAGGTACCGGGCTGTGCCCGCGCCCCGGGGGAGGCAGCTCCGTCCCTTCAAGCCCTGTGCCGTGTCCCGCCAAACACGCACCCCCAGTGGGCCGGGCTCGCCCCTCTTGGGCTCTGCCGGACCAGCCGCAGGCCTGGAGGAGTCGGGCAGGGGTGGCCCTGGCATCTCTCGGGAAGTGGCCTTAGTGCGGGGCAGGCGTCGCGGGCTGCGTTGGGCTTGCTGCTGTCGTTCCCGGTCACCTAGCAAGCGAGGGGAGCAGACACCAGCCTGGGAGCAGCGCAGGTAGGGCTTCCCGCTGCTCTCGGAGCCCTTGGGTCCCTTGACAGAGCCTTGGGTCTCCTTCGAACCCACGTAGCGCTTGCTTGGGTGCGGCTTTGTGGCTGGCAGCGAGCCAGGTTCCTTCTTGCCTTTCCAAGCTTTGCCCTTCTTTGCACCCGGGGCTAAAGGCCTGGCCGGGCTCAAGTGCTGCCTGAGGACCAGAGGGCTTGTAGTGTAACTTGGCTGAAGTTGCAAGCCCGCTGGTCTGCTTGTGATGCACGGGCCTGTTAAGTTGCAAGTTCTCTGGTCAGTACACAGTGCCCAAGCCTGCTGAGTTCAAACCCTCTAGTCTGCTGGCAATGCTGGAGCCTGGCAAGGCTTTTAGCTCTGGTTGCTGTGCTGGCTGCGGGGAAGGGCCCTGCTACTCATTCCAGCAAGAGCTGGGTAGAAACCAGCTGTGGAGTGGTCATGTCATGATAACTGGTTGGCTGTTTTTGTAAGTGGAGAGTCCTTTTCATGGTGTGATAATTACCTTGCACATGTGGCTGGTCTGCATTTACTGCAGCACTCTCCAGCTAGTTGTGTGAAAATTGGTTTGCATAGACAGCTGGTTTGCATAGATGGCTGATCTAAAAGTATTGCAGGACGAACCAGTCAGTTGTGTAATACGGCAGTTCCCAAACTCTGACACATTGTGCGCCACCAATTTAAAACGATACAACCTTAGGTACCACCACCACACTTTTGTCATATAAAATAATTATAATAAATGTGTTAATGCTTACCATTGACAGGTTGTTTGTGTACCACTGGTGGTGCCTGTACCACAGATTGGGAACCTGGAGTAGTGTATATAACATGTAGC
>NW_017728943.1:71223702-71226120 GCF_001723895.1 Crocodylus porosus | reverse complement strand
GGCCAGGCAGCATTGGGAAGGCCAGTTTAGCTTGACAAGATGCAGGCACCATCTTGGTAGCCCAGTTGCGGTGGACTCATCTGTGCACCGTGTCCTCAAGCAGAAAAGAAGCCAAGCAGGAGTGAAGGAAGGGTGAAAGGTGGCAAAATACCTAAATCAGCCGTAGACCCTGTGATTCTTTACAGATGGTGCTACCAGTCCTGTTGCTCTAGAACTCTGTGGATCTGTTAGAAAAATCAGCAGACTCAACAGAGACTCCTGGTGAAGACTGATGCTGTGGACCCTACAATTTTTAACAGTCAGGCTCCCCCAAAAGATCACAAATTCAAGCTTGGAACTTGGTTTCTGCCTTGGGTTGCCAGTAACATCCACACAGCAGGTGTCCTACTTGTCAAACACTGAAGTAATCTTCCTGCTAACTTTCTGCTAGTTTCCAAACAAGTAAGTTTACAAAGTTAGGAATTGCCCTGATCAGACCCAGTAGTGCATTTTTAATTGAAGCCTGTAACTTTCACAACTGTCCTAGCAATCTTTTACAAAATAAATTCAAGAAATATTCCAGGTTTTTTTGCCAAAGCGGTTGTTAGAAAGCATGGCCAGTATCGTGACAAAGAAGAAAGGTAATTGACTGAAGATGCAACTGTACTGCAATGACAGAAGGCCTGCAAGCTCCAATAGAGAAGAATAAAATCACTAGTTCTGAAATACTGTGCTACTTACATTCAGTATGGTAGCAATTTTCAGGCCATTTGTTGCTTATGTGTCATGTGATAGTACAGGTGTTGAAATGCTTAATCATGAGTGAGTAGTGGGTGTTTGGGAACTGGTATTGTGTTGTGGACCCTTTACCATTTGGTCACTGAGATAAATTCAAGCAGAGTTTGTAGGGACTTAAGTCATTGTAATATGAGGGGTGCTTGACTTATTTTAAATGAATTTTGAGGTGCTTTTGGATCTAGTGCCTACAGACACGTATTAAAAAAATATTTCAAGGAGTATTTCCTTAAGGTTATGGGGAAGGAGGCAGGTAAGGCAGCTCTTACTCTTTCAACCCATCTTGCATTTGCACTGTAAATAAGACCTTAGCCTCCAGAATTTTCAATAGTAAACCAATAAAGATAAGGAAGGGATGAAACAATAAAATGTCTCTGTTTTTTTCAGAATCTAGAACGGTGTTTTCTGCAGGTCTGAGAAACACTTTTGTAAGAAGCAAATGCTTGCACTTGGATATAGTAGATGACACCCAGGAGGTAGTCTCTGAACTTGTGATGAGGATCCATAATCTTTGCTCCCAAGAAGTTTGATCTGTATTCTCCATGAGAGTTTGTCACTAATAATCTCTTGCACCTGAAATGCTCTTTTATGCCAAGTAATTGAAAGTCACTGGGGATTAATAAAGAAGATTTGAAAAGACACTTTTATAAAAACAGTAAATGCACAAGTAAGTAAGCAGTTTCCTTCACTGGTAAAAGAGACTATTGTATGAAAGGTAGAATTTTGCATGTTGGTAATAGACTGAGTAGCTTAAGTTATAATTGAGTAGAATTGGATAGCTGAGTACTTTCTGAAAAACTTAAATGTCCTTACTGTTTCTTGTTAAATAGCTAATACATTTATTGTCCTTTCATCTAAGGATATCTAATTGACGTAAAACATTAATTAAACATCACTAAGTAGGCATATGGTAGCTTTTTAATGGGATGTATAATGAGCCTAATATTCCCTGACTTTTTCACGTGAATTTATTTTGAATTGAATGAGCTCACACCCAAGAAGTAGGTGACTCTAGCAACCAGAAATCAAATCTCAAATATTTAAATGATTTTAATGGTTATAGATGGTGGAATACAAGAGTTAACATTGGTGTCCTGCAGCTTTCCTCAGGTGGCATTTGAGCTTTGCCTGGCTTTTTGGGAATTCTGTCTTGTTAAGAGTTTAAAATAGGTGAGTAGGAATCCTTTGCTGAACAGTGTTTTAGTAATGGAGGCTGTTTGTTGGTGGAATTATAGCAAAATTTTTCTCAGTGATTGGGGATAATGGTCAAACTTTCTGTGAGAGATTACTTTCCTTTGCTGCTGCTTGCACTGGATGTTACTTGATCTAAACGCTTTCCGTGTTTGTACTTTTATGACCAGTGTCTCATATGGATCCTGACTCAGTAGGCAAGCTGTTAATGTAACTGCTGTACTTACTTTTTTTTTTTTTTTGAGGGAGACACAAGATGGTCCCTTTTTTGTTTCTTGATATTGGACATTCCCGTCTAGTCTACTTCTGGAACAGAACTGGACTTACCAACTCATCAAATGAGACGTACTGCTATAGCACTGCACAGGGCAGCACTGTACTTCAGGGAGTAACTTTTGGTGGAATTCCTACAGTCCTGCTCCTGGATGTTACCTGTTTTTTGGTAAGCTTCCC
>NW_017728943.1:71185481-71223602 GCF_001723895.1 Crocodylus porosus | reverse complement strand
TCAAGTCTTGCAGTTCCAACAGTTCACATTTTGTCTAACATCAGTGTTGTTCAGAATTTCCTTCCCTGTCTATTAGGGTAAGAGAGATTTATTTTCAGAACAGAAATAATTTTAAAAGGTTGTGGTAGAGGCAGAACTGCAAGTTGATCTCACAATTTATCCCGTTTTGTTTTTTCTGAAGCACTATGTGTCAGTTATTAGTCCCAATATTAAAATGAGACTCGAGCGAGCTGTCCAATTTAAAGAATCTAGGAAACTGTACTGCAAAGGAACCCAAATTTGGTCCATTGAAGGCCCACGCTAGTACAAGGCCCACCAGATCTTGAGCCCAATTTACAAAATAAAATAATTTTAAATGGAGTAGTTAAAATCTCTTAGCTGTCCTGGTATGCACATTCCAGCAGGTTGGGCACCAGTTGTGTGGATCCAGAGTTATTTAATGCTGAACAAATGTGACAGTGAGCTGTGATTTGGAAATCCATGCTGGATGTTCTTTGGGAACTGATGTGCTTCACTCTAATGGTTGATTTTAAAATGTTACGTCTATGTTTTAGGCTGCTCTGCATAGAGACTGGGGGGGAATCTCTTGTTTTTTGGACAGCATTACATAAAGCGCAGGCTCAGGGGCAATCTGATGGCCACCTATAAGTTTATAAGGGGTATTCCACCAGGATCTGGGGGAACGTTTATTCACCAGAGCGCCTCAAGGGATGACAAGTTCAGACGGTTATGAACGCCTGCAAGACCGCTTCAGGCTGGACGTAAGGAAGAATTTCTTTACTGTTCAAGCCCCCACGGTCTGGAATTGTCTGCCGCCGGAGGCAGTTCAAGCACCTACTTTGAATGCCTTCAAGAGATATCTGGATGTTGTTTTTGCTGGGAACCTATGACCCCAGCTGGCCTCCTGCCCCTGGGGCAGGGGGCTGGACTCGATGATCTTTCGAGGTCCCTTCCATCCCTAATGTCTATGAAATCTATGAATCTATAAGCCAGGGGCTTTCTTGATTTTCCTCCAAGAATCACTTATTCACCTCTGGATATCAAACTGGAAGGGCTGATAGTCTGAATTTATATGACAACTCCCTCATTCCTCTCTTTGAGAGTGTTGTTTGTTGCCAGCTTTTTATAAATATAAAAAGTTTAGGGAAAGTTTAGTTCCCATTTGACTGCTTCTGATTATTGATTTTTTTTATTTTTTTATTTTTTAATGTTCTCTAAATCTCTGAAATACAAGTTAGAAAAGAATCTGTAAGATCTTGAATAATCTAATTGGTTGTCTTGCTAGAAAGGATTTAATCTATAGGAAGGGATTTTATAAAAGGTCTTGGTGGGTGATTTAGTCTTATGAACTATGATCATTGTAGTTATGGATGCTAAGAAGGGTTCAATTAATTTTTGTGTTTCAGCCACACAGGATAGAATTTAATGTGCCTAGGCTAAGGGCATGGTTGTAAAACTTGCACTGTGAGCTAGTCGTCTTAGTTTGGGCCTTTGTTTTAGTAATTTAAAGTAAAGGTCTGTTATGAAGGTTTCTTTGTCCTCTGAAGCAGTTAACTGTAAAGTACTCGTGTGTGTGTACCATGATAATAGAACTTGAGGTAAGGGATTATTTTTATCTTAAAGTTTGGCCAAGATGTGCAATTTGAACAAAAGTACTGAAGTTCTAATCTTCTTCTATCTGAGGTCCCAGACAAACAGGATAAGTCTCACTTATCGAGAGCCAGTTACTTGTAGAAGTAGAATGGTGTTTTTGACAGATCAGTGACTTAATTTGCTACAGTAAATCCTACTTTCCAAAAGAATAATTTTGAAATTTGAAAAATAAAAACTAAACAATTTTTATTTCTGATTTATCTTCTAGATCTTAATATTGGCCTTCTCTGTAATAAGGAAGAAATTCTGGGATTATGGTCGACTTGCCTTGCTGTCAGAAACTGAAAGGTATAGTGTTGCTGAAAACCATGTGCGGGTTGTGGAAGTAGGAAAGATGTGGAGGTTCCTGTTAGCTTGCTTGCTTGTTTGCTTGCATGAATAAGTGTGATTGGACTTGCATTCATTTTTCTTTCTTGTTTAAAATTCTCTTCTGACTATGGTGTGTAAAACACTTCCTTGTCTGAAAGTTTTTTCCTGCAGTGTCAATAAATAAAGCTGTGTGTTTACAATTGTAATTATGAATTCTTCTCGGATATCATGTGTGGAGGGAAGAAGAAAGGCAATAGGTTGCTTGAATCTGTTAACATCATCTGCCCACTTACTGGTGCCTACACTTTCTGCAGCAGTAGAATATTAACTGCTGCACTTGGCTGTCTTCAGATCAAAGGTCTTTCCAATGTAACAGTTAATACAAGTCTTCCCAGAATTTGTTGAGACTCTGTCCCTGTACGGATCACAAAGGGCCTGATATTTGCCCTAGCAGAAGTCTGAGAGTTTTGACATAGTCTTTAATGGAAGCTGGAATGATCCTGTGACTTTTTTTTTTTTTTTTAACTGCTTCTGCTTGATGATATTATGGATACTTCAAGAAGAAATATTTTTTGTAAGGTGGGTTGAAGTTTAGTGCTCTTGCATTTACCATAAGCTACAACTATCAGTATCTGTAATGTATCCCAAGCATATGTGAAGAAAAAGTTTGTGTGTGTTTATTCTGAGCCTGTCTGCACTTAGTTAGGAAGTGTGATTTGTGATGGACCTGAGCTCACCTGTATGTAGAAAACTTGGCTAACAGTGGGGATGAAGATGGTGTAGCATAGGCTTCCTCACTGAAGCCTGTGGTACCAGATCTTCATTGCATTATGTGAGTGAGTTAGGTTCTATTTAACTTGCACATATATTTATGCATGCTGCAGTTAAATCTTCTGAATGCAGTGTTGACATACCCACTTGTTAGGCTGTTTAGAAATGGGAGGAAACCACTTTACTTCCTAACAAGTGGAAACGGCTACTTCCCTAGTTTACAGTAGATGAAAAATTCACTAAAAGTTCTTCACTGTGCTACAGAAGCAGAAAAATGAAACTTAAGGCAGCTCTCCTAATGGTACTGGGTAAATCTGGACTGAGGCAGAAACTGCAGAGATGTGGAAGGGGAAGATGGGGAAAGATGATATTTTATATAATGTTGCAAATCTGAAGAGGAATGACGCCTGCAGACCCTATCTTATTAGGCACCATATTAGTGATCCACTTCCTTCAAATTCTGTGTCATTACTGTGTCACCACTGCACCCTCCTGTTACTTCAGGAACTTCTCCTTTCTCACTTTTGAGTGCTGAATGGATGTTTTAAAGTAAAATTCTCTATGATTTCAGTCTGGAAATGCAAACTAGTGACTCTAATTTTTCTTTTTTTGTTTTTGTTTCCTTACCGACCCACTTCAGAATTGTTAAAACTTGGTTCATCAGACATGGAGGAGCTTCTTCATTTCTACAAATAACTTAAATGTGTCTTTTTGCAATTTTAGTGAGTCAAGACACTGCAGAATGTCATCATCCTCATCAGCAATGGATGACCTTGAATATGACAGGGTCAGTATTTGAATTAGACCCATAAAATAAAATGGTAGTGTGTGTGTGAAGTAGGTAGATTTGGTGGAATCTGCCATTGTTCTGCACTTGGTGTATGTAAATAGGTTGTGCATGGTGGGACATCCATGCACTTCCAGTGTGAGAAATGCTAACATATGACGTGTGTATGTTTATTCTGGAACCTTAGACTTCTTGGCTTCTTTTTTTCTAGCCCTTGATAAATAGTGGTATGCTGTAATAATTTACCAGTGTTGTAATTTTTTTACAATAGAAGATTTTCCCCACAAAATTTGGGAAGAAAGGAACAAAGGCTTAATAGTCTTTGTAAAAGTATAACATCAATGTGTGTTTTGCCCTTTGTAGAGAACTTTTTGTGTACAAAGTTCTCCTTTACAAGTATTGCAAACCAGACTTTCACAACACGCTTGTATGGGTAGGTAGTATTTGTTAAGGCACCAGGGATGGACAGTCTTCCAGCTAAATGCCTGAAATTTTGCATTCAAAGCATTAAAATGCCATCTTTACAAGATGATTGAAAAGATCTGGAGAGAAGAAAGTATACCCTAACAGTGGAAGCAGACAATAATAATAAGAAGAGTAACTGAAGAGTGTGTAATAACTATCAGGGTATCACACAACATACAGAGCTTTGCACAACATACAGAGCTTTTTCTCAAGAGCTGCTGTGAACGGATGGCTCGCATATGCAAAAAAAATTGAGAGCTTACCAGTGTGAGTTCAGGAAAGAGATCAACTTGTGATCAGGTATTTTCAACAAAGCTGTTGCTGGAAAAGAAAGGGGGAATTGCAAAAGATGTCAAAGCTTATGATAGTATAAGAAGAAAGTCACCATGGTCAATTATGGTGGAGTTTTTAATTCCCCCCCAGAATGGTATGGTGTGCATTGAAGTATCAATGAGTTCCATGAGAACTGAGGGAAAGCTATTGGACCCAATGGAAATCCAATAGCAGGCTCAAACAAGGACTAGAGGTGCGTGGATATTGGTTGCCTATTGGATCAGCACTGTTTAAAAGGAAAATTAACATTATCAGCTTTTTTTGGCCAGTGTAGCCAATAACATCACTGATAAATATAATATGCCTTCTGGCTGGGGTCCTTCTGGTAAGTCTGGGAAGGGGAAGAGGTGGGGGGAACAGATTGAGGTCCCCATGATGAGGGAGAAAATGCAGTATGGACTGGGTCTTGGGGGCGCTGTCCAGCCAGGGCAGTGAATGGGATCTGGGACAGGGAACAGGATGGAGCTGTGGGTGGCTCGCCCAGGGCGTGTCGGGAGTGGGGATGGCTCCCTGCTGCTGCGTACACTCCTGGGGGGAGGCATGGGGGGCCATGTGCCCCACAGATTTGTGCATGGGGTTGATGTGGGCTGCCTGCTGTGGGCTTGGGGCTCTCCATTCTATTGCCTTTCCCTTTAAGTTATTTGCATGCTGGCTGCATGTCCTCTGCCCACCTGACAGTGGTGGGGGTGGCAAGTTGCGCCTCCTGCAGGGCTGCTGTAGGGCTCCTGAGGGAATGGCAGCAGAGCAGAGAGCCCTGAGCCTGCAGCAGGCAGCCCACATCTGCCCTCGCCCTAGTTGGCTCTGCTGTGGTTAAAAGCGTCCTTGCACTTAAAAATGGTGGCAGCGGCACTTAAAGCTCATCAAATGAACTTTAGTTCAGTCAAGTGCCACTGCTAGTGTTTTTAAGCACTGGGATACTGATCCCCTGGATGAGCTGCCCACAGCTGTGTCCCACTCCTTGCCTTGGCCCTGCGTGCTATTCACCAGCCTGGCTGGGCAGTGCCCCCAGCCCCTGCTGCACTCTCTCCCTCAACATGAGAGCCTCAGTTTGTCCCCTTCACCCATGTTGCTTCCCCTGCACAGACTTACCTGCAGGGAGTTGCTCTCCACACTGCCTGGCTGCATTCCTTTAAATTGGTTATCAGATTGGTATCGGACAGTATGGCTGGTTAATAATCAGCTATCTCTGTCAGCCAAGAAAATCTTTATTGGTGGACTCCTAAAGAGGATGCACTGTCATCAGTGCTTTTCATCTTGATGCTTGAGAAGGTCATAAGAGAAAAATGAAAAGGTCTGTACCAGGTATTTGCTTATGCAAATTGCATCTGCCTAGTAGGAGAGAAAATAGAAATGGTACAAAAGAATACAGAGATCATAGCATGAAACACCAAAGGAGTTGGGCTTACTGTCAATGTCAGCAAGACTAAATACCTGATCACATCCAGAAATAAATCTCAAAATCAAAGGAAGATAAGGATAGAGAATAAGAAGATGGAAAACAGAGACATTTAAATATTTAGAAACAATGATCACTGAGGGCAATCAAAAGACTGAAGAAATGAAGGCAAAAATTTAGTTCTAATTATATGCATGTTGAGCCTAGTTGCAAGGAGAATCTCAAGAGACCTTAAAACCCAACTTTATAGTACAGTTGTTCAACCTTTCCTGTATAGATGTGAATCCTGGATACTGATGGAGGCAAATGGAAAAAAGGCTGCAAGTGTTTAAAACCAAGATGCTAAGGAAAATATATGGTATAGTACAAAAGAACAGTATGAAGGAGGAGAACTTGATGTCTTGAGCAAGATAAGAGTGCAGAGACTAAAATGGGCAGGGTGTATCATGAAACCTGATGAAAGAAAGCATGTGAGGCAGATTTTTGGAAGCTAAGGTGGTGGGTATCACACCCTGAGTAGACCAAGGCAATGGTAGAATTATGACATAAACTCATCTGGAAGGAATAAGTGAAGATGTGGCAAGGTAGAAGGAGATTGTACAAGATAGGATGGAATGGAAGGCTGTTTAGAAATGGGAGGGAACTTTGAAGGGTGTTTTTAAAAAATCGTGGTTTCAGTTCAGAAACTCTTGGACTACTGAAATTAAGTGTATACACTTATCTTAGTTGTTTAATTCCTTGAATATTTGACATCTGTGCTTCTCAATATTGGTGAATTGTAAATCATTATATATGAAGTGACATTTTTAGGTGCTGGGTGTGTTCTCTGTATATGTATAGAATATAAATGGGATATGGAACTCTGATATTATCTAGACTGAACTGATAGCTGTTTTTGTTTACATGTTGAGAGTGAGTTTTTTAATGGAAAAAGTCCTTAATTGGAAAAATTAGATATCAATATCTCTTTGAAGCAATTCATGTTCGTTCAGATTCTAACATACTTCACCTCTTATTTATAGGGGTTTTGTTCTTGGATGATGGCTGCCTTTCGAATGCGGTAAGTGCAGGAAATAGTAGTGAGCCAGGGTTTACTTTTCCTGATATTTTTCAAAGATAGGAAGTGATAGACTTTGAGACATAGTACCAAGAGAGGTAGAATTAGCAGTATGGGATCCCAAATGAGATCTAGATGAATGTTTAACTGGTGACCCATGGGTTGGGAGTGAAACTAAGATCTGCACATTGTCATTTTCCTCCTCAACCTCCTGTTGTGGAAATCCTGTCCCTAAGTGACATCTAGGTTTGACACAAGTTGGTAAAATTGGCATGAAAACTTATCAGCCCAGAGGCAAAGCAACTGGTTTCAGGCTAATAATGAGAAAATGTCTGTTACATTCCCTCATCATTTATTACCTGTCCAGAAAAGTAGACATTTGCTCAACTTGTTAGTTCTTTGAATATTTTTTCCCCCCTGCATGTGGCTGTAAGAAGGCATTTGAAACAACACCCCTCATTTCTTTTGCTGTCGCACAACATTTTTGGAGTACCCTATGTCTTTTGCAGTATAGTCAACTGATGCTTTTTGTAGTGTGAAATTTGCTCCAGAGGCACATTTGCATTTGAAAATTTCACCCCAGTTAGCAAACCTGTATTAATGTCAGCAAAAAAAAGAGATCCTTTTAATATTTAAATGCTACGCTGATGTATTTGTATATAAAAAACCAAAAAACAAAAAAACAAACAAACTCTGCACTTTCATTTCTCAGTCTAGCGGAGGGTAGTGGTTGTAGGGCTTCAGTGGTGCTCAGCCTGTCCCATCCTGTGAATCGGATGAGTAGTATGGGGCCAGATCCTGCATGTGGGGTTGGTCCATAGGCCTGATGTAGGACAGGGCTAGTCAATGAGTATGACCAGGCACATCAGTCCAGCCCCACATACTGCTGTACTACACAATGACATGTGGGGTTTCTGAGTCCCACCCCCACCCCTCCCACAACTCCCTCAGTGCTGCAAGCCAGGTCACCCCATCCGGTGGTGGAAACAAGCAGTGGAACTGGGAGGGACAAAGAGCCCAGACACTAGTAGCAGCAATTCCCAGTGCAATCTGGCACTTGGAGCCATCATCCAGCCCATGAGGCTTTCCAGGAGTCCATACATTTGGTACTAGGGGAGTGGTGGCAGTGCTACTTGCTGCAGTTCCTGCAGCCACCGCAATTTAATGTTGCCCCTACTCATCTGCCACTGCAGGTGGGATTCTGTCACTACTCCCACCGCTATATTTCTGGACCTGTGGGCTTGATGGCATGCCTTTGGGGGCTAGATCTGGCCCTTAGATTCGAGGTTGAGCACCCCTGACTTGGATATTAATGTTTTTTTTTCATTCCAAGAAGCAAAGTAAACTGATCCCTGTGTCTTTCTGTCTCTGCAGTGAGGAAGAGATTAATGAGAAGTGTGGTGATGATGCCATACACTACCTTGCCTTCCAGCGCCACATCATCTGCTTGCTGGTTACTATGAGCATTTTGTCAGTGTGTGTCATATTGCCTGTCAATTTATCTGGTGACTTGCTTGGTAAGAATCTTTCTACATCCTGGGAAGAAGAGTGTGTTCTGTGTCACTGTCAGAATTTAAGGATCCCTCCTATTCTGAAAATATTAAGTCCTCCAGCAAGGAGCAGAATACTGCACAGTTAGATAACGTTATTCTTTATCAATATCAGGGGGAGACTTGTTTCCTCTGAAGCCTCTAGAAAAGGCTACTTTCAAAAACAGGATAATGGGCTATATGAAATTCTTCCCTCTTCTGATGTGGTAACTATGTGTTGCCTGGTGGGTGGGTGTGTGTGGCTCTACTTGAACTTCTTGACAATGTCTGCAGAGGAAGATCAGGGAAAGTGTGGGTCCCTTAGTGGATGGGGGAGGCAACTTGGCAACAGATGATGAGGAAAACACAGAAGTACCCAATGCCTTCTTAAATTAAAAAACAAAAAACATTCAGCCTCCATAGGCAAGGTCGCAATACAGTTTGGGGTGGAGGTGAGTACCCAGCAGTGCTGAAAGAACAGGTTAGGGACTATTTAGAAAAGCTGGATGTGCACAAGTCCATGGGGTGGGATGCGATACACTGAGAGTGCTGAGGGAGTTGACCAGTGATTTGCAGAGCCTCTAGCCATTATCTTTGAAAACTCATGGTGATCAGGAGAGGGTTCTGGATGATTGGAACAGGGTAGATATAGTATCCATTTTCAAGAAAGGGGAGGATTATCCCAGTAACTACAGACCAGTCAGCCTTGCTTCAGTCCCTGGAGAAATCATGGAGACCTGGATTCCTTGAGGATCTGCTAATTACTTGGAGGAGAAGCTGATTAGGAACAGTTAGCAAGTTGTGCCTGACCAATCAAATTGCCTTCTATGATGAGATGACAGGCTCTGTGGATGCAGGGAGAGCAGTGGACTTCCTTGAATTTAGTAAGGCTTTTGTTATGGTCTCCCACAACATTCATGCACGCAAGCTGAGGAAGTCTGTGTTGGATTAATGGACTGTAAGGTAAATAGAAAACTGGCTGGATTGTTGGGCTCAAAGGGGGCTTGATGCCTAGTTGGCAGCCAGTATCAAATGGAGTGGCCCAGGGGTCGGTTCAGCATCCAGTTTTGTTCAATATCTTCATCAACAGTATAGAAGATGAGATGGAGTGCACCCTCAGAAAGTTTGTGGATGACACCAAACTGGGTAGAGCGGTATGTTGGAGGGTAGGGCTAGGATTTGGAGAGACCTCAACAAATTGGAGGGTTGGACCAAAAGGAATTTCATGAAATTCAATAAGGACAAGTACAGAATTCTGCACTTGACACAGAACAAACCCATGCACTTAGTCAGTCCCCAGCCTGTGCAGTTAAGCAGGAGCTTTGCAGAAAAGGACCTGGGGGTTACAGTAGGCAGTAACAGTAAGCTGAATATGAGCCAACAATGTGCCCTTGTTGCAAAGAAGGCTAACAGCATACTGGGCCGGATTAGTAGGAGCATTCCCAGCAGTTTGAAGGTAGTGATTCTTCCCTTCTGTTTTGCACTGGTGAGGCCACTTCTAGAGTACTGTCTAGTTTTGACTGCCCCCCCTGCTCTCTGCCCACTAAAGAAAGGATCTGGATAAATTGAAAAGAGTCCAGCAGAGGGCAGCGAAAATGGTTAGGAGGCTGGGGCACATGACTTTTGAGGAGATGCTGAGAGAACTGGCTTATTTAGTTTGGAGCAGAGAAGCCTGAAGGAGGATTTAATAACAGCTTTCAACTACTTGAAGGGTGGTTACAAAGGAGATGCAGCTAGCCTGTTCTCAATAGTGGCAGATGACAGAGCAAGGAGCAATGGGTTCAAGTTGCAGCAGGGGAAGCCCCAACTAGATCATCCCAGCCAAGGCTTTGTCTGCCCAGGTCTCAAACACCTCCAAGGATGGAGATTCCACCACTGCTCTGGTGAAATACTGGGACAGGTTACTTAATCTCCTAGTGAGAAAGTTTTCCCTTATATCCTGTGTTGAGCAGGGGGTTGGACTAAATGACCTCCTGAGGTCCCTTCCAAACCTAATTTTCTTTGATTCTGTGTATTGCATGGGACAGAGCTGTTTCTAGCTCCAGGGTCAGGATTCCTTTTCTTCTGGAATAAGAAGAGGCAGGTCCTATGCCTGCTGCTACCTCAAGTTCTGTTTGACCAGAATATGTAACACAGCAATACACCATGATGTTCCTGGTGAACTCAGGAATGTGGTGTGTGTGTGTGTGTGTGTTCCTGCTGCAATTTTGTGATGGCCCATCTTGTGTTGTGATAAAGTGTGTAGTGGAAAGTCATGGGATTTTTTTGGGTAATTTTCTGAAGATGTGAATAGTCTTTCCCCTCCTTGAATTGTCTATGCTATCTTCTGATTGGGATTAGCAAAGCTCTTGTGACAGTTCTGGACACAGCACTTTTGTACGATTTGAACAAACATCTGAGATTAGAAAAACAGGCAGATTAAAAAATTGGCTTAATTCCATAAACAAAAGTGTTTGTGGGTGGGACACATGCTGTAGATACCTGATATCCAGATCTTAACACTAAGCTCTGTCTATCATGTAGGCTGAACCTGGCATATTCTTGTTTTTCTTTTTTAGACCAGCAGGAAATATGATTTTTTTTTTTTAATGTTCATTACTTTTAAATGTAATGTATTAAAAATAAGCAAAAACAGCTTTTTACTTATCTCAATACTGTATTTTTACACACAAAACACACCCCCAAATAAAACACGCACCTTTTTTTGGAAGGCAATGTGTAGGAAAAGATTTTTTTTCCAGTCATGATCAACTGTGTGACAGTAAATCCTCCTGAGAATGTAGAGTGTCTAGGAAGTGTAGCACCAGGAAGGTCCTGCTGCCAGCTACCTCACCTAGACTCTCTCCTGGAATACCACCCTTGCTGGATACTGTTTCACAAGTTAGGCCCCAGACCCTTGCAAGGGCAGTAGCAAATTTGTTATTTATTTACTGTAAGTAGTTTTTTATATAAGCTTCTGTAAATAAAGTGTTGTCTCCAATCACAAGCCTCATCGGGATACCACTAGCAGGCTCATTTGTTGTTCTAGGCATGAAGTGTACAGTGCTTAGCCAACAGTTATGACTAATACAGGACTCTGATCTTAGCAGCTGCATGGTATGCACAGTGTATCCAGACTTGCTGCTTTTCTAGTAAGGATAACAGCTTCCCCAATTTAAAACACCAACCCCAATTTTGGGGGCTGATTTTTTGGGGGTATGATGGGTGTGAGAAAATACGGTATTTTATTCCTTGTTCTTTATATTTTGATATCCTTATTGTGCCTCATGAAGTCTGTGCTTGATAAAGTATGCATTTTGTCCTTTTTAGATAAAGATCCATATAGTTTTGGGAGGACAACTATAGCAAATTTAGAAACTGGGTAAGTAAACATAGGGAAGTATTAAATACAAAGTTTTACATTGTGGGCAGTTATACCTAAACTTTAATACTTCCCTTCTTTAAAAGTGCTAATCACTACCCAAGACGAGGCATTCTTTTGGTGTTATACTTATTCCCATTGTTTGAGTGCATAAACTGAAACACGGTATGTGACTTGCCTGGTGCTGGGACTAGAAGCTACAGTCCTGGTTTCTGGTCTTTGCTCCAAATTCTAAAGCACATGCATGTCTTGACTAACATCCAGCAATATAGCATTGTTGCTTTCAGGAACCATATTTCTGAGATTAAAATAAAATTAGCAGGTTTAGTAGAAAATATGATTTAGCTTATTATATATTTTCTTATTACAATTACATGTGAATTATTAAAAATAAAATAAGCTTTAACATACCAGGACATCTGAATATATACTGTAATTCCATTGTGCGTTAACTTAATGTAAAAAAACTCCCTTCTCTTAAAAAGCCTTATCACACTACCTGTCATCTTAAGTGATATTTTTCCTAGGAACTTAATAAAGGAGTATTTAAAAAAAAAAATTAAATTAAAATGCACAAATCTGTTTTTATGTGCCTTTAAATAAAGTGTCTTTGAAAGTGTGTGCTAGTTAGTAATCCCATTACAGATGCAAGGAACTTTGTTGACAGTACAGATTTTCTTATGCAAGTCTTGAAAGAGAGGCTGACGCACACAAAGGTAAGAGCGCAGCAGTGGAGGCTACTACAGGAGGAATGCATGCTATTCATCCATCCTTCTGCAAGCAGTTCATCTGCATGCCCAGTGTAGGTTGTTCCCTTTTTTCTTTTTATGCTTTTGATTGACCAGAATAA
Organism: Crocodylus porosus; assembly: GCF_001723895.1. Lineage (NCBI taxonomy): Eukaryota > Metazoa > Chordata > Crocodylia > Crocodylidae > Crocodylus > Crocodylus porosus. The sequence goes on along the minus strand of NW_017728943.1, from coordinate 71,211,091 downwards.
TCTTATAGATGAGAGGAGATCTCCTAGACATTCCTTTTGTTTAGTTACTCAACACAGACTTCTTATATTGACAAAAAAATGCCAGTAAATAAATGGAGCATAGCAGAGTGTACCATTGCATACCTGGGCAGAAAAATGCACAGTTAAAATCTGCTGAAAAAGTATGGGTGGTTCTAGACTAGCTACATTTCTTAGATACCTACTACTTGTTTATGCTAGGAAGATGTTGTCTTGTAAGTGATATAGTTACACCAGGTGCCTGCAGGGATAAAATCAACATCACCAAATTACCTTTTTTGACCACTTTAAACTGCAGATGGCTGTACTCTTAATAGCCCCTTATCCTTGCCTGCAACAGTGTGACATTTCTTCCCTTTTCTAAATGTTTTGTCCCACAGCAATGATCTTCTTTGGCTGCACACAGTTTTTGCTGTTATTTACCTGATTTTGACTGTCATCTTCATGAGACATCATGTGAAGTATGTCAAGTATAAAGAGGAAGACACTGTAAGTTTCTGTGTTTGGGGAAAATCTACAGTATATTTGTAAGTGGGAAATGCTAAAGAAAAGCTGATATAAAAACTTTTCCCTCCCTGCCAATTTGCAAATAAATATGAAGGAATCTATTAAAAGGTGAACACTGATTTCAGATGGCCAAGAAAATAAATTGCATGAAGGAAGCGGGGAAAAATTCTTACTTTGTTTCGGTCTTTTTCTAATGTAGAGGCTAATTCACTACTGAAAGCATATATAACCCCCAGTGAAGTCAATAGCTGGCCTTTTTCCTGTTCTCTTCATTTGTTTTAGGACTAACATACTTATGTGCTGTGTCACTGCCTTCTCTGTGGTCCTGTTTGCTTTCTTCCTTTGTGGTAGTGTTGAGAAACTGGGATTTCTTTCTTTCTTTTTCCTCCTCTCCCCTTTAGGTCAAGCGCACATTATTCATTACTGGTCTCCCAAAAAATGCGAAGAAAGAAACTATAGAAAGGCACTTTACGTAAGTCTCCCATGCTTGATTGGCGTATGTATACGGAGCAGGTTTAAAGGTCCAACATAGAAGGGCTCTTGGTTTCAAAACCATTCAGAAATTGTCATCCTACTCTTGCTCTTCAGGAAAAAAAAATCTTGATTACATGAGAGAGAGGGGGCCTGGGTTCTATCCTGGTTCTGGGATTGGGGTTAGTGAGTTAGAGGAGATGGGCTCTGGAAACTGGAATGCCTGTGTTTTCTCTCATCTTATTCCATAGTTTTTTGTGTAAGATTAAGAGGGTTGAATGAGTGCTGAACTTCTCAAGGAAAAAAGTTAGTTTTAGTGCCTAAGAAATTGCATGTATATTCATACTATTTTTAATATGGTTCCCATCTGGCCTTAGCCTGGGAACAAGGCAACTTGTCATGTGTTAAACATAGTCGCTACAAATTAATATACAACACATTTCCATTTTTACAGTCTCCTTTTTAGAAGGCAAAGTAATTGATTGTGATATTAATAGACACGCTGTCATGTACACTCTCTCCTAATGTATTTCTTTCTTCCTTTTCAGTGCTGCATACCCAACCTGTAATGTGCTAGAGGTCCAGTTGTGTTATGATGTAGCTAGGCTTATTTATCTTTACAGGGAAAGGTACTTGTATGCATAATATGCTTACTTCTTTTTTATAATTCTAGATAAATATTCCCAAGCTTTATTAAGAATATATCAAGAGTAGGAGTCTTATAAATGCTAGAGATGAATTCTACTGTTCAGGTCTGTACCTGATTTGAACTTTAAGGGTGTTGAGGGCTGCAGCTCTGGCTTCAGTATATCTCTAGTAGGCACCATACATTTCACATCATGACTAGCTCTGACTTAGTGATTTGAGAAGCGTGCAGGAGTTTCAGAACAAGAAATTCTAGTTTTAACTTAGTAATTTTAGGTTGATGGTTCCTAGGTCTATGAGACTGGACCCATTACAGTAGATTTTATGTTCAGGGCAATGCAAGAAGAGTCCTGAACACAACTTGGTTTTGTAGACTTCCTTTTAGTTTGGTAAAGAAGTTAACTGTATTATGCAGCCAAGATGCATGTTGGGGGAAGTGTTTTATGTTGGTTGGTTTATTCCTGATCAATCCCTGGGAAAACTTTTTACTTTCAGGATTTCATTTTCCCTACGCTTGTTATTGTGTTTCTGCTATTCCATTGTAAAATCTAATGTATGTATTTTTGTATCTCCTAGAAAAAAGGCAGAAAAAAGCCTGACTTATTTTACACACCTGCATCAGAAGTATGACAGGCGGGTCCGAATCAACCCAAAGCTATGTGGTCAATTCTGCTGTTGTGATATCGGAAGATGTAAAAGGGTAAGAATCTGTTTCTGCTGCTTCTGTCATCAGCCAGAATAATGGAAAGCTGTAAGAGTTTACAGTTTATCTTGCTGGGATCTTATGACCCCTGCTGACTTCCTGCCCTTGGGACAGGGGGCTGGACTCAAAGATCTTCTAACGTCCCTTCCAGCCCTGATATCTGAAATCTAGGATTGGAGTGTTGGAAATGTAGGATGCCGGTATTTTTTTTATGTTGGACACCCGTTCCTTTTATTGGAACAACTGTACAAAAGATGTCACAAAAAGCCCTTGCATCTTGAAGACTTTCTGCAGAGAATTTAACATTGATGTTAAAATCCATGTGCATGTTGTATTAACACAAATATTCTTCAGTTTCTTGAATCTAAGATGACCCCCCCCCCCAATTTTTCCACGTAGATTCTTTACGTAGAAAATGAATACATGTTACAATTTTCCATTTTTTAGAATCTAATTACTGGGGGGGGTCCATCTTTTTTAATTCATCCCTCCCACCACTGCAGGGGGGGAGGCTATGGGGAAGCAGGTAGTGTGGGGATGTCAAGAAGCTTGCCTCCTGCTTGTGCCTGCACTTCTGCCATCTCTGCCCCTTGCCTACCCTCCCCCACCCCTTTTCCTCAGCCTCTGCTCTACTTTGGCAGGCTCCATCCCCATTCTAGCCTGGGGCACTGAGCACAGGCCCCACCCTGACCCCATAGCACCCATATGGGCTTTGGATTGGTGGTACAGGACTGGGCTAGGGCTGTGCTCGGTGCCTCAGGCTGCAGCCTGCTGGCATGGAGCAAGGGTAAGGAGGGAGAAGGGCAGGGGTGGGGGAAGAAGAGACTGCAGGGGGAAGATGTGGGGTGCAGATGTAGTGTGGTGGGGAAGAAGATGGGCAGCAGCTGCTGTTGTGGCCCTGACCCTGGGTAGGGGCTGCACCCTGAGCTTGCACCCATCCTGCCCTTTATATACGATTCTGAGATAAGGGGCTTTCCCCCATGTTAAAAGTGTTTGGGGAGGGGACCTAGTATTAGAATCAAGTAAATACGGTATATTATATTGCATTAAAGAACTAGAGTTGCCCAGAAGACTGGTATCTTACTATAGCAGGGAAGCAGAAGGAGGGTGGATTGTAGTTTGTGGAGGTTGTATTGAATGAGAAGAAAAAAGTCACCATTTGGTGTTGGTATCTAACAGGAATCCATTTTCCAACAGGAAGATGCCATAGATTATTATACCCGAGTTGCAAAGAAGCTGCTGGAAGAATACTTGAAAGAAGAACAAACTGTTCATAATAACCCACTGGGAATGGCTTTTGTAACATTCCAGGAGAAATCTATGGCCACATAGTAAGGGGTTGTGTGTGTTGTGGATTTTTTTTTCTTTTTTTTGGTTGGGCCAGAGGGGGGTCTTTTTTTTTCTCTGAATATTGTCATTATGAGTGAATCCATCTTGTTCACCTGAGTTGGTTCCTCCTTTCTTCATCTGCTTTCTGGATTTGGTGTATTCTACTTCCTTGGACCTTTTCCTAGAGGTCCTTTGCCTCTTCGTGATCTAAAAATTAGTCTAGCCAAGGACTGGATGATTGTAGGGACTTAATGGAGCAAAGAGTGCTGCCTCTAAGACCTGGATTCTAACTACCTGCCTAAGCTAGAAATGGATGAAAATAGCTGGGTGACAGAAAATGAGCTATCAACAGCTATATATATTATATATAATTCACAGTGGATCACTGTTAGCAGGTAAAAGGCTGTCCCTAATAGTCTTGGTGGTAACAGTTGCTGCTGACAGTGATGAAAAGAGAGAGTTTCCTGACACCCTTTCATTTTTTTCCCCTCTCAAAATACTTCCTGCCAGCAGTATGCTACTCGGCCCTCAGCCTGCACCTCTGCAATTTGGAAACTGTCCAATTGAACATATACTTGATATTTCTGTGTAACTACAGCTATTTATAGGCCTTGCTGTTGAAATTTGCTAAGCCATTTTGACTCGTGTTGACCTTTTTGGGAGTGGGTGTGCTCAGCACCAGAGCTGAGTTATTTACAGGGATCCTGGTTTTTTCCGATTTTAAAAAAAAAAATCCCCAACTTTATATATAGTGGTGTTTCAATTTAATCATGGAAAAATGTGGATTTTGGGTTACTTTTTTAAACAAAAAAATCCCCAATTTTCAATCGGAGAACCAGGGTCCCTGGTAACTTACAGTGGAATTCAGCTCAATTCTGTTATTGGCCAAGTGTTTGTTAGCAGCAGTGTTCTTCCTAAGAGGCTGAAAAGGAGAATTAAGGTGTGTGTGTTGGGAGTGGTGGGAAATGGGTCTCTGTCGTAGAACAATGTGGCCCCATGGGTTATTTCATTTTGTGGGTCCCTCAGTTTTGCTCTTCATAACCCTTTCAATCAAATGGCCTGTTACTACCTGATCAGTGGGCCACGCTGCAGAGCCAGTCTATGTGAGCTCAGAGATGTCAAGAAGTTTAGGATGTGGGGCTGCTTCTAGAAATTTGAGGAATTTGTGCTGGAGTTTGCTGTTCTGTTGCTCTTGTTATAGATTGTAACTTTAAAAAAGTTTTAAAGGGGTGGAGAGTCTGGGTTACTATCTGTCTGATGGGAAGTTGATATTAAAAATAAACAGAGTCTTTCCTAACTTTAGTTTAACAAAGATATCCTCTTCATTTGGATATTTTCCGCTCAGAGTTTCTTTGGAATTGTCGAACAGAGATGTCTCATTCAGTTCTGGGGAAATTGAACAAGATGTTTCAAATCTTCTTGTTAGTATCATTTAGACCAGTAGTCAGTGGGATGGATCATCTTCTTTGAAAAAGTGGGTCGGGTTATGCATGACAATGAAGTTAGCATCAAGCAGTTGAGTGCTGCTGATAGCCACTGCTCTGGATGGCATAGTAAACGTGCTACATACCAGGATTGTGATGCCTTGACTCTGATTAGAGGCCTGGTTGTAATCCATAGTTGGGCATCTTTTATAGCAAAGACACTCGAGCTGACTTCCAATGTATTTTGTGTGGAAAAACATTCCAAATAATTATTTAGTGTTAAATATGTGGTGCAAAAATATTGAGATTTTATGAGAATAATTGTATTGCAGTTAGAACCCCCATTTTCCTGTGTTGAGTTTGGTATGTGTTGCTCAGGGCAGATTTGATTTAAATCGTATTGATTTAAGTTACTTGTCAGGAAGCCTCAATTTAATCTTTTTTTTTTTCTACAAAAATACATTCTTGTTTGATATCCTTTATTCATTTAACTTCTTGAAACTTTGCACTTTTAGAGAGAGGTAAGGGCTTGACTGTGTGCACACAAACTTGCAGAGAGCCAGTAGGATTGAGGGTAGGTAATCAGGTCTGTTCTCTCTCATCTCCATAAGCTGCTGTTAACATGGACGTTATCTCTGGAGACTACAGGCTCTCCCTATGCCTGAAGAAGGGTGCCCAAAAGCTTGCAAAAAACAACTTTTCCAACTTAGTTGGTTTAGTAAAATATATCACATCTACCTAAAAACAAACAAATGAACGAACAAACAAACAAAAAAGCCAAAAACCTTGTCTGCTTATAATCTCTGGAGACAAATCCAGAGTTTGAGAACTGAAACTAAGCAACACAGAGATGCTTAATGGGATCTTCCAGACTGAGCACTGAGTCCCATTGGATACAGTAGTTGTTTTTTTTTTTTTTTTTAATCTTTACTAATTTATAGAAGAGCCTCTGGGAACCCCATGAGATTGGGCTCCATATGTAGTCCATGGCCTGTTGTGACCTATTTATAAAACTTCTAAAAAGATTGCTTGAATATATTGGGTCAAATAATATATCATTAGAAGTTACAATCCCTATTCCATGATGATCCCTTTGAGCTTTAACATATCTTAAATTAAAACTATCTTTATATGTTCATTTTTTTTAAAAGCATCTTAACATAAAATGAAAAATATGATTAAATAAAATCTTATTTTTAAGTGAAAAAGCATCGATTTTTATCCACGCTGGTTGCTCTATTTTAGTTGGGTTTTTTTGACATGTAAGAAATGTGACTGAAGCATGATTACTGTGTTCAGGTACTTCAGATAGGTGATCCATTGAAATACAGTGCATGCTTTTTCCATCCTTTATATCATCAGAGTTTGGCTATCACGGTGTATTTTTAACAGTTAAAACCCTCGTAGTTATTATGCCTTTCAGAATTTGAACCTTAGCAGTTCTGTGTTTGGGAAAGCTGTAAATGCCCTGAATTTCCCGTGCTTTCATTGGATGTGAATTTAACAAATGTCAATTAAATACTGATTCTAGGAGATGATATCCATGTCTTAAATTTACATTTTGAGAGGGGGAAGAAGAGATTTTGCAACTTGAGAACATCACCAGCATAGCAAAAACATTTTCAGAAGTATCATCCTAGACTAGCGCTGGCTTTTAGTTTGTGTCCTGAGTAAGAATACAAACAAATCCACTGCTTTGTAATGAGTGGCTTGTGCTATACTAGAGCTCTTTGGAAAGGCATGTGAGGCGCTAAGACTTTTTACAAGGCAGCACTAGAAGCTCCTCTTTGTTGATAGCCCACTGAGCAACTTAAGGCAAGGCTTTTATTGGTTAGATACCTGTAAGAGCTGACAGAGGCAAACTGTGATGTATATTTAACGGTTACATGCATAAGGCCAGTTAGATTTGCACCTTTTGAGACTAACCACATCTGAGATGTATAGCATAAGTTTTCATAAGCCCAAGTTCACTTCATCAGATGCTGTGTCATTATTCATGCTTAAGCTATGCATCTCTGACTTTGTTTATAAAGGTGCAAATCTTCCCTGCTTTTTGCCTGACTTCAGACTAATATGGCTACCTACCTCTCTGTTACTGCAGTTTTACATGATATGCATGTATTATCCAGTAACAGTCTCAAGCTGGTGTAATAAAAACTTTAATCTTTAGCAATCTCCTTGCTTATGCATGTGATGCTTCCAGGTGTAAAACTGCATTTTCTTTCTTCTTCCAGTATCCTTAAAGATTTCAATGCCTGCAAATGCCAAAGTTTTAAGTGTAAAGGGGAACCTCAGCCATCCACGTACAGCAAAGAACTCTGCATTTGGAAGTGGAATGTTACATATGCAACTTACCCCGAAAATATTTGTTGGTAAATTCTGTCTTTTAAGTTTTAATTCATAATTTAAATTTCAGATGAGAGAGATTGGGTTATTTGTCTGTTGCCAGAAGAAAATTGGGCTTTTTTTGTGGGAGGGGAGAAGGGATTGCATTGAAGAAAACAATTTTGTGAATAACTGTCTTAGTGAATTGAGCAGAAAATTGGAAGCTGAGATATCTGTGACTTCTTCTTTCTATCTCCAGCTAGGGTTAGCAAACCAGTCAATTGACCCATCAAATACTGTCATTTGACTGCATATTTTTGGCTGATCAAAGATTGTAGCAATTTCACAAAAAAACCCTACCTTTTTGAAGTTTTCTTGACGGAAATATTATTTTAAACCTTTTTTGACACATTTCTTAATGGCAAATTTGTGCTTTTTCTCTGTATTATTTAGACCTATTGACTATTTACCATTTGACCTATATTTGACTGGTCAATTAGCCAAACTTTATTTGACCGTTTTCTATTTTATTGCTTTATTTGAATTAGCTACCCTGGGTAAGTCACTTATGGCTGACTTGTCTCTTTCTTCCTTGGAGGTTCTAGATACCCATAGTTTCTATTGCCTTCAAAGAAAATCAGTCTCTTAACATGTATACCTCAGCTTTTCCACTTGCAGAATGAGGACAGTGTAGATCTATTTTATGAAATCTAAGGATCTCATTTAGCCCTGTACCAGTGTTAAATGTTATGAAAGTGTTTGATTTCTATTAAAAAAAAAAAAAAAAAAAGGCAGCAGTTCACCCTATTCTGTTATTAAACACTGTCTGCCTTTTGAAATGTTGGTGGACTAGTAAACTTGTCAAACATAATGTGCCACCAATAGGGGAAAACTTAAAAAATTAGTAAGTACTGTTCAGTCACTGTTTTGCCCTAGCCATTGCTCCTCACCTTCCCCTTTGCCAGAGAGACCCCACAGATCAATGGATTCTTTCCAATATACTTGCAAGTGATTTTTATTTATCTATATCTATCTATAGATATAGCTATATATTAAAACAATGTAACATGTATTATAAGGGGAAAAAATGGTTTACAGGCTGCCACTGCTTCACATAATCACAGTGGAGACTTAAGCAATGTATTTATCCATTAGAGAGGTTTTAAGCCATGATTTAGAATAATACATCCTTTATGTAGCGTATAATAAATATTTCCATATGTTTTTGCAGTGAGTCACTGCTGGAACTGGAGACTGGAACTTGGGCATTCCTGATTTCTAAGTACTAGAATTTGACAGACTCTAAAAGCATTTTGAAACTTGAAGGTGCCCTGTTAGATAACACACAATGTTAAGGTTTTGACCTTTATGGTCATTAAACATCCTCAGTCTCATCTTAAGAATTGTTACTGCAATGAGTTTTGTCAGAGTCCAGCTCTCAGAGTTGTTCTCCTTACCTAAAATCCCCCCTTTAGTTTCATTCACTTTCTGCTGTGACCTCCTCTGTAGCACTGCTGTTTAACAGAGCACGGCTACGTTGGAGGTGGGCAAAATGATCATTAAATGCCCAAAGGCTTTCAGAGAATATTAGATTGGAGATGGTGTGGTTTACCCCACTGTTCAAACAAAGGACAACCATTTTTCTTTCCTACTTCAATTCTTTCACCATGTTGCCAGTTATTGCTTTGACACTCTTCACTTCTTTGCTGATGTCACATCAACTTTTCTTTTGTTTAAAATGCCAACATTGGTTAGCCTGCAAAAGGTCTCCATCGTGACAAGAGGTAAGAATTGAAATGATGTAAGACTGAAAGCCCTTTATGGTCTATTTCAATTCATGTTGTTGAATAGAAGTAGTTAAGACATTAAAGTCATTACCAGTTATCATTCTCTTCTCTCTAAGTATAAGTGTGAAAGTACCCAGGTACCTTAAAAACATACCTGGTCATTGCCCTCTGTATTTACCACCCTTGAGATTCCCACTGAATACTTAACAGTAGTTCAAATGTGAACATATTCATCCCCTGTCTGCAATTGGACGTTCTGTTGCGAATCACTGTGGAACTGACATTCAGTGGTGATAAACCTAGTTTAATATAACTTAAACTAGGGCAAGTTTGTCTGTTAAACGAGACTGAATATATTGTTAAGCAGAAAAGGTTTGTTTTTAATTGGGTTCTAATTGCCTGAGATAAGAAAGAAAAAGAAAAAACAGTCTAAGAGTTACTCCAACATGATGACACTAACTTTTCATTTTGCTAATTAATGACTAATGGCAGTTGGAACTCATTTAATGAATTTCTGGAGAGTTTTTATTATGGTTCCTATGTGTATGAATATCTAGTTTTAAAAAAGCACCATCTACCTGTCACTTGACAGATAGTATTTATCTACACCGACAAGATACTGACTGCCTCTCTCTTTTGTCCTTTTTCTTAACAGGAAGAATTTTTCAGTGCGTGGGCTAAAATGGTGGTTGAGGTGGTTTTGTATTAATATGCTCCTTTTTATTGTACTGTTTTTTCTGACTACACCTTCCATAATCATCTCTACCATGGACAAGTTCAATGTCACTAAACCTATTCGTTACCTTAATGTGAGTATTATTGCATCGTATCAAAACGTTAGTAAACTGATTGGGAAAATATTACAGGAACCGGGCCTGCCTGGTCTGTTAGTCAGACTCAACCATACACTTATTCTCCACTAGTTTAAATGCCCAGCACAAGCTTAAACTGATGTAAAACATTACATTTTTGTTCTTTTAGTATTGTCCTGTTTCTTAATTGGTATTAGTGTGAAATCAATTCCTTTTAAAGCTTTCCATGTTCATAAATCTTATTTTTTTTAATGCAAAATGAAAATTTAATACCTTTAAACTTGTATAACAATATTTTTTACATTTGAACTGGAAATATAATCTCAGATCTAAGCTCCCTTCATATTTTTTGGATGTGAGGACTCAGATTTTTAAACTCTGAAATGCAGGTCACACTTACATTGTATCTACCAGTATGAGCATCCAATTCCAGTTCAGCTTCCACTGAAATCTCATACATCCTGTTTTTGTGAGAATTTGCCTTTAGCTTCCCCATGTCAACCTAACATTGTCATCAGGTGGTGTTTACACTCCTTTGAAGAGGGAGAGGGCTTGTAATCTTGCCTGTCGAGATTGCATTAGAGTCTATCTTGGTATGTAATCTCAAACCCTATTTTCAGCCTTGAATATTGTTGTCCTGTGTCAGTTCTGAGACTAACAGTTTGGTTATTTATAAGAAAGTCAATCCCTGTCACAATCATTCTTCTACCACAGTTGCATTGGAGTGTTTGCACCTGTTCTTACTTAATGTTTTTATTTGCTAGGATCCAATTGTTAGTCAGTTCTTCCCAACAGTCCTCCTGTGGTCCTTTTCTGCTCTGCTACCAACAATGGTCTATTACTCAACGTTGCTGGAATCCCACTGGACAAAGTAAGCAACACATTTTCCTTTTAGTTTTATCCTATAAAGCAAATTATTGGGGAAACTGGAAGATGTCTTGCATTTCATACAAAATAGATTCTCTGTGTCCCATCTATTCTCCTCTGGATAAGGAAAAAGGACTAGTTTTATTTTCTTTTTGAAGCACTTTATTGAGTGGTACAATCTAATAGGCCTCTTTGCTAGACATTTGAGGGAATTACCTCTTTCATAGTTGCTGACACAACAGGATAATATCCAGTTATATGGTGTGGGGGGGGGGTTTCTCCCACCTTAGGCGAGAAAATGTTTTAAATAAAGAAACTCAAGATCAGATCCTCAAAGGGGCTTAGGCATGGCAAAAATGAGGACAGTTGCTGCATTTGGCATTAGAGGATGAACGAAAAAGGCTTATGAACAATTCTGGGAGCAGTGCCCAGGACCTAGAACTCTGCTCCCTACCATTTGAGTGTTCTATCATTTGACTGCAGCATCATTCTCCCTCTGCCTCTGAATCTTGCGCTCTGGGCAGCAGTGGCCCATCTTCAGTGAGATGTGGAGTTTTCCCATCTCAGCCCAACTTTATCACCAGGTGTTGCTCACACTTCTCTGAGGATTGGAGATGTGGATTTAAACCCCCATTGGGGTGAGGAAGTCATAGATCCCAGTTCCTTCACTTTCTGGGAAAGTGTTTTAACCACTAGCTAATTGCATTAAAGGTGGGGTCCACCACCTCTCTCCTTTTAAATCTCTTTTTGAAAGTGTAAAAGGACATATGCATGGTTCTTGCTTTTGATAGAACTCTAATGGATATACTCATGTTGTGGCCCAACAGACTTCCTGATCTGCTTCATGTGCCCAGCAAAGCCTAGTTGTTGTTAACAATCTTATGTTTTAGATTTGCTCATAACGCTCAAGCCCATGCACCAGTTCCAGCCCTGTTCATTGGATCTAGCCACAAAGCAAACCTGTACAGCAGACTGAGCTGTGTTATCTTGCCTTCAGGGCTCCCCACAGGTCTGGAAATAATGGTGGTGGGAGCATGATGTTAAGTGTTGCGATTCAAGAAGCTGACACTACCATCATTCCCCTGCCACCAAATTTGCAGACATATGGGAAGCCTCATAGATAGGATAACATGGCCTCACAGCTGTACTTGGCCTATAGGCCAGAGATTGAGCCCCACTGAACAAGACTGTTCAGGTGAAGAACTTTATTCCATGTGTTAATGTGCTTAATATTGAGGTGGATCTCACCTAGCTGAACTAGGAGCTAGTAGTGATTGAAGGTACCATGTTTTCTGGCATATAACATGTACCTGAATATAGTATGCTCCCTATTTTTGGAAGTCCCAAAGAAGAAGAATAAATCTTACCCTAGAATGCAAGCTAGTACCAGGGATCTGGGGTCTCCAGGGCTGGGGGCCACTCGCTGGCCTGATCCTGCATGCCAAGTGGTAAGGCCCAGTGTGGCCAGAAATTTGGCGAGGGGGCCAGTAGGAGGCTATGACAATTAATGAGCTGCAGCTATTAATACTGCCACTGTTCTTCTCCTCTCTGCATGTCCTCCCCTGCCCCCCTCCAAAAAAAAAAAATTAATTTCAGATCCATGGGGAGTCCTTTTCCTTGCATATAATGCACACCCTAATTTTCCCCAGCTAGTTTTGGGGGAAAGGGTGTGGGCTATATGAGAGGGAAAATAATGGTATCTTTTCTGTTGCATGACTAGACTCCAGTGTTATTTAGTTATTTTATGGATAACATATTGCATGCCAAAATAAATTAGTTTGTTTTCCAGAATGTTATACATGCTGTACTTATGGCAGGACTAGTGTAGATAGAAGAGGATGAAGAGGATTGTGTTTAGCAGTAAAAGTCCTTCCTTAATAAGCCTGTTTTCTCTTTGGTAGGTCTGGAGAAAACAGAATAGTAATGCATAAAGTCTACATTTTTTTGATCTTCATGGTGTTGATTCTGCCTTCTCTTGGGTTGACCAGGTAAAGAATGTGTTGAGGTTCTAATACTATATAATATGGCTCTGTCCTTAGAGTATGCTTGTCTCCATCCTGATGCTGTCTTCTGAAGCTAAAACTTTGAAACGTAAGCATGAAATCAAACTCTTCTGTGTGATGAGACTCCAAGTCTGGCTTCCCACTTCTGACCACAGAGTGTTCAGTAACTATACAATAATGGCTAGAGCAGAATTCAGGTCACTCATTTAAAACCTGTGTTTGTTAGAACAGTTGGGTTCCTGTGTGCACATATGTTGTTTGGTTTTGCTGGACTGTGGAGGCTAAGTAATATTAACCATCTTTCTTCCAGTCTTGACTTCTTTTTTCGTTGGCTGTTTGACAGAGAATCAGCCGAATCTACAGTCAGATTAGAGTAAGTATTAATTACTTGTTTTATTTTGCCAGCTAACTTTCTTGAGTGTGTTTGCATAGGGCTTCTTCACAAGCCATGTGTCTGGGCTGTCCAGTATCTGAGCTGCCAGGGGCCACACTGCGCAGCCGTATACCTTGAGGTCCACATACCACAGAGGCAGCATGTTCATTGGGTCCCTTCCCACCAGTCTACCCTCCCCGGGGGACTATGGCTGGCTGCTGCAGAAGCAAGTGCAGTGGAAGGAAGAGGCAGCCAGGTGGGAGGCTGCAAGCCATATGTTAATCCCCATGGGCCACCAGTTGGACAGCTCTGCCCTATATTATAGTGTAGAGATTCGGAATGAATGATGAGAAATAAATTCCTCTGAGATTACTTGGAGCCCAGGCCCTCTTTGCATTTGATAATGTATATAAATACAAAACAAAGAGAGTTCCTTCCCCGAAGACCTCACACTCTTAGAGTAGGACAAAACAACAGGCCAAAGCAACACCAATTCAGAAACACAAAGAAACGCAAGAGATTGTGTTGGAAGCTGTTGCATAGAAGTGGTACAAGTACCTTTTCTAGAACTGCAAGCATTTGGAAGCACTGTGAGGCTGGGACCACTGCTGGCATAAGCCATCCATCGTATCATGCAATGGGTTTTTTGCTTGCTTGTTTGTTTTTTAATTCTAACCAACTTATTCCTGAAAATACAAAAGTTAAAAGCCCTCAGCCCCCTTACTTTCTCCCTGGACTTAGAACAACTGCAGGTGCTCCTGTTTCCATGTAATAGCACTTACAAAATATAACCTGGCTATTGCCTAGATAATTCAGCACTAAATTCATGTAATTGAGTTCAGAGTACCAAAGATCTTGCAGCCATCTTTGGTCAGGTGTCCAGTGTTCATTCCAAAAGGCAGATTTTTCTAAATGCAACCTGTTCTTATCACAAGCCCATCTTTTTTTTTCCCCCCCTGTCTGCTTGGTTGTTTGCATTCCGTCCACTGATTCTGCTTCCTTGCAGATGTGTGTTCCTGCCTGACCAGGGAGCCTTCTTTGTGAACTATGTGATTGCCTCTGCTTTCATTGGCAATGGGATGGAGCTGCTGCGCTTACCTGGTCTCATCCTGTACACCATACGCATGATAATGGCCAGGTCCACTGTTGAAAGAAAAAACATTAAACAGGTAGAAGGGTCTCTTCAGTCCAGGGTTAATAAAAGCCTAAAAGAGATGATTAATCTTCACAAAGAAACCATGTGCACTTCCATTCTTTGCAGCTGTTGACAGCTACCTGGGATCATTCTTTTCAACTTTTATTTTGTTCAGACTAATGGGTTCATGTCGTCCTCTCTGCCTAGTGCAGTGTGGATGTCTAGGGATCTGTGAAACATTATCACTAAAACTGGAGATGGATGCATATCCAAATCTAGATTCTGAATGCCACTGAGCTTCAGGATGTTTTATTATTTCCATCCCCATTTTTTGTCCATATCTTGCTTTTTTTTCCACAAACAGCTTCTATTTTTGTAATAGCTGAGTTTGTTTGTTTGTTTTTAAAATCTGGTTTTAGAATAAAAATGTATATCTTGAATCCTTTCTCTGATTAACAGAAGTCAGGCAGGGCTCATTGATTGGTCCTGTGTGTGTACACATTTACAGTCACACAAATGCGGGTCCTATAGTGTTTGTAACATCATTAGGGTTCACCTAGAGCTGCCATACAGCACAAAGTTTTGGCAGCAAAGGAAGTGTTAGTTTGCTACATCCATATTTGTTCAAAGCATGTAATAATATTATACTTCTTGTGCATCTGTGGTTGGTTTCCATGGAACTGTAAGTTGTTTTTTCAGGAAAATAACTGGTCTGTCTGTTGTGAGGAAGGAATGAGGTATAAGCAGAGTTGTTGCCTTAGTAAATGTAATTCAGTCTCTGCAATTCTAACATTTTGTGATGGGTTTCTTTTTCCTAGCAACAAGCATTTGAATATGAGTTTGGAGCAATGTATGCCTGGATGCTGTGTGTATTCACCGTCATCATGGCCTATAGTATCACATGTCCCATTATTGTCCCATTTGGTAAGTTTGCTGTTGAGTTCTGTGTACCATAGGAGGAAAAGGAGAGGTTTGATCTGAGCACATGACTAGTAGCCAAGAACTTCAGAGTTATCCTCCCATGACTTTTGCTGTCTCTGACATACCTGACCAAGTAGCACTCATTTTCTATTCTCCTTTATATAACATCTTTGGGCACCTATACACATGCTCCAATGTGTTCTGATTAACTGAGTCTGAAGCATTCTAATTGGGACACTCCACCATGCTGCAGCGTCTTAGGTATTCAGGATCCCTGCATTTCAAAATGGCAGCAAGGGCGCTTTAAAATTAATTAAACAAACATTGGTTAATGTGCTCCTACCACTGTTTCGAAACGTGGGACGCTGAATACACAAGATGCGGAAATTTTTAATTAGACCAGCTCCTGAGAGCCACTTTCAGTGAAATGCTTGCCCCACCCCGGAGCACGTATAAAAATGCCCTTTGATTCTCAGAGAACCTCACAAACTTATAAAAAGGATCACTTATGCAACCACTTAAATGTTGCCACTTTTACAGCAGATTTTTCAGATGGAAGCAGTACTGCACAACAGTTTGCTCTAGTATTCTTTCTTTCCTAATCTGAAGCTTCAGAGTGGGTTAAGCATATTGTAGTTACCCAAATTAGATTTTGACTAGAACTCTACAATTGATGCCTTTTTACTAGGAAAAGTGCTGCACAATTTAAAAAAAAATCATAATTAACTGATGTCTAGTTTTTACTACTTATTGCTAATCTGCTATTGTCAAAATGTGAGGTACTAGATGTAGTGTTTTTAATTATAAGTGGTACCTATCGCCTGCTGTAGGCATATAATAGTCTCATGATGAACGTTGGAATGTTTTGGGGGCCAGATTCTGCACCAGGTGCCACCCTGTGCTCTTTCACTGTAACTGCAGAGCATATATATGTTAATAACAAGAATAACTGGGTGTAGTTTCCTTGTTAACAAGTTCACTTATGTGAGTTTGTCCTTCCTTTTGAAGTATGTAGTCTTTACTTCATTTTTAATGCCCTATATCAGAAGTCAGCAACATTTTCTGGGGGCAGGCCTAAATGACTCAGCTCGGTTTTGAGGTTGGTGGGCTTTAGAACCTAGTTGCCTCCACCACTTCTCCCTCGGGTAGCATTGGGAGAGCCCCCTCTGCTTGTGCCCTAGGCACCTGACTGTGGTACATTGTGGGCAGAGCCCCCACTGCCAAAGCTGCAGCTCTGCATCCTGGATCTAGGGACCAGATCTAGCCCACGGGCTGTAGGTTGCCAGTTCCTGCCCCAGGCAAATAGGTGGAAAGCTGATAGAAGCCCACACAAATCCACATCTGCACAATCATGTTGTTAGTGCAAGACATAAAATAAACAGAAAAAATAAACCTGTTCCCTACATAGTTTGTGAAATGAACCTCAGATTGGTCAAATAACAAAGGTTGTTGCTTAAATAAAAGCATAACAGAGACTTCCCATCTCTTTTTAATTTCTGTCCCTGCTCTGCAATTGGGAACATCTTGACTTAAGTAGGGTAAGAGAGTCAGCAGGGTTGATCTGAAATCTGATCCTCTGAAATAATTTTGTGCATCACATCTGCATGGTTCCCCTGCCAGTTTTACAAGCCTTTCATTAATCTCTCTTTGGCTTTTGTCCCCTGCTTCAGGCTTGATATATATACTGCTGAAGCACATGGTTGACCGCCACAATCTTTACTATGCATTTCTCCCTGCGAAGCTGGAGAAGAAGATCCACTTTGCAGCTGTGAATCAAGCCCTTGCAGCTCCAATCCTGTGTCTGTTCTGGCTCTTTTTTTTCTCATTTTTGCGATTAGGTAAGGTGCATCTTCCAGTGAATGGAATTACCTGGTCTTGCATATGAAGCAAAGGGACCCGTGACTTGTCACCAAGTTCTCTAAAGCTGTCTGAGTTTGCATTTTGTCAAATGGGAATAATAATACTTCCCAAAGCTTACCATCTGCAAAGTAGTTGGAGGTCTTCTGATAGGCGATAGAAGACATGTCCACACATTAGTTAATGTGCCTTTGCTATAGCACATTAAATTTGGTACCTGTAATATGAGGTATTACATAAAGGCACATTAACCTATTCTAATGCGCAGTAGCAAACGCAAACAGGTTTGTTTGTTTTTTGGAGGGCTTTGGGGGGTGGTTAGCTGTTTTGGGGAAGTTTCATCCATGGTAGGCTAATTCTACTGTGGATTAGTACAGTTTTTTGGCTGTGACACACTAATGTAGAATAGGCTACTGCACATTACAGCGTATTGTGTAGAAATGCCTAGAGTGAAGTAATACGTCAGTGTTAAGCTATCTACACAAATCCATAGTATTACTTCATTTTATTGAGAAAATGATGATCATGCATTTATCTAAATGTGTGGAGTCTGAGCCAGCCAATTGGGCTGCAGAGTGACACTACAAAATTCTTAAATATTTAAAAAAAAAAAAAAAGGGAGGCAAGAATTTATGTAGGTTGGGAAAGATTTAGAGACAGGCTTTTAAATGCAGTCCTAGTGTTAAAACTACTACATTCCAGCAACCTGGTCTCTGGTTTAAGCATGCCTAGCTCTGTTCTAAGCACTCAGCTTGTCAGTCCCTACCATCCCTTGGTACCTCACAGTATTCTGCCCTAGTCTCTCACTACACCATTGATAGCAAATGATCTAACATAACTACAGTGAAAAAGAAAATGTTGAAGACTGTCTCATCTGACTTTAGTGTTAGTTCCCCACTGAGATGAAATTGGAGTACTTTCACTCTGAGCTGCTTCTGGGTGCTCTCTGCATTTTGGGCAGGTGCTACAGCATTGCCTCATTTTGCACCCTCTTTAATATTTTGAGAGTCATCTTCACACCTAGGCAGGTTAGTGGATTCACAACTTTTTGCATCAAAGTAGAGGTGCTGGAGTATCTGGTTTAAAAACAAACAAACAGAAAAAACCCTTCCCCACAAGCTTGCAATTGCACATTAATTCACATGGCTCTCTAATTCAGTTGCACTGAAAGCTCTTGGTATAATGGAAATTAAATCTCTATGATGTTATCTTTGATTCTGTGTCTACTGCATGGGACATAAAACCTCCTGTTTGTCCTAGCATTTAGAAATGGCAGTTGGAGGCTGGATTACCAGGAATCCCCTGGGGGCCCAGTATAGGCTTGTCTGATGCACAATCTCTAGTGCTTTGACCAGACCAGAGGCCACACAGGGCTGAGAGTCAGGAGAGGCTTGAGCTGCCACTGGATCTTTGGGCAAAAAGAATTTGGGTACAACAGTGTAAAATGGGGATGCTTTTATTTGTGAGACTTAGCTGTTCAGTCACAGATTTGTGCAGCTCATTGACTATATGTTTTAAAACCAAATGCCTCAGCGTAGCTGCAAAATGTTGTGATGTTCCAATTTCCTTGCTTAGACCAGTGGTCTCCAACCTTTTTAAGTAGGAGATCACCTTTGGCATTTAAAAGCAACCCAAGATCTACTGTGCACTGCTGCCATGCTCTATCCCCCACTCAGCAGGTAAGTCTGTGGGGTGGGAAGGAGGGGAGGGGGCAGATCAAGGCAAAGGGAGGAAAAAATGATTTGGGGGCATGTCTCCCCAGCAGGTAAGTCCCACCCCAGCCAAGGCCCCACTCAACTTACCCCTGCTCCTGTCTATGGCACCGTCCCTCGCTGCAGGGGCCTCGATCTAGTCCCTTTTCCTTCCTTCCCCGGACTGACCTGCTGGGCTGGGATGCACATGGGCACTCAGCGCCCCCAACCCCAGCCTTGGATCGACTCAAAGACGCTCTGAGATCTATCGGTGGATTGAGAGCCACTGGTTGGTGACCACTGGCCTAGACTCTTAAAACCAGGGGGGAATCCAAGAGATCGATGATCCATGGTCGAGTAATGTCCAAACCATCCCCAACTGGTATTTGTCTCCTGTTTTTGGGGGTTTGTGTTTTTTGTTTTTTTTTTTTTTTCAAAAACCCTTCAGTTTAGGAGACTCCAGCCTCCTTACGTAGCGTGTTCTATTATTTCATTGCCCTCTTGATTTAAAATTTTCCCCTACAATCATACTAGCTAAATCTTTGTGGCTACAAGGGAAGACCATTTCCTCTAGTTCTGCCTTTAGTGGATGTGGAAGATAGTAGATCGCTGTCCTTTTACTGTTGTCCTGTCTCGCATCAGTGTTTTCTTTTCGAAACTAGACAAATCCTTCAGCTTTTTCTCATGGCTCCTGTTCTCTTGATAGTTCTGAGGAGAACAAACTGCAGTTTCTGTCTCTGTCAGCAGGGTGTCCAGCACTATATAGCACTGCAGCTGAGGCCTCACCAGTGCCAAGCAGAGCAGAAATAGGAGTAGTCTTACATGTGACATTCCTACTTAAAAATACAGCCTGGAATGAAGTTTGCTTATTTTTTGCAGCAGCACTGCATTGTTGACTCCTATTCAGTTTGTGCTTCACCACAACCACCAGGTCCTGTTGCACCAGACAGTTGCCTAGCCTGTTATTCCCCATTTTATATTTGTGCATTTGATTCCTTCTCCTTCAGCATACCACTTTGCACTTATTTTTAATGGCTTTCATCTTGTAGATTCTGGCCCACTCCCAAGTCTTTATCCAGACTTTCTGAAGGTCCTGTCCTCTGGCAGGCTTGCAGCCCCTCCCAGCTTGGCACTTTTTACAAATGTTCTAGCTGTAGTTCATGTTTCATCATCCAAGTTGGCAGTGAAAATAATGAATTGGACAAGGGCAGATGCCAAGGGTGGAATCTGTGGTTAATTCATGATTTAAGTTTTAACAGTCTCAGTCCCTAACCTGGCAATAGCTGTGTGCACAACTTCTACAGCTTCTTGAGTGACCTGTAGAACTCCCCAACAATTGTTATAGATAACTAAAGCAAAAAACAGACAGCCAGTTTAATCCCTAGCTGATTGTCCTGGGTTTTGACCCCCATCTCATCAGTCTGGGACAGTTGTTTATACGTGCAGCTTGAGTATCAGTTAACTCCAACTAGCCTTGGCTGTCATAGAGCAATGTTATTGGATACTCCATGGGTGCTTATAGTGGGACAGTGAGCTTGTACTCTGTAGGGTCCCAGGATAAAAGTTTTTGTGCTGGGGTAAGCTGGTCTGTTTCATTAACCAGCATTGAAGGTAGCTTTATCCTACTCTAGGAGAAATATGAGTATCTGAGGGTTATGGGAGAGAACACAGAGAAGGGACTTGGGGGTTAAGAGCAGTAGGTGTTCTTGTTTTTTCTCCCACACTAATATTTTTTTATTTGATGGATTTTTTTCACCTTGTCTGGTTTGTTTTTGTTTTATTTTAGGTTTTAAAGCACCCACAACTATGTTCACATTCCTAGTTGTCAGCATTACCATTGTCGTCTGCTTAGCTCACACCTGTTTTGGTTGCTTCAAGTACCTGAGCCCTCTGAATTACAAGGTAAATGGTACTGAATTTTAGTGACAATAAGCAGCGAGCAGCCCTGGCCAATTTCACACTGCAGTTTGTTCCCTCTGGAGCCAAAGGCAAAACTTCCATTTATGTCAGTGGCAGCTGGGTCACAAGGGTTCACTCCTGTAATGTGCTGAGGAGGTTCTGGATTGAGAGGGGTAATTTTGCATATTGAAAATGTCACAGGGTGGTGGGGAGAGGAGTTCAAAGCCCAAGGTGATTGTGTGAGAGGCAGATACAAGGGGGAGGGTTGAGAGAAGCATCTGCAATAGTAGAGTTTGTTGTAACTTTTTGTAAGTGGGCTTTGTGCTTAACATACACTCTAATAACCTACTACTGCATGTAGGTTTACATCCTATTCTGTGTGCACAGAGGTAGTTAACCATGTTACCTTGAAGTTCAGCAGAAGCTAGGGAAGGGTGCATCTTAGACACTAGCCTGTTAGTCTCTCCCACCCTACCTTCTACCAAACCATTCTTTGTAGCACTGATTTACTAATTTGACATTTCCCCTCCTCCCACCCCCTTTCTGCCTTCAGATAGAAGAAGTGTCAGGTGGAAGAGGAAGTGACACTGACAAAGCAGAAGCTCCAAGACATTCTGTAAGTCCTTAACAAAAAAATAGTAGTCTTTCTTACCTTGCCTTGAAAAATGAATTCCTAACCCTGCCAGGCAAAGGGCTTGGGTAGGACATTACTAGTTTGAGTGGTGTGGGAGTGCAGGTATTAATTCACTTAAGAACAAGCTAATCAAAACAGTGTGCTTGTCCAGCGTGTTTGAATGTGGTGATGTAGCAACACCACCTAGAACAGTGGTCTCCAAACTTTTTTTAAGTAGGAGATCACCTTTTGCATTTAAAAGCAACCCAAGATCTATTGTGCACTGCCTCCCCCCACGCCTCCAGCATCCAATAGGTAAGTCTGTGGCGGGGGGCGCAGATTGAGGCAGAGGGAGAGAAAATTATTTGGGGGCATGCCTCCCCAGCAAGTAAGTCCCACCCACCCAGGGCCTCACTCAACTTACCCCTGTTCCTGCCTCTGCAGCATTGTCCCTCACCACAGGGGTGTCAATCTAGCCGCTGGCCCTTCCTTCCCCCATGGGCTGACCTGTGGGGCTGAGGTGTGCACATGCGTGCACATGGGCACTCAGCCCCCCACCCCAGTCTTGGATAGACTCCAAGAGGCTCCAAGATCTACTGGTGGATAGAGAGCCACTGGTTGGTGACAACTGACCTATTACGATGTTTTAGCAATAGGTGCAATACTGTATTTTTAAATAGATTCTTTTTTTGGTACAAATCTATGATGTGTTCCAGTTCACTACATTTTTACACCATGCACTGTGTGATTGGCTGCTTTTGAATGCTGCCTGACCAGTCACATTGCATGGGGACAAAGAGGGAGTTGTGAATGCTAGAATGTGAATGCTACATCACCAAAAATGGCCACAGCATTTTGATTTGTATATCGGGTTTTCCTGTACTGCCCATGTGAATGTGGGTAGAAACCTTGGTGCGAAACGGCATGCTGTTTGACATGCATACACACTTGAGTTTTGCACTAAAATATTTCTTCCAGGGTTCGGGGAGATGTAGGTGTTCAGGTGAGGCAGGCAGAGATGCAAAGATAGAGGGATGGTGATAGGAAGAGATTTGAAATGCAGCAAAGTATTCCATTGTTAAAGTTACGTGATGGAGTAATAAAATCCCAAACTTCTACTATTTTAGATGTACATCCCACGGGTCCTGCTTCATCACCCTACGGAAAGGACAACACTAGCTCAGACTGGGCACCAGTCATATGGCACCATGGGAGCAAAGGGTACTCAAGCAGAAGACTCTGTTACGCATTCAGTGGAACCTGATAGGGTCCTGGAAGAGGCATAGAAGCCTTTCTGGTCATCTCCAGGACTAACACAAGGTGGAGCACTTGGTCCTGCTTTAAAAGAGCTAATCCCCCAAGCATTCTGAACTGCACATTGTGCCTGAAGGGGAGGTATGGAAATAATTCAGTGTGTGATCTGCAGCTGTGCTTGGAGATTAAAGAGCAGCTGCCTTGGGATTGATTATTTTCTAAGCTGTCTACCATTGTGAATGGGATGAGAAGAGAGAGGCAGCCCTCGAGGACTTCTTTGCATTTACTGTTTAATCACTTACCTTATGGAGATCTTTCACACTTCACGTAGATAACAGGTCAGTGGAGCAAATGCAACGCCCTGATTGCAGGTGTCTTCTCTTTACTCAAAATGACTCTCCTCAAATTTTAACCAACTGTAAATATTTATTAATCACTAGGAACTGATAGATCTTGAGACTGTCAGTTTAGATGGAAAAAACTGAGAGCAAATATTACCATACTGGCAAGAGCCAGGAAGACAACTTGTGGTACAGTGTTGTCTCTTCTATCACCCAAGGTATCCAGTCTAGACATGAACATCCTACTTTGCTAGTGAATGTAAAGCCCTCGTCTCTTTCAGAAAAGTGCACAGTACCAAACCCAGAGGGCTGGTATGAATAAGAGACTTCTTTCATATAACTTATATATATTTTTGCGGGGATGTAGTTATTTACTTTCTGGTCACTTGTTGAGGGGCCTTCTACAATGAACGTTCACCTGCCAGCAATAAAGGATATAAATATTTTATTTTATTTTTTTTTTTTTAAATCTTGGGTTAAAATGATAAATCTTTGTATTTCCTTAATGAGTGCCAGTTGTACAAGCTGTAAGATATTATGTGGTATTTTAAATTATGTAGTAGGTGCCAATTTATCCCAAAGCAACATTGTGTCAAACTGTAACTAAGCAATAAGCACAAGCAATAAAACACTGAGTTCAAAGAGGGATTCCATAACTGGGTTTTATGGACCATCTTTCTTTGCATATTTAAAATATTCCATCTTGTGCCAGCTTGGACCCCAAGCAAAACTGACAAGTCATTAAAAAAGTCAATTAGGACCAAATATGCAATGCACTGTTTGAATGCTAAGAGAGGAAGTGCTCCTGACACTCTTCCCAGCAGTTAGTCTTGTTGATGTCTGCATAGAAACTCCTATTCTCTTGTTTCTCTATTTGGCTGGCTGGCTGTCACATGACTGCAAGCTCCTCATGCTGGGACTCTGTTCTTGAGTGTCTGTAAAGCAACCAGCACCTGTAGCATGCTACAACAAACCTGTAAATAAAGGTGTTTAGTGGTTTACAGAATGGGTCCTGAATTCCCAGGATTTGGTTTATGTTCTTTGGTGGACTTCAGCTGAAGGAGATGCTGTGCATTGCTACCATAGTGTCCCCTGTAGTTCTTTTAACATCATGACGATAAGTTTTGGAAAGGGGTCCTGTTCTGTAAATTGGGTGATCCCTAAAGCTAGGTGTTTTTGTATAAGTCTATGAAGGGAGTCCTGCCTGTGGGAAGAGGGCTGGCTAACATACCCAACTCTTTCTAAGTCACTTAAGTGTTGTCTCCTTATTCTAAAACTACCATAGAATCACCAGAGATGTTATATGCATTGGATGCAAACTATTGCTCTGAGGATTGAATGAAAACTAAGTAATGATGAAACTCTGACCTAGAGCTGCTACTCTACATTCTGACTTGTATTTGGGTATTTTATAATAGGTATGAGTCTTGCGGTTCCCTGCCATGTTAAATCAACAGCAGAAGAAAGTATAGCAATTGCAGCATGGAGATTAATTGTCTGCCTCCATTCAAAATGCAGTAGCCACGTCTTCAACATGCGTCTGTTTAAGTAGTTCTCACATATCTTGTAGATGCTAATTACAGTGATTAATGGCTTTTGGCTCCCATGGTTGGCCTGGTTACTCTAGCTGGGTCATCCTGGAGCCATTGCCCTCCATTGCATCACTCAGGTCTTTTATGTCACCTCTCAATTGTGCACAAGTTTCTAAGTCGTATATCTTGGGCAAAGATTAGCTTGGTATTTGATTTCCTGTGGTGCCTTTGCAGTGCTTGCAAAAGGGGAATGCTTACAGTCTTTGATAATGAAGCTGTCCCCAAGACAGGTTCAGCCCTCCAACATGTAGCCCTCCCAATATGGACCTGATCAAGATTGAAGACAAAAGGTGGAAAGAGGAGATCCGTTTTGCTAAACAGTTACTCTCTGGAGTCTCTGCATGCAAACAAGGTGGGGTAGTGTGGAGCTACCACCTTATGTCACCTTGGTCAACAAGCCACTGTTTTGTGGTAGCCATTCTTGGTTACCATCATACAGGTGAAGGGTGCTCTATTCCATTGCCGGTCATGTCTGTTGGTATGAATAAAATTAAATCAACTCACATCCCTTGCTGAGCCTTAGAATGAAGCCTCTTGCAGTGTGTGATGGAAGCTTCAGTGAATGATATTGGACTGTACAATACTTGAAATGCATATTTAAAGTCACTGCACATTCTTTGCTGTACGTCTTACAAATTTTTTGGCAGGAAACCAAAGCAAATGGCCCAGCAGGACTTGCTGATCCCAGCCTGCCAGGGGTGTATTTCCTCAGATTTGATGCCTGCTGCCTGTCTTGCATAGCTCAGACAGCCCCACCTTCTCTCTTCTTGCAAAGTCATTATTCACATTCTGGGGACTGAATTTTTCAGGAAAGCCTGACATTCAAGTGTGACTACAGTTGATACAGCTGTGTCCAGGACTCCACATGGACATGACAAAGGCCCCATTCTCCTACACTAAATCCAGAATGGGGAAAATAGAGCCTGCTTTGGGTACTGGGAGATTCTGCTCACCCCAGTGCATCTTTGCAGAGGCTGAGATTCTTGTAGAAGGAAGAAAATGCAGTGTGGGCCTTGACTGCTAAATCCATAGGCAACTAGTTG
>NW_017728943.1:71182804-71185381 GCF_001723895.1 Crocodylus porosus | reverse complement strand
GGGTAGCATGTGTCCTCCCTGCTGCTAACACTGCTGGTGGCTTCTGTGGATGCTCACCAGCCCTGTCCGTGCCGCTGCTGCCACTGCTGACTTCTACGGGTGCTTGCCAGCCCTTCCGCCCCAGATTCAGGAGGCACCAGTCAGTCACTCATGGCTGACTCCTTTTCAGAAAGATGGAGTTGCAGTTGGAGAATGGCAGGGGAGTTATCACAGCAAGTTCTCATAAGTGAGTATGTGGAAGAAATCAAACTTTGCATTGTGGTTGAATCAGAACTGACAGAGCCCTTTATTTAGGGCTATACTGTGATCACAGGGAGGATTTCATACAGCAAGGAGAATCACCCACTTGTCTGTTTCAAAGGAATCCTCCTCCTCTCTAAGTTGTCAAGCATTTTTATGCTTAAGACAGATAAAGAGAAAAAAAATACAACCTTGGAGAAACTAAAACAAGTTTACTTAATTGGACATCTGTGCACAGGGTAATAAGACATACAGGATTCCTTATCTCAAAACATGCAACTGAAATAAGCAGTATCAGCTCTTCTGGTCTTTGTCTGTTGTTCTAGTCAAGTAGACCAGAAGCCTGACTAAATTTAATTACCATATTCCCTGGTTGTTTTTTGTTTTTGGGTTTTGTTTTTTTTTTTTGGGGGGGGGGTTTCTAACAAGTTAGATATTTATAGCCATTAGCCTTTCAACTTCTAGTTTTTCTTTCTTTTTACTTTCTGCTATTTCAACATACGAATTATATACTTTGTTTCTAGTTGATGGGCTATTTGGCATTTGCTTGACAGCACAACTTAAGCAACATTGTACTATCATAAACATGAGGCATGCTCCAAACAATAACAAAAACAACAAACAATATCAACAAACTATGAATGACAGAAGAGCCTAAGGAACTGAAAATAGAGCTAAACCCAGAACTCAAATTCTAACTATCTGACTCATGCAATTTAGCTGCTGCTTTTCGAATATATGTACTTAAATCCTAGATTTCTTCTGAATTATCGGAGATATAAGTACAACATTCTTTACCAATTAAAGCACAGACTTCTCCTTTGCTGGCTAGTATATAAGCTAACGCAAGTCGGTTTTGCAGTGTCATTTGCCTTATTTCCTTCATTTCTGTATTTATTTTATCAAAACTATCAGCAGTAGTATTAGCAATCTTTTCCAAAGATGCTGCAACTTTCTTTATCTCGAACATAGCTAAGCCTGTGCTATAGCTGGGCAACATTATACCCCAAAACCTTTGATTTTCTGTAATTTCGTGAACATTGTGAATTCTTCCTTTAGGTAAGTGAGATTTAATAGTAAAGGCAGGATACACTGTGGAGACATAGCATGTTCCTCTTCAACTGGAGGGAAGATTTTTATAGGCCTTTATCTCTACACACAAAATAGTGACCAGCTAGTGAAGTATATCCACCTGTATTACAGTGTGGGGACATCATCCCTTGTGAATAATAGCCTGAAAATTGACCTGTCGGGGAGTAGTTAGATATCCATGAACCAATAGAAAACCAAGCACCATTTATCTTAAATTCTACCTCGCACTTACTGACTCCTGCTACAACATGAGATCCATTACAGGTCCAACAGAACTTTCCAGGAGTGGCATGAGCTAATTGTACATAGACTGGTTGCAACTTGCATTCTGCCAAGTTTCATTTCCATGAAAATCTGAATAGTAAGGAGCTAACATCTGAGTTGCATTCAAGGGTATCCCTCTGGTAGAATAGATAGGGACATGACTACATATCCAACAACGAGAAACGTTTAAATCTATTCCAATTTGATTAACTAAAGACAAGAACACATTTTCATGAAGTGATCTTCTTTGTCAGTGCGGAAGTGTAGTGTGGTTTACAGAGTTTCTTATAACTGATGAGTCAAGTTCATATAAGATGGCCCAAAAAGAAATACTGAGAACTACGCAAATCACGACTAACCAACTCCACTTTGGAAACCAGGAACAAGCTAGAGGACTTTTTCCCATCTCAAAGGGCATAGTGGTGTCATTGGGGCACATCTTCTTTGCTCTGTACTGGCAAATCCTCTTCACCAGTAGGCACTTGGCTCACTACTGGTCTTGAGCTCTCTTGCTGGCAGGCGCTAGCCTCACTACCGGTTTGTGGAGGCTGATTACAAGATTGATATGGAGGAGACTCTGGGTCTAACGGGGCTGATGTTTTCTTACTGTGTGAAGCGTGGATCCATATCTGGAGTCCTTGACACTTTATTGCAGCGTTGGTGGTTAGGAGTACCTGGAATGGGCCTTTCCAGCAAGGTTCCAGCGATGACTTTCATTGATGGACTTTTATATGGACTCAATCTCCAGGCAGGATAGAATGGCACGGCTCATGTGGTTCTCTGGGGAGAGCTGCTTGTACCTGTGAATGAAAAGCCTTAACACACTTCATTAGTGCCTTGCAATAGTCCAGAATAGTATCAAGTGAATGTATAAGGCAAAAGTGGGAGGCAACAGGTGGTGAGGCAGGGAGCCTCATGGGTCTTCCCATTAGAATTTCATGTGGGCTAAGCCCAGTCTTTCGGTTGGCAGTAGATCTCATA
>NW_017728943.1:71181426-71182629 GCF_001723895.1 Crocodylus porosus | reverse complement strand
TGAGTTCCTCTATCAGTTTAGGGATAAAGGAATACCAAACCTTGGAATAAAGTCTCTGAGCAACTTTTTGCTTACAGTGATGGTGTCAGCTTTTGCACATGGGTAGGCTTCTACCCATCCAGAAAACATACATACAATAAGAAGAACATATAAGAACATTTCTGCATTTGAATAAAATCTAATTGTAAATTTACAAATGATCCCCAAGGTAGGGGATGTGCTGCCTTTATTTGTTTTTACAGGATTTTCCACATTAGGGGCTTGGCAAATCGGACAGGTGTGGCAGTACTGTTGAGCCACAGACGGACAAGTTGGAGCAAACCAATCAAGCTTAACAGCTTCTATCATCGTGTTATGCCATGGTGTATGTGAGGAAGAGGACGAAGAAGGACCACTGGGACAACCAGGCAGCCGTCTGGGGGGCGCCACAAATAGGGTGTAACAAACACTCAGCCAGTCTCCATGTATGTTTCTCTGGTTCTGGAGCCTGATCATGGAGGAGGGCAACGTTGTGAAGACTTGCCAGTGGAGACTGGTCAGTTGGAATGGACAAAAACACAGGCGTAGCCTGAGGAGTGGAAATAGCCGCAGCTTTGGCAGTGGAATCTGCCAGAGCATTTCCATGTGTAACATCATCATAAGGTTTCTGGTGAGCTTGGCATTTAATAATAGCAACAGCAGAAGGTAATTGTAAAACATTCAACAAGATGTTTACGTATGGACCATTACTAATCTTGGCACCTCCTGAAGTGAGGAAGCCTCTTTGTTTCCAACGTTGACTATAATTGTGTACAATACCAAAAGCATAGCGAGAATCAGTATAAATATTAACAGAGGCACCAGAGGCTAGGGTGCAAGCCCTGGTGAGGGCCACAAGCTCAGCAACTTGAGCTGAATACGCATTAGGTAAGTGATGGCTTTCTATAACATGATATTGGGAACATACTACATATCCTGCAACAAGGGAACCTTTTGACTTTCTTTGACATGATCCATCAACATAGAATACTAGATCTGGGTTTTGTAAGGGGTTGTCCTTTAGATCAGTGTGGTGCATTGTTAGGTGAGCAGTAACAAAAATGGAATCGTGGTTCACCATCTGAAGGGGTAGGTAACAGGGAAGCAGGGTTTAAAACAGGGCACCTAGTTAGGGTGACATTTCCAGCAGAGAGAAGCAAGATTTCATACTTAGTTAATCTAGCA
>NW_017728943.1:71151433-71181415 GCF_001723895.1 Crocodylus porosus | reverse complement strand
GCAATAATGGCACACAATGCAGTTACTCGCTGTTAGACACGGCTCATTTATGAGGGTGGGGAAAGGGTAAACCTGTCCACTGGGTCACAAGGTTCCAGTTGGGCCCCCTTGCATTCAAAACTGCCCTTCCAGACAGCCTTGGGGTGGCTGAACCCAACCTTTGTCTCAGACCTGGTCAGTGGCTCATGTTTCTCAATTCATAGTCTCAGTTCACACGAGGGAATTTCTGCGTTGAGGCATGAGGTTCAAGAGCATTTCTTTAGTCTCAGCTTTGGTCAATGCTTATTGTGGAAAACACTCACACTCTAAAAGTTTCCACCTTGCACCCTTGCTTTCGAAGAGCACACAGAACAAATCTGTTGTCTTCGGGGCGGCTGCACAAGGTTTCCACTCCTGGCTTCAGAGAGACCTCATAGTTCTTTACAGACCTTAACTCAATTCACCCGGGGAAATACTTTCACTGACAACAGCAACACAGAGTCTTTAACCTTAACTCTTTCTACTCACAGTTACTACTTACACAGTGGGTCTGACAGTTCTGGCAGAAAAAAGTTTGGATAGGGTGAGCCTCAAGCAGTGAATCAGGAAGACACAGAGACAGCCTCTCACTGAAAAGCCCCAGTAGAGATTTCAAAAGGTCTCTTACCTTAGTTTGGTGCCAGATCTTCAGTGAAGAGACGACTGTGTCTCAACTGATCATTCCAGGCGTCTCTATTCGAGTCAGGGCACCAAATTGTGGAAGAAATCAAACTTTGTGTTGTGGTTGAATCAGAACTGGCAGAGCCAGCTTTTCTTTGTTTAGGGCTATGCTGTAATCACAGGGAGGATTTCAAACAGCAAGGCGAATCACCCACTTGTCTGTTTCAAAGGAATCCTCCTCCTCTCTAAGTTGTCAAGCATTTTTATACTTAAGACAGATAAAGAGAAAAAAATACGACCTTGGAGAAACTAAAACAAGTTTACTTAATTGGACATCTGTGCACAGGGTAATAAGACATGCAGGATTTCTTATCTCAAAACATGTAACTGAAATAAGCAGTATCAGCTCTTCTGGTCTTTGTCTGTTGTTCTAGTCAAGTAGGCCGGAAGCCTGACTAAATGTATTACCACAGGTAGCTGGGATAAGACGGCTTCTGTGCGAGATTTTTATCCTGTCTACTTATCAGCACCAACTGATGGCAGCAGACTCTGACATACAGGGGCCAGGCCTGCTGTATGTCTGAAACTCTGCAAGTACAAAGCCTTGGTGCTAGTGACTGATTGGCCTCAGTCAGGGAGAATGCTTTCCTTTTAATGACAGCTAGCTCTCCAATAGAGCAAGAATGCCCAGGTTCCTAATGGGACTGGACCAATATTTTGTCTGTCAGATCCTGAATGGACTTAGCAGGAGACTCTGTCCCCTGCCCAGAACAGCTGTGAATGTTTACTTGACATACTTCGGTTAGCTAAACTCAAGTTTTTTCCTAGCCTAAGAACAGCTGTTCACCAGATCATAACAATGAACAAGCCAGTAAAGGCAGATGCAGTGAAAATTGACCCGTTGTTTCAGTTTAAGATGGTGCTCTCCCTGTAATTCTCTGGCTTGTAGATGCATCTACTGGGTCTTGTCTTATCTGACATCAAAGTTGGTCTGGGTTGTATGCAGAGTTATAGGATCTCAGCTGCAGCAAGTACAGCTACCCAATTTCTCTCATTCAAGTGCAGAGTTGCTGGGTTCTCTCAAGTTGGTCTTGTCAATACAGTCCTTAAGCAGTTGTCCCTTGAGAAGAGAGTGAATCAGGACCAGCTGTCTTTCTACTGCTGACTCCAGGCATTAACATCTAATCCTTCAGACAGAATGTAGAAAATGAGGCTTCCTGAATTTGCTGGCACAGTACGTGACACTACCTTGCCCTCATCAGCGTCTCCATTACTAATCTCTTCAAACTTGGAGCTTGTAGCTCCCAGGGAAATAAATCTGGATTCTTGTTTGACGCCATAAGCTTTTATGTCTCCTGGGGCAGGATTTGTTTTCTTCTATAGTTGCTCATCCCCTCCTCCCCCTGGGGAAGCTCTAGTACAGCTTATAATTGATCTGATGGACTGAAATTCCCACCTTGAGCCCAGGTTTTAGGTCAACAGGATAGCTAGCATGTTACTTGTGTGTGGTATTTAAATGAGGATTTTCACTGTCTTAAAGCAGCTAAATATATTTGCAGTGCCAATCATGGAGAGAGTAGAAAGAGAACTGTAACCCCATTTGGAAATGACAGAACCAGCAATGTGATTTTTTCCTCAACTCTGGCAAATAGCTTGAGGCCTCTGTATTTTGAACAACTTCCTTCTAGAAAAACAAATCAGGCCTCCTGCATACTCTATGCAGGATCCTGGGGTCAAAGTATTAATTGGAAGGCAACACATATTGGGGGTTTTTTAATGTTGTTTAATTTTTAATTAAATTTTAATATTTTTAACTTTTTAATGTTTATTTTTAAAATGTTATTTCTTTCTGAAATGTTATTAGCAGAGTGTGACCTGGCAGGTGCAATATGGTAGTAAGAGGCGGGTGGCTTGGCCTTTATTACTAACCTTGTTGGGAGCTGCCTGCATAATTCAGCTATCCTCTTACAGGGGCCACATTTGCAAAGCCAGCCCTTAATCACTCTGTACCAAACTTCGCTATGTCTTAAAATGAGGGTGACACCTTCCTTCTGTTAGGTGTTTGTCGGTGATATGGGTCACAAAAGCAAGTTATAAGACACGCCAACTTTCAATAAGGGCCAGCACTGATTAGCAGTGATGATGGTGACTCGTGTAAGTGTGGTGTGTCATGAACCAGGAATCTAGGAGGTTGGACGGTCCATTGCAAGCACCACACTGGAAATCATTATTCTAGTGCAGTGGTCCTCAACCGTTCTAGACTTGAGGTCCCCTTATTAGACTCGAGGCCTTGG
Source organism: Crocodylus porosus (assembly GCF_001723895.1). Classification (NCBI taxonomy): domain Eukaryota; kingdom Metazoa; phylum Chordata; order Crocodylia; family Crocodylidae; genus Crocodylus; species Crocodylus porosus. The sequence goes on along the minus strand of NW_017728943.1, from coordinate 71,178,482 downwards.
ACAATGCCAGCTCCTAGTTTTTCACTCTTTTTTTACTATAGAAAAATAATAATTCTTCTGTTGCAAAGAAGAGCCCATGACAGGTCAGAAAGGAATCCAGAGTGTCAAAACCAATTTAAAATCTCTGGGTTTATCTTGTGACTCAGCTTCCACACCTAGCTGCCAGGTGCCATGCAGTGTTAGCGCTGCTGCCTTGAGAGGATCTGAAGGGAGCCCCAGGTGTTGCATCCCCCTGCTTGAGAATTAGCGGTCTAAAGTTATTGACTAGTTTTGAGTCCTGCAGGCTCTGCAGAGTTTTCACAAATGATACGTAGACCTTGATCTGTACCACTGGAAATGCTGCCTCCTCTGGTTTTGAGTGGAGCAGCAGTTTAATAGCACACGAGAGCACAACAGCATCAGGGAGAGGGAGAATTTCTCTCTTATTCTCTCCTTGCGTATTGGTCCTCTCCTTTCTGTTACAGCAACCAAATCAGCAGTTGTCATAATGCCTCCTCACCTAATATTGCTGACTAATTCACTGCTTTGTAAGCATGTTTATGTGCTGCATACCTACGTTTTGCAGCTGCGATTCTTGGAATAGCTTTAATTGTGGGTGCTCTCAGTTTAAATGTAATCATTTCCCTCATTTAGCAGCTATAACTTTACTAGGCAAGCCACAGGGGAACGTGACTGAGTCACCATGGTTTCTGAATTAAGATGTAGAGCATGGTCTTTTCCCTGAGGCTGATGTACAGCATTTTCCTCCCACTCAGAAAGGGATTTTGCAGGAAGAGAGTATGGCATCCCTGCAGTGGGGGGAGTGGGTGACTGTTGATGAATGCTGGCCATAGTTTTGTAAAAAGCTGTTCAAAAAATTGGAGACAGGTCAATAAAAAATAAGTTGAGGAAGCAATGATTCAGTGATGTGGTTGAGCAAAGTTGGGCTTCAGTAGGAATTTAAAGGTTTCATTACAGTGAGTTTAGGATGGCTGTGTAAGCCGGTGGTAGTGAAGCCTGACTGAGTAGTGCAAATCAAAGCTGTGCTATAAATTTGGTGCCACCCCATTCTCTGTCCTGTACATGCTGCCGAGTTTACAGAGCATAACAGTTATTGGGAGATTTAAAAATGTGGTGCTATTTTACTCTTCTGACTAAAATGAGATTCCTGTACCTGTCTTTCTTGACTTGCTTACATGAATGAGGTCATAATGTTGTATCCCACTGGAAACAGCAGAGAAAGGCAGGAAGAATGTGTCTCAGCTCTATAAAGTTGTATGGTAAGTGTTTCTAGCCTGGATTCTTCATGAGGCTGTGGATCTTAGGATCAAAATTTTCAAGTAACCACTGAAGTTGGGCTCTTTAACATGGAGGTGAAATCTGTTTCTGGTCTGGATCTCTCTCTCTCATTTCAAGTTACATAGCAACGTAATTTGGTGTGAAAATTTTGCATGGGGTAAAAGGGAAAGACAGATGTGGGGTTTTTGTGTGCATGGAGTTTTTTTGGTAGTTGTCTGGAGCTGCGCAGAAAGTGCAAAAACAACAGATTATTACACAGCTCTCCCCACCTACCTGTCTGTCCTATGCTTACAGATGTTTTCCAGGCACTTAGTGAAAGTGAATTGTTTCTAAAGGTTTTCCTTTTCAGCTCAGTTCCTGCTCTCCTGGTCTGGTAAGCCCCCAGTTGCTTCTTTCCAGGTGAAGTATGGTATTCCTTTATTTTGTGGTTTATTAAGCAGAACTAGCAGCCGTCTTTTTTTATAGAGCAAAACAGAAGATAATCCCTCATAAGTACACAAGCAAAAGCTTAGGCAGTGGAATAGGTTTCTTTTATTTGTCTGGTTTCATGATGTTCCCAGTCTATGTGGTACTTTAATCAGATGTGTGCGGTATCTGCTGGAGCCTCCCAGTGAAACCTGCTCCTGTGGGAAGCAAGGAAGAGTTTGGAGAAGTCAAGTAGCCGTGTGTCTCCAGCAGGAAGAGCCACATTAAGCAGATATGAACCTTCCACTTGCCCATTTGAAAAAAGAAAGTGTGTTGTCCAGGGGCCAAAGGGGGAGGACTTGGCTCCACTGCTGAACCAGTGCAAAACCCAAGGCAAGTTGTTTAATTTTGCCCAACTTCCCCCATCTGACAAACAGGGACCAGAATCCTTCCTCACCTCCTGTCAGCCTCGGCTACTTAGGGCAATATAAAAGGATCAGAAAATGAAGGGAGGGACTTCCTTTCATCTCTAGGGCCATAGAAGGGAAGCACTAGAGAGTAATAGCCACCCATGGACGTTGAGAAAGCAGGCAACATAGGCTGAGTTTTCAAACGGTTTCACATCTGCTTGGAGGACAGACCCCCTCCATTATCAGGGAGGTGAAAGGTTAATGCACGCTGTCCAAGCAGAGAGTGCCATAGGCCAGAAGCAGAGTGTGACTTGGCTCAGCTGGAAGGGAATTAGCCTAAGCACAAGGGATGGTGAAAGGAGTGACCTCTAATGCGTTCCACTGGGCTGGACTGAGCCAGCGCTGCAGTCAGGGAAGGGAGACTCTTAGCGGAGCTGGGCCCCTTGGTTTTTGTTTGAGAAATACTGAGTAAATGTTTAATTCCCATTTCTGTCACTTTCCTGAGCTCCAATCCTGGCATGCTTGTTCACTCGTCCTACTTTACCCAGTGTCCCAGAGACTGTGAAAATGAACTCCTATTGTTCTTCTGATAGGATGGATACAGTATAACCCTGTGACTGTGGGCATAGGAGGAGATGGTTTCATTGGAGAACCAATGGCCTTATAATGGGGTAGAATATTAAACCAAGAAGTGACAACAGAGTATGCAACTGCAGACTAATCTGCATCTGTTCCATATTAACAGGTGTAGTAAGTGTTTAAAAAACTTACCCTGAACTATAGAGAGAAATTAACTAAAGGAGGCAGTGAAGGACAGTGATTTAATGTCCAGGAGCAGGAAGCAGGAGCCATGGGCTAAGGCTTGCCAAAGCGACTAGTGAGCTGGGGTGCCTCTTTCCTTAGTGGCGCACCCAGTTTAAGATTTTGAAGTTGCTTCATTGTCTCAGGGTGGGCTCCCACGCCAGCTGTCTCTCCAACTCTGGCTGTGTACTGTCTTCACATCTTCCACTGAAGTGCCATGTCATCTGGAGAGAGTCATACCCTCTGTCTGTCTCTTCTTTAAAATGGAGCTGAGGCCCTCCTGTGCCCATCAGTGGCTGCAGGAATGGATTCTTCTTTCCTTTTAATAGGGTAGGGATTTTAACATTTAGCAAGTCAGGGAATAATACAGAGTAATTTTAGGAGAGTGAACCCTTTTCCTCATGAGGTTAGGCCTGGAATAGGCAGCTTACTGGGGAAAGGCAGTGTTATTTGAAATCTGGTAGTTTTCATTTGCTCCCTTAAGATGGTGGTGTTTGCATGATGATGAACCAAAGGCACAGCTGCCACATCAGCATGAGCCAGGCAGTGCCCTTTGCTGCTACAAAAGATGCCACCCTCCTGATTGAAGCTTAGGAGGAAGAAGTTATTGGGAACCCCTGCGCTACGCACTGTATGTTGCCTCAGGACAATAAAGGTTAGTTCAGTACTTCTAGCTATTTGTGTTCATGAACACAGAAAACTGCCAGATTTGAAAGGTTCCTAATCCCCCACCCCACATAAACATCATCTTAACCACCTTACTACATCTTTAGGATTACACATTTCATTAGGAGTGGAGAGTGAACCCTAAAGTGTATGTGTGGGAAGGGCAAGTAGGTGGGGGGTGATTAGTTTTTGGTAATATTATTTAAAATCATCTTAAAGCAGGTGAAATAAGTAGTATCTTCCATGTTAAACTGTCCTGAAAGTAGCATGGATTTACATCTAGGAATGTTTTTTGTCCTTGACCTGGTAGGGTTTTTTATTTCCCAACTCTTTATCTTCTGTATTCATCTTCATATGTTTTGTATATTGCACCTGGTGTAAAAGAGCATGTAAATCTGTTGTGAACAGATAAGAACCTACATCCTGCTTTCCCCGAAACAGTATTGGCTGAATCAGAGCAGTGAGTTGTATCCACTGGGGACAAGAATCTGCTTTGCCAGGACTGTATTATTACAGTTGCATTTGATTTTGCACTTTAACAGGAGTTTGCGTTGTGTGAAAGTCCTGGTCTCTACTCCAGCTTTTTCAGTGCATAATCTAAGTAGTGCCTGAATAGCACCTAAACTTTTCTGTTTTTTTCAAGTAGATAAGTTGTCTTATTATTTACAGATTGGCATTTGAAGAGGTTTACATTTTAAGTCCTGACTTCTCAAACAGCTTTAGTCTTTAAAAAATGGTTAAACTTGTATGTAGTGAGAGTTTAATGGTCTTTCTGAGGTTGCAGTAACAGTGAATAAATACTTTAGTGGGGGTTATTAAACAGATTAAAAGTTTCCAAATGCTCATGTCACTTAGAAGATTATATCCCATTTATTTTCAGTGCTTTAGAAGATAACTGAATCTTTAAGAACTTTAGTTAGCTGACTGAAAACATGGTTTAGGTCAGCTAGGTCCATTCTTTGGTGTGGTATGCAAGGATCTCTGAAGTAGCCTTAAGAGAAGAATGCTTTTTTGACAAATGCTTCCAGCAAATTGGTCTCCTTATGGTGCATGGATTTATCTATACTTGGATCATTTGTGTTACAAGACAAATAGCTATTTGACAAAACAATAGCTCCTTTGTCAAAGCCCAGGGTCTACTTTTGCTTCAGAATTCACCAACTGGTTTCACAGAGAAAATAATCTTCTGAAAATAACTTAGCTATTTTTCTGCCTCTGGCTTTTTAACAGAAACATAAGGTGGAGGGATCCTGTTAGTGAAATTGGTCAGTAACTAAAGATCTCCACTCCCAGGTCAAGTCAGCAGGTTGGTGAAGATCCTGCTCTTTCTGAATGTCCAAACTATTGGAATATTTGGCCTGTAAAGAAACGATTCAAGCAGGTAATGAGCAGAGCTCTTGGACTAGCTGAACAGTTTCAAAGAACAAGACCCGTATCAGTGCCAGAATGCCAAGATGCTCAGCTGAGTCAGAGACCAATCTTCTTTCTAAGAGGAGCTACTGCTAAATCAGATCCATGTTACTGTTATTTGTTGTCACTGGATCCATTGGGTACAAAGGTTAGCTAGTAAGGAACTTTAAAGTTGTTCTAAAAAACCCCAAACCCTCTTTTTTGAAGCCTTTAGGAATGTAATACAATTATGATAGTTATCCCATACTCCCAGCAATGTCCTCTATTCAGCACTGGGGCATAGCGGAGAATGGGTATATCTTTCTGATTACTCAAAGCAGTTGTGACATCAAGTTATCAAACCCAGCTGTTAAGTTAGATTTTTGTCCAGCAGGAGAGTAAAACAATCATCTTCATCACTGTCTTGCAGATATTAATTTTAACCAAATATTTGTAAGTTCACCACTAGTATTGCTTCCAGTTCGATAAATCTTGTTATAACAAAGCAACAGAGAATAGCAGTATACTTGTAGATTCTTTTCTTTGTGTGCAAGGGATATAAGCTAGTCTTAATTAAATCTCATTTGTTAACAGACTTAAACATGTAGGTCTAAATTAAACAAAAAAAAAGCAGGCTTTACCATGTGAGTTTCTGCATTTGATAATTAAATGCACGGTCATTGCCTCTTGTGGCAGTTGGTATATATAATCTAGATGCGAGAGAGATGACAGGAAAACAGATCAAAACCAGAAAAGTGTCTTTAACAGAAATACTTCATTTAAATAAACATTTAACACCTTAAATGTTGTGGCCAGAACGCTGGCAGGAGACTGGTCAATTCCACTTTCTTGCTGGGTTTACGGCGTGTCCAACAACAGAACACACTGGTGTGTGAAATGGATAATGTGGACCTAGATCTTGCTCTGAACAGATGATACCCTGATTGGTTGTATAGGCTGCAGCAGCACATGCTTTGTCTGTGTCTGGCTTTATTATCATATTCTCAAATTACTCAGTGCAAAGAATGCTGAATCATCATCAGGCGAATGTAAAAACTGAATTTTTTTCTGGTTAGTTGTCCTTTGTCCAGGCTTTCTCATAGTGACTGGGCCTGGAAAGGCTGCTGTAGCACAAGAACATAGAACAGGCTGCTCAATTGCTTCCTTTCCTGTGGGCTAGGCCTATGCACGTGAAACTGCAGCAAAAAAAGGAAAGCAAGCTTTGGAGTTTTCCACCTACTCACCTCTGATAACTGACCTGGCAGACAGTGCATAGCAAATCTTACCTCCTGCTTGCTTTGTCTGAGCTGTGATGGAGCAGTCCCTGGAGAAATATTAATTTACATTAGCTTACAGCAGCGCTCTCTAATTCTGTAGCAGATGTCTGCATGTGCATTATAAAGTTGACAGGCTGACCTTATGCCCTGAAATGTAAGACTACACGTGGGGGTAGGCGAAAGAAGGAAGACAAAAACAAGCAGCCAGAGTCCAAGGACTCAACTGCCAACAGCTGCTAGTATCAAGTGAACCAACTCTCCAGAGAGAAGTGCCTTTTTTCCTGCAGTGTGCTTGGAATAAGTTTAAACATCACCCTTCCCTGCAAGAAGAAAAACTTTCTAGGAGTAAGAGGATGATTCTTATTTATGTCCTGTCTGTTTAGGCTCAGAAACTAGAATTTCAGCTAATACAGGAAGCGTTCTGTGACAGCGAACACAACTGGGGACACTGTACTCATGAAAAGAGGCAAAGCACAGATATCAGTACTCACTGTTGTTCAGGAATCTCAGCTTGATCTTTTAAAAAGGTTTCCTCCCTTTCCATATTCTGAAATCTTCCCAGTGCTCAGTTTGCCAAGGCAGCCCACCAGACAAAGATGCCACTTAGAACAACTGCAAGAACTGAGCTGCTGTCCTTGGGGCTGAGCTCTAGCATGTAAGTAACATGTTAAAGGGAATCGGATGGGCGTGGAAAAGCTGCCTCTTACTTTGGCCAGCTTCCCAAGAATTTCTCTAGTCCTGACTGAAATGCTCAGTCTTTAGTAATAATTTTCTCTTGCCAGTCATACGAGGTCAGGTGGCTTTGAGCAAAGCCCTAAAATGTAAACTTTTCTTTGAGAGCAGTGTTGACTTCTCTCCTGCTGAACAAAGATGTTTGCATTCTTCCAGCTGGAGGCCTGTCTAGCTGGAAGAACAGGGAAGGAGGAATGTTGTGTGCTGGAAGGATAATGCCTTGTTATTTCAACTCTTCCATTTTATTTACTGTTGTAAAGTAATAATGCTAATCCATGCAAATATTAATTGGTTAAGAGATATTTATTTATTTCTTCCGTGCTGAGAGGATACAGAATTATATTAGACATAGCTGTGGAATAAAACACATTAGATAGCTGGATATAGTACATAAGCATTTGAAGTTAAATTGCAAATAGTGGAGCCTACTGGCAAAACATACAGCTTTACACATTCAGTTCTCCACCACAGGCTGCCTTTCCTTTGACCTTTTGTGTTGTGCAAATAACAGCAGGTATGATACAGTATTGATGAAAGCTTTGTCAGTGATTGGTGGCTGGGTTAAACAAAATCCCTGCAGAGCAGGAATTTTCTTCTGCTCAGAGAAAGGCTTAAAAATTCACCATGAAGAAGTTTAATATATGTTTCTTTATTGAAAGATTAATTGCTGCAAGCAGTTCAGTTAGTTACATATTAAAATGTTGTGTTTGGCCTTTTGGCAAGAAAACCAGCTGCATCCTCCAAAGCGCTGAACACCTCAATCTGTTTTAATACCTATCTATAAAGACTTATCTTAACTGCACTGCTGGCTTGGGCTATAACTTGAGTTCTACTCTAACTACAACTCTAACATGAGTTGAATGATCTTTAAAACTTGAGCCAACTGGCTTATGAGAGCTCAAGTGGTGCTGAAGCTCAGGCTAGTAACACTGTAGCTCTAGTTACAGTAGCTGCTGGTCGTGAGCTGCTTATCAGAGTGCAAGAAAGAGTTATCTCCAAAGACAAATGGATATAAAATTAGATTGTCTTCTCAATGCCAGGCCCAAATCAAAGGGAAGTTGCATGGTCCAGATATTACATTGTAGAATCTCTCTGTTTGAAGTGTTTTTTCATCCTACTTTTTTTGGTTTTCTTTAAATTGCAAGCTGAACTACAACTGCATAAGATTTTAAAGGCAGAGCAGGATCCATTCGAAATCTCTTACCTTCATTGCTTTATCTCATCTTTCACAGTTGTTTCAGGGTGGGCTATAAATTACCCAAACTATAGCAGAGGCCTTACTGGTTAACTTTAAAGCAGAAGTTCCCAAACTTTTTCTTATTGCATACCCTATTCCAGATTTACCAGCTGCCCTTGTACCTCTACTAGCATACGTTTTATATTTTAACCCCTTACATTCCAGTTATTTATTATAATGAAAATTAAATTTGCCATTACACAAGTTCTCCTGTTCACCTCCCAGAGATGTCTTTCGTACCCGCAGGGTACATGTACACAGTTTGGGAACCCCTGCTTCAAAGTGCTCAAAGTCAAAAGCACCCTACAAAGCAGTTATTTCCTCATTTCTCTCCAGCATTCTTCCCTTTCCACTTTCCCTACAAATTGCTGAATATCTGCAGCCATAAGTTCTGGCTCCTCAAAGGCTGCAAAGTGACCACCTTGGGGCATAAAGTTGAAAGTGATGATATTGGTGTACTTCTTCTGTGCCCAAGACCGAGGAGTATGCATGACTTCGTTGGGGAAAGAAGCAACACCTGTTGGTACTCGTACTGGGAGCCTGCAACAGGAAAGAATACACATGTTTTTTTGGAGCACCTTTCAGTAATGAATCAAAGCTCTGCAGAAACAGGTCAGTAAAATTCAGTCCTCGGGGAAATAGGAAGCTGTTTTCCCATCTAAAAAGGGGGCTCCTGCCATCAGATAAAAATCATTCCAATTCCTGAAAATAACATAAATAAGAATCCTAGCTCCTTCTCTACATAAATGTAGGACCCAACATCCTCATTGTTTATAAGGCAATTTATGTGAAGTGTCCTCTGATGGATTAGGAGAGAGCCACAAACATGAAAGAGAAAACAAAACTCAGGGTTGGATGGGGGAACTAAAGTAACATCTGGGTGGAAATTTGATTATATCTATAATAGGGAGCCAACTCCCGGCCCTTGTTACAAGCGGGCTCCTGGGCACACCTGAGCTTGCCACTCCTTACCCCAGTGCTGCGCCGAAGCCCCACTGTCACCGGCAGACTCACCTGGACACAGCAGGGAGCCAGTTCCTTTATCAGCCCAGCCGGATCCCTGCCCAATCCAGCCTGAGGGTCACGCTGGGTCACTGCTGCCATTAACAGCATGGCCAGAAGGGAACCTGGAAGTGCTGGCAAACCTTGGCTTCCAGCAATCCCAAGCTGCCAGCAACCACGTGATGGGGAAGCAGGAAATGACTGGACTTTAGGAGGCCCAGCAGATTTCAAAGTGAAAGGGCTGAGGCCTGCAGACCCCTGGAGAGGTGAATGAATGTAGTGTCTTCTGTACAGAAGGGAGCAGTGCCTGTTTGTACAGAAACACAGAGAAATTGATCTACAGCAACTTGAACCTGGGTCTGAGCCCAGAGTGAACTCCAAGATGGAAACAAACCGGTGAAGGATAGCTGGCAAAAGAAAACTGAACACACAACCCACCAGTGTCAGACACAGGACATGGGGTAAGACTGGGCATAGGTAATGGCTATGAAGGTCTCTCTGGGAAACCTGTCCCTGGAATGGGCAAACCAGTGATGATGGTGCCAGCTAGCAGGGCACTGCCCAGGAACCCATGGATGAGATACGGCTGGGGAAGATGTAGACAAGAAAACTGACAAGTTCCAAGAAAAAGGGACTACAGCAAAAGTTCTGTTATCCTGCACCCATGGGGAATAGGGTGCCAGATAATCAATTATGCTGATTACCTGAGACGCGTCTTTGCCTGGTCATGCAAAGACACCCCTCCCACTGTGTCCGGTGTGGGAGATGCATCAGTGTGCCAGGGGACAGGGAGAGGGGCCCTGTGCAGGCTGCTTTGCCCTGGGCCATGGCCCAAAGTGGGACTTGGTGAAACCTGAAGTCCCATTTCCGGTTTGACTTTTGTCGTGTCCACCGGCTTGCCGGTTAATGAAGTGCCAGATAATGCGGTTTTTACTGTACGTAGAAAATAAGAGATGTGAGTAAAGAGTACCCTGAAGAGCTCATGGCCGGAAAGGCCTGCAGTAGGGCTGCATGACTAGTCAAGCCAGGAGCCATGTGGCTCAGGCATCACTGGAAATCATAGGTCCACCCAACAAATGTAGTAAGGGCAGGGTATAAGAGAGGCATAGCCCTGTGAAGAGAATATATCTCCTTTGCTGAGAAAATGCTGTTCCCATTTTGTTTCACCAGTCAGCTTCCCTTTATTTTGTTCCCATCAAGGCATGGCAGACAAATACAAGGAAGCAGGCAGTGGTTTGGGAAAAGAGATACGGCTACATTGCACCCGTTGACAAAATCCCACAAGGATTTGTAGGCCAGGTTTGATCAGAGTTCAAAACACTGCCACAATAACAAAGGAAAAGCTGGAGAGGAAAGATCAGAACCAAGTCTGTGGAACTTGCCAAGAAAACGAGAGGGTGGGAGGTGTGCTTAGACTCTATGTAGCTGAGGGGTAAACAGCAGTGGGGACAGGAATTGTTTAGACTGCTCTACTGTGGCCTTGTTAAAAATGACAGGAGGAAGTAGAAAAGCAATTTGGGCTAAATAGCAGGAAACATGCCACAATAGTGAGGTCTACTCAGCTGGTGGGTGGAATAGTCCCCCACTGGTAAAATCTTTCTCTCTGTCACTTATGCCTAGATGACACAGAATACTCAAGAATGTCCTTTACATTCTGCATTGGCAACTGGAGGGGGGGCAAGGGGACCTGACTAGCTCACAGACTCTAGTCCCTATAATTTTTTTATATTTGTTATAAGCCCAAGGTAAAAAGACTCTAAATATCACAGGTACTGAAGTCCCATCTAAGAATGACTTAGAGAGTTTTAAAGGCACAATGGTCACTTAAGCATTCAGATCCCTCTGAACTAACAGTACACCTAAGCTTGCTAATGTAACACTAACCTGACTGCTGCTATAGCAAAGCAGAGACAGGATTGTAGACTTCTCATCTCAGTGAAGCACTGAAGAAGGAGCTTAAGCCCTTCTGAATATTTTACGCCATGTTAAGAGAAGAAGGATAACAAAACTGGCTGGTCAAGGCTGTAGGCTGTGTCACTCCACTTCAGGCTGGCAAATATAGCAGGCCTTGGACACATGTTAAATCCGTAGTGCTACAAGGGCTGGGGAACTTGGTAACGCTACAAAAAAACTCAGTATGACAGGTGTGTCCATATGTTCAAGTGCCTGCACAGGCCCCTGGCTGGAGCAAGTGAAATTGCCTTAAAGGTGCACTCTCCAGGCAGGGGCCTGCTCTTTCATTCCCCCCGCCTCAAGGCAGAGAGGGGGAGTGGAGTATTGGCAGAGCCACTGCAGCCAACAGAGCTGTTACAGAGCTGCTTTGCTAAACAGCTGATCAGCCACCAATCAGCTGTTTGGCAGAGTGGCACTGTAACAGTTGCCACAGGGAGCAGAGATGCAGCATTACTTGCCATCAGCTGCCAGGGAGCCAGCTGTTAGCTCTATCCTCCCCCTTGATGGGGAAGAGGGGAGGAAGAACAGAGAAGTCTGGGATGCTGGGGGTCCTAGAGACCTCCCCACCCATTGAGCTACATGTAATGGACTGCAGTATTTTTACGGAACGTATAACAGTACAGTTGAGAAGTACAGCAGAAATAACTGAGCAGATTTGTCCAGTATGTGACCAGGGTACATGTGGTGAGGCAGCTTCCTCCCCCCGCCCCACAATGCCTTGCCCGCCTACTGTACTAACCTGCCCACCTGCAAACTCAGAAAGAAACATAGAAAAGAAAACCTCTTACTTAGCATGTTTCTGCGTGCCAATCCCTTTCCCTATATTCTCCTTGTAGAAACGCATCGCAGAAATCATGCAGCCCGACACCCAGTAGATCATGACGTTAGTGAGAAGGTCATCCAGAGTGTACTTCCTGAAAAGGTTGACCCAAAAATAACCTTATGAGAGTTGAACACTGTTCCATGTATGATAATCATTTCAAATCTTACTGGGAAGCTTTTCACTTTGGCTTGTTGTCAAAATTAGAGCAAAAGAAGCTAATGAACAACAATGTTCCCACATTCTTTCAAAAGCTACCTGACTCCCAGCTCATCCAAGCATTTCCAACTTCTGCTAACATTTTAGCACTCCTCTTCCTGATTGTTTAGGGTTTATATGTTTCAACATCAAAGAGATAATTTAACATCCTCACAAGAAACATAGAATCCAACACCCTGAAAAGAGACCATGGACTCACAGCACCTTCCATATCTAAACCTATCTCCTACATAGGCAGATAGAAGCAACTAATCATGTAAAGCAGCTTGTGCCATTTATTCTTCATCAACTTCAACATCATCATAAGCTTTTGACAGAAATACAGACACCTGACTAACCTCCACCACAAAGGCCACATCCAGAGGAGTGTGGCCATGCAGTATGTGGTGCCACAGACACATCTACAGTGCCACATGCCACACATACAACTGTTCTCCACCCTGCATGGGCACAAAAAATCCTGCACGGGCACAAAAAATCCTGCACCAAACAACAGCAGCACACAGGGGCAGTGCGCGCTGCTCAAAACTGGAGTTTGGCCAGCCAGAGCCATGCTCCAGCTGCCGGCCAGGCTGTGAGCAGCAGGATCACCGCTGCTGCAGCCCCAGGAGGCCCCCAGGACCTCAGGTAAGGCTGCTGGGGCCAACCTCCTCTACCCCACCTGGGGTAGCCTGCCATGGCTACAGGGTGCATGGCACAGGTGTTCCCCAGGAACAACTAGCAGCAGTACAGTGTCCCTCCACTGGTTATCCCCAGGGAACTAAACATCCACACTCATGTGGACATGACCAAAGAGTTTATTTTGGCCCCAGTGTGTTGTACTCCTGTTGTTTGAAGGAGATGGTCCAGGGAATAAGGCAAGAAGCAAGTTTTGTGAGGTGAGGCAATATTTTGTATTGGACCAACATTATAGTTGAGAAAGATGTTTGACAAGAGACCACTCATCACACAAATAGCGAGTTTTATACCAGACCCAACATATTTCCTCGCTCAAAATTTACAACATAAACCACCCCTGAGAACAGTATCCTTGCCAGACCAGTTATTCCCAGCCTATACTCTGGCATCTGATATACTATGGAGGCACAACAGCCTCCCCCAAATAATTAACAACACTTGGATTTCCAACTACAAGGTATTGGGAAATGTGTCTGTTTTATCCCCACACAGAACAGCTTTATCTTGAAAAATGGTCACTTTTTCCAAAGCATGGGCACAAAGATGTCCCCCACACCCAGTGTGCCACCTTCTTCATGACTCACCCCGAACAATTTTTAACAAACTGTATCAGCACACCTTTCGTATACCTAGTATGGTACGACATCATAACCATCCTGACTGAACACCAGGATTTGTTTAGTGATGTCCACCACAATTTCCACCATTGCTATCCTTCCAAGAGATTCTCTCCAGAATGTTTTTACACAAATATCAACTTCTAGAGGCTGTGATCCACATCTAGAATAGCACCCTACAAACAGCCATATAGAAAATGCCATAGATTACAACATCTATCTCAACAGGACTCATGACTATTCCAGGCACACCAGGGAAGCTGCAGTCTGCAGGCAGGCCCTCAGGTACCACTGCACCTGCTCTGAGAATGCTCTGGCAATCTAAAAACTGTTTCATCCAAGATTGTAAAAATGATGCAGTACACATCTTCAAATGAGCCATCCAAATACCCAACACAAACCTAGTATAATACAGAAAGAAACCTCCCACTGACTTTACAGATTGATCATCTAGTCCACCTTACACCAGAACTTAAAGAGAAAGATCATTAAACAATTACATCCTACACTTGAAGAAGCTCCCACCTTGAAAGTTTTCCCAAACCCCCATCCTTGCCAAACTCATCAGCAGATTCTCTGATCAACAAAACACCAACAGAACAAGACCCTTTTTAAGCAAACACAAAACCTACCAATACATCTCCAGCACTCCCATAAACCAGCCCACACAAGAAAGCCATCAGAATTCCTGGATCCGGAATGTGCCTGTCACAAACCAATTGCACCGTTCATTGCATCAGATGCCCTGGGTGGAAACTGTGGGTGAAGCTAAACAGCCGCTATGTTCCAGAATGAACCTCCATGGAAAAGTGATATAGGACAGAAATAACCAGTCACCAGTGGGGGTATGCTTTTCAAAGAACCATCACTCCGTCCACAACCTCACAGTCCTTGTTCACAATACCTTTAGAAAACAGACCTAAGAACAAAAAATAATAACTTTACTAGACACCAAAAGCCATGGACTCAACATGGACAATGATTCTACTTATTACCTACTCTGTTACCTTCTCTTTGCTCCATATGTGATAATGCCCCTCGTCCCCTTTGAATGGTCTTATACATTAACATAATGGATTATATATGTTTAACTACAGTAAGGTGGTGTGTAACTAATTCTGATAATTTCTCTTTGCCCTCACAGGTTTAGTGCCCATTTCCCAAGTGATCATTATCATATACATCATGGTGTTAGATAAAAGTATTATAACTAGTATTTATCTCTGTCTGTAGCTGCTGCTTTTCCAGACCTGAGGAAAGACATTTTGTGCCCAAAACCTTGTCTAACATCACTCCCAACTTTAAAGTTGTTTTAATAAAAGATATTGCCTCACCTCACAAATCTTGCTCTTGTATCATACCCATTCACAGGAAAAATGTAATCAAATAATTTTCATCAGAGCTTATCCTAGCATGTACCCAGGTTCAGCTCCAGTCAGAGCTCAATGACTTTCAGGGTGCCTTGAGAATCTCCCACAGATTTCTACCCGTATCCAAGATTGGCCTTTTTGTACTACACACACTGTCTGACAATATTTAATTTAAAGTAAATCACTGGATAAAGAAAGATCTGCATGACACGGAATCAAAAATGATATTTCCTGAGACCTTAATACAGACAAAATCTTTGGTGGTTTTTTTTTAAATAATTTCTCCTCTCTTCAATTTTCCAAATAGTCTTTGCTTCCGTTTATTACCTGTGATGTTAATACTTGTGCATGGTGCCAAAATAACAATCCTTGAAACTCAATTTTTCTGTTTACCTGCTAAACAAGTACAAGATTAGGCAGCAGCAGGGTATGCTTCTGCACGTACCAGTATTTCTCTACCTAGGCTTTAAGGGAACCATTGGTGTATCTGCTGAGAAGGGCAGGTAAACCAAATAACCCAGAGAAATTATTATCATCTAAACATAACACTATTTGAGTAACTTCATCCAGAATATTAGGCAAAGGCTAGTGGTGAGTGAAAGAGGAAGATGTAGTGACCTTTCTAGTCCTCCATCCTCCAGTTTCCGGTATTCAGGATCAGTCCATGTCGAAAACTTCTCCAAGATGTAGGCAGCCAGCCCCACAGGTGAATCATTCAAGCCACAGCCTGGAAGGAAGAGAAAATTTAAAAGTAAAGTGGGGATACACCACTCTTCACCTCAAGCTGCATAAGAGCTGCCTATGATAATGCACAGAATAGGTAAAGGTGTTTTTTAAGCTATCACAAAGAGAACAAGTCAGAACCTACAACCAACTAATCATAAGCCAATTGCATCTGCACGCTAATAAATCCAGTGTTAACCTCCATACTGCACTTTTCAAATAAACTGTAAAAGAATTGGATTTCTACCACCATTTTTATAAATTAATAAGATTAAGCTTTTGCCTCCATTAGTATTTGAAAGATACTTCCTCTTAAGAACAGCATTACTGGGCTGAATCCTCTTGCCCATTTGTGAGAGATGAGCAGGATTTGGCCCATTCCGTCAACAGGACAAGTTTTTTTTAAGGAACACCATTTAGTTGGGGGTTGGGAGGATAGCATTGTTTTTAACATAGCCTCTTGTGTGTTTCTACTACCTGATATTTTACCTTCCAAAGATTATCTAATTTACTTATTACCATTTACATTCTATTTTTATGCTTCACTTGGCTTGACCAGTGAAACAACACCTGCTTCCAGGGCTTTAAATGCTGGATGTCATAATATTCTTTCCCAGTGCTGTGTGACAAAGAGATCCTGGACTTTTCCAACTTTACAACGTGTGTACTTCTACCTTTCAGAACTTCCACAGCTTTTGGCTTCAAGAGCATGCTGCTGATGGAAACAAACCTATACTTAAAGTTCCACCCACATAGAGAAGGTGCTTTTAACACTTTGGATAAAATTATGAAGGCAACCACTGGTTAGAAACATGAATAATACTAGCAAAGTTTCAACCATCAGGTGACTGAGGCTTAAAACCTAAATTCCAAGTGCTGAAGTAGTAATATTTGACATGTATGCTTTTCCTGTCCAAAGTACCATGCAGGCATCAATTCATTCTCATTGAGACCACCATGAGGTGGGCAGAGTAGATAAGTATCTCTCTTACAAAACCAAGGCAGTGTCCCCACGGGAAACTTTTTCACAATGAAAAAGACAACTGTTGCCTCTCACTGAATTAAATACATTTGCCAGACACATACTGAAATGCTGCCATCCATTGATGGTAAGCCAACAAGCAGTGCAAGTTTTCCCCAAAGTGTGCAGGGGTAACTGCAGATCCACAGTCTCATTATGTAACATGCCAGCATGGATGCCTCATGACTGCAAAAGCAGTGTACTACCAACTGCCATCTGTCAAAGAAGACACTGCCCTCGACTGGCACACTCCTGAGCTCATAAGCTGAAACACCTCTTCATTCTGACCCTGTCCTGAACAGTCTGTCATCTGCAGCTCCCCTTCTCCTTAATCAGCAGGTAATTACTAATTAGATACCACAAAGAGTCTGGAGAAAACATTCTACCTAGAAGGTAAATCAGAGCTTTCCCACAGTGTGTTATGACTCTTAAGTCAGAATCCCATTTTGGCTACACGCTGTAGCATTCTCAAAATAACAGCTGTTATTACTATCAAACAGTTTCTGAAGCTATGTTTAAACATGTATTACAAGAAAAATCTATGCTCTTGGCACAAGGAAAGTTCCCTTACACCTTTTAGTCTCTTAATTAAATTACACAGGACTAACTTCCTTATTCAGCTTTTTAGTCAGTTGTCCCAATCAGTAACAAAAGTTACTGCTAAATGGAAGCACTAATATGGCCTGGCAATCTAAATGAATTAGCTAGTTCAGAAAGAATAAGCCATTGTTATAATGAAAGAATGGGCTGTTTCCCACAATGCCTCCAGTCAGTTCTTCTGAAAGTTGGTAATTGATTCATATCAGTGAATAATTACATTTGATTGACTGTATAAACTGTAGGGTATTACTTATCATAACATACCAATCTAGCCCAATGTGCTGAAACAGCCAAGAGCAGTTAACATCAGTTTAATAACTAATGCATTTTCTACTAAGAGACTATGCATTGACTCTAAGGGAGTTGTGGTCACAGAAGTGGACTCAACTCCAGAAACTACAGAAGAAATTACAATACCTTTCTGGATCGTTATAAATATCCCAGTTATATAAATCAGTGGTGCTCAACCTCCAACCTGTGGGCCAGATCCAGCCAGCAGAGCTGTGTCATTCAGCCTGTGGGGCACCCCACAGGTCCAGAAATTTGGCAGCAAAGGAGCAACAACAGACAAATTTCCAGGTCCATGGGGAGCCCTGCAGGCGGGATGACATGGCCCTGTGCACTAGATCAGTGGTCCGCAGCAGGGCTGGCATACTGGGTCACTTCACAGCCGGATCTGATGTGTGGGGTCAGGCTGAGGTAGAAGTCAAGCCAGAGCATATCTGGATCTGGCACAGGGGATTGGGTGGTGCACAGGAATGCACCTGTGCGCCAACCCCACACCGCTCATCTGGGCTTGTAGGGCCAAAAGGTTGAGCAACACTGATGTAAACTGAAAATGAGGTTGAAGGCATTTAGAGAAGATCTGGAACAATTGTAACCTGGGGTCAGTTCAATGCAGAGCTGGCTGCATGCATGTCAGGTACTATATACCCTTGACAACAGCATGTGCACAACAAACCATACAGATTTTTTTTAAACTAGTCTCTAGATTTTTTTCCTGGAAAATGCTGATTCTTTGCATGTCTTCTTAGATGTATTTTGGTTTTGGTACAATAAAAATAATCAGCTCAGAGTACACAGTTTTCCCTGCAAATAACAGGATGACTGTACAATACTGTGGGATTTTTGGTAAGTCTCATTACCGACAGTGTCGGGCTTTGTAGCTTGAATGTGAGCATAGCCAGACTCCATCAACATCTTATACAGGCCCTTTTTCAAGAAAGGAAACATCCGCTTGACATCTTCCTTCTGGAATCCAAAGAGTCCTGGGAAGTAGCGGCCCAACAGAATGGACAGCAACTGCGTAAATCTCATGTTCAAAACCGAAACCAGGTTTAAGTGGAGGCCCTTTACGTGGCTAAACACATTAAAAAATGAGATACAAATTAACAAAAGAGACATTTGGGATTAATTTTATGAATAAAAATACTTACAACACATTAGGCACAACCTCTCTAGTTTCAGTCACACAGTTCTCTTATAGCACATGGCTCTACTGCAGGGGTGGGTAAAATGCGGCCCGGGAGCCAGATGTGGCCCGCCAGGCCATTCTATTCAGCCCATGGGCCCCCCCTCCCCAAATTAAGAAAATTAATACTTATTTGCCCCTGGCTGCCTGTCACACAGCCCCTGATGGCTTGCCAAAACTCAGTAAGTGGCCCTCTGCCCGAAATAATTGACTGCCCCTGCTGTAGTGCCCCCTAGCCCTGTAGTTTCAAGCAGCAAGTTACATACAAACTTTAGTCAGCTGCATATTTCAAAACGACTGAAGCTCACAGGTCTCCTTTTCAACGAGCGGGTTCTAGATCTCTCTGTTATTACTAGAGCTCTTCCCTCTCTAGGCCTGATTAGCAGCCATCACAAAATAGCCACACAACTGCCCATTTCTACCTGAGCAAAGCCCAGGACCAGAGCATCAGCAGTGATCCAGATCAGGATAGTGATGCACCACAACTTAGGGGAAAATTGCATAATACCCAATTAAAGGCAGAGGTTAGAGCCCTTCATAAGTCTGCTATGTTAAGAATAAAAACAGTCTTGTATATTGATTATACAGCACTATGCCAAGATACTCACTTGGGAGCGATCTGAGCCAGGTTGGTACCGATCAGCCAGCCCCAGTCCCCTCCTTGAGCATAGAATTCATGGAATCCTAGTCTGAGCATCAGTTTATAGAAGATAGAGGCAGCACACACAGAATCAAATCCTGCAAAAAGCAAAGGGTGCCATATGTTACTGCCTCAGCCACCAACCTAAACTTCAGGTGCGTCACCTGCCAAACTTTCAATCATTTCTAGAACATGCAGATGCCATTCAATGATCCTAAGCTAGCAAAAGCCACACACATATGTATACTCTTCTCTCAGATAGTTGGGCAGCTTCCCAAATTTCTTTCCTCCTATGTCCTCCTCAAGCCTGCTTAATGGATTAGCATTGTGCATTCTAGTTGATAAACGACAGATCCCACTGCTGCAGAGCACAGCACACAAGTTTCTCCAACACTGAGAACTGTTATGGGCAGCCCATTTCCTGTTTCTGATTTGTACCTTGACAGATGCTACAATACATACCTGGTTCTTGGTCATTTAACTCTGCTTTCCCCATCTGTACGCTACTACAGATCTTGAGGGTGTGAAAACTAAACACAAAGCACATTAGGGTATCATCCAATTTTCATATTTTGTGAAGGAATGCTAAAAAGTTATATTTTAAAATAATTTCTCTGTTGCTTCACACTATAACAGCCTTAAATTTTCATTTTAGCGTTTTGATGATTGCTTGTTTTTTGTTTGTAACACAGTTTGACTAAAACAGTGACGCTTAACTAGGGTGATGTTGTATCCTGGGGTGCCATCAGATACTTTTAGAGTTGCTGTAGCGTGCCACACAATATTACCACTGTTAGGTGTGCAAACACCTATGCATGATTCACAAGATAGACCCAGGCATTCCAAGTAGAAATCCATAGAGTCAAAAACATTCTAACCTGCAGTGGTCTTTCTGAGTCCTTTGCAATAGAATAATTGCTCCATCATTTATCTGTAGTCAAGAAATGAGTGAAAGCAAGAGCTGGCCTTTTCTGAGGGGCACCTTGAGTCTGAAAAGGTTGAGAATTACTGACCTATAGACTCTAGAATTAATCAGTTTAATTTGTTGGTTCTCATAAGCATTTGGATGTTGCTTTTGGATTCAAAACTAAAACATTTTTTAAAAAACCCACACCACTCATGGTTTTCGATTTTATTTAAGAAGTCAGAAATTCCCCTCCTTATTAGCTTTTACAAAGAATTCTTTTGCTTTTTAAACTATGCCAAGACTATATAGATATAAGTCCCAAAATGACACTGTCCATTAAGTCACACAGGGTAGAAACAGCTGTCATCTTTGTGCCACCATAAACATTTTTTACGATGGCACAAAGTGAAAGCAAAGAGATTTCCATAACTTCTGTAGCACCACAAATGCTCAAATTTATGGCCATGAAATAAGGTGGTGTATGAAGTTGGGTCACTTTATTGTGGCCCTACCCATATCTGTTTGCTGATGGAAGAATAATTTGGGCTGCATGAAGCTGCGCAGGCTCTCCATCCTCCCCAGGGCAGGGCTTCAAGGGCCTGAGGGACAGATTTGGCCCCCTCAAATCCTGGGAACAACTTGCCTTTCGTTCCCACTTACTCAGAGACAACCCTCCAGGGGACATGTCTGGGTAACTGGGGAAAGTTCGGGCTTTGGGATGCATGTCTGCAAGCAGGAAATCCCCATTTACAGACATGCACTCTGGGTAGCATAGAGGAAAATCCCTCTGAAGGGACTCCCATGGGGAGGTCCCCCCACTGCTTTTGCAGCCCATGCTCTGTGCTTTTGCTAGAAATATACACCAACATGGCTTCCCGACCCTTGTGGGGAAACATCTTACAAAGGGATTTCCCTGAGGGTGTGTGCAAGTATGGAGGGGGGGCACTTGAATCTGCAAGCACAGATCTGCAAGCATAGAGGGTAGGGCTTTGTGAAAAGCTGTTCCATTCCGACTTCAGTTTTGAGGTCTGGATGGAACTGTTTTACATCGAATTTAATTTTGAGGCGAACAGCGAGGCTGTTTTGATGCTGTTTCGACATTTTGCCCAACCATCGGGCTGGGGAAAGGAACTCCCAGCCCCAGCCCCGCAATCAGGATGGAGAAACTCAGCCCAGCTGGGCTGACTTCCCATCTCCCCCCCATGCTAGCTGAGCTGACTCCCAGTGCGATATAGTGCGGGGGATGGGGAATCAGCCCAGCTGGACTGACTTCCCATCCCCAGCACTATGGTCGAAACGTTTCAACTTTTGAAATGTTTTGACTAGCCTCGCTTTGTTTTGAGGCTGTTACGACACCCTTTGTTTCATTTCAATTTTGCTGTTTCGACCTCAAAATGAATTGAAACTGTGTCAAATGAAATGGCTGGCAAAATTTCGCACAGCCCTAATAGAGGGGGATACTCATACAAGAGTTCCTCTATGTTTACAGGTGTGTGGGAAAATCCCTCTGCAGAGGATTTCCCCATGTGGGACCCCAGTGCAAGTCCTCCCCTTCACATTTGGAAGCATGTGGGGTGCCTGCAAATGCAAAGGAGAGGGACCTAAGTTTTCCCTACTTGCACCAAGTTGAGGTGTGACAGCTGGGGATATCTATAAACATATCACAGCACATGATCTATAGACATATCATGGCACACAATCCATGCAGCTGATCATGCTCCACTGAAGATATCTGCTTCCAGCCATGTTTCCTTTGGTTTCCACATGATATATATGTGGTTTACAGCAGAGGTGTCAAACTCACCTCCTGACCCAGGCCAGATATGGACCATGAAGCTTCTTGCGAGCCAGATCCAGCCCAGAGAATGGGGTGGCTCTGGCAGCAGCAGCAGTGGAGATGACAACGGCACTGGATCTGCCTCTTGCCAAGTGTTGCATTCCCTATGCCAGACCTGGAGCTGCTGCTGCTGACATGTTTCATGCCAGGGCTGTGGTTCTGGCACAGAACACAGAGCAACAGCTCCATCATGGAGCACAGAGCATGCAGCACTGGCTCCAGCTCCAGCACTGGACATGCTGCAGTAGAACAGAACACAGGGCTCTGGCTCCAGCACAGAGCATGGGACATGTGGTGCTGGCTCCAGCTCCAGCACAAGGCATATAGTGGCACTAGTACAAAGCATGCAGTGGCTATGTGGAGCACAGGGTATGAGATACTGGCTCCAGAGCACAGGATGCAGCAGTGGCCATAGGCAATAGGGCTCGCAGCTGAGGAGCTGGAGCTGGGTCTTCAACAGACTGTATCAGCTCTTGCTCACCCTCCTGTACACTGAGGCCCAAGGGCCCTAGATTATGCAGCAGGCTACTACCCCTGCCCAGATGCCAAACTTTCGGTAACCTATCCATAGCCCAGTGGGTCTCATACAGTGGTTCCATGGGCTAGATCCAGGCCTTGAATCCAACCTGTATGATTGATACCCCAGCTTTACAGGTATAAAATGAAGTATATTATAAGAAAAAGATATTTTATTGTCTGCTCTGCACAGAACATATGGAACAGAGTAAGGGAAAAAGCCTTAACCAACTCCTCACCACAGGGAGGCTAAACACTGGGTCAGTGCAATTTCTACTCCATTCAGACAATATACCTTTTTTATGTGGCGCTTCTGAGAAGCCGTAGCCAGGGATGGATGGACAAATGACCTCAAAGATATGTTCATCACTCAGGCCGTGGCCTGCTGGATCCGTCAAGAGAGGGATAACTTTGTAGAACTCATAGAATGAGCCAGGCCAGCCATGAACCATTAACAATGGCTTTGCAGAGTGGCCTTCAGGTAGGTGGGGAGGCTTTACATGAAGAAAATGGACACTGATGCCTGTAAAAATAAAACTGGTTAATTAAACACCCACTTATGCAAAGACTAATCACCAAAAGGCAAGAGATGAGGAATGAATCTATTCATAAGGCATTGTTAATGACTCTGGATTTTAACCAGAACTATATAAACACTCAAATTCTCTGCACGTTTCTGGGTCTTTAAAGCACAATACAAGGTTAATTAACCATCATAACAGTCAAACAAGGAAGGCACCAACTACATGTTTGATCTTACCTTATCATGCTCTCCTGCCCAACCTAATAACAATTCTTCATAGGAAAAGAGGATTAATTACTCTTTGCTGTATGCCTGCCCAATGTGCCCAGTCTCCCCTATTCTATGTGTCTGTCTTTTAGACTGCAAATCTTTTGAAAGCCCAGAAAGCATTGTTTTTATCTCATGTAGCACCACACATATTGTCAGCATGCAAATGAAGTCTCTGTACACCAACCATTACAGAACCCTGGCGAAAAACACAGATAGTCTCCTAAGGTCAACTCTTTTTTTTTTTTTTACAGCCATTTACCTTAATCTAGAGCCATTTACCTTAATCTGTTTGCTTGGCCCTGAATTTACAACTTCTTCCCACAAAGCAGGTGAATAAGTAAGCCTAATTCTGCTCCAAGCTTTTCAAAGGTTCCATTAGACAGCAGCTGGTCTAGCTCAGCACTACCTCAACCACTTTCAAGAGATTTTCTCAGTATATTTAAAAATAAAAAGAGGTAGCCTGGCCACCTACCAGTATACCATGATACTATAAAGGGAAACACAATTCTGTGGTCAGAGGCTGATGTTACAACAGAGCGCAAGATCCCTTTGGAGTAGTAGTCACTTGCTCTTCTGCCATAAATATGATGGGACCCATGGAGGTCCTCCAGGCCTTCTCAGACCCAAGGACGGAGTCTCTGAGAGACTGAGATTGAGAGGCTAAAGGAATAAGTGATAGCTGGAAAACTGCAGATGAAAGAAGATATGGCATCCATGGCTGATACCACAGGGAAATTTTGATATTTTGCATGTTTTAGAACAAACCAGGGAACACTGAGGTCCAACAATCTTTAACATGTCTGTACTTAGCACTTTTGTGGTTTCAATGGAGATACTGTGAATGCAGCAGGACACTCTGCTTGGCATTCTTTAGCCTTGTTTCAACTGAGACATGTAAGAAAATGTCTTACCATAGGTGGCAGTGGCGTAGTTTCATTGATACTGACTGGAGAGAAAATTTATTTAGAGTGGCCAACAGCATTTTTACCATGGTGTCACCCACCCACAGTTGTAAAATTCATTATACAGTTGTAAAACTCTGAGCAGTCAGCCACAGCATTGCTCTCACTGCATATACTATTAGTGCTAAAATGGTGGCAAGAAATATCCCTATATCTCTCATTAGAGATGATACCACTATAGCAGCAGGGTTTGGATTTCAGAGTGTACCACTTACTAGTATTGATAGGAGCACCAAAACTACTAGTACATAATTCATAGCAGCTTTGTCTTGAAGTGCAAAACCCAATCCTGTAAATCCATACTCACAGACGCTCTCACCTGAAGTTAATCGGACTACCAAAAAGAATAAACTAACCACTCTGCACTGATCTGTATCACTAGAAATAGGCTTTATCAATAGCACTGAACCAAATCAAACAGGGCGCTCAAGCTAAGGGCAATCATAACATTTAAAATGAACTCTTTACAAGAAAACCACGCACCATCTATCTTAGTTTTGAACTGTGGGAATTTGTTAAGAACTTCCACTTGCTTCTTCCAGTTGAACTGATTTCTCCAGTAGGAGACCACTTTCCTGAGATAAACAGAGTTAATGCCATAGCAGAAGCAACTGTCTTCCAGTGGTTCTGTGAATCGAGCTTGATCAAGTCTTCTAAATAAGTCCTACAGCAAACAAAAAAAGAAAGGAGCTGAAGGAAAACAAAAGATGAAATAAGACAATACCATAGACACAAACATGTTTTACTCTGGACACTTCCTACTTTATCGCCATGTGTTGTTTGTGAGATTTGCGGCTTTGCTGATATTTCATTCTATGCCCACTGATGCTCTCTCCCCCTTCCTGTTCTGTCTGTGCCATGCCTTCTACACCATTTTTCTTGTCTTTGTCCAGTAAGGCTGGGTCTGTTTGCTGCTACCATAACTAGAGGAGAATGAAAACTTTTCACAGCAGCTGAAGAGCAGCATCTCACAAAGCAGCTTGTTTTCAATGCTTACATCCATTCTGCATCATGCTCATGCTGATCCTTTCTCTTTTCCACACACTTGGGTAACAGATTTGGTGCTTCAGGGTGGGATTTTCAGAAGTGTGTATGTGACTTAAGAGCCTAAGCAGATTGCTGGTCAATAGTATATGTGCCTGCCCTATGCATGCAAGTGGGCAATTCTGAAAAAAAAATCATGTTGTTGGAGTCCAGTTTTGCAATCCTCATAGTGAAAATAAATTAACAATATCAGTTTCCAGTTCCACCATAATGGCTAAAGACCCTTAAACTGTGGAGTAAGAGCTCATGCAAATAAGGTAATAACCATTCAGTAAAGAGGTATGGTTTGTACAAAACAAGATTCACCTCCTGACTGCAAACCACTGCAGGGGTCTCATCCTGGGCAGTATCTTCAGATTCACAAACATGTGAATAATTTCCAATAGAGCTAACAGAAAGATTCATCTTTGTTTAAAGTCTTGATGTCAGCACGTTAACTAACACGTTCTTTTTAAAAGTTGAGTGCAGACAAGGCACACTGCCTTCAGTATCTCCTATCTTAGCTAAAGTTATTATGTTTCCTCATGTCTTCATGTACTCCACTGACTTCTCTGCGTTAGACCTAAAAAAAAATGAGGTAACTACCATGTGCTAACATCACCACATTCTCTAGCCTAAGATTTCAAACTTTCTTATACCTAACCCAAACAGTTTATTACCATGTGATTTTTATTTTACAATAGCTTTCATATAGAACAGAATTGTGCATTTTCATTTAAAAGCTGCCTTCAAGTCAGCAGTTAAGCACACTTTTACTTTGCAGTGGAAAAGAGCACTTAATAGGGGTCACTAATTTATTTTTTACATATAAAAGGGGAAAAAGCAACTGTTATATTGAATAAAATAATAAAATAATGGAAAACTGTTATAAAGGAACAAATCCAGAAAACCCATTTTGTACAGAATTTTTGAACAATTGGACCATTGGGCACATGAACAAACAAAACCTTTATCACTTACAAAATCCTATCATATATGTGTTTCATCTGTACTGCACTTATCACCCTGCCTTAACTAGCATTCCCCCTGATTGTGATGTTCTTTACTGGTGGCCACATAGCACTCAAACAAGTGAGAAATGCTGACCTGCCTTTGAAGAGTAAGTTAAAATACATTAGTCCGAATCTGGCCTCTATAATGACAAGTCTGAATGAGGGGCAAGCCCAGCAACAAAGATCTGAATAATTGCCAAAACCAGATTCCACTGCATGTGCTTTGTCATCTGGGATTATCAGACTTTACCAAGTAGATTCACATGCTACTAAGATGACAGCAGTCAGCTGGGAACACAACAAACTATGACTGGATCTTGAAGTTTACTTATGCACAACTGCTTTTTGAATGAAAGCAAAGTTTTATGCCATCAATATTTGTACATCAGGGCTAAATTTCATTAGTTCTATTTCACTTCTGTGACTTTAGGTATGGTACCATTTGAAATCACTCCAAAATGAATTAT
This sequence comes from Crocodylus porosus, assembly GCF_001723895.1. Classification (NCBI taxonomy): domain Eukaryota; kingdom Metazoa; phylum Chordata; order Crocodylia; family Crocodylidae; genus Crocodylus; species Crocodylus porosus. The sequence goes on along the minus strand of NW_017728943.1, from coordinate 71,151,655 downwards.
GCACGTATTCAGCCTACTCTCTACTCAGAAAAGAAACTTTCTTACATTCAGCTCTTCATCTGTGGTTTCCACCTTAAACGGATGAATAGTTGCATCTTCTTCGGAGTCAGGTTTCTGGCCACTGCCCCACCATCTGTCTTCAATGGGCAATGTCTCCTCCTTCTTCCTAAAGAAGTATAGGTAGGCAGTTGCTGCAAAGGCCAGCGTCAGCAGTATTTCAAG
>NW_017728943.1:71145974-71150436 GCF_001723895.1 Crocodylus porosus | reverse complement strand
CCCATCACAGGGGAGGATCTTCTCAAAGAGTTTCCCTAGGATTGAGGTAAGACTGACGGGTCTATAGTTGCCCAGGTCCTCCCTCTTCCCTTTTTTGAAGATGGGGACCACATTAGCTATCTTCCAGTCATCTGGCACCTGGCCCGAGCACCACGAGCGCTCATAGAGCCGTGCCAAGGGCCCTGCAATAACCCCAGCAAGCTCCCTCAACACCCTGGGGTGAAGAGCATCTGGACCCGCTGACTTGAACAGGTCCAGCCCCTCCAGAAGCTCTCTAACCTGGTCCTCCCCAACCTGAGGTCTGGAGGCGTTCCCCTTAAGTCCACCTGGCATCCCAGCGGGGGAGTCCCGGTCCCTGCACAAGAAAACGGACATGAAGAATTGGTTACAGAGTTCTGCTTTCTCCTCTGGCGCAACCATCAGATTGCCCAGAGTACCTTGCAGGGGCCCCACGTTACCCTAGTGCCTTCTTCATCCTCCCTATGTATTTGAAAAAGGACTTTTTATTATCCTTGATCTTGGACGCTAGTCCTAGCTCTATGTCTGCCTAAGCTTTCCTGACAGCCCCCCCTACAGGCCCAAGCAGAGGAGGTGATTTCAAAAGGACATCACTTCTGCAATCATCTGATGTAGGTACCATCCCACATACCTCATCAGAGAATCAGCAGCCTTTGAAATAAAAGCCATGGCAATCAGCTGGTACATCTCCATGGTCCTTCACCACTGTTTACTGCAGGTATATATACCCCTGGCTAGCCTCTAAACCATCATGTTCACGGGGGGGGGGCGGAAACCTTATCTTGTGAAGAATCTGGGTTCTTCTGTTCTACATTCCACTTTTAATGAATGGAAAATATAATATAGATCTCAAAAGTCCACTATTCTCTATAATGACTCACAATTTCACCAAAAGAAAGCTCTTCTTCTGTTTGATCATCAGTCTAAGAATATGTGTACACAAGCACAGCAAAAAGAGAGAAAATGTAAGAGCAAATACTTGCATAACATGAATTTGGAAGACAAGTTTACACTGTCAAAATATTCCTGCATAAATTTTGTGGAACATCTATGCTACAGCCCAATTACATTACAACATGCTTTTTTCTTGTCTGTGGACCTTTTATAACCATTTGGTCCTGGCATGGCTGAATAATAAAACTGATACTAAACTTTTGATCACAACTACCAGGTTAAAAAAACCCACTAATAGCCTCTTGAACCTCACTATCTCTTTCCAAAAATTCATGGAATGTGTGTATTCAGGCTCTGAATCTCCCACAGGCCCATGACTTATTTTTCACATAATAAACTAGGGAAGAACACCAGCATGGATAATCTTGTGTCTCTTACTACCACACTCTAGCACTGCAGAGTAAACTGAAATTGAAGTACTGAGAAGACTCCCCACCAGTTCCTCTTTGGTTTATTCTGGACTCTCCAGAAAGTATGAAAATGCTTGGGTTCATAACACCTCTCCTTAAATTATGAGATTCTGACACCTTGGTTCTACCCAAGTCTCATATAACCCTGGCTTCAGGCTTGTTCTGCCTTTTTTGTTGTTAAAGAGATTAGACATAAAATATGAAGTAAGTTCATTTTAAACCCCTTTAAGCCTTTTATGCCTTAAGTAAAAATACCAGAAATAACCAAGTTTTCTTTTAAATATTTCATGTTTCGGAGCTGTCTTTTAAATATGAAAAACATGTGTATAGAAGCTTGGGGCATTGCTATTATTTTTTTAATACATGTCACCTTTCAAAGCCCCATCAAGCTTGGTTAATTGGAAAGTGTGTCAAACCTGGGGAGCAGGCATTGTTTATGGAGCATGCTATTCCATGCTCTTTCCAGGACTATAAGGGTTTCTTGTTGCTGCGGCTGCACTGGCTAATTAAATGCTTTGAAAGTGCTCTAAGGACTAAATAAAATATTCACTGAAGATACTGAGCCAAATGCACCCCTGGAGCAAAACAATAACTGCAGCATCTAAGTCATGCCTGAGCCACTGCAAGCCACAGGGCCCCCAGGCCGTACATCAGCAGATGTCTCGGCCTCACCCTTAGCTTCCTGGTCATGGGCACCTATGGCACCATGGGCTGTCCTGCACCGCACTGCACTACAGGATGCAAAAGCTGGGGGAGGGAGGGGAAGCATGCAGCAGTAGCGTAACTAGGGGTGGCAAGACGGGCACCAACACCAGGCTCCAACTAGCCCCCACCCCACAGATTCTGAGTCCTGGCAGCCCCATAGTGTTGTTCTTGAAGCAGCAGCTGGTGCACAGACACTGCACTGCTCCTGGTTTAAGAACAAGAGCTGAGGCAGGCAGAGCATGAGGTGGTGGCAGCTGCATAGCTGGGGATTGTTTTGAGTAAGTCTCCTGCAGTGCATACCACCCAGCTCTCCCCACCCTGCTCTCCCATATGGCTTGCCCAGGGCACAAACCACACTTACTATGCTGCTGGCCCGGAGACCCTGACTACTGCTGCAGCTGGAGCGATGGAGTGAGCAGCAGCCAGGTGGGAGGCCCAGGAGTCACAAATTAACCCCTCACAGATCATACATGGCTTGATGCCTACCACTTGGACAGCCCTGATATAAGTTAATGGGACTTTACCCAGTTATACCAGGACTAAAGCTGATCCACATCTTTAAAACTGTCATGAGAGGAGACATTTTTGGTGTGAGGCAAATTTTCTAAAGGCTGGTACACAAGTTGTGCTGGCAAAATAGGTACCCAGTAAAACAATAGAGAAAATGTGAAAACAACTACAAGATTTAAGATGCTTAGCACATATGCAATTGTTCCAAGCTTACTTTCAAATGAATTTTCAGTTCCTTAAAAACCCTGAGAGACTAGAGAAACAACTTGCAGTCACACAGGGGGCTAAATCAGCCAACTACTTTCATGGAACCTTTCATAAATATGTCTACGCCCTTTGAAGAGGCACTGGTTTCTGACAAGCATGTTCTTCAGTCCTAACCAAGATTTCCTCCAGTCTCATGCCCAAAGCATGCATTACAGCAAAAATGAAAAAGCAGATCAGAGATTTCACGTATTCAGATGGAAAGCATGTCCCCTCGCAATTCAGCTCAAATGAGCAGCCTCTCTTCAAATTGCCCAACCCAGGAGCAATGCTGTTGCCAGCCAAAACTAAAGGGGCATTTAAGAATTATAAAACACTTTGATATAGGCCAGTAAATATTAATTATTAAGTAAAACTAAAGCACAAGGAAGTACATCAACTTACCCCCTGCAAAAAATCACACAACGAAAAAGTATATGGACAGCATCACAGAAGAATCCAAATGCCTCCCAAGCAACAACCTCTCCCTTCCCATCTGCTTCTCTAAAAGCCTTAAATACTTAGCATTTTTATTTTCACTTTCATTTTGGTATACATGGGTGGGTGTGTTTATCATCTGAAAGGATTTAAGGAATTTACTATGTGAAAGCCAGATCAAGGACATTTGTTTGCAATTCATTCCAAACGCAAAGAGGTATTTTATCATCTAGTCCTGAGCTCAAACAACCAAGTTCAGCCCCCTGCATAGGTATTCCTTATTGATTCACAGCATCGAGGTCACAGTGCCAAACAAAAGCAGCTAACATGGGAGATCATGGATAAAGAGGAGAGGTGATCTCTCTGTTAGCAGCATGCAACATAAAGGAGAGGTCTAAATATAGAGAAAGAGGCCTTGGCTTGAACTCCATGTTAAATGCCTGCCTCTCAGGCCCCCAACCCAGGAGGGGCAGCACCTAACTTGTCTGGGCAGCCCTGGTGGGGCACTGCCACCACTAAGGGAAGAACCGGGCCCCCCCCCAGCTCACAGGTCACTTGGCCTGCCAGCAGCTCGCCGTCCCCAGCTGCAAGAGAGGCAGGTAGGCATCTCCAAAATAAAAAGGATCGGGCCCCTTGCTTTCAGCAGGTGCCTGCTGAAGGCAGAAGCAGCAAGGGGCCCAATCCTTTTTTTTTTTGTGGAGCCTGCCCACCTGTCCCATGGCTGGAGGCTAAGCTGACTAATAGCTGCAATCCATCGTTGCAAACTAAGCTACATCCAGATGTAGTTTAATTTGCAACAATGCAAACTCATTAAAAAAGGCAAAACTCCTACACTTGTACAGCATGACACCATTAAGCCACATAAAGTGACTTTTTTGTCATGTGTACATGGTAATGGTGTCACGTGTACAGGCAGTCCTCGGACTTACAACACAATTGGTTCCTGAAAACCGCATCTTAAGTCCAAATGCTGCAACTCAGAACCAATTTTCTCATAAAAAACAATGTTATAAATGGGAGATTGGTTCGTGAACCAAGGCCTGATACCCTATTTTCACCAAAAATACCCCAGAATTCTTTACTCAACCAATTGTAGATGAGTAATATAGCTACATTAACATATTTATATTGTAAATAGCAATCATATTGATTTGGAAGGACTTCTTTGAGGTGACTTTGATGGA
>NW_017728943.1:71134665-71145149 GCF_001723895.1 Crocodylus porosus | reverse complement strand
TGCCCACATCCCCCCACATCTTAGTGTCATCAGCAAATTTGAACAGGGTGCTTTTTACCCCCTCATCCAAGTCACCTATGAAGATGTTGAGCAGTGCGGGCCCGAGGACCGAGCGCTGCAGAACCCCACTGCCCACGTCCCTTCAGGTCTAATAGGACCCATCCACCACCACTATCTGGGTGCGGCCCTCTAGCTAGTTGGCAACCCATTTGACTATGTAGGTGTCAACACCACAGTCCCCCAGTTTTTTAATGAGAATGGTGTGAGAGACAGTGTCGAAGGCCTTCCTAAAGTCCAGAAAGACTATGTCCATTGCTTCCCCTGCATCTAAGGATTTGTGACCTGGTCATAGAAGGCCACCAAGTTGGTTTGACAGGACCGGCCTCTGATGAACCCGTGTTGGTTGCCCCTAAGCATAAGCTCCCCCACTGGCCCCTCGTGGACATGTGCCAGGATAATTCTCTCAAAAAGCTTCCCCAGGATCAAGATAAGACTAACCAGCAGAGAACTAGTCTTCTCAGGAGTCTTCGCTGCAGGTTTTTCTGGAGTCTTGTCTGCTTTCTTAAAATGTCCAAGGAAGTTTGGACAGATGTCCTCCAGGGAGATGAGAGACGCAGTGAACTTGTATGGCATGGTCTTGCATCAGATCAAGCATTGTAAAGTCGAAACTGACGTTATAAAGTTGAAACAGGGTGTCGATTTATAAATGTTGTCAGTACGAAACGTAACTCAAAAGTCGAGGACTGCCTATACAAACATCCTAAACCGATGGTCACTTGGCGTGACAATGTTGGTATGCTGCCTTGGAGATTACAACTTCAAGGGAAGTTAATGTTTATTTTCTTGAAATGGCTCAATGCCAGATTTTAGAAAGAAATCTCTTAATTTATCCTGTGGTAACATATTTACAGTCCAGAACTTAACTATTCCTCAGAATGGATAATGTTTAGATACCGTAGATGGTGCTTTTTCTTGAGCAGTCTAAGCAAGAATTATGTTTTTGTTGTGCTACCTTTAAAAGCTCCTTTTAAGGAATATTTCTAAATTTAAGAAACTAAGTAAAGCACCCAAGACGTAGTAGGTATTAAAAAAAGAAAAGAACCTTAGTTGGGGCATCTACACAACCACTTACTATGGAATTGCCTAATTAGTTCTGTAGTAAAGCATCACCCTCTATATGTGCAGAGCTATTAGGTTGGAGTAAACTAATTGACTCTGCTGTAGGTTAGTACTGCCCGGTACAAGTACTATTCTATGGTGGAATCATTCATTCCGCCATAATGCATATGTAGTTGGTGACTAGGGCTGGCTGGGGCATGAAGATGCTATAGTGCAGGGGTTGCCTGCTGACTAGTCCTACACTGTAGCATCCTCCACAGCACAGTGAGCCAGGGTAGAGCAGCTCTGGGCTGGTAGGCTGGCCCCCAGGCCTCCTGCCAGTTGGGGCTGTGCTGCCCCAGCTCAATGTACTAGACCCAGGTGCACATGTAAACACTGAGCCCAGGAGCAGTAAACTCTGGTACAAGCTCTGCTGGAGTTTATTGTGTTGCATGAATTTCATGTGTAAATGCACCTAGTATGTTTTTGAAAAGGCAGTATTTACTTTAAAAAAAATCCCATTTGAAAAAATATTCTTCACAATGCCTGAATGTACTTTATGTACTGAATCTGAGCTGAAATTCTTAGTAATGCTCACTTATGAAATAACTTGACCCTAGGAGAACTTTCCATCTCACCTCATCAGTTACTGTTTTCTGCATATATTAGAGCATCAAAATGTGTCTCTTACACATACATGATATAATATGCACTTGTCTAATCCTTCTTGAATCTGTCACTGTTGCAATATCTTCTGACAATCACTTCCAAAGTTTAATTTGTGACTTTTTAAAAAGGGATTTCTTCTTAACAATCTTAAATTATTACCTTTTCTCTATTACCTCTTTATTACCTCTTCTGGATAATACGTTCATATTCATTTTTGCTTCTGATCCATTTAGCTCTATTATACCAGACACATATTTGTAGATACTATAAATGCAATATTCTTGTTTAGTAAAAACACCTAATATTTAGGGGAAAAAAAATCAAAAGAGATGTTAAAATAAATTTTAAACTGCAAATAAAACAATAAGCACATATATAGACCAAAGAAAGTTGAAATATTAAGTTTTACATATCACGTGTGTAATATGTTTTACATATTACATGTTACATATTCAACTCAGAGACTTATTTCTGAAAATCAAAATTCTGTTCCTTACATTTATTATAGCTGTAATGCTTAAGGGACAACTGAGAAGAGGGCACTGCTGAACTATTTATTTATTTTATTGTGATAAACATGGAAAAAGTGACAAATTCTGGCCCAAATAGATTACCATCTAAAACAGAGAGCATGGAACAAAAGCAGGGACAGGGATATAAATAGTCAAGCAGAATGAATGACAAGATGACCACAAATATCACGTTAGTTCCAGAATGTGGTGATGGTATTCTTTGACTTTCGTTTTGTTACTCCTCCTGTAAGTCATGCCTGAGTAAAGAATGAAGACATTCTGTTCTAATTCTCCTTCCTCAATTTACTCTGCTCTGTTCCATGGCAGTGTTAGGAACCATTACCATTAATGTTCCTCATTATAACAATCACATGGTCTAGTGATCCTTACACAGAACTAGAAGCAAGGAAAATCTTGGTTTCTAATCTCAGTTGAACCACTGATTCATTAAGCCATCTGTAGTCAGGTCATATCTAACCCTTCTGATTTGAGCAACTAAACTAGAAGCTAAACTGAGATCAAGACTTCACTGATAGCCAAATGTTGCTTGTATTTAAACTGTGCTTTCCCAGATACTTTACTAAACAATAGTCAGTCATGAAGTAAGTAATGTTTCATCACTTGACGCATTTAGGTTGTTAAAAGTAATTCTTAGAGCTAAACTAAACCTGAAATAGGTACAATGATGCAACTCCTTAAGAGCTACACCTGTAATGCTTACCCCTAGAACCTTTTTCCATTGCAGATGTAGAGCTCTGAGAACACACTGAAACATACATCACATCACGTAAATTTACTTAAGTATGGATGGGTTAAAACAAAGGGTGCCTGAAGGGGATGAACTGGTAACAACAAGAAGTTTGTTTGGTTTTTTAAGCTGTTAAAAACCTGAAGGATCAAAAGTGAGGGAAATAATTAAGCCTTGGGGAAACTTTAAAGTAAATGGATAAATGATGGACAGAACCTCTAAACTATTATTGGGGAGCCATAGTTTAATCCTACCTTATCCCAAACAGAATCCCATTCTAAAAATATAAAGGCTTATATCACTTTAATAAGACCAGGTGCTTATTGCCTTTTATTTTCGTTCATGAGCAATGATGGGGCCAGATGAAGTCTTGCTGCTCATTCAGTTCTGTGGTTTAATATTGGCCAAGTATTTAACTGCAACTCTTTGGCTTGTACCTAGGGTGCCTGGGATAACATCCAAGTACTAATCAGGTCCATGAGTGCTTAAATTCCAAGATCAGACAATATTAGGTGCATTCAGCCAATCTCACATACAACTACATGTAATATGCAACATACTCATTTCTAAGGCACTATGAAATACCTAAACACAAGAAAATAAATTGCTACATGGATAGAGCATTTGCCTCAACACAGAACTCACTGTTTTCAGGCAGATACTTATTATTAAGACAACTTTTAAGACTAAATATACTTTACTGCTGCTAATTTTTCACCAGCAGATCATGAGATTACTTGGAACAGTCTGAGCAACTAGACTCTGTCAAAGGCCAATTTTATTGATTGATTAGTAATTGCTACACTGGAGAAAGAATTCAATTTATAAGGTATTTATGTTTCAATGTATTTTTACTGTGTTATAAAAACTCTCCAGCAAGCTTTTAGCAACAACAAAAAAGAGCACATTCAACTGCCTTTTACTTACAGATTGACATTAAGCTTTCTTGCAGTACCTTATCCTAAACAGAATGCCATTCTGAAAATATAAAGACTCTTAACACAGAGCTCTCCATCCAAACTATTCCCCCTATAGCTGTCAATCAACTTAAAGTTAATTGGAAATACTATTAAAGATGAGAGTTCCCCACAAATGCTTTTCAGCTGTAACAAGCCATCTCCTCTCTACACTTAAACCCTCTTTCCCATATGCCTTGCAACTTGCATCTTCTCTTTGAAAGCCTTGTAAACTCAGTGTCAGGAAAGCATTTGCTTAGCATTTCCACTACTGATCTTTGACATAGTTTGCTTTCCCCAATCTTTAATCCTTTGTACAAAATTGTGCAAGGGAAATTTTGTCACTGACTCCAATGAAAGTTGCTACTGTGTAAAGAACTGCTGGGCAGGGACCTAGTTTTCCAACAAGTTTCTTTATAATGTCAGATAGTAACTTATGACCTACTGTCTTGCTTCAGAAGGACTCCAAACTGCCTGGAATGAGGTTACTCAGGATGCGTATCCATCAGAGTAAAGAAACAGGCAGCAGGAAAGGGAGAATCCTTCTATCTCAGAAGTTTAGTGAATCACCAAAGGGAAGACCTTAAAATGGACTTCGGTGGTGAATGGAGTTAGTTTAATACATCACTAATAACATTATTAAAAGGCTCATCTTCTAATTATAAATGCCATGGTATATTTTTCACTCTTAAAATGAAAAATCCACTGCATTATATACAATTTAAAACACAGAACTTACACTTCAGGATTACAAACGTAGACAAAAATCACTAGCTATTGTGAATCTGTGCCTAAAAACAGAGGACTAATTGCTTAAGAGTTGAACAAGCCAGATAGATTCTGCCTACCTTTATTGCCCCTGTCAACCTACTGACTTCAAAAAAAGTTTGTGGGACTGCATGGACATAAGAAGACAACATTTGATTTCCTTCCTCAGGTGGCATAATAGAAATTCAGAGATCAGAGGCAGATGTCAAGCCACGTCTTTGAAGAGTGTATTCATATCTCTATTTTGAAACATTTCTATTTGGGCAACACAAATGCAGGATGTCTGCAGTGCCAGAGTTTAGTCAGACACATTTTGGCATACTGCATAAAGATGGAAAAACTGTTCAGCATTTATCATGATTTTATAACAACCAGCTTAATATCCAAAAACACTCGTGCTGGAGCAAGATCAGTTTTAATATCCATAATTCTACTTAGTAATCTTCAGACCAAAGCTCCCAAAAGAGCACATTCCATACAAAAAAGTAACACTATGGAATTTATCTAATAAAGCACAGTTTGGCACAAGGTATTACTGAAATACCTTTTCTTTGTCAAATACCACAGGCAAGGTTCTGCCCTCTGTTACGCTTAGTCTTGCAGCCTTCACACTGACTCTGCTGAGGGCAAAGTCTGGCAATGTATTTACACAGGAGTTTAAATAGGTAGACAGATACCAGGACTGTATCAGGAATAGAGGTTTTATGAATCATCTCCCACAGTCTGTCTTAATTTCCCAAGAGATTCCCTGTTGTAAATTTTCCAAAAAATCTTCCAATAACCAAAGATTAATTACTTATTTTTCACCTACTACCTTTATACAGCTTCTTAATAAGATGAAGTAATTTACTCCTCTGTGCAACTTGGTTGGGGAGTTGTTCATTAACTTTAATTTTGGCATTCCAGACAGATAAGATGGCATAAAGGTTAATGTGCTCATCTCACACAATTGACATTAAACAACTAATTCAGTTTGAGTTCAGTCCTCCATGTCCTATTTAGCAGTCTCCCACTCACTTCCATATGCAGAAGACTTGCAAAATCAAACCAGTTAATTGTTAAATATGCATGCACTGATATTTACAATATGGTGTAACTAGTCAATTCAGTATATGAAAGTTAGCATAAAATTTTGTCCAGATCCAGCATATGGGTGACCATGACTAAAAGTTTTGGACTGTCAGAAAGAAATAACTAAAAACAAATGGTCTATTTTTAAAGCACAATATGCATTTAAAAAATAACCTAGGAGTAAACAAAATAAAACCCTGCAATCCAAAAATAACTCTCCAAAGAACTGCCTTGAAGCTTACTGTAGATGTAGAGATCCAACAACTGAAAATATATAGTAAAAAATCTGCATTTTTATAATTAACCATGAATGAGTTCAGTACCAACATCATTTGAAGCATTTTAGTATCCTTATTTCACATGCAGAGAAACTAAGGGAGAGGGCCCAGCACTGACAGATGTTAAAGTGAGTTCAAAACTCGGGCAAGTGATTTAAAGAAGTCATCTGAAAGTCTGGTAAAACTAAAAATACACCCTCAGCTTCTCAAATCCCTAGCCCTAGGTCTTAATGAGGACACCATTCTTCATCCTCTGTGGCAGTGTCAAGTCTAACACCACCCCAAATGGTCTATTTAAATGAACAAGACACATTCCACACCAAAGACAGCAGAGTTTGAATGTAATATAAACACAGACAAGATAAGACAAAGGGAAACTGTGCATTTAAGGAAAGGCATGGAAATGTTATCTGGAAGAATACAACAGGGACTGTTGGAAGGAATTGCTTCTAAGAAAACTTTTGCAAAAAGATGAGGATTTAAAGAATGGTTCCAAGCAGAAAAGGCATCATGAAAGAAAATGTGAAGATGGAAGTAAGAAACCAGAATGTATTTTTTTTCAAAATAACTGCAACTATGGAGAAAGAAGGAGACAGAAAACTGTCATCTCCCTATAAAGACTTCACTCTCATTGAGGAAGGGAACCCTTGATGGTGACAGGGGAAGGGAACAGATGGTAATCATCACTTTCTGTCTAATGCTGCAACACCAAAAGGAGGTGCCAAAGTAAACATCTAACAGGAACATTTCTCTCTACTATTTTAATTGCTGCTAACAGAATGGAAAAAGTGCTCTTGTTATGCTATGATTTAAAGGCTGCATTTCTAAATGCCATATCTGTAGCCATGACATTGGAGTAATTACCATGTAGGCAAGAAGTAAAAGAGACAGAACAGTGTTCCCCATTGACACAGACTTTGGCGTGCCTGTGTAACACTGAACTTTTTAACAGAGAACAAGATTTTACATCAGTTTCATGGTGTTATGGTTCCATAATGCAAACTGAGAAAGCTAATAATCATAGTAGCACAGGACTGGAAATAAGCTCCAGGAGCATCTAGTCTAACCCTCTGCAGAGATGCAGGAATCACTGTTCCTGAGCCATCCCTGACTGATGCCAATTCAGCCTCCAGTAAAAGAGGTTCCACAACTTCCCTAGACAGCTTATTCCATTATCCTACTGTCCTTACAGTTACAATTTTTCCCTGTAACCTGATTTAAATCAGTTTGTCAGTTATTAAAACCCACTACCACATATTCCGCCTTCTGTGGCAAGAGAGGACAATATTTCTCCACCTTCTTATGGCAGCCTTTCAATTACTGCTAAATCCCTCCTTAGTCTCATCTTCTCTCCACATACCTAATTCCTTCACACTTCCTTATACATCTTGCTTTTCAATCATCTTTATTGCCTGCCTCTGGACCCACTCTGGGATCTCTGTGCCCTTCTTAAAATATGGTGCCAAAACTGGATGCAATATTCCAGCCAAGGTGTAATCAGCATCAAGTAAAGTGGTACCATCACCTAATGTTTTACATAATATTTTCCCATTAATACCATCCAAATCTCCCATTCTGTATTTGTACATGTGTTTTAGTTTCCTACAAGTAGCACCTTTAAATTATCTCTTTTATGTCCAGTTCTTCAATATATCAAGATCTATTTCAGTTTTAATGCTATCCTCCGAAGTGTTTGATACCCCTCCCAGTCTTGTGTCATCCCTACATTTAACCAACATACTCTTCTCACTACATCCAAATCACTAATAAAAAGGGTAAACAGTACTGGACTGAAAGCAGACCACTCTGGAACCCCACTTGATACCACCTGCCATTCTGACAGTGATCCATTAATAATTAGTCTACACTTGCTGTTGTTCGACCCATTACATATCCACCTAAAGGTAATTCTACCTAGCCAATATTTCTCCAGTTTATTAGAACAGCATCTTGAACTGTATCAAAAGTCTTAGTAAAGTCTGGGTTTATTATGTCCATCATGGTCTCCTTCTCCACCAAACCAGTTATCCTGTCAAAGAAAGGAAATCAATTTGATTTGATTCTAAACAAACCCCTGCTGGCTGCTAGCAATCACAACCTCATCCTACAAATAGTCAGAGATTAAATGTTTTATACTTTGCTCCAGTAACTTCCAGGTACTGAAGTCGGATCAACCTGCCTATAATTCCCTGGGTCCTCCTTTTATCTATCCCTTCTTAATATGAAAGGTGCATATCAGGGACTGGGAGAATGTGTTCACCAGGGCTCCCCAGGTGGGGAATAGGACTAACGGTCATAAATTGTTGGAAGACCGCTTTAGATTAGACACAAGGAAAAACTTCTTTATTCGAGTATCCAGGGTCCGGAATAGCCCCCCCCCTTTCAAAAGCCCCCCCCCTTCAAAATGGTACAATCACCTATTCTGGATATTTTCAAAAAACTTCTGGATGCTCACCTTCCTGGGGGCATCTGACCCCAGCAGTCTTTCCTGTCCAAGTGCAGGGGGGCTGGACCTGATGATCTCGAGAGGTCCCTTCCAGCCCCTAACATCTATGAATCTATGAGCCCTCCTCCAGTCCTTAGAGAACTTACCTGTTATTCATGACTTGCAGATATTATTAGCTGTGGCTGTGAGATGTCTTCACCTAGTTCCTTCAAAATCCAAAGGTGCCATGCTGACTTTCATTTGTTCAAGGTACTCAAAAGTTCTGTGATGTACTCTTTACTTACCAGGATTTGCATCCTTTCCCTAACTTTATTTATATTAATTTTGCTAGTTGTCTGGTCAGTTTGCCACCATCCCCATAGGACCTAGCTTAATGCCCTCCTCATCAGTCAGCCAGACAACATTCAAATATATGTTTCCCTGTCTTCATCAGATGGAACCCATCTATGCACAGCAATTATTTTTACAGAAAATCAACCCACTTTTAAAGAAGCCAAAGCCTTTGGCTGCCTTCTCCACAATATGAAGGCCATTGCCTGGGCCCTTCCCAGTGAAGATTGATGAGAACATCACCTGCACACTAAGCCCCTTATCCTCCTGCCCAAAGCCTTAAAGTCTCTTTTGATCTCATTAGAGTCACTCCTGGAATTATCATCAATGCCCATGTGTATGGGTAGGAAGGTGTCCAAGGATCAGATACGGTTTGGAAATTTCTGCATCATGTCCCAAATTCAGGCTCTGTGCATGCTGCACATTTCACAGGATTCCAGGTCCAGATGACAAACAGATGGTTCCATCCCCAGCAGGACAGACTCCCCAGTTGCTGCTGCCACTCTCCTCCTGGTGAGTGTGATAGTCACAGAACTGCCATCCCTACGGCAGTGTGACCCCTGCTGTCTAACCTATGCTTCTGATCTTTTTTCTCTAATGATTAATGAGATGTTGTGGGCATAGATCTGTGCTGACAGTCTGAAAGTATTCTGATCCTTCTATGTCAAGCATCTTCCCTGTTATTCAGTCTCTACTGCACAGTCCTCTCAGATTCTTAAGTAAGCCCTGACTGCAATAGCAGTTTATGACTTTCATCTAGTAGGCCTCTGAATATACTTGTGTCGCTAGTCCCTGAACATCTTCTTCTAGCACAGCTACTACTAATTTGCATGCTGGACAGACAAAGTCTCCTCTGCCCACAGGAAAGACAACAAACATGGCATATCTCATGCATATCACAACAACTGACCTACATCACTATATCCATTATTTGTTTCCTAACTGCTCCTGGAAACCTCAGAGCACATATATTCCTGCCCTTTCAGAAGTTCCCAGATAAACTAATTTTGCTTCTCTCCTGTTTGTTTTCATTTAAATTTCTTCAAAACAACATTCAAAATCAAGTCTGCTGCAGATTAAAATAAAACTGAGGGAAAGGTTACTTGTAGTCATGAGAAACAGCAAAAGGAAACAGTAACATTGACATAATGTTACTTTATGCCATTTGGTGCTGACTGATTAGTTCTAACTGACTTCCCAATTCAGGAACTTGTTCATAGAAAAGAAGTCCAGCCTAAGACACTTGCATGTTCTACAACTTGTTTTGTCTTTTGTACCATTAACTTCAGATCCAGATTTGAACTCCCCTGCAATTTACAAGAGGTGTTTAGGCCAGGGGCTGGCACGGATCTTTGAAAACTCCTGGCGCTCTGGTGAAGTGCCCGAAGTCTGAAAGAAGGCCGATGTGGTGCCAATATTCAAGAAAGGGAGGAAAGTGGATCTGGCTAACTATAGGCCCATCAGCCTCACTTCTATCCTGGGGAAGATCTTAGAAAAGTTTATTAAAGAGGCCATCCTTAATGGACTGGCCTACACCAACATCCTAAGGGATAGCCAGCACGGGTTTGCTGCAGGTAGGTCTTGCTTGACCAATCTCATTTCCTTCTA
>NW_017728943.1:71117842-71133785 GCF_001723895.1 Crocodylus porosus | reverse complement strand
CGTTTCAGGCTGGACATAAGGAAGAATTTCTTTACTGTCCGAGCCCCCAAGGTCTGGAACAGCCTGCCATCGGAGGTGGTTCGAGCACCTACATTGAACACCTTCAAGAGCAAATTGGATGCTTATCTTGCTGGGATGCTATGACCCCAGATGACTTCCTGCCCTTTGGGTGGGGGGATGGACTTGATCTTCCGAGGTCCCTTCCAGCCCAAATGTCTATGAAATCTATGAAATTATGACTTAAGGCAATCTCTAGATTTCATATGATTTTATGAAAGGAAGAAACACAGCAGACAGAGAAAAACTAAACGTGTTAGCAGCAAGCGTTCACCAACCTCTTATTGCTATCAAGATTTCACCTCTAGCATGGACAAGGCCTTACAGAAGCAGGGAAGCATGGTTTTAGATTAAATGTAGAAAGCAGCATTTTGGTTAAAGTTTTTTGGTTTTGGGTTCTTTTTTTGTAAATAGTCCATTCACATATATTAAGGTGCTTTTAATTAAAACAAGGTCTTCAGTGAATATGAATTCAGAAATTATTCACTGCAAGTATTCAGATGGGAAAAATCATCTTCAATATTGTGAACAGGCCAAAGCTGTTCTGGGAAAGGCAAGGGGCTTTCTTTTCCAAGTGACTTTTCTTTAGGGACTCCTAAAGTAATTGGAACATTCTTGGCCTCATTCTGAATCTGCGCATTAAAGGAATATCACACAGGGAAGTCTAGAAAAAACAGCAGCTCTCCAAGACCCAGACTGTCGTGCCTCTGCTGCAAGGATAAGGTTCCACTACTGGCCTGCCTGACTGTGAAATTTTAATGTTTCATTTGTAGTGCAAGAAATCCCTAGTGAAATGTGTTGCTTCCACTAACTCACACCCCTTTGCTACCTCATGAGCTAGAAGCTGCAATTAACTGAACACTACTGAATAACGCTGCCCCTTATTTAATAATACTGCTAGCCCTGAAGCAAGATTTTCCAAGAACTGCAGCTTTTAATCATTAAGTATCTTAACTCCTCTTAAAAGTATATCTTTACTCACTGTAATTAACTATGTCAAAAGGACCACGTGTTTTACTGTGGAGTTGTAACTTGTTTCAAGGTGCTCCCCACATTAAGATTTTGTGATTATAAACCTAGGGCTTTGTCAAAGTATTGAGTTTATATATGTTTAATAAAGATGAAAAAAATATACTCTAGCCAACAGTATAAAAGGGCTGCCTTGTAATTAATGGTACTAGAGTTTTTGAATGATGTATTACATATTATAAAAGCCCTATAAAACATAATAAATGTCCTGAAACATGTTTGGTGCAGGTAAAGCTGACGTTGGATTTTGGCATATCAGTAGACAGGTTTTCTACGTTATAACACCATTACTATTTATGATATTTACAGTTAATCTTTACTTTGACACTTTGTCTGCCACCACCATTTAGAAATAAATGGAATTCAAAATAAATAGATCTTTTTAATGATTTACAGCTTAGGCAAGCTGCAGCATACAAATTTATACGGGGGAAATACGGCAGTAGACATTATGCATGGTAACAGGCAGGAACATGTATCTCCCTGGTGATAAACAGCAGTGGAACATATTTCTGCCTGGGATCCTAGGGGCCTCCCAAGGGTGCAGTGGTACTGATTCAGATGTGCGGAGCCAAGCCAACAGCCAGTGTGGCTCTGGCCAGCAAGACTCTGGTTTTGGGTGGTAAAGCTGCAGCCACATGCACTGCCTGACTTTTATTTGCTGTGTGGGGTTTTAAGATATCAGGAGTTCCCGATATCTAATTTTGCCTCTGCACTGCAAATATGAAGCATGAAGAACCCTTCCATGTGTGCTGCATGCATTTTGTGGGGCCTCAAAAGCCTCTGAGGTGCTGTAAAGTAAATGCGTATGCTAGTCTGGACACACCCTATAAGCTTAACATTGGAGCTCATCTAGATAGCATACTATATATGCCATAATATAGTAGCTCTGGCAAAATTTTCATTCGTGTCCTTGTACAATTCAGCTACAGTTGACTTTCAAATGCAAAAATAGTGCCCAGGTATTTTACTTCCACTGAATTCCTGTCAAGATTAGACATCTATATTGCAGACAGAAGTGACAATTTTCACCTGATCTGGCCACAAAAAGCAAATTATAGCCATAGGTGACGCACAGGGGGGCACATGCCCCCCCTGAGATTGGCCACCTCTAGCTTCTGTGAGCAGTCGCCACCCCACTTGCTGTTGATGCAGTCGCCTGCGGCTGCAGGCGGTCCTCACTTGCTGCCACTAACAGCATATAAGGCAGCTGCAGGCGGTCTCTGCTCGCTGCCCACTGCTCGCCATCCCCCACCCCATCCCTGTGTCAGCGGCAGCTACAGGTAGCCCCTGCTTACCACCATGGTGGCCCCCCAGTCATTCATGTTTATACCTGCAACCAAACACAAATGCACAGCTGCAAACAGCTTTAAAAATGTCCAATTGGGTGAAAATCTGACCCTGCACTGCATGAGGTATCAGATAAGGAGGTTACAAAATGTAATGCCTTCGGTAACTTGTTTGTGGGGCTCCCAGCCTGTCCTCTTTTCAAAATGGGGGGGGGAGCAGAGGGAGCTCAGTCTAGGCATTTTTCAGCCCCCCCAAAGGGTGGGATGGATGTATTGCAGCCTCCCAAGGTGGGGTGGGGGCTCCAATTCACCCACCTTAACCTTCAGCACCAGCTGGGGAGCCCCAAGGATGAGCTCCCTCCACTGCCTTCCCCTTCCTCCCATTCTGAAAACAGGAGCACTGGCAGAGAGCCCTGGCCATTGCTGTGGGAACCTGGCTGCAGGCTCCCAGCCTGTAGCTTGATTTCCCTCCCCCTGGAACCAACAAGGAACTTCTGTTTGGCCTGGGGTAAGGTTATAACTCAGCATGCTTTGCAAAAATCATTCTGAGTTACAGCTGGGAGCTGCACTTCTGTTTGCACCCCTAACTGCCATTTGTGCCTTTGAAAGTCTCCTACTTTGCCTACTCTGGTCAGGAAAACTTGGTTCAAGGAGTGAGGTATGATTCCACACAGAGAGTCATATGACTCCATTAACTGAGCCTACTTTTACAGGTAAAAAGAACAATTCCATATTGTGGCCTGTTTATAATGATCTTGTCTTACAGGCTCGTCTGCAATATCAAGTCTGCTTTCTTACATCAGACAGAGCCACAGGCGAAAACACAGGAGGAAAATTGGTTTATTTCACTACCACCACACAACATCTTAACAATATGCCCAATTAGGATTATGTTTCAATTCCTTGCCAAGTGGCAGAGTCAAAATTCAAGCTGAATTCTAACAAACTAAGCCAGACTCAAGGATTTTGCCTGGCATTTATTCTTATCCTTTTCAGTTTGCTCAGTTATGCATGAATTGGGGTCATTAGACACTAAAAGATTTTCTTCCCTCACCCCTCAAATGCTTGCTCAGTGAGGGTCACCATGTTTGAAAGGGTCACCATCACCATTTTCGTGTTTGGCAAATGGCCTCTGAGGCAAAAAGTTCAACTTTGTATCCCAGTTTGTCAACTACAAAAGGAACAAAGACCATAATTTCCTACTCTCCTTTTCAGAGCTATTTGTTCTAAACATACCTGCAGAGGATTTTAGCTTCTTTTTTATGTTAATGAAACTAGAAAACATGGACAAACTTTGAATGGGTATCGTATGAGCAAGAAGAACAAACAAGCAGCAAGACACACTAGCAGGAATAAGGGTGGGACTGGGTGGAACTTGCAGTCTCCATTACTCTCACTTAAAAAGACTGCGTGAAACTCTCCTGTTCATGCTTGCAGAGGCCAGTTCACGCCAACCTTTTCCCATTATTAGTAATATCTTGGCACTGCCAGCTGAAGAAAAAAAGTCTGAGAAAATGCAAAAAACATTAAACTATCATGGACAAGTGTGATTTTAATTATACCCTGCCTGTCTCTTAGGGTTTATTGTTTCTGGCAGGGAAGGTAGCACAGAAGGAGCAGCAGCTTTGCAGGAAAGACAAACCAATGATTCCTCCCAGTCTGTATTATCAACCTAACATTCAAAACAAGATTTGAATGATCAATACTTTCTCTCCATTCCCTGAGTATAGATTTCTGTTGGGTTTTGCACCCTGGCCTACAAAGGATAAAACCGCTTGTAGCAGACATGTTGAAAAATACTTTAGACTCCTTCTCCTAGTTTTGAGTGGCTTGGTGCTGCACACTTCTAATACAATTTACTTAGAATAACCAGTTGGCTGAAAGTTATTATCAAATTTCAATTTCTTGCTCGTCCTGTTCCTTTCTGCATCCAGACCTCCCTTTTTTTGCTATTAAGTAACAAATAAAAAAAAACATAAGGCACTCTCCCCTGAATCTGTGATGTACTAATCAAAGTTACAAGGAGGCTCACATGCAAGTGGCAGACTTTCAGTAACGCTGAGCAAGGTAGTTTTGTAACTTAATCTGCACACAAGAAAGACACGGGTTTAATCTCAATGCAATTGCTGTACTCTGCCATTCCCTCATCTCAGTGTACCCCAAGAATCAATCCCTGGAGGAAAGATGGAGTTAGTTTTGAACATAACCCTTTCCTCTCCAAAACAACAGGCAGAACAGGGAAGCGGAGAGGAGAAGAGAGAGCAGATCCAGAAATTCCTTGGCTTGCCTATTGTAAGGAGGGAAAGGAGTGCAACTTCCAAATCTTATGCTTGGCTGTCTCCCATGAATCTATCCACACAGCTGCCTACCAAGGACATGCGTAGGAAGATGTTGCTAACTGTAAAAGAGTAAACTTTTAGAAACACTGAGACTAGTAAACATGCTATTCTATACAATATTATCCTATTATATACTGCCCTGTTATATACAGTACAGTAGGTGCAAGCAGAAATTCTTTTGTGACAGTTACAACCCCAAACGCTGTCATAGTATGCTAAAAGCATAAGACATGTGAAGCTGCTGTTGATGAGAAGGTAGCACCACAGTTCTTGATGTTCCTCGACTTGAGGCACCCCTTGTTAGACTCAAGGCCCCTTGGGAAAACGCCAGCTTCGTTTTCACTCATTCTTTTTTGACCACAGGAAAAATAGTAGAGGGTGTCTTCTGTTGCAAAGAACTCCGAAACCAGGTCAGAACAGGTTTGACACCCTGCTTGGTGGGTTTATTTCACAGGCTGTGGAACAGGGTGGGCCACCCGGGCCACGGCCCCACCAACTGTTATGCCGTTAAAAAAACCAGCTATACAGATTTAACCGGAATGACAATTGCACATTTGTGGGTTATATAAATGAACATGGTAAATGTTGGCCAGGCCATGTCCCAGACGGCCCACCCCATTCTGTGGCCTATGGTTTATTTTGTGAATCGCGTGTGCCCACCTAGCTGCCTGGGGTACCCTGGACAGGATCTTGGGGCCTCGCAGGATCCAGGCTGAGCATCACTTAAGTCATGTGGGCAGAAGAAGTGTGCCAGAGCTGCCCCTTGACAGCAAAGAGGAGAGGAAAGGGAGAACCAACCCGCAGGGGTCAGTGTGAAGGGGGAAGTTCAGGCCCAGGCCCAGGCCAAGGCAGCAAGAGCAGGGACCCGACTGCGCTCCTCCCCACCAAACAACCCGGAAGCTGCCCCAGGAGGTGCAGCCTGGGGGCCCCTTCAGCAGCAGGGAGGCCTGGAGGAGGCTGGGGGCGCCCCCGAGCGGAGCCCCTGCCCAGCTGAGCCCGCTTCCCTCGGGGCGCGGAAGGACGCAGCCAGCACCGCCACCGCCCGGGCAGGGTCCGAGCCGCTGCCGGGAGGGGACAGGGACAGGGACGCGGGGCGGGGCGGGGCGGGGCCGGCTCCTCACCTCCGCCCGGCCCCGCCGCGCCGTGCCCACGAGCTCCCCCGGGGCCGGGGCTAGCGGCGTCCGCCTCGTCTCGTCTCGTCTCGTCCCGCCGGCACCAGTGCGCCCGGGCTCCGCACCGGGGCATGGACACCGGTGGGCGAGAGGTGCGGGTGTGAGAAGTGTGCACGGGTGTGTGAGAGAGAAAAGCGTGCGTGTGTAAAAGGCATGTGTGCGTGGCATATATTCATGCGCATGTAAGAGACGTGTGTGGTGTGAGATCCCAGCGTGCGAGACAGAAGCGTGTGTGCACACAGCATGAGAGAGAAAAGTGTGAGAGAAAAGCGTGCATGTGCGTGAGAGAAAAGTTAGTGTGAAGCGTATGTTCATTCACATACAAAATGTGTGAGACATGTGCATGTGTGTCTGTCTATCCATCTATCTATCTATCATAGAGGCTCCACTGAGGAGGCAGCTGTCTCCTGGCATCTGGTACATACATATATCCCTCCCGTTTCAGCTTACTCCTGTGTCCCTCCTCAACTGCCCCTCTTTTGTTTTCAGCACATAGACAAACCAATCAATTAATCCACTTTGGTTAGTCTATAAAGTGCAAATGGACCCTGCCTTCTCTGTGACTTGAAACTAGCAAAGCTCCCTACCTCTCCACACCCTCCCCGCCCCCACCCCACATATATATCAAATACCAATGTCTAGCTGACTGGCTTCCTTGCATGCAGCCCAGCCTCTGGCTTCTTTACTGTTCCTTCCATCCAGGAAGAGCACACACCAACTGCAGACTTCCTCAGCCTCCTGACAGGTATTTATACCTGAAAGCTTGCAAAGAAGAATGTCTAGCACAAGCTTTTGTTGGATGAAGCAAGCCTCAATTCACCAAGACCCAAGTCCAAGGTATGAAGCTGGGATGCTAATGTCTCCACTGGAAGACTCCTTGAGAAACGCAGGGGTCTGGGCAACAGCCCCCTGGTGTTTCCCTTACAGCTGACTGACCACCTAAAAAAGGTGCTCAACTAGTCTCAGCCCGTTTCTTCCTTCACTGAGTTCCTTGGCCACGGTTAGCAGTGGGCAGCATTTGAGCAAGTCACTCTTGTCCCTACTCAGGTGAAGCAGCTGTAGTGCTAGACAACAGGGTGCTCACTAACTGCTCTCCCCCCACCCCATAAGGCTGCATGTGTAGTTTCAGCCTGAAAGCTCAGCCTAGTCTCAGCCCTCCAATCCATCTCAGCTTTGTTGCCTTGAAGTTTCTTCCTGTCTCAGTTCTCACCACCAAACAGCTACCTTTATACCACCTCAGCTCTGTTCATCGGTTAAAAACTTTGCAGGTACCATGCTCAGGCTTCTAAAAGAAGTGAGTAGCAAAGAACAGCATTTCTCAACCCATGGGTTGCAACCCAAAAGTGGGTTGCAAGAATAGATGAAAGGGTCATGAACAAACTTTAACAGTGGATTCTCCTTTAAAGGAGAAAAGTGAAGGAAACCATGGGTTTCCCCTTGCAGGTTGGCAGAGTTCCAGCTTGCAAGGGGCTGCTTGAGGTCCCCCCTGTCCCACACACTGGGGTGGGGGGCAGCGGGTTAGGAGTGAAGGGCACTGGGTCAGGACTGGCCACTGATGTTTACAAATGGGCATAGAGGATCCCCTGCCATCTGACACAAGACCCTTTTTATTTCCAATCTTACCCAGGCTCCTTGACCCACATATTCTACATTGTCATGTGTAGGCAGGGTCACCCCACACTCTATATACATTTGGCAGTTTTCTTGTCTCCATCACCCAGCAGAGATGAGAGCACTTCATTAATGGTTTCCACATTCAAAACTTAACTATTTGAGCTGAAGTAGAGCCAGAATGCTCAAACTTGTCACAGCTGAAATGCACACCGGGCTTGGCCTATTCAGTCATTTCCCCTTACTCACCAACAGATGCCAGGGGAGAGCTCCCTATTCAATAGACCCTCTATTTATTTGAAGCAGACAATTCCTGTGGCATAAGTTTCACTGTTAGGGGCCTTCACTGCCTAGCTCCACGCTCCCTATCACCTCCCAGCACCAAAATGTCAGGTCCTAATGCCAATCAGCTCCAACCTTTATCACTCAATTGATTCATTTTCAAACAAGCACCTACATTCTTTCTCCCAGGCTGTTCCTTTCACTTGGGATAAGTTGCCTCTTACCCATCTGCAGATGTTACATTATTACCCTTCCTTCAAAATTTCCCCTGAAGTTTCTTTTGTAAGCCTCCTGGCGAAAAAATGTTTTAACAATTGCATTTTAGAGGGAGTTCAAGCTTTGTGCCAAAACATATGATACTGAATACTGTCAAGATACCAGACTGTAGGACTACTGCTTAGATCTAGTCCATCATTTCCTAAGATCTTAGGCTCCTGATTTGGCCCTTTTTACTTATGAACAGTACCACAGCTATGCAAGAGAATCTTGCTAGAGAAGCACTGGCTCAGGAGGGTTTAAAAACATTGCATTCAGCAATGCTTACCTTATATACATTGTGAATAGTGTTTTGAAAGCTGAATTCTGTGCTTGAGATTTAGAAATGGGAAAGAAGCTCCACAGAAACAGTCGAACAGCTTTTGGCTTAGATTTTCTAAAATAAAATTAAGAGTAACCATATCTTGGGGGGACGGGGTTGGTGGGGAGAAAATACAAAATGCAGAAGATGGCTATTAAGGCATCTTTGAAATCTGCTTCGAACATTCTCAGCAGTGCTTTTGTGTGGTCTAGGACAGTTTCCCTTGTAATAAAAACGAAATTGAGATCAGGTTTTGTGGCTTTATGCTTTCCAAAGATTTCTTATTAGTCTGAAAAAACAGGTTTTTTTTGGAGAGGAGACGTTAACTCATGTAAACATCTACAATGATGGGATAGGAAATCTATAATCCTAGATAAATGAAATTGTCTTGCTAAATTTGCTGTTTTAACGTGAAAGAGAACAATTGTCTAGATTCAATTCAATCGCTAGTAGCGCCATGCAAAAGATAGAACAAAGCAAACAACTTTGCCCAATAACTGATTTAGAATTCAATGGATTTATCCTACAGCATAAAAAGGGGGTTATGACGCATGTCTCATTTGAATAGGTCACCTACTGAGGAATGCATCATTTTGAAGTAGGGTTTACAGTTTCAAATTGATGTTTTACTCATTCCACTGTCTTTGTGGACTTTTCTACCACATTTAAACTACACTTTTTAACTGTTTACACAACAAAGGCAACCCCTTGTGAACAACAAGAGCAGTGAACAGAGAAGAAGCAAAGGGAGTTTGCTGCAGGAGGGACCCAGAGAGCTGTGTGTGTATGGGTGTGCGTACTTGTTTTTGTTCTTTGCTTTGTTTCTTCATGCCTAGGGGTCATCTAGGGAACATACAAGGCATAAATGAAGACTGAACCAGCAGTTGTTCCTTGTGGGATGTGCCATGCCGTAAAAGCCTGTCTCATACTGCAGTCTCCTTGTCTGGACAAAGCCAAAAGTTCTTGTTCCTGACCTTTCATATGCTTCCATTCAAGGGTGAGGAGAGGGTGAAAGCCTGTCTCTTGCACTGTGGGCAGGCTGACCCCTGCAAGACTACAAATGCCTTCAAATACAAGGATCTCAGTTATACAATATATGAGAATGGGGGATATCTTTCCGACTTTTCCCCTAGCTTACTCCCTTTGGCTAGGGGCAAGTGAGGCTAGGGGACATCTGAACTCCAAGGCCTCCAGGCTTGGGGCTTGCACATAGGATGCCTGACGTGGATTTGGGAATATCTGAAGGCCCAGACTGATGAGTCTTGGAGGCAGGATATTTGTCAGGGATAGCACCACACAGATTTGAATGATTGAGCTCTGTTCAGTTGAAATTTGAAACTTAATTTGGAACTGATTTGGCCCTGAAAACTACATTTTCTTTAAAAATAAGTAGAATGTCTCATGTGTTTCCCAGCTGGTTTTCAGGTTCTGGTTTCTATCCCAACTCTGGCTTAAGATTCTGGTAAGATAAGATCCTTGGCTAGTTCTTGGTTCTCCATTTGACCTTCAGCTCTGGCTTTTTGCTTTGACCCTGGTTAACCCTTGACGTGCCCATCTCTGGCTACAGCTTCTGACCCCAACCTGTTCTGACTTCAACTATGGCTCCTGATTCTTGTTCTGATGCCGGAGTGCTGCAGGCGGCAGAAAGGACCACACTGCCAAGGGAGCTCTGCTGCATGCACCTCCTGCCTAGAGTTGCTAATTGAAGCTAGTCCAGATTTTTCCAGCCCCCCTCCAACATGATGTAATGTTAGCTAAATAGCTAACGTAATGTAAATCTCTCAGATTGCTTTCAGTAGTCACCAGGTGATTGATGCTGATTCCGGTAGACTCCTAGCCAATCCAGAAGGGTTGGCAACCCTACCCCTGCCCTCCCCCGCTCCTCACACCCACAGCAGGTGCAGACACCCCTCCCCCACACTCCAGAAGGCAGGAGCACTCTCTCTTTCTCTCTCTCCCACCCCCCCTCACCCTCTCCCCTCCAGCAGGGCACTTTTGGTGGGTTTCCCCCTGCCCCTCTCCACCCTTTCTGAAAACAGAGATGAGCTTTTCCAGCCTCTCTCTATTCCCCCTCTCCTGCCCGTCCCCCTTAGGGAGATGAGCAGTCTGCTTTCTTTTTTCTTCTTTGCTCCCTTCCCCCTCCTCCTGCCCTTCTAGGAGACAGCTTTTTGCTGGCTTTTTGAACATAGCTGGTTCCCTTTTTTATGGGGACATGGCTATTTCACAGTAGACTGCCAATTACACGATTTCCATAGTTAGGGACCTACCAGATTCACTAAGTCAGGTTGAAGAGGTGGTTGTGGATCTTCAAGATAATAAAATTATCCAAAAAGTTATGAGTTGCTACTGATAGGAGCCTTCAGTTTTCTGGATATCTGCTAGAAGACATACAGCTAAACAATGTTGAGAAAGTGCTTAACTTAGCGTATCTCAGATTTCTGGAACAGAAAGCTCCACATTAGATCATTTATCTTGGATCTTGTACTAATCAATGGGAAAGAATTGGAGGATGTGAATGTGATGGGAAACTTGGGAGGAAGTAATCACAATACGATAGGGTAGAGTTTGTGATCCTGACACTGGGAAAGCATGGAGGGTCAGGAGAATTTAAGACACTGGATTTCAAGGCGGCAGATTTCAGCTGACTTAAGGTGATAGTATGCATGGTGCCATGGGAAGACAAACTGAAGGGTAACAGTGCCCCAGGGGGCTTGAAGCTTTTGAAAGGCACAGTATTGGAAGCCCAACAAGAAACTATTCCGACAAGATGGAAGCACAAGAAGAATAGCAAAAGACCAATGAGGCTGCAGAAAGCTTCTAGGATTCCTCAAATGCAAAAGAAAAACATTCAGGAAATGAAAAGATAGGTCACCAAGGAAGCTTACCAGGATACAGTAAGAACTTGCAGGGACAAAATTAGACCCAAGTTTCTTTCTTTTTTTTTTTTTTAAGCTTGGCAAAGCAAGATAAGGACAACCAGAATTGGCTCTGTGAATAATATTAGCCAGAAAAAGACGACTAAAGAAGCTGCAAGTCCACTATTAAAGTAGCCAGGATGAACTCTTAACAGAAGATGCAAAGAAAACAGAATAGCTCGACAACTTCTTTACCTCAGTCTTCACAAAAAAGTTAGATTGCAGCCAGATAGTTAAGGATTATTTGTATAAAGAAAGGAACTAGCTGAGGGATGAGATAACAAAAGAAACAGGGAGCTTTCAATGGGTCTGAATGAATTCAAGTCAACAGGACTTGATTAAATTCACCCTTGGATACTGAAGGAACTGGCAGAGGATCTTTTGGAGCCCATGGCAATAATATTTACAGAATCATGGGACACAGGCAAGGTACTCAAGGTATCAGAAAAGGGCCACCATAGTGCCCCTCTTCCCCCGCCCCCCCTTCTAAAAAAAAAAAAGAAGAGGGCATGCAAAAAGGAAGACCTGACCAACCATACTACCTCAATACCCAGGAAGTTACTGAAATGAATTATAAGGATGTCTATTTGCAAGCATCAGGAGAAGGAAAGGCTGATCACAAGCGGCCAGCATGGGTTTACTAAGAACAAATTGGGCCAAACAAATTAGATTTCCTTCTTTGACAAGATAACTAGCTGAGCAGATGAAGGAAATGTTGTGGATATAGTGCATCTGGATTTCAGCAAGGCTTCTGACAAAGTCCCATATGACTCTCTCATAAACTGGAGAAGCATTGGCTAGACAAAACTATCATAAAAGGTGGCTCAGTAGCAGCAAGCAAAGTGAAATTATAAATGGATCCTTGATGGTAGGAGGTTGAGGGGAATCCAAATGGCGGTCTATCCTTGGTCCAGTGCTCAATACATTTATTAAAGATTTGACATGGCCTTCCATGCAGAGAAGTACAAGGTGCTGCACCTCAGTAGGAAGAACTCCCAGCATGCTTACAGGCTCAGCAGTGCTATGCTCACTAGCACCATGACTGAAAGAGACTTGGGAGTCTTGACTGACCAAAAGATATGACCCACCAATGGGATGCTGTGGCTGACAGAGCTAACCAAAAATCTGGTATGCATCCCCCGATTCATCTCAAGCAAAACCCACTTTACTTGGCCCTGGTGAGACTGCAGCTGGAGTACTGCGTCCAGTATTGGGCCCCCACTTCAGGAAGGATGTGGAGAAGCTTGAGAGAGTCCAGAGAGCCACTTGTATGATCCAAGGCCTGGAGGGCAGGCTGTACGAGGAGAGGCTGAGGGACTCCGGACACTTCAGTCTGGAGAAAAGAAAGCTCGGTGGGAGCCAGCAATTACATAAGAGCTGGTCTCTTCAGGACCTGGGAGAACAGCTGTTAACCACAGCTCCTTAAGGGATAACAAGGTCTAACATCCATAAACTCCAGGAAGGCCGATTTAGACTAGACATAAGAAAAAAGTTCTTTACTGTGTGAGTGTCCAGGGTCTGGAACAAACTCCCTCCAAAGGTGGTGCAAGCACCTACTCTGGACTTTTTCAAAGAACAGGTGGATGTATTTTTTTGCTGGGGTCACTTGATCCCAGCTGACTTCCTGCTTATAGCGGGGAGGGGGCTGGACCCGATGATCTCATGAGGTCCCTTTCAGCACCTAACGTCTATGAATTTTGACTGCTGGAGCAGAAATCTGATCAAATTTGCAGATAATATTAGGAATGACTGCAGACACACTGGAGGACAGCACAATTCAGAAGGATCTTGAGACTGGAGAGTTGGGCTGTAGCTAATTTAATAAAATTCAGTGCTAACGAATGCAAGGCACTACACCTTGGGAAGAACAAAACACAGATGCAAGAAGGGTGAACCTGTTGGCCTGAATTTCACATGGGCAGGTACAACCACTTTAATAACCAATCATGATGCTTCCATTTGATAAACAGGAGGCTTTTATTGATGCACAAGTGGCAAATGATAAGTAAAGCAAGCAAACAATTAAGCAAGTCTTACCATCCACTGACGAGGGGTCTCACAGGATTGATGTGTCTGGCTAGGAATGTTGCCACCTTCCACGGGTTCAGGAACTTTTCAGAAGAGAAGCCCCTGGCTGCTTAAGAGGATCTCTTTTATATCACTGTTCTTTTGCTCACACCACACAATGACTCAGTTCCTGTTAATTTTTTTTTTACCCTTGACCACACTGACCATTAAGGCTTCTGTTCCCATGCCATTCACATGCAACTGTTCATGGACACCAGCTTTCCCTTTATTTTGTCCCAGGCGACCTTGCCAAGTTCTGCATCTGAACCAAGCAAGCCAACAACAACTTTTTCTATCTTTCTTTCTTAGCAGCCAAGGTCCCCATGTTCTACTGCGGTCTGCCAAATAGTCATAATTATTTCTTTCCAGCATCTACTATTAGTCCAGCTTACTACGCGCTTTCAGCTATTGATGATTTTACAGCCATCAACACCTGACTGGATGGCAGCATTATAGAGAAAGACTTAGGGATCCTGATAGACTACAGACTCAATACAAGTCTGGAGTGCAATGCAGCTGCACAGGAAGCAATTGTGGTTTTGGGCTGCATCAACAGGAACATTAGATAGCACCTCTTTAATCATCATTGGTTAGTTTTTATGTAGAATAAATAATCTTGGGCTCCACATTTTAAAAAGAATATTGAGAAGTTTGACAGGGTTCAGAAACAGGACACAAATGATAAAGAACATGGAAGGCAAGCCACATGAGAATTTGAATGAAATAGGGATGTTCAGCTTATGGAAAAGATGCATGAGAGGACATGATAGCAGCCTAAATATCTTAAGGGGTGCCATAAAGATGAGCAAGAACACCTTTTCTCTCTAGCTACAGACAGCAGAATGTAGAACAATGGCTTGAAGTTGCAGCAAAGTAGGTTCAGCTTGGATATCAGGAACAACATCACGGTTAAAACAGCAAGACAGTGGAATAGACTTCCTCAGGAAGTTATGGACTTTCCATCATTGGAGGTATTTAGGAAGGTTGTAAGTATCGGTCAGAGATGATCTAGAAGTAGCGATGCCTATACTATGGGCATTTCCAGTGCTTCTGGTCTATGCTAGTTGCCACATGGGGTCAGATAGGAATTTTCCCCCCCTTCTATTGCTACACATGTTTTCCCCCCCACACCTTCCTCAGCAGCACTGGGTGTTGGATGCAGCCAAGGTTGGGGATTTTGACTAGGGTGGGCTAGTCCTCCTGCTGGGACTAAAACCCAGAGTTTCCTGGCTAGAGGGTCTTGTCCCTTTATTCAAGATCAGACCAATCACCATATTTGATGTCAAGAAGGAATTTTATCCCGTAGTCAGACTGGTATGGATTGTGGAAGATTTTACTTCCCACAGTAGAGGGAAGCACATGCCTCTCTTCCTTGGATCTCTCATGCATATTTTAACAACTCCTGCAGCAGCAGTACATTGGCTGCTGTTGTCCCCCTGCTTTACCAAGGGAGGCTTAGGTGTTATGCTCTATGGTTGTGTGACAGGGTTGTCTGTAGTGTTAGTAACAGGTTAAACAAGGATTTGCTTGGGATGGTTTGGAAGGGATGATTCTGGCTCAGGTACAGAGTCAGACTAGATGACCTCCAGAAGACGCATCCACCCCTACTTCTCTATGACTCTAAGTTTTAATCATGGCCATGTATGTCCACCTGAAAGGAACAAACCATTCCTAACTGAATTGGTACATTTTAAACCCAAACAGTACAGTGCATGTATATGAATCACAAAATATTAAGCATAAAACTGAATCTACTCCAGTGCTGTTGCAAACCTTTCCAAAGTTGCAGTGTCCAGTTTCCAGAAACAATGGGTTTGGGGAGATCTAAAATGGCTATCAGAGCACTGCATGGAGACGCACTTGAAAGTTTCAGTTCTACACCATATTAGGAAACATTCATAATCTCACTAAAGAGACAGAGACCAAAACAGTTCAGACTTAACCAGTATTAGACTTGCTAAAGCGAAGTTCATTGGAACAATAGATAGCATGGACTTAAACCACAGGAGGTCACTCGTAAACATCAGGTCTGTAAACAGCTGTGCTAAGAAGATTATGAAATTTCAAGATCTAACAAGCCTTTTAGGGTATCTTTACACATGCTGGGGGGAGGGAAAGAGGTAGTGCTTTATTAAGAGTGGCTCTGAGAGCTGCTCTAATGAAAGTGTCTGCAGCATCTCACGTATTCATCATCCTGTGCTTCAAAATGGCAATGGGGGGACTTGAACTAAAGCTAACTAAAGCTTGTCAAATGAAAGTGCCCCCACTGCCATTTTGAAGCATGGGGACACTGAATAAGAGACGCAGAGGCTGCTGGAGCACACTAATTAGCTACACCCAAAGGAATTATGCACCCAAACAATATTGCACATAAAATGTATGACTATGCATAATTTAACCCAGGCAGGTTCTGTGCCTCCACTTCTGTGGGGCTCTTGGCACTCCAGCTGAGGGCACCATGTGGAAACACTGAGCACAGTGATGCGCAACTGGACAACTGGTGGGTGGGGAAGGGAGCTCAGAGGTGGGGGTGGGCCCCCCGCCACATGCCCCCTCCTGTCCCCATGGATGGAGGACAGGATTCACCTCCAAGGAGGATTACTCC
>NW_017728943.1:71108698-71116692 GCF_001723895.1 Crocodylus porosus | reverse complement strand
CCCAGCTGACTTCCTGCCCTTTGGGCAGGGGGCTGGACTCGATGATCTCCCGAGGTCCCCTCCAGCCCTAATGTCTATGAAATCTATGGCGCAGAGCCCCTGCTGCCAGTGGTGGCAGCAGCAGGACCTAGGGGTGCTCATGGCTGCAGCAGGCAGAGCCCCACCAGGAGTGTACAGCTCCAGCCAAGTCTCAGAGGCTTCATATGGCGATACAGGGGCAGCCCAGCCAAACTGCTGGCACACACCTTCAACCCAGAGTGGCATGACTCCATGCCATCATGTGGACCTTGTGGCACTGCAGGCAGGAGCCACATGCCATCAGGCTGGGCCAGCTGATTCCATGCTTCCACATGGGGCTTCTAGCACTCGAGTGGGAAGCCACATGTGGAGGCATGGAGCCAGGTCAGCTCAAAGGTACATAACTCTGTGCCTCCACATGCAGCTTTCCACTGGAGTGCTGGAAGCCCCATATGGAAGTAGAGCCTGTCTAGCCCAATGGGGCACAGCTCCCACCTGCAGTGCTGCGAGCTCCATGTGCTGGTATGGAGCCAGCCTGGTTTGATTTGAAAGTACACGCCAGCGGGCCAGACCAGGTTGGTTCCATACTGCCACATACAGTCCGCAGGACTCGGCACATAATTTTGAATTTTTCTGTGCCTAATTCCCTGGGTGTGTAATTAGTACACTCCCACAAACTCGATTAATCAAATCTGCTCCAACACAACATAATTACAGTGCCCCAGAGCAGCACCCCTAGATCCTGGCTTCATAATGGCAGAACCAAGCTACATGTGGCCACATTTACACATGGTCACTACTGTTATTTTAATATCTTTTCCTTAACTAAGTTTCCTTAATAGGGAGGGAAAAGATTATTAACTAGGTGAAATGTGTTTGATACATTTCAAGAGGACAGGCCCATATCCAGGCTAGCCTGAGAAATGGTGCTATAAGCAATACTTTTTATATTTTTGGTAGCCAGCAAGATTATGCTCTCAGGACAAACAGTCATTTATAAGTATTCTTGAATGCAGATGCCCTTGTAGTTGCATAAGATGTAATCACTGTGCAATAGATTAAAAAAAAAACAAAACTCCTCAGTACTACAGTTTTGTTCACATTTTAGCAAGAAAATGGCTTAGTATAATTTCAAAAAGAGGCAGGTGCAATGCATACAATGTAGAATATCTCCAAAATAACCTCAATTTCTGCAGAAAGTGTTTGTTCATTTTTTTAAGAAACAAACAATGCTATAAAATGGATACCAGCATTTCTGTTAAACTTGAGAGAAATTCAGTTAAAATGAATACATAGGGAAATATTGCATTTACACCCCAAATTCACAACTTCCAGTGACAAATGAAAAAAAAAAAAATCTAAAAGGATCCAAACAGTCTAGTCTTTTTCTCTAGTAAAAGTTAGGGCCCTTTCAGAGGAACTGCCTTCAGGGGCTGCAGACATTTCTAGCACAGTAGAAAGCAAATGCACTTTCTTCATGTGAGTCAGTTTCCCATAACTGAACATATAGACAAAAATTTTAAATAGCCACAAGACAACACCAGAAATAAGAATTACATATGCAACAACAGGGTCTGTACTTGCACTAGGGTAACAAATACTACAAACATGTAATGACTAAATTGTTCTTGGCTTCATTCCCACCAGACATTAGCTTTAGATGATCTAATTTAAGATCATGCTGTCTTGATGGCATTTAGTCCATTACATTGCAAAACATCAGATACTACAGTAAGGGGATTTATAAACCTGGATCTAAGAAACAAGGCATGGTGAACATTCCATTTTTACTAGTCTATTGAATAACTACTCTGATTTTGAAATACTGTGGTATCATCATTACTAGGAAGAAAATGCAGCCCTGTTAGCAACCAAGAAAAAAAAATGTAAAATCCTGCTGGAGTGCCATAATACAGATGAGAATGGATTTTCACTGAAGGTACCAGGGTTAGGGCAAAGTAAGATATAACACATTTAACTATTTCTCATGCAAGTTAGGGGAATCAGGCCAGATCCAACCCATGGAGCTGTGTTGCATAGCTCTCAGGGGCTTGTGAATTTGCACTGCATGTAGACTGCCAATGTCCAA
This sequence comes from Crocodylus porosus, assembly GCF_001723895.1. NCBI lineage: Eukaryota > Metazoa > Chordata > Crocodylia > Crocodylidae > Crocodylus > Crocodylus porosus. The sequence continues at coordinate 71,114,585 of NW_017728943.1, read as the reverse complement.
ACAGAAGGGGGGGGGAGGGGGGCGGGGGTTTAAGCCTTATTCCAACAATGCAATTCATTTACAAGTCATGTAATAGCTCATTCCTTTAATACTGCTGAGGAATGCCATTGTTTTGTTCATGTATGCCATGGTATTGTTCAAAGCCTAGTTAACCTAGACAGGTTTGTAGACGTTTGGCTAGACAGTGACCTACCTAGACAGCTGGGGCATAACATGCAGTTTTGTAAAGAAAGAAGTCCTCAGATGAGAATTACTAGACACAAAATGTTGACTAAATGTATTATCTGGCTGCTCAAACAATGTTTTCTAGCTTTATATCAGAAAGCACTTTAAGAGTCAGTATCATTATTTCTATTTTTCAAATGGGGAAAATAAAAGATGTGAAGTTAGAAAAGGGAAAAGCAGGAGAAGTAAACAGTTAAAAGGTCCAATCATGAAGACCTTGTTAAGGCAAAATTCACCCCTACCCCAGTAAATTTACTGGAGTAAAAAGATACCAGATTGAGGAAATTACAGTAAATGTTCATCTAGGAAACAAGGACTCCCATCAAGGATAGACTTGAACAGTGCTCCTACAAGTACAACAGGAGTAGGAAGTTGGTTCAAGTGACTGGCTTTTTAAAAAAAAAAAAAGAAGAAGAAAAAAAAAAGAAAAAACTTTCCTCTTACAATTGAGAGCATTCCTGGAAAAAATGCCTTAGAAGCCAAATCGTTTCCAAAAGTGCCAAGGCTATTAGGAGTTTGGCAGTCATGAACATGGTACTTCCCAGACAGCTCCAACTTGCTTCTCCATTTCAGCTAAGTATTTACCTGCAATAGAGGTACATCTTTAAAGACAAGTGCTTACCATGTAACTGCTACTTGTTGAAAAGCCACAGAAAAGAACAAAAACAGATTCACACAGGCACAAGGATAAGTAAGAAAATCACCTGCATAAGTGTTTAAACCTCTAATTTTGAGGAATTGAGAGCACACTCAAAAGGGAAGCTAAAGAATTAAGAAAACACACGTTAGATTTCACGTAAGAAACAGCAGGAACATTGCAAGCTCCCTTGCATATTTCATTGATAGGTTCAGATTTACTAATATGCCCAGGACTCTTTCCAGGAGGTAGCTAGGGGAGAATGGTAAAGAAATTTTCAAATGTATAACCTAACTTGGTGGTTCTCAACCTTTGAAAGCTGAAGGCACCCCTCAGGAAGTGGCAGCTCAGTTTTCATTCATCATAGACAAGGCAGGGGGTGGGGGAGTGGAAGCAATACCACTGCAAAGAACTCAGAAACTACAAGTCAAAATGTTTTGCCAGCATAAAATCCCATTTGAAATCTGAGTTTACCTTGTAAATCATGTTTGTACACCTAACAGTGCTAACACAGCATGGTACATGGCAGCACCTTTGAAAGGATCTCACAGCACCCCATGGTGTTGCAGCTTCCTGATTGAGAACTGGCTTAACTTAAGGAATCTGAAAGAAAGGATAGACTTTTTTTTAAGCCAAAACACAGAAAGCCAATATTGCTGCCACAACAGTCACATACAGCCAGCAAGTAAATTTAACTACATTACACCAAAGAAGGTAAAACATGCGAAGGCACAGTAATGTTATCTTCACCATCTATTTAATGGCGCAGCAGGAATGAGTTCTGGGTGAAGCTTGTGCTCTCCACCTCTCCCCTATAACTAGTTTGCCAAAAGACAGAATATAAATTTGTCCTCCTCAGGATAGAAAGACAGCTAGTCTAGTCAAACTTTCTGGGGAAAGAAAGCCTCTCTTCAGAGATTTGTGTCTCCCTGCAAAGTCCAGGTTTTATTCCTTACAGCATACAAAGGGGCCATATAATACAGTAATCCACTCAGTCCCATATCTTCTCCCCTTGCATAGACAAGTAATTAAAAAGAAAGCCTTGCAATTACATTACATATATTGAAATAGGAGTCATCTTTACCTCTGGTGCCATGACAGGCAATAGTTCCATTTTGGCCATTTAATACAAGACTTGTGCTTTAGTACAAAAATAATATTTATATTAGGAGATATATTACAGAGGTAGGCAACCCCCAGCACATATGCCAGAACACAGCATGCAATGGCATTTTGCTTGGCATGCACACCTCAAGGAAGGGGCAGGGGCAGTGCTGCCACAACAAGCATCAGGCTCCTTGCAGCTCCCCCACCATCTGCCCCAGCAAGTTGAGGCTGTGGGTGTTTTTTGGCACTCTGCCCAAAAATGCTGCTGACCCCTGGTGCATTAGGATTACTGCAAGCCATTTTAAAAGCAAATGGAGTAGCTAAAAAAATTCTCAGCTATAGTAACAAGTGGATATTAGTTTCTGTTCAAGTGTAAAGCACTTTACACCATTGTCTTTCATACTTAATAAACAAAGACAGAGTAATTTAAACTTATGATGCACAGCCTCCTCAACAATACACCCCTCATTTGAAAGAAAAAAAAAAAAAAGTAAGAAGCAGGCAGAGAAGGGCAGGACTGGATCAGACACCACCTATATTTGAAGAAGACTAAATACATTCAACATGCATGGCATTTAAGGAATAAGACTTCACTGAAACCATTATCTTGATCAGAATATTTTATTTTGCTGACCTCAAAGCTCACAAGCCAGCACTTAAGATAGCAACTGGCAATTCACCATGCAAATTATCTTCCATCTGAAATAATAAATTTTAATACAATATCCAAGAGTTGATTATTTTTCTAACCTTTGGCAAACATCTGAATTCTATTCCATCCAAGTAGTGATGTTACTAGTAATGTTAACAACCTCATTTTTTGTATGAGCTACAGCAGGTAACTGGTATTCAAGTACAACATTTACAACAAGAACACTCAATGTTATGAAAATCAAAGCATTGTATGGCCCTTCCTTTGCTTTTACAGGTTTAGGTCAAGCCAAAATAACACAGGAAAAATTCTTTTACAAGAGCAGTATACACAGAGATCACCTCAGCATTTTAAAAATGAAGTTCAATTCATAATAGTATCCAACCTGACACTGACTGTTTGGTGTTCAAGCAGGAAGCTATTGAGAGGGGTGAATATATTCTTCTACCATGAAAGGCAGCAATAGCCAGTGTGTCTAAGCCATGCAAGTATCATTCGTCTGTTTCGTGCACCAAAGTTTAAGGAAGTGTTTACCAAGCCTACTCGCATCCAGCAAGTTCAGTTTTTACAAGCTTCACACTCATTTAAGTTACTAGCATTAGTGAGTTGCTTAACAGAACCTGGACACTGATGTAATTTATCCACAGAACCATAAGATCATGGACAGTGGCTTCCATACCCTACCTGCTAGACAGCTTCAACTCTGGAGACAAAAAGGAAGATCAGTGGCATACACACTGCTAGTTTATGCATACTCTTGCCTGCTAACAACTTAATTGGAAGCTTCCAACTTACACATGCTACTGAGCAGACTTCATTGTGTTAACTTTGATTTTTCAAATTCATATCTGTATGCGTTTCAAACGGTGATCTATAGTTATGTGCAAGCTGAAGTGTACAACTTGACCAAGACTTAACATTAAATTCTAGAAACCTTACACAGAATAATTTGCTAGCTAGTTTCAATATATATTTGGCAATATTAATATCTTTGTTTAAAAAAAGCCTCATTTCAGAAATATAACATATCAGTGGTTCATTAGACCACTTCCCATGTTACAGTATTAGTTGGTCAGATTATTAGTCTTCTCACTGTGAGACTACACCACCAAGGAATATGAACACAAAAAAACCTAAACAAGAACTACATAAAGCTATATTTTAATTTTCTAAAGGGCCTTTGTCTCAACTTCAATTAGAGCACTGTAGATTTATAAAACAAAATGCACAAGTATTGTTTAACATACTTAACCTGTAAAAATATTTTTCCATGGAAGATGTTTTCTTGCTTACTTTCCAATAAATAGAGGCTTTCAATTGAAAGCATTTATTTTCCTAGTTATCTGAAGTGAAATCTGAGAGGGGAAAAAAATGCTTTACTTTTCAGCAGTCCACTTCATCACAAAGCACCTCCTGTCCCAATGTGTGCTCAAATCCAAGTGATATTTTCTTCCTGCAAAATATGACCAGAGCATTCAAAGCAATTCAGTCTGTTTCCATAGCAGCACTGCGGGATTCCTTAGCTACCATAAGTCGCATCAGCTGACTGTGGAATTTCTCTATCTTCTTTACATCTTGAGCCTGGTCTGTTCTATATAGCAGACACTGTCAAAAAAAAGTTACTGAATATCAGGTTTTATTTCAAACTTATTAAAACTAAATGTCAGAAAATACAAATTCATGCATTTGGAATGAAGTTTAAACTATACCCTGAAAAGTTCCAAGTTCCTTATTGGTGCTATTTGTACTGTACTGTATCCCACACTTTAAGGGGTCAACAAAGCTTTTACACATTCAAGCTTCTAACTATTACAATAAGTTATTGTTAAGAGATCTTTCTCTGGGTCTTCCTGTATCTGCATTTGCACTGCAAGTTCCTTCCAGCAGTGCTACCTTTTATTTTGAAAACAGTTAAATAATTTATACTTAAAGCAAATTTCCCACTAATGTGCAGCATTTTGAGTACAGTAAAGGCTAGCCTAGAAAAATGACAACAAAAAACCCACCAAGGTATCCTCTTTTTAAATGGGATATTAAAAAAATTTGAAGCGGACTAAGCTTAAAGTTATTTCCCTTTTAGATCTTTTTTTATACTTTGTGGCTACTGATTTAAAGCTAAAGTGAATTTTGGATTTTTCCCCATAGACAGACCACACATTCAAGAGGTACTGCTCCCTGGGGCTATACTGAAGAATGAGGATAGGACACCTTCTTAAAGTTAAGGGAACATTTTCCCCACAACTTTTATACCAAACGGTCAAGACAAATGTAACTAAAGTGACAATACATCCTGGTTTGCCCAGATCTCAAAGGCCAGCTTTACCAGTTGGTGAAAATTAAAATGAGCGTCCCAGAATCACAGTCAGTCAAGTAGGGGAGGTGGAACAGCATGGTGCACCAAACAGTTCCCCCTCCCCACCAGACTGCACCTGCACCTCTAACCCACTGGCTTTTGTTACTGCCTGCAGCAGCACTTGGGGTGGGAGGGGACAGGACAGGTGCAGTACAATGACCATTCCTTACAGTCACTGTAAGCATCACCAGCCTGCTATCCTGACTACTACATACTGGACAAAGGATTTTTCTTTATGGCAAACCTGAATTTGAAGTACTGATTTTAGGAACAGAGAAGTGGGAAAACATCTAGGCTTTTGTTTTCTTAAGCAGCAGCTTGAAGATTTAGAGACCCTATTTGACACAGAAAATAAACTTGGCAGAAAAATCTGACTAGATGCCAAAAATTATTAGTTACCTAATTATTAGTTGCCTGAGCAGCAGAAGCACAGGAATTACCTAGCTATGCAGATTTGTTCTTTTACTTAACGATGGAAAGCTTCAGTCTCCAGGGCTGTCAACATAGCAGTTTTACCAGCCTTAAATACACCGTAAAACTTAAAAAAAAAAAAAACCCCAAAAAAACCCCACCCACACCCAAATCTGAGATACTCAAGAGAACAGAAGCTGGTATCCTTTTTCCCCCAGTTATACCAGCTCTGCCAAGTAAACAGTAGGAAAACTTAACTTAGTAAAGTTACTCACTGTGACTTGGTTACAAGAAGCAGATTTTGCCTCCCCCTAAAGCCTTACTGTCACTAAGTACCTGTATTCAGTAGAAAGGAAGGACTGAAAGTTTCACCCAAGGATGGTGAATTATTTCTCTACAGCCTATAGTTTCATAGTTTCATAGTAGCTAGAGTCGGAAGGGACCTAGGTAGATCATCTAGTCCGACCCCCTGCCTGAGCAGGAAAGAGCACCGGGGTCAGAT
>NW_017728943.1:71103211-71108168 GCF_001723895.1 Crocodylus porosus | reverse complement strand
CCAGATCCCTGAGCATTACTGTTTGCTGTGGAAACACATGGATTTTCTTCTTTAGAGGAAAAAAAAAAAAAATGCAGGAAACAGCAGGTTTCCCCCTGCAGGCTAGCAGAGTTCCAGCCTGCAAGGGGCTGCAGGGAGGACACAGGGGATGCCATATGCATGCATGTCATACATGCATATGGCAGCTAGGCAGGCTGGTAAGAGCAGCTCCCTCTATCGGAAGGGAGCACCTTGGCAGCACAGCACCCCGTCCCATGCCAGGTTCTGCCTGCTGGGCCATGGAGGCAGCTCCTGCTCAGAGCTGGTCCATCCTGCCTCAGTCCTGGACATATATACTTTTTATTCACATATACACAATCAATCACACACCAAAAAAAAAAAAAAGTGCAGATTTGGGCTTTTTTAAAATCAGAGGATTTGTATTTATTACCAGAGAATTTGGGATTTTTAAAACAAAGAAAACCAGGATCCCTGGTAATGTTATATGCAACTAACAATAAAAATATTGCATTGTAAGTACCCTTCTGGTTCAACATACAGCACCTTTTCTCCTTCCCATCATAAATGAAATAGGGTTGGAAGGAACTTTTATATTGATATATCAACAAAAAAATTCCACATAGTTTTGGGACGCGATTTTTCACATCATTTTTATGCTGGCAGAAGGCTTAGTATAACTGCATCTGCACCAGTATAAGAGCTTTTTTCAGTACAGATTATATTACTCATTGAGCCAGTATAAGATCCTGGAACAAAATACTTTTTGGCTAGTATAAATTGAGTCTACACTGGAAAATCAGCTAAAATGAAGTAGCAAACTCTTTCTTGTGTTCGCCCAAGTTTTTTATATAAGCAAAATAAAGGATTTTTATGGGAGCAAGTGTATTTATAATTTAAAAAAAAAATCCAGTAAATTCCTTTGGAACAGTTATGAACTGTTAGAGTCAATGAGAAAAGAGTTGGGAATTACATCAGAAGCACTCAGACAAATGTAAGGACTGTGATGACTTGAGAAATTACAACTGATCCTGCAAAATTAAGCAAGATTCCCAAAAGCAGTTTCCACTGTCGGTCAGATTACATGACATCATTTGTCTTAAAAAGCCTGCACTATTAAGCCAAGGTAACAAATGCTCCTTACTTACAACGACATCATCTGTTACTTTGATACAAAGGTTCCCATCACAGTGGCGATATTTAATAACCACACGCACCTGAAATGACAAAAACATTTTTAGTAATTATATGCAGACATCTGAAAATTTATACCAAGTTTTCCTGAACTGCAATGCCTCACTTTTACATTTTACTGGTTTCAGTAACTTGTACATAGTTTCGCCATGGAATTTAATTTGTTCATTTATGATCCATTTCTTTCATTTCCACGCACTATCAGAATATTTAAAACTTGCCTACTCTGTGAACTATCTAAAATGTGACAAAAGGTTGTGGGTGTGCTTTTTTATAACAGTTAGAGACAGACAGTCTCATAAAATGATGGAAGCCTAACCCATCTGTTATCCTATTACGTTTACGACTTTCAAATGTATTATTTGGTCACACCACAATCCATTTAGCTGGATATAAGAGTAAAAACATTTTGTCACCTCCAAATGAGGCAGAAGAAACTGCCATTAAATATCTAATAATGAGACAGGAATTGTTTTGAATCTCATCATGACAGGCTATGATAGGCAAAACTGTTCCTGATAGGATGGGGAAGCCTGAGAAGAGAGACTAGGAACCAACCATGTTTTTGCTATATGCCATGGGGGGCGGAAGCATTACATGAGTATCATTGTGGGACTAGTTAAGGACAGAAAAAAAGAAGAAGAAAAATAATTCATATTTTGGATCAGAGAATAACAAAGAACAAATAATTTCTTTACAATCCTTGCCTTCCCCTCCCCACTCAAAACATACCCCAACCCCAGTCAGGATTTATCCATACAGGAGATTTTTCAGGTGGTATGAAATCTAGAGTCCAGGTGACTGGAAAGGACGCAAAAGAACAGAGACAGCTTTGAACGCAACTATCCACATTAACATAAAACTTGGTATCAAAATACACCAGAGCAGTATCTTCTGTGGCACCTTCAGAGAAAAAATGATTTGACACAGCAGAAAGCTTTGCAGGGGGCTGACTGAAAGTGGGCAAAAAAACCTTAAAACACAGTTCGCAGGATTGTATATCAAAGATATACTTTGATCACTGGAAATTACCTTTTCAAACCTTTCCCTGCTTAAAAGTAAAATGAAAAGCTGAATCAAAGCTTGCTACTGGCTATGGTGAGTAGTGGGAAGTTCAGCTCAACCCAACCCAACCCAGTCTTATGCCAGTAACTTCTACAATATCTAAACTTGTGTTTAACAAGTTAATTTCTAGCCACTGTAGTTAAGAAATCCTTCCAAACAAGCCAATGTAACCGAGCTACAGTCTGTAAGCAGACTGTTCCAACACCCCTGCTGATAGTTGTCTTCGCAAGCAGAGAGAAAATTAAGTATACAGATAATTTTAAAGCTCCTAAAATTAGAGCTGCGGACAGCAGTTAAACTAGGAATAGTTCTCAGTTACATTCTGTTGCTGCTTGTGAAAAAGCAATTGAAGTGTGCCCTTTTTATAAGATCGCCACTAATAATCATTTGTATTCAGATTACATTCAAATACAACCTTCACATCTTCTTGGACTCGGTTACTGAACACCCTAAAGCTGTTGCAACAAGACATACAAATCATACACCTCTCCCCACACCATGCATTTCTACCTGCAAATGACCAAAAAACTGCCTCCCTTCCAACTGAATGTAGAACTGCTGATAGTGATCTGCATATTTATGGCCTTCATCCTTTATAGAACACATACCCAGCAGTAAAACCTCAGTCAGACTATAACAGGTCATTGTCATCACCAGCTTGTTGCCCCACTATGCAATGATGCCTCACCAAATACAAAAAACGCATCTTACAGGTATGTTCATCAACAGTCCTTGTTGTGAGACCAACTCCTTACTCAAGAAGAGTCTCTCTACCCCTTTGTCCACAATGCCTGCATTCCACTGGAACACTGAAACAAGCTGGGAGCGGGGGGGAAGTAGGAGGGAAAATGAAAGCAGCTTTCATATAGATAGATTGTATTTGAATCTATCTATAGCATTTATTCCAGAGGCAAGAATTAGAATTGGTTAGCTTTGTGACCAACTGTTATTTTCTTAGCTCACTTGTTCCTGCAGTGTTCTAAGGTAGAGTTTCTCAACTTGTGGGTTGTAACCCAAAAGTGGGTCACAACACTGTATCAAATGTTGCAAACAAACTTAAAAAATGGATCAACAAACTTTAAAAATTCATTATCTTTTAAAGGAGAAAAACATGGGAAACTGTGGCTTTTACCTTGCAGGCTGGCAGAGTTCCAGCTTACAAGGAGCTGTCTCCCCCTACACCCCCTTCCCCACATACTGGGGGGTGCGGACAGTGAGTCAGTACTGGCCATTGATGTTTACAAATGGGTCTTGGTACAAAAAAGGTTGAGAACTGCTGTTAACCCAAGAAATAACTAATTCATGCTATTTTGGCTGGGAAAGAAGAACACATTGCATTTTAAAAATATCCAAGTACTGCTAGGGAGGTGCTCTAATACTGTACCACCAAGTGGTTCCAATTAAATACCTACGCAAGCAGACACCTATTGTAGAATTTATGAAAGAAGGAAAGCCCTCTCCCCATAAAAACCACCACCATTTACAAGAGAGCTGGTAGCAGAGATATATAAAGGTGCATCTCAGATATGCCAAGAGGAGCAACAGGTCTTGAGACTGCCAGAACGCTCTAGGGTTTAAGAAGGCAAGAAAATTGTTTTTGACTTCTAAAGAATTTATGTGGGTAGTAAGGTAGCTTTAGACAGCTTTATCAGACATTTACATACCAACCAACAGGTTCAGGGACAACACTCTCAGAGGAGCCACTATGGCCCATCTTTCAGAAAGAGTAGATGTATGAATTGAATTTTTCAAGTAAGGTTTTACCTGAACCCCACCAAATCTCTGTAATGTTTCCCCATATCAATTTCTAGCTAATAGGTGCCTAGCAAATTTTGTAAGTTCTTGACTGTTAGAAGTAAGGGAGAGAAGACAACCTTTTAAACTACGAAGCACCTGTTCCATCACAATCACTGAAGTGATTGTTTTTGGGGTTTTGTTTTTTCTTGTCTGTTTTTTTTTTGGGGGGGGGGGAAGGGGGTCTGTAATAATCCAAGAACCCATGAACTTTAAGAAGTGTACATCAGCTTGCCTTGTCCCAGTGCATTTTTTTAAACTTGGTTTATTTTAGGCCTGGGCTTGGGTCAAGCTAGTTATAGATGTAGACTGAAGTGTCCACTTCGTGCATAAGTAGTGTAAGTGTTGTAGGTGTGCAGCAGATGCAGTAGCTGTTAGCTTGTTTGCCTCTAGCAGTGGTTCCCAACATTTTTTATACTGTGGACCAGCAAACTCACTCAAAGAATTTTGGCAGACCAGGTATAGAAACAATTTAATTTTTAGGGGGGTAGGGTTTGCAAGGAACATCATCAATAAAGTTGGAGACAATAACTAAAATCCATACATACACATCACTAGCCAGCTAACGTTAGCTAGCTAGATGCCGAGGATACATGGAGATAAACCAGTAGCTATGTCAGTCTCGCTGATTCAGAAGTGACTAGCCACAGTTACCGCAGTCCAATTTCAAAAGCTAACGTCACAGTCACTGGCCAAGTAAAGGTATTCTCACCCAGCTGATAGCATGGTGTGGATGTGGCCTGGACATAGAACTGTTACTAGCAGGGGTTAAAGCTCGTGCCATGACCTGGCAGTCATAGAATCATAGAAGTAGGGTCGGAAGGGACCTCGTAGATCTTCAAGTCCGACCCCCCGCCTGGGCAGAAGAAAAACTGGACTCAAGTGAGTCCAGCCAGGTACGCATCAA
>NW_017728943.1:71100962-71102415 GCF_001723895.1 Crocodylus porosus | reverse complement strand
GGTCTGACATGACCTGCCCCTAATGAAACCGTGCTGGTTGCCCTTGAGCATCATCCCTGAAGCTGGCCCATCACAGATGTGGTCCTTGAGGATCTTCTCAAAGAGTTTCCCTAGGATTAAGGTAAGACTGATGGGCCTATAGTTGCCCGGGTCCTCCCTCTTCCCTTTTTTGAAGATGGGGACCACGTTGGCTATCTTCCAATCATCTGGCACCTGGCCTGAGCACCACGAGCACTCATAAAGCCATGCCAAGGGCTCCGCAATAACCCCAGCTAGCTCATCAACACCCTGGGGTGGAGAGCATCTGGACCCGTCAACCCTTCATGGCCTGCTACCAGGCTGTGGCCTGGTGGTTGGGAACCTCTGGCCTATAGCAACTATCCATTCCCTACCACAGTGGCAAACACTTGAATAGCACCAACTTCAAACACACTCCAGAAAAGCAGTTAGTTCAGTCCAGATGCTGGCATAATTTACATCAGTGCATAACACACACTTAGGTTACCTAGTGTAATGGAAGACTTTTTTAGCAAATACTCTCATATTCAGTCATTCTCTTGAATAAATGCTATAAACAGAGAAGTCAGCTCTTATCATGCAGCTTTAAGTTTAAGGAGGAGAGTAAATTACCACCCATCCTGGCCTTTAATCATATACAAGGTACCACAAGTCATTTCAACAAAATCCTGAACATTTTCACTATCTGAATGAATGCCTATATCAGTTCTTATTGTACAGCTGTTTTGTCAAGTAAGCAAACACAGCAGCATCCTTTTCTGAACCCATCAGTCGTGACAAACAGGTGAAAACTTTTCCTCACAAACCAACCTCAGCATAAAAAGCTTTTGATGCCAGCTCACTGAGAGATGAAGCAATTACACCCAGTACCTGACCCCATAAAGATTTTCTTTAAGCCCTTTCCTTCTTCTGTCTGCTACAATGAACCCCCTAACTTCATTAGTTGGAGAGGTAAGCTATTCTACCCACAAGGTAACTTAGAAGCTTAATAAATGCTTGCTTTCCTGATGAAGCTTTGCAAGTTGGTCTATTACACAGTAATGGAATAAAAAAAAAATACTAGAAAAAAGGGCTATTGGATAAACACGCACAAGCCACAAATCAAACACCTTTTTAACAATTTACAAGCCTTGCACAGATTTGTCCTGATACCAATATACACTTACTCCTGACCATACCACAAACAAAATGCAGTTTTCAAGTGTGTTACTGAAATCAAATGCAAGAAAGCTACCAGACATTTAAACAGGCCAAGTACAGAAGACACCTCTGAGACCAGATGGACTGGTTACAGTCCCAAATTCACACTACACATCTGTGGTTCTGAACCCAGGTGCCACAGCACCACCCCAGGCTCACTACACAAAACCCCTTCAAGGTGCCATGGCACAAATGCCACTGTTGTAGCAACCAAGTGAAACCCTAAATGTACCTC
>NW_017728943.1:71089511-71100862 GCF_001723895.1 Crocodylus porosus | reverse complement strand
GCAGCGGCTTGCTCTTGTCACAGCCCTTTCCCAGCCAACCTTGCATGCTTGTCCCGGAAAGAGGCAAAGCAGATTGGTGGAACTGCTCTATATATCTGTTTCTAGTATGAGCACAGGATGCCAGACCAAGAAGAGCTGCAGCAAGAACAAGGACCCACTCCTGCTTTAGGTTTATCAGGAAACTAACAAAAGCAGGGGCTCACACTCCTACTCCAGCCCTTCTCTCATGAAGTACTCAGGATTGTTCCATCCGGCCCTGGCATTCCCAGGTTGAGGAGCGAGAAGGGAAGCCAGGGCAGCACAACGGGGGGGATCTGAATTGGGTGTTGCCAGATTCAAACACGTTGAGGGGGCACATCTAGAAAGGCTGGGAGCCACAGCACTAGGTACGAGGCCAAATGACATCACAGAGCCAGACCTACTTATGAGGGAACATCACCACTTTGCCTTGTCATGTCAGTGCCACATGCCACCCTCCAGCAAAGGGGACTGTTAGAAGAGAACTCATGGTGGGGAGGCAGGGGAGAAAAACAAAGAGGCCAGGAGATTATGCAAACCCTTGTGAACAGGAAATTAATTTCTTTTAAAGCTGAATCTATTTCGAGTTCCCTGGGCTGGAAGGGCCCTCATTAAGTTGGAACAGCAGAGTTGCTGCATGCAGAACAGAAAAACCATTAAACAAAAAAATAGGAACAAAGGATCCCTGGTTTCTCCCTTTCCCTGAAAAGTGCTGCAAGTCCCAGTCACAGCTATTGCAAAGGCTTGACTCAGAGGCTGAAAGTGAAGTTAAAGCTGCTGATTTCAGTAGTGGACTAGAGGCTATAAAGTTAAAACCATCCTAGGGAATCCCGTTTTTCCCCCCTCCTAGAATAATTTCCAACCGATTTAAAAATAAACTGAAAAGAGTGAGAGAAAATAAGCAAGATTTTCTTCCCTGCTCCATTTTTTTACATTTCATTTTCTTGACTGCATTGATCTGTGGTCACTGGCCCACGTAGAGCTGGAACTAGGGCCGGGGCCTCTCCTCCCCCCCCCGCAGGCCTGGCGCCCCCCGCCCCGCAGACGCCCGGACCTTCATAGGGTCGGCGAGGTAGAGTTTCTCGGCGGCGCGCGTGAACTCCTCCCAGGTCTGGTAGTGCGGCATGACGACCCCACACCGCTGCGCTCCCCCTCCCCAAGACACCGCCGGGCGAGTTCAGTAAGGCGCCGTCCTATTGGTGCTCCTACAAAGGTACATCCAACCACAGAGCGCGTTGTTCAAAGGTTCTTCCCACTCCTCCCCCCTCCCCGCAAAAGCAGACCGGAAGCTGGGGAAGAGGACGTAGCCATCCGGCGGAGCCGGGACGCCGTTCTGGCTGTGGGCTCACAGCGCCCCTTGCAGATCGGGCGGGGCGGTTACCCACCGCCGCTGCGGGCCTAGGGGCGCTTTCTTCGGAGGGAGCCCGGGGCACGTCATTGGCTTCTGCAGCAGGCAGTCAGAGCGCAGGTTGGGGCCTGGGGCACTCCCCTTTCCCCCGCCTCAGGACTCCTGTTTGGGTTCGTGCTTGTTGAGGGGGCGTCTGGTGGCTCTAGTGCTGTGTAAGGCCCTAGCTACTAGAGTCAGGGGATCACAGGAGCAATGCCGATTCAGGCACGTGAAGCCAGGGCAGCCCGGCAGCTCTGATACTGATAGATCTGGGAGAGGAAGCCCACATTCAGTGTTTTGCTGTCCTTATTTGTTTGAAGGCCTGGTAGCATCAGTGATGGGCAGCCAGGTGAGGTGGGGTGGCTATTTGTGCCGGCACCAGAAACAGCACTGGCTGTGGTGTTAGTTCAGAGGGCATGCAGAGAGGGGGGCAGGTGTCCCTGAGTGCAGGCCAGCCAGACGTGTGCCTGGGGTGGGACCCTGCTACATGTTCTATCTATTATGCAGTTCTTAGGGCTCTATTTGAGTTGGTCTAATAATTGGAAAAACTCTTCTGTGCAAGAGTTCAGGTATAAATACCCTTCATCAGGCTGAGGAAGCATCTGCAGTTGGTCTATTATGCAAGTAAGTAGTGAATTGCATAATAGATTGACACCAGTTGCATAGGTAATTATTACAAGTAATGACATAAGTAATTATCACATGATAAAAAGGGCTCTCTGGCTATGAAAAGAGCCAACCAGCTCCTCAGTTAGTGCTTGAAATGTGTAACAATTCTAGAAAGCTGGTTTTTATCTAGCTTTCATTTCAATGAGTAGGATGTTTTGGGCAGGGACCTGAACTTGAGCAGGGGGTTGGGCACAGTCTCCTGCCAAGCTGTCCCCAGCTGCTGCCATTCTGGATGTGCATCTCTCCACAGTGCAGGCCAATGCAAGATCTCACAGCCCTGGGGCTTGGTTTGAGTGTAAACCCAGGCTCAGAAGCAAAGTTTTCTAAGGGAAAGGGGAAGCAGTGCTTTGCGGCAGAAGGGGTCTCTCCAGGTGATGATGACAATGGAAGTCAGCAATAGAGGGGAAGATACTAAGAATTAGGGTCACAAGGGGTGAGGCCTGATGCAGGGAAATAGGGTTAGTGGAGAGTGAATCCCTGAGGAGAGGTGGACTGTCCAAGCCATAGGGGTGGTTCTAATTCAGATTTAAGCCCACATTGCACTGTGACCCAATAAGCATGGTCACGAATATCATGTAAACCCTGTGAATGGGAAATGAATTTCTTTTAAAGCTGAATCTATTTCAAGTTCCCCAGGCTGGAAGGCCCCTCATTAAGTTGGAACTCAGCTGTGTGCAGAACAGAAACATCTTTAAACAAAAAATCACTAGTTTCTCTGTTTAGCTGAGAAATGCTTCAAGTCCCAGCCGCAGCTATTTCAAAGGCTTGACTCACAACAGACGTTGTGGCTGAGGCTGAAAGCGAAGTTGAAGCTGCTGATTTCAGCAAGGACTAGAGGCTATGAAATTATAACCATCCTAGGGAATCCTGTTTTTTCCTTCCCCTAGAATAATTTTAAACTGATTAAAAATAAATTGAAAAGAAAAATTAGGAAAAATATGCACACTTTTTCTCCCTGCTCCATATTTTTATTTCATTTTCTTGAGTGCACTGATCTGTGGTTGTTGCCCCATAATTGCACAGGTTGAGATCATAACCAATCAGATTGCTCCATTAGTCCTGTTGATGTTATAAAGCTTATATAATTGCCCTATTATAACAAGCAAGCAAAATAGCAGCTTTCTATTATCTGCCTTAGGGGGATGCACTTAAAACCCAGAAGTCCCAGATCTGAATCACAATGGAAGTGGTTGCTTCAGATTACTTATACTGAAATGAACAAAACTCCATCATGTGGTGAAGTAAACAAGTAGAAAAGCAGTTAAGGAGGCAGGTCTGCATAGGAGAGGATGAAATATGCAGAGCAGCTCCAGTCTCTACCAGCAACATGGTGACATGTTAGCAATGGTTTTGTTAACCACAAAAGGAAGGAGAGGGAAAAGAGGAGATGTTGTGGAAAAGGAGAGAGAATGAGGAGGTGTGTGGTATGGAAGAAGATATTTGAGTGAATTTCTCTGAGCCAGAAAATAATTGCTACTATGGGACCTAATGGGAGAAAAGCCTGCCATGGTTTTTTGTACTTCAGTAAGTTGCTGCTATGTGATACTGATAGTTTACCTTCTGGTAGAACTCGCAAAGAAGCAATAAGCAGTAGTGAGCTTGTCTGTACAGCTGCAGTGACAGGTCCTGACAAGGACCAGGTTGAGTATGCCCTGCCCATTTATGTCCGCTCTTACATTCCAGGCCCAGAAGTTTGCTATTGAAGTGATTCTGTGCTTGCCCCCAGGGCAGTTCTCAGGCTTGGGGATGAGCTCAGAGAAGTCTGAGCTCAGGTGAAATTTTGGGTCAGGAACCTACCTGCAGGCTGGGACTTGTAGGGCATCCTGAGCCCTAACCTGGGACCTGAACATTTTTCCACCAAAATCTTTCAGGTGGATACCCATAGACTTTTGGATAGCTCAGCTTTTGAGGACCCCACCTCAGAAAACCTTAGGTCTGACTTTCAGAAGTGCTACAGTGTGAATGAAGGGATTGGTGAGTGGCCTTAGTGGACTAGCGAATCCATCACAGAGAGTCTGATTCTTTACTATGCTGTATATTTATTTACAACTCTGAAAAGTGGCTGTAATTGTGTATCTCTTTTCTTTTGATTTAAGAGTGTTTAACCCCCACCAAAGAGATGTAATGGCTACATAAGGAGTCAAGCTGGAGAAAGGAGAACTTAAAATAGATAATGTTCTGTGGTGCACTTACCCATCAGATCTGGAGCAAAATTTTCAAAAGTGTCCATTGATATCTTTTTTTTCAGTCTCAGTTTTTGACATCTACCCTACAGTGTACAACCTATCATAAATTCATCACAGGGCTAGTTTTCAGAGTTGAAATCAGTGGGAGATGTGTATTTATTTTCTCTGAAAATGAGGTCCAGCAGTTGAAGTTTAGCACCTAAAAGCAGAGGTTATTTCTGAAAAGTTGATCTTAGGTAATGATGGGTACTAAGTAGTCTGTTATTTCACTCTGCTGTTTTAATCCTGCATGGAAGCCAAAGTATTTTCTTGCATGATTGAAGTATACCTTTGATCTTTGCAGCTGTTTAGTTTGAAATTATATGTTTAAGTATGTCCAAAACCATATTTTCCAACCAAGTCCCAGAACAAGGTAGGTAGGTAGGAATCCTCAAGATTTTTCAGCAGGTTGCTTGTTTAGTGCAGCATATTATAGACTGAAAATTAATTTATCTGTGTGAGAGATGTCTGATTTTGAACCAATAATCAAGTGTTTGAGAATAAATGAATAAGCTCTATTTAAAAATAAAAGAATACAGAGATTTATGTTTTCTGTCTTCCTCATTTTCCTTTTTTGAGCTGTCTTTTTTTCTTTTCTGAAACCATTCCACAAATCTGTATGATTCTTCTAGCACTGTATAAAGTTTCAGTTTTCCTTAGCCTCATCTGATGTATCTGAGTGGTATTCCATTAGCCCACTTTTGATAATATTTTTTTCTCCTTGGATCTAGCGCCATGAAAACCTGTAAAGGAATAATATAAGCACTGGTGTGGTGAACTGGGTCTCACTTGCGGTTTTCTCTGGGGCCCTTTCCCTTCTTTGAACCTGCATGTGCATGATTAATGATCTCTCTCTAAGCAAGATCTGACATACATTGCCACTGCAAGTTCTGCTCCATATAATTACATTTATGCATCTGGATTCCACATGGTACTTTTTGTTTTCTGTCTAGTACCTTCTTTTTCATAAATTATATATTAAAAAACAATAGAAACAAATTCTTACATCCTATCTTAGGGTCTAATTCTAATAGATGATGAGTGTCAGCAACTTCTACTGAAGTTAATGGACTAGGCATTTGTTTACCTGCTTTTCATGTTTGTGTTTCACTGGCTTAAGATTCAGGTGTCTTGTTTCCCTGTGCTAACAGATTTTTTACTTTCTACATAAACAGTCCACTGGGTAGACTTCTGATTTTCGGAATGGAACTTAATGCTCTTATCTATCATTGTAGAACACTGCAAAGCAGGCCAGTCCTTCTGGCTAGAAAAAGCTCTGCATAAAACATTGTACATTATGTTGTTAAATTATGGATGTGACTGGAAACAATAGGCCCAACTCTGCTCTCAATTACATCGTTGTAAATGCAGAGAGACATTGATTTCAATGGAGTGATTTTTGTATTTACAACATTGTAATTAAGAGCACAGATCGGTCTGGTGGGGCTAATCCTGATCTTACAGAGAAGTTGCACAGGTGTAAAAGAGATCAAAGTAAAACTTGAACCTTGCCCCGTGTATCCTTTTGCAGCTTCTGTAAAATATGTGCTCATAGGGAAGTTTGCACAAGGTAATTATTACAGAAAATGTATCATGGTTCATGGACACATTTTTAACTTCTGTTTATGACAGACCTGCGCCTGGTCTGAACAAGGATAATAGCAGGCCTCCCTTTGACTTCAATGAGAGCAGAACTGAACTTGGTAAGATGTCTGCGAGTCATGATTAGCCTTTCTTCCCTCATGTGCACTCTAAGGCTCCCTCTACATGTTACATGTATTACACAATTCATTTAGATGAGCTACATGTGCAAAGTAACTATCACACCATAAAAAGGTCTATCCAGCTGTAAAGTTAGAGCTGGAAAATGTGTAATAATTTTATAGCTGATTTTTATTCAGCTTTAATTTGCATCCTTCTAGCCACAGGGGTGCACCATGTGCCACTGGGGCTGGAAACCCTGCAGCTGAAGGGACTTTCAGCCCCAAGAGTGCCCCCCAACTTACCAGGACCACGAATCCAGCAGCTGCGGACTCCCTACCCTAGCAGCTGTGGGGTGCTGCCATGGCTGTGAGTCCGGTCAGCCATAGGACTTGCAACTGTGGGAGCTTGCAACTTGCTGGTGCAGGGGAAGCCTGGGGTGGGGAAGCCTACTGGGTGCTGCTAGGACAGAGAGTCTGCAGCTACAGGACTCCCCATTCCGGCAACTGTGGGGCACTGCGAGGGCCAGGAGTCCTGTCAGTGTGGGACTCCCCACCCTGGCAGCTTTGGGCGCTTGCTACTTGCCTAAGCAGGGGGAGCCTGGGATGGTGATCCTGAGCTCCCCTTGCACTAGCATTAAGAAGTGATAGGACTGATGCTGATCCCACAGTTGCACCTCCTGCCATGCATGTGCAGTGTGGCAGGATGCACAATTGAGTGGATCATGCAAAGGATCCTATCATGCCTTTACTTGAACATCTAGAGGGGCCTTAAGACAACAGAAAAGCCATAAGAGGTGAAGCTCAAGGCATCAACATGGAGCAAATTGCACCATGGCAGCTCTACAAATCAAACAAGCAAGATTGGTTTGTTCCTGTGTATGAGGATGTACCCAAGGTACAGCTTGCCATGCCCTGTGCCAGCTCCAGAGTGCTGACATCCCAAGATTCATCTGGTGACCTCTTTGTAGGATGGAGATGGGTCCTTTTCAAACAGTAAGAGCAACAGTATGGACTTGCTACACCCCAGCAATCACCAGATCTCAGTGCTGTACCTGGCTTCCTGCCACCAACTAGGCACTTTACTGCAAGTCCTTAGCCACACTGAGAAACAGGGACAGCACCAAAATGCTAAGATGAACAGTTCCATTACTTACACAGCCTGTCACAGGAGGGTAGGGAGACTCCCAAAAACAAAGACATCCAGGAGGTGGGGAAGCATGACATGCTCTGTGATGGTCTTTAGTCTATGGACTGGTGGTTGTAGATACAAGAAGCATGGACTGGTGGTAGAGGACTATGCTGTGGAGAGGGGATGATAATTAGCAGTGGTGGGAGAACTTCTGAATGAGGAAGGCCTGCTTCATCTGCTGTTTACAATGGCAGAGAAAAATGCTATTTCTTTTCTTTTGCCTGGTAATATCCTGAAGGTGCATTGCTGTCATAAGTAGTTAGCTGTAACTTGAAACCATGCCTTTGTAGTTTGGCATGCCCACAGTTTAGGGAGCTATATGGGCTATAGATGGTCCCAGGCAGCTGCTGGGGTACAACAAGTTCATTGAAGGCTGCTGAAGTTTAGCAACCTAAACAAATGCTGACTGATCACACATTTGCATGCATAAATGGATAATCCAAAAAGCATGTCTGCTCACTGTTACTGTCTGTTAGGCCTTTGCAAAGCAGCAAATATTTGATTCAGATTTTTCAATTCAGATTTTGGATTTGGCTGATTCAGAGGAACAGTGATTCAATTTGGTGACTTGAGTCACTGTCCCAATTCAATCTGGCCAAATCGAATTCAGAGAGTCGGTGCTGATTCAGAGATTTGGCCATAGAGTATAATGGGGAATCACTAAAATACCTATAACTTTGTTATTTTTTTGCCAATTCAAACGAAAACAGCAGGGTTGGTAGCCCCTTCTGAGGGCATGAAGCCTGCCAAGTTTCAAGGAGATAGGTGCAGGGGTTTCTGTGGAAGTGCCCCTTAAACTCTTGAAAGCAAAACTCATATCATTTATGTGTGTTAAGGGGTGTAGGTTGTAGCCATGTTGGTCTAAGGACACAGGCAGATAAGATTCTTTGGGTCGATCTGATATCTTTTATTAGACCAACTGAATAGTTGGAGAAATATATCTTAGTATGCTTTCAGGTTTAAAACCCTTCATCAGGCTGAGGAAGCATCTGCACTTGGTGTGTGTGTGCTCTTCCTGGATGGAATGAATAGTAAAGAAGCCAAAGTCTGGGCTGCAGGCAAGAAAGCCAGTTGGGAAAATGGAAATTGAGGCATCAGGGGGCGAGAGACAGGCTGGTGGGGGGGTGGGGGAGAGGGAAGGGGGAATGTAGTAGGTAAACATTGAGAGGTACCTGGGGAGTCAAATATCAGGCAGGTTATAGTGTGTAATAAATCCAATGTCGATATTTAGTCCATGAGTTTTAGTATCTAGGAGGTTGATGAAGTGAAGTTCATAGGCTTGTCTGTGAAAAATGTTTTGTAAATTCAAACAAGCACCGAACCTTGCTAACTTCATCACCAGAATCATACTTCCTACAGCCCAAAACACACCGAATGGATCCAGACCATGCCACGACAAGAAATACAAAACTGTCAGCATATCTCTACCACCGCCACAATTACTACACCCCACAACAGAATAATCACCATTCCTGGATCTTACAGCTGCACCTCCAGAAACATACATCTCATCCAACGCACCAAATACCCTGATGGAAAATATGTAGAAGAGACCAAACAACAATTGCGCACCCGAATGAATGCACATGGGACATCTATTAAAGACAAGAACACCCAATTACCAGTGGGTCCACATTTCTCACAAGAAAAACACTCTCTCTCCAATCTCTCAGTCCTGATCCTCAAAGGGAATTTACAAAACACCTTTTGAGGACAAGCCTACAAACTTCACTTCATAAATTTACTGGATATAAAAACCATGGACTCAATATAGACATTGGATTTATGACACACTATAACCTGCCTGATGGAAAACTGATTCAGATGTTACCCAGGAGGAAGACTGTCCATTTAGGCCCCTGATGTCTAGAGTCGAGATCCATTCTGCAGCTTCATACCTCCCTTCCACTGCAGCCCATACCTCGCGATGGCTTTCCCCAGCCAGGCTCCCCCTGCTCAGGACTGTGTGTACACTGTGTGTACGTGTGGTGGCTGGAGGTTTTCAGGCACCTCTTAACTGCTTTTCACTAGGGAGGTTCACGGTCCTGACACTTCCTGGGGCTGCCACACTATCTGCAGTCCCACCAGGCCTCCCTACCCTGGCAGGATGCAGTTTTAGGTCATGCCCAGGACCTGAGGCCTCCTTCTTCCCAATAGCCCTGGCCCATACCTCCATCTTCATCCTGGCATGGAAGCTCAGCAGGGAGATGTTCTTCCCCTGCTGGCTGGTGAAAAACTAAACTGCAGCTTCCAGCTCTGAGGGTAGAGCATTAAATAGTTGCAAAATCAACTAAAGAAAGGAAATAGGTGTGGAGTGAGGAGGGTGGGACTCACTCCATCTGCATGTGGAGCTTGGGGAACCCCAGCAGCAGGAGGTTCACCTTCAGGAACACCAGCTGCTCCACCAAACCAGGATCAAAGGAGGTGCAGTGAGATGTCACAACATCCCCAGCATTGCTGAGCACCCTCTTGCTTGGAACACTGGTCGGTGGACAGGACAGGTGTTCCTGGGCAGCTGTGGCCAGATCTGGCCACATCTGGCTGCGGGTTGCCAAATAGGCCAAGAGGTGGCATTGCAGCAGCTCTACGTCCTTAGTGAGATAGGTAGCCACCAAGGCCTCTGTGCTACCTGCCAGATGGTGGGGTCTGGTGCCTCTAGACCCCAACATTAAAACCATGCCCTTGGCCCACATTGGCAGTGGCTGTGGTGGAGGAGATTGGCTGGTGCCTGGAGTTGCTGGTACAGAGAAGTGGAGCCCCTTCTTCCACGTCCCCCTGCCTCTGCCCTTCTGCCTCCCTAATTCTGTTCACCACCACCTCCATCCAGTGATTGAGGGTTTTGCTGCTGCAGATGCTCCCCTTCACCCTCAGGTTGCACATGCACACTACCAGAATGTGGACCATACTGGACCACAGTGGATCTAGCCATTTCTTCATGCCCTCCTTCAGCCGCTTCACCATTGCCTGCACCTCTGGGAAAAGCAGCTTTTCCCAGCCAGGAACATTGATCCCCTGGAACTTCTCCATTTGATTCTCAAGCTCCTTCACTATGGGTATCACTTGACTGAGGAGGGCATCGCCAGCACTGACACTTTCAGTGGCCTTGAGGAATGGCTTGAGGACGACCATCAAGATCTGGGAGATGGTATCTGACTCTGTTTTGTTAAGAGGGCCGCTGATCCCAATCTCCCTGACCAAGGCCATTTCATGGGTGGGCTTCTGTTGCTTGACCAGCCTTTCCAGCATCAGGTATGTGGAGCCCTACCAAGTCTCCACTTCCTGCATGTTTTTGTGCTGCAGAATGCTCAGCTCTGCCTGTTTGTCCCACAGCATCTTGGCCCCCTGGATGCTCCAGTGGAGCCTGCCACCTTCCTGCAGGCTGGCTGGTAGTGGTAGTGACAGCACCATCACCAGGAGCCCTGTCCCCCTCCAAGGCATCCCTGACTATGAGGTGGAACTTGTGTGCCACACAGTGGATGCCAGCAAAATTGGGATCATGGACTGCTTTGACCATATTGGCCCCGTTGTCAATGACCATGAACCCCCAAGTGAGCTCAGCCTGCCCAACAAGCCACCCCTGCACCATCTGGTTCATGGCCACCATCATCTCCCTTGCTGTGTGGGACTCATCCATTACCTCCGCTTGAAAGAGAGCCCACCAACACCCTGACTGAATGCACCAGTGCCCTGTGAGGGAGAGGTAGGCATGATCTCCACCCCAGCTGCTCCAGATGTCCAGGGTGAAGTGTAAAGCTACCTGCAGACCTGCCCTGTGCAGCTCCTTCCTCAGATACTCCCTGCATACCTCATACAGGGAGGACACCACTGTCCTGCTAAAGATGATGCATGTGGGCACTTGGTAGGATGCAGCCACGAGCACAATGAGCTGCCTGAACCCTGGATGCTCAATAAAAGAGAAGGGATGGCTGTCCAGAGAAAGCATCTCTCCAAAGCTCTGGGTGACCTTGCTCACCCTTGCAACATGCCCCGCTTTGTCTGCAGCTTTCTCCCACTGCAGGCAGGGTGGCCTATCTCTGCTTCTTGGGAATGGGGACTTTGGAACAAGACATGGGCTTCTTTTTGGGCATGCTCCCACTGGTGCCAGACTGAGGAGGAATGAGGGCAAGGGGGTGTTGCCTTCTGAGATGCAGCAGCATCGC
>NW_017728943.1:71081847-71088856 GCF_001723895.1 Crocodylus porosus | reverse complement strand
ACCCACGTCCCCCCACATCTTAGTGTCATCAGCAAATTTGAACAGGGTGCTTTTTACCCCCTCATCCAAATCGCTGACCTATCCCCCTCCTCACCAGGCAGAGGCACAACAACAGGGGAAACTGAGCCACCTGCCCCCACAACCTCCTCTGAAGTGCCTTCTAGAAGAGACCTGCCTATAGGGGAACTTTGAGGGGTGTGGAGCACAAACTCAGATTCTCCCTTCTTCCCTAGAATTTCCTTAGTTATGGCACTCAGCTCCTCTGCTTCCAGATCCAGTTCCTCCTCTGGCACTGAGAGGCTAACACTGGGAGCTGAAATTGGGGTGGACAAGACTGTCATGCTGGTGCTGGTGGCTACTTCTGGTGTTAGTGGAGGTGGTGCATGTGCAGGGACAGGTACTGGTCCCACCTCCTTGCTCCCACTGCCAGCAGAAGCAGAAGACTATGTTTGCGGGGGAAGGGGGAACTTGCAGCTCTCCCCTTATCCCCTCTAGCCCCTCTCCCTTCCCTGCCAGAAGACCTGGCACCTGCCTGTCTAGCATGCTCCATAATGTTTGCTGTGCTGGAAAGTGTGTGTGTGTGTGTGTAATACATCTTGTATGTATTGTGTGTGTGTGTGTAATATATGTGCTTTCCTGCACAGTAATGGATGACACACTGTCAGGGAAAAGACAGCTTTCTTTTTAAAAAGGGTGGGGGGAAAGAGCAAATAAGAGGATTTTGGGGGAAGAATAAGTTGAAAGTAATGGATTGGATAGGGATGAGTAGAGGGATTCTAGGTGAGGGTAATTAGTAAGGTTTATCCAATCCTTTCCAAGATGAGAGACTAGCAAGAGACTGACTAGGGAGCCAGTATCTTTGACACCCTGTTGCTTCCAGACAGACAGCTCACAAAAGGCACACAGATGAGTTCACACACAGCCTTATATGCTGTTTCTACATCCCCCCCCCAGAGCACTGTAATTGGAAGGGAACTCAGGGAAAGATCACAGTCACTGGTCAGCTACAGATGTCAATATCAGAGCAGTCTTCCCCCCCAACCCCTTCTCCCCTCTTCAGTTTTTGTTTCCCTGCAAGACTGCCTTCCGAATTGCTGAAACTTTTCCGAATTTTTTCCGAATCGATTTGGATCCTTCAAATCGATTCGGAACTTTTAATGGGTCTCCTGATTCAATTCAGGTTTGATGATTCAGCCGCTGAATTGGTGACCAAAGCTTTGCAAACCCCTACTGTCAGTGTCTCTGCTGTTGCCAGGGGTGATGTAAAGAATAGCAGGCTGGTGGTTGTGGCCTGGGGGTTTCTTGTATGACTCAGGAGACTCAAGAAAATGTTCTGGCTGGCAAAGAGGTCTTGACCATTGGGGACTTCTGAAACCATGTCTACACTGCAAAAATACCAGGCAGCAGGGCCCTTGAACACACTAAGATGCTGCTTGGGCAGGGTAATAAAAGAAATATTAATTAATAATTATTGAATGCATATGTGCTGTTTTTTCACTTTTATAATACCTTTCATATGAAGCTCTTTAAGCACTTAATACTAATTAGGTTATTAAAACTCAATGGTCTTACAAGGTAATTAAGTATTGCTCTAACCATTTGGCAGACAATGAAAATACAGTACCAGTAGGTTAACTGTCAGTCACTCAAAAAGCCAGGTGTAATATTAAGTACAAAAATTAGAGATTTTAACTGCCTGTCCTCTGCTATAACCACTAGAAACATTGTCATTTCATGAGATAATTTTGCATGAATTTAATTAAAAAGTTACTGATGTATGTTGAATAGTCATTGAAATAGCAAAAGATCTCTCTTTACTTATGTTTTTATCAGACTGGCCTGAACAGAAGTTGCCTGTTCATTTTCTGGGCATTGCTCTAAAAATGTTCCCATTAGTCCATATGTTTCTGTCTGGTAGGAAGACATGTCCTTTTCTGTTAAGTGATAACTGTGCTCATTTTGATCCCATCAGCATGATGATTTATTCAAAGCAATATGCCATCATGCAAGAGACATATGTTAGTGAGTAGAATCTATATTGTCATTACTCTGGCCATAGAGACTTATAAGTGTATCATAGCAATTTTAGGATTGGCCTGTAGGGAAAAGAAGAGTCATTGGTCATCAGCACATGAAGCAGCAGTTATATCACTTTGGAAGAAGCAAAATTCTGTTAACATTAATTACTTGTAGATTTCACATTAAAAGTATTTAAAAACTTAAAGAAGGTTGGTTCTTAATTAGTTTAAAAAGGATAAGCAAAAGCAATCTGGTTTCCTTGTCCCTGCATGATTTGATTTACTTCCTGATTTTGTAAACTTTAATACCATTTTTTGGGCATATGACACTTATTTCCCCAAAACTAAGTAACTGGAAGTTGAGGTGTGTGCTTTAAGTGAGGAAATAAGATAATAGCAGCATCTGCTGGGGAAAAAGAAAGTAGGGCTGCACCATGCTGCACAGGGGGCAGCTGCTATTGATTCAGCAGGTGCTGGGGCTAGTATTGGTCCCCCTGCTGACTTGGTATGTACTGCTGGCTGCTTACCCAGCTCACTTTTTTTTCTTCATTCTGCCTTTGAAAACAAGGTGCAGATCTTATTCAGGGGGTGTTGTTTGCAAGAATATACAGGATAGAATTTCATATGGCCTATCTTTGTGTTACATATTTGTATTAAATGCATTTAAAATAATAATACATATTTATGAGTGGTGAAGAATTATGCAATTGATTTTACAATATTTAGCAAAAGGAAAATTACATATTTTGCTGTAGATTTCATAATTTCTACCACTTCTCTCACTCTTGCATGTATTTTTTTCTCCCAGGTATATTTTATGCTGATTTTGCAGAACCCTGCATTGGCAAAAGCCAGCCATGCTTATGTCATTCTTTAAATGAAAAATAAAGTGTTATCTGATAGGAGTTTAGACTTGGGGTTGTTTTTCCCACTTTTTTATGCTGTTGTATTTAAAGTGATACATGTTTTTGACCAGGGGAGCTGTAAGGCAAATTAATTGAGAGGCCCATTTTTGGTATATTTGGGATCCATGCCTGGAAGTGTCTCCCCAGTACCACTGTGCAGTGTTTCCAGCATGGACCTTGACACAAGTTTCAAGTGTCCATCTGGGCCTTTGATAGCCTCATCTGTCTTTGTAGATGAATTAATTCTTCAGAGTACTTCCATCCAGCATCTTTCATGAGATTTAAAATGCTTCTTTAAACAAGAAGGTGGGAAAGTCCTATAAATTTCATGCAAGGATTTTTACTGGAAATGTATATGGGAAAGGGTAATCTAGGCCAAGATTTGAAATACATGTCCAGACATTCTTTTCCTAAATGATGCATTCTTCCTCTGCCTTAGCAAATATTCCTGACTTCTTTGTCACTAAATACAAAATGGGTTGTGAATCTAACATTGCTGCCGCAGAAGTCAGTGACCAAACTTATACACTTCCATTTATTTTTACAGACTTGGAATTGGGTCCTGGCTACATCAACCTGCTCAGATGTCACAAGGTTATATAGGAGGAATTTATAAACAACTGTCTGCAGCTAAATTCTCTGCAGAGCACAAGAGGAATGAGGAGCCATCCAGAGACAGATTACCATAGTGTAATCCCTTCCCACAAAAAATCCCTGTCCCCAGCAGCGCTATCATAGGAACTGGTTATGATGGCTCTGTGCTTCCTTAGGATACCAGAAGAAACTCTAGACATGGAGATGCAGCTAGTCTTTGCACCCCTATGTCTCTTCTCAGTTTTATATTAGTGTGAATCTGTTGACATTGATTGATTTACTCTGGTCTCATGACAGTATGAAGTAATCATCTGGTGGCAGCAGTTTGGTGTTAAAATTATAACAATAACTGGAAAATACACATTACCATCTAAGGAGTGGAAAGTTTGCTTGTATTGACACAAAAACAGCCTCTTCACTCAGGACTGGCAATGCTGAGCTCTGAGTCTGGAAGCTCTTTTCCATAGGAGTAGGATTAATTCAATATCCCATAAATCTTGTTATGTATTCTGCTCATTCCTCAGAGAAGTATCATGAGGGTTAATTATTTCTCTACTCTGACTCAGACACTGATTTTGTGCCAGAGGTTTTTGGCAGTATGTATAATCCTAGTGATACCCCCAGTGAGGAAACCATTGTTAGCGATAGAGATGAGGAAGCCCTGAAGGAGGCTGACCTTGAACCTGATGCAATAATAGAAGCCTTAACTTAAAGACAATAACAAAGGAAGAGATCTGGGAACCTTTTACTGTTATGATACTTTTAGTAAAGTCTCACCAAAAAAGGGGGGTTTTTTTGGTATCAAATTGCAGATTTAGATCACTGGAGCTCAGCCTAGGGCCCACAGGCCAAATGTGGCCTGCAGAGCCATGTCATCTGACCTGTGGGGCCCTGCACAAGTTTGGAAATTTGGCAATGGGGGTGGAACAGAAGATGTCTGGGACCCACAGCAACAAATGCTACAATTATTCCATTACAGCCAAATTTCCAGATCTGTGGGGAGATCTGGAGGCCAAATGACATAGCCCCATATGCCAGGTGACCCTGGTGTGTGGGGTTGGGGTGTGGCCAGATGCAATATACAGTGCTGGGCCAGTGCAAGGCATTGCTCTGATTGGATCCAGCATATGGGACTGGGCTGGCCCACAGGGTTGCTCCATGAACTGACCCCACACTTTGACTCCATGCTGGATCAGGACCAGCCTTGCAGCACTCATCCAAGCCACAGGACCAAATAAGTTTGAGAAGCACTGGATCAGAAAATCTGCTTTTTCTTGAGGCTCAGCTGTGCTGGAAAAAAAGAAGATGCTGAACTGCTGGAAAGCCCTCATACTAGGCATCATTCTCTTAGAAAGGGTTGCAGTGTAAAGCAGGTCTTAAGCAGAAATGTAGCAGATGGTCCACTCAACACAGCCACATCAGCAAGTGTGGGCTGCAGCCATGGCCCTGTTCACAAGCTCCAGGAGATGTCACTTTGAAGCCACTTAACACAGCAAGTTAAGAACCTGTTGGCTCTTTTCCATGCCATCCCCTTTATGCCTTATAGTCTGGAGCTGGAAGCGGTATGAGCAACCTACGTTTTAAAAAGTGTTTCACTGTGTCTAGTTTTTATTTTAAACAGAGCTGATATAAGTTAGATGATGCCTACCCATTGTCTGAGTGCAGAGGAACAGGGGGGGCAGAAGAGTTTCTTATGCTTTCTCCCCCAGCACATCCACATAGAGGCAGGCATAATTTATTGCTTATGGTGTTTCACTTGTTGCCAAGTTACTATATTTTCCTTCTACTTCTATGTGGTGTTGGTAGTTCATCTGGAGACATTCATCCCTTGAGAACTGCAGTGAAAAAGATTGTGTTCTCAAGTCCAAGAAAGAAGTGGGCAGACTATGTCAAATGACATCCTCCTTCTGTTAGCCAAATGGAAAAACCAGACATCTGGGTTGTTGCAGCTTGTGACCTTTCTCTGGGTTCCCTGACAGATCTCACAGCCTCTCAGTTGTCCACAACCATATTTTATATTCAGGATTTTTAGTTCCTCTGGCAATTTGCATTCCTTTGTGAACTTCATCCTGGCATCATGTGTCCAGGGGAGCTTACAACCTTTCCAGGGTTTCTATGAAACTCGGGCCAACTTCTCCAGCAATTTGTTTCCTTTGTGCAGTTGCTCCCTGCACTGTGCAGTCTCGCCTACTCTTGGTCTTCTCTAATGTTTCTGGGCACTATGCACCTTTTTAGACTGTTTCATTAAGCTTGCAATTTTCCTCAAAACCTTTAGAAGCCCATAGCATTTTCTAGGGTTCCCTGACAAAGTGGGTTTTTACAGTGACCCCAAAATACCAAGATGTCTCACCATTTTCTTCACCAGGAGACCCAGATTCTAGCCTCCCCTCACCCAAGGGGGTTTGAATCTACAGGGTGTGTCCACACATGCAAGCATGTGCGCTTGCAGCAGCTCAAATAGAAGCGGTGCAAATTTGAGCTGGGGCTTTTTGCCTTAGCACATGTGCTCAGATTTGCACTTTGTTGTGGAGCAAATTGTGCCACTTAGGGCAAAATAATCCTGCCTGGCTCCTCCTGGATCTGTGGCCAGGGGGAGGTAGAGTCTGGGGACCAGCACCTGTGCTGTCCCCAGCAGTATAAAAAGCTGCCCTGTCCTGGTCCCATCAGTACAAAAACTGTCCTGTCAAGTAGCTCAGGGCTTCTGAGGAGCTTCTGAGACCCAGCTAACTGGTGCCTGGGAACACTACGCCTTGTGCCAGCTGGATTGCAGAAGCAGCCCTGAGAGTTCTCTGCACCTTTTACCTACTGCAGCAGTCTGGCAGTGGTGGCTGCTGTGCACCTGCCAGACCTGTATGGGGACTGCACAGCCAGTAGAGGCATCTGCCTCTCTGGGCCAGTTGCCAGTGGGCTGTGGCTGCAGGGTTGGCTTTTGTGTGGCACTACTGCCATGTGTGCCCCCTGCCCCGCCATCTGGGCAGCTATGACCCAGAAATTATTCCCAATATAGTGGGCTGCTCTGAACTGTCAAATCATGTCCTCTTGGCCCCAGTTGGCCAGGAGGTCAACCACCTTCAGCTGGGTCCAAGGTGCCAGCTCTGAGCAGGCAGGGTCCTGTCACTGGCCTCCCTAGCAGGAATTCTGGTGTTCCCTACTGGAAAACTGAAAAATCCCCAATAAAAAAAATCCCAAGGTGACTCTGTAAAATACCCCGAAATCCATGTTCCTCCATAATTAAAACAAAGACCACTATATATATAGAGAGAGAGAGAGAGTGAAAGACAGACAGACAGTGATCAGCTGGGCAATGTTTTATTGATATATCTACAGTATTAAAGCAATTTGGAAAACTACTGGTGCTTCTATCATAATAATAAAGTGAATTCTAAATATATATTTCATGAATTCATTAATATATGTTTTGCTTCCCCCACAGGGGCTATTGTCCCCACACAGGGGCCAGAGCCCCCCAGCAGGGCCCACATGCCCCACCCC
>NW_017728943.1:71058955-71081428 GCF_001723895.1 Crocodylus porosus | reverse complement strand
GGGCAGGAATTGGAGGGCTGGGGGCTGGGGGAGTAGGCGGGGCTGGTGGCCCCCCCCATGGTCCCTCCCCTCTTTCAGCTCCTCGACCCCTTACTGACCAGCAGTGGAGCCTGGGTCCAGTTCCCTGCTGCTGGCACACTGCCTGCCCTCACAGAAGACAGTGTGCTTCAGCACCAAGGCATGGGCTAACCATAGAGATGCTCTGGCAGCCAGAGCATCTCTGTAGATGACCCAGCCTCCAGTTGCCTCAGGGCAGGGTCTAGGACTGTGCCTGCCCCGCTTTTTTTCTGTGTGGGTTTTTTTGACCCCTGGATATCTAGGTGTCTAATTTTGCTCCTGTGCTGCAAACTTGCAGCATGGGGAGTATTTTTTCATTCCTGCACGTGACTCTTGCAGCGTCTCAAAAGGGTTTGAGACGCTGCAAGAAGCACGTGCAGGGTCGTCTGGACACACCCACATTGTTCTAATTTCCCAACATAATGTTCTAGCCACCGGACCACAGGCTAGGTCCATGGGCACCCCTTTCTAGCCATGTGAGACTAGGAGGAAGAACACAAGCCAGAGGGTGTTTGGCACAGCTTGTTGGCTGTTGCTTAGGGTAGGAGGGGGGCCTGAGTTCTAACTTTGCTCCCAGTGGAAGCAAAGAATAGCAATAGAAGCTCTGGTTCTATCCATTGTATCCAATATATATCAAATGCAAGGTGCATTCACTCAGCTTCAAGGGGGCTGTGAAACTCCTAACCATGTGGCATGGTAGTGAGAACATTGTGCTGGGGAATCAATTCAAAGCCCGTCTGAGTCAGGGGGACTGTAACAGGGTGGCCTGTCTCCTTAGAGAGTCAGTTGGCCTGGCTGAGAAGGCTGATAATGAGAAAGCAATGGGTACTGTTGGTTGGAGACTCCTTTTTTCGGCAGGGATCAGAGGCATCCTTCTGTCAGCCTGACCTGTTGTCTCAGGAGGTCTGCTGCTTGCCCAGAGCCTGGTTCCGAGATGTCATGGAAGGATTACCAAGACCTGTCTAGCTACCTGATTACTACCACATGCTGTTCATCCATGTGGGCACCAATGATACTGCCAAGCGTGACCCTGAGCAGATCAAAAGTGACTGGAGCACTGTCGTGGATGGGTTTAAACTGTTCAGGAAAGACAGGCAGGGGAGAAGAGGAGGAGTTGCTTTTTATGTAACAGAGCTATATGATTGCTCAGAGCACCAGTTTCCAGATCACAGGCCCTGGTTCTCATGGGGGATTTCAATCACACTGAGATCTTTTAGGACAGAAATACAGAAGTGCACAGGCAATCCAGCAAGTTTTTGAAGAGTGTTCAAGACAACTTCGCGGTGCAAGTGTTGGAGAGGGCAGCTAGGGGCTGTGCTCTTGACCTGCAGCTCACAAACAGGGAAGAATTGGGTGGGGAATGTAGTATAGTGGATGCACCACATGGAGCCCTGTGTGATAGAGATGGGATGGGCAAGCTGTGCAGCACTGGCTGGAGCTGCATGCCCCTAGGCAGCAAGGCCTGCACCAGGCATGAGCACCCTGAGCGCTCCCACATGCTGCTACCGCCATGGAAGGGGAGTGTCCCCACACCCCACACTCTCCCTCATACCCGCACACCCTGCCCACCCATGCTCTGTGCTCCCACTGCCCCCCTGGGCTTGGGCTCCATGCTGTCACCAGCTCTAGCCCCAGCCCCATCCTCCGTGCCCCTGCCTGTTGCCCAGAGTGAGTGGGGCACTAGGGAAGCCAAGCAAGTCCTCTGTTGGCTGCAACAGTGCCAGCAACAACCCCACCTGGAAGGTGTGTGCTGGCTGAACCAGGCCCTTACACCCACGAGGGTGGGAGCCAGGAGCATGGGCTGGGTGGGGTACAATTAGTTGGTAGGTGCCCACAGGCCAGATGAAATTGCCTGGTGGGCCGGATCCAGCCTGCAGGCTGTATTTTGCCCACCCCAGTCTAGATCATTCTCACTGGTGGCAGATGACAAAACAAGGAGCAATGGTCTCAAGTTGCTGCAAGGGAAGTTTCGGTTAGATATTAAGAAAAACTTTCTCACCAGGAGGATAGTAAAGCGTTGGAATAGGCTACCCAGAGAGGTTGTAGAGTCTCCATCTTCGGAGGTTTTTAAGACTGGGGTAGACAAAGCCTTGGCTGGGATGGTTTAGTTGGGGATGGTCTTGCTTTGAGCAGGGTGTTGGAGTAGTTGACCTCCTAAGGTCCCTTCCAGCCTTCATTTTTCTATGGTTCTGCTGGGAGTTTAAAAACCCTGGGAAGCAGAGCCTCTGTAGGGGTGAAAATGTGAAAGAAATAGTGGTGAACTGAACTACTTGGAGGGTAAGATGGCTGTGAAGGTCAGAGCCACAGGGGACCCCTTCCAGTGTCTGGCAAAGATAACAACGTTTTGTTTGTTTGTTTTTTATGTTTGAAGACTTTATTACTGAGCTGGCTGAGGACTGCGCAGGGAACACAAGTCTGCCTGAAGAAGCCCACAGGTATGGAAACCACTTACAAGGCCTTAGTTGTGGGTGTTCTGTTTTCTAGGTGCATGCCCTAACACACAGGTTTTTCTCCTGCTCCCTTTTTTGCCATGTTATGGTTTTAGGACTTAAGCTCACGTATATGTATACAGAACCACGTACCCCTGCATCCTCCCCCAACTTGCATGTCCACATTGCAAGTGGAATAGATTGTAAATGGTGTGTAAGTGCCACAAATGGCAGTTACATGGCTGGGTAAGTGGCATTTGGGTTTGTAGAAGTGAAATAGGGTTCTGCCTAATGTGTACTGCTTTGGTCTGGCCTCCAAGGTACAATATAGATGGGAAAGAACAGCCCATGTGGCTTGGACTAGATGGAGTCTGCCTCAAGGTCAGCTCCATATATCTGATTAGACCTGCCTCATGAAGCTTTCTATGACATGTTCTGCTGCTAATTTGCTCTTTGAACATGACCAGAACCACCCCTAATGTCCCACACACCATCCAGTCTTTTCCTCAGCCACTTTCATCCTTCTCTGATATCTCCTGGCTGCTCTCTGACTCCCTTTGATCTTTCCCAGTTGAATCACAGCACGATCCTATTATCCCTTGTGATCTTCACAGGCACCACCTGCTCTTTAATAATTATTTTCACATTTTGTGCATGTGTTTATTTATTTAAAATTGGCTTAAAACATTAGATAGGAATGGTCACGTAGCCAAAAAGAAATTAATTAAGAAAAAACAGTTCACATTTTTATTTTGTTTTTCTGAAAACCATGTCCAGTTTTAGAAAAATGTATACATTTCTTCATGTATCCTGCACTGTGGCAGATGTGTCAAAGCTGCTGGCTGTAACAGCATTCTGCAGCAGAAAGCAACAAAAATTGTTAGGCGTCTAGAAAACCTGACTTTCAAGGAAATGACTGAAGAACTAGGATCATTTTAGCATGGAGAAGACTGGGGAGGGATCTGATAAGTCATAAATATGTAATGGTTGTTATAAAGAGAGTGGTGATAGATTATTCGCTGAGTCCACAGGGACAGGATAAGTAATGGTCTCAAACTGCAATAAGGGAATTTGGGGGTGTATGTTAGGAAGAACTTTCTCACTTGGAGGGTGGCTAGGCACTGCAGCAGATTTCTTAGAGAGGCTGTAGAGTCTGATCCTTGGAAATTTTGAATAACCTGGGCTTCACCTTTGTGGGAGGAGGGAGTCACTGCAAAAATATCCATGGTGGCAGCTGCAGCTGTTCTGGACATCGAAGGGCTGGCTAGGGTATGGAATTGTTTGGCTATGCCACTGGATGTTTTAGACAGGATTGAGTCTCTCTTGAACAGGGGATTGGACTAGATCAGCATTTCTCAACCTCTGGGTTGTGACCCAAAAGTGGGTCACAAGAATGTATGAAAGGGTCGTGAACAATCTTTAAAAATGGATCAACAAACTAAAAATTGATTCTCCTTTAAAGGAGAAAAACGTGGGAAACCATTGCCTTTTCCTTACAGGCTGGCAGATTTCTAGTTTGTGAGGGGCTGCTTGGGCTCCCCCGTGTCCCACACACACCTACGCACTGGGAGGCTGGGAGACAGGGGCATTGGGTTGGGAGTGAGGGGCACTGGATTGGGACTGGTCATTGATGTTTACAAATAGGTCCTGGTACAAAAAAGGCTGAGAACCAGTGGACCAGATAACCTGCTGAGGTCCCTTCCAGGACTACTTTTTCTGATTCTGATTAAGTTTTGGGGAGGAAAGGCTCTTGTCATACTGCTGTTCTGCCACAGGCAAGCCTAGTCACTTTTTGAAGTGCCTCAGGTGAGGAGTAGCTGGGAATTGTAGGACTGTCTCTGTGCTTTATGACTGAACCTCTGAACAGATTGCAAACATGCCGTTGGGAGGGGCAAGTTTGGAGATGAGCAGAGATGAGATCAACCCCCATATGGAAGTTCAGAATAAGCTGCTATGAAGAGTGAAGCTTAGATGTTTGCAGTGTAGATCAGTGGTTCTCAACCTTTTTAGATTTGGGTCCAGCTTTGGGTACTCTAATTCTGGGGTGCTCAAATATAGATTCCTATGTGTCTATTTCATGTTGGACACCCAGAATTTGAGGTACTCAAAATGAGGGGCTTCTTCTGAAAATTTGATCTTTAATCTCTTATGAAGTAAGAATAACTGTAGTGACCTACATGTCACATGTTTTAAGACTTAGCCTCAGTTTGTAAAGTGCTTTGAGATCACTGGATATAGAAGTGCTAAGTACTACCATATTGTCTGCCATAGCATACACACCATTTAAAAAAAAATCAGCTGCTAGAAAATGGGGTGCACATTGTAAATGAGAAAATACGGTACATGGGCATGGCTCCGTTGTATAATAATCCCAGAACCAATCAGTCTACATTTCTGTCCCCCAGTATTTCCATATCTGGTAACTGTCTATTTAAGAGGGGTAAACTGTATTTTAGAACTGTTCCCCTCTCACCCCCAATCCCCAGTATTTTCTGTAAATATTCAATCAACTCAGAAATGTAATCATCTCTAAGATAGACTCAGACCACAGTTTAGCAGTATGAGCAATAAGGTGGAACAGTTTAAAATAGGAAGTGAAAACAGCATCTTCAAATAAAACTATAGCAGGAAATTTTAGATGGACCTGGATATAATTACCTGAGTTGGAATTCAGCCAGAATAACATTAAGCTGAGCAACAGCAGAGTCCTGACAGTGCACAAGGGATGAAGACAAATGGGAAAGAAAATACAATAACAGAAGTAGGATTTCAGCATCTGGGAAGAAGTTTTAGCCAGTGACTGAATACAAACCCACACCTGCAAGGACTAAGACATGAAATAGAAGGAACGAGACCAAAGGCAGGGAAGGTCTCTACAGTGTACATGGTGATGGCTAGCCTATGGAACTCATTAAAAGTGATGCAGAGAAAAAGTATGAGTTTGTTATACAAGATCTGAGAGGTTACTTGCAAGACTGGGCAAAGTAATAGACAATTGTCTACCTCATCCAGAGACCATGAATGAGGATGAAAATGAACAAGAGCAAAACCAAAAACATGTAACGTTTCTGGCCAGCAAATGATTTAAATGAGCACATTTGAAAGTATGAGAATATTGGTTCTGTTCCTCTGTGCTTTTAATTTTTTGTTAAATGTAGCTGTACAGAACAGGGAAGGCAAAGAGCTCACTATCAAGGATCTTTCAATAAAGTTCTCACATTGAATACTGTCTTATTCACACAAGGAATCCAGAAGTCAGCAGGCAGCTAGAAGGTTAGAAGAGCTGTAAATTTAAGAAGGGATCTGAATGATAGGCTAGGTTAGGGAAGAAGTTCCGGAGGGATTGTAGAAAAAGAAAGGAGGAAGAGATATAAGGATGGGTAGATGTGCAGCTTGAGGAAAGCAACATTAAAAAAAGAGAGAGGTAGCAATAACAGATTTTAAGTTTACCATTATTCTCATCGTTCATCTTTGTTTTATGTTTAATTTTTTCCCCTGAGAATTTATGACATTGATATGTCAAAATGCTTCTTTGCTTTTAGAGCCGTGACAACACAGTCAGGCATATAGAGCAACTGTCACACACAGAGGCAGTGACAACTTATGGTTGCTGCCACACTGCTGGCATTATTGTGCTGCTGCAACAGCAGCTATTTCCCCCACCCCACCTCCAAGTGTTCACCCAGGGCATCTTCCTCAGTCAATGCACCTTAGTTACACCAGTTTGCTTTATAACAGAAATAAACTTGATTGAGTTATTTTTACTGCATTTGGATTTGAGCCTCCAAATGAACGGACTCCCCCAAATAACATGATTTAAAAACATATATTTGGCTAGAATCTAAGTTAATCTAAATCAGTGAAGCTCCACTGAAGTCAAGCTTGGGAATGCAGATGTCCATTGATTGGACAAAAACATAGGTAGTAAGTACGAAAAAAGATTCTCAGTCATAGTCCCAATGGGTAAGACTCACTAGGGCAATGTTATTTTCAGTATCTCCAGATGGATTATTTTTAATATAAAAAGATGTTTTTACTGAAGAAAATATTTTTTAATGACACTGTTTTAAAATAGAACTTTGATTCTGTGACTGTTAATGCATCTTGCATAAAAATAGCACAGGTACTTTACTACTTGGGAAACAATCATCTCTCCATTGGCTTTTGTCTGAATTTTCTGAGGTTAATTTTAGCATTGTTCTCATTGTATCTTAATTTGTTTTTATAACAAGATGCAGCAACTCCAGTGGTGTGTTTTTTATCCACTGATCTTCCTAAACCACTCATAGTGGATGCAAGGAAGGGTAATGAACAGAGGATAGATCACTCTAGCTCAGTGGTGCTCAAACTTGCAGCCCTGTGGGCCAGATACATGATAAAGGGCTGGTCCATGGGTCAGATCCCACACGAGTTTGGGCCCCACATGTCTGGATCCTGCCCAATACCATCCAGTCAGTTTTGTGCCATCTTGGTTGAGGTCATGTGTCTGATCTAGTGCATAGTGCCATGCTGCCATCCCAGAGGGCTCACTGTGGGTCCACAAATTTGCCAGCTGGGGAGTGGCAATTAACGCTGCCACTGCTCCCCTACTGCCCACATTTTGGACCTGTGTGGATCCCTGCAGGCCGGATGACATAACTCCATGGGCCATGGACTGAATACCTCTGCTCTAGATCTCCTTTAACACTCAAGGCACCCCTTCTTAGACTCAAGACACCTGTCAGAAAATGACTGCTTGTGGCTTTCACTCATTTCTTGACTACAGAAAAATAATAGATAATTATAATTATTATAGATAATAATTTTATTGCAAAGAACTCAGAAAGACCACAAAAGGTCAGAACATTTTTTACACTGTGGATTCCTGTTTGAAATCTCTGGATCTATCTTGTGAATCATGTGTAGGTGTTTATGCACCACTGGTGCTAATATTGCCTGGCACCCTGGGACAACCTCAGAAGGATTTTACTGCACCCCAGGGTGCCACAGGACCCTGGCTGAGAATCACTACTCTAGATATACCTTGTTGCTGTGTAGGGGAAGGTGAGATGTAGGAGCACAGTGGGGAGAATAAAAAAGCAGTATTTATGTCTTGCAAGACTTGAACAAGAATTCACAGGTTTTACAAGTGGCTGTTCATTTTATAGTAGGGTGGGAATGTTGTTATAGCCATGATGGTCCAAGAAATGTATGGGAGGTGAGGATTTTTTGTTGGGAGGGACGTTAGACAAGCTTTTGAGCACAAAACACCCTTTTTTCAGGTGTCTTATAACACTTCTTTTCTAGTAAGAACTCAACATTTCTCTTTTTACAAGTGTTTTTATTGCATTTTAAATGACAGTATCTGTTTTCTGCAGATCAGCCTCATTAAAACAAAGAGAAATACTAAGACTGGATGACTTAAGGAGTGGTAATAGGACGGGGAGAATTTCATCTCTAGGTTGCTAGTTTAAATGATCTCTGTCTTGGTTGTGTCTGAGAGCTGTTCCTATCTAATAGATACTGGTATTTCATAGCTTCTCTGAAGAAAGTTAAAAATGTCATTCCCATTTGTGTTGACTATAACAAAAGCTGCATCACTGTTGTCACTACTTGTCCCTTGCTTGGCAGTCACAGAAGGGCCAAAGGGTGAAAGGTCAATGAAGACTGAACTATCATATTGCCTCCAGAACTGACAACAGACAAGGCAACAAACTCCATGTCCAGGGTGAGGAACATGGACAGAGAATTTGGGGAGGGAAGAGGAAATTGGCACTTTGTTGTCTTATGCATAAAGCCTGGGCACCACTTCATGGAGGTAACAACAGGCACATCAGTGGGTGTTAAACTTGATAGTAGGGCTGCAGCCTCCCATTTAGGACTTCCCAGGCCTCTAAATCCTGGAGTCTGCAAAGGAAGAGGGGCAGAGTACAAATCAGTCTGGACAGGCCTGCATAAATACTCTCTCTCTTAACATTCACTTTGTTCCACTGTGAGATACAGGATATTGGGAAAGACTGACATGTGGTCTGACCCAGTATGGCATCTCTCATGTTCTTAAGTTGTAGCTGGACCTTTTGCTGGGCTTAGGAACAGGGGAGGATTATATCTACCATGAATGAGAGCATCAGTCTCCAGGCTGTGAATCTGTCACGTTCCATTAGTGCTAAAAAGAAGACCGTATAACTTTAAGATTTTTAAATACGAAGAATTGAGAGCCCAATTTTGTGAGGTGTTGCATACTCTAAATCCATTGACTTAGAGGATTGGGTCATCTGTCTGCCAGTGTTAGCAGTCAATTTCTGCTGTACTTAAATTGATTTGTATTCTGTGAAAATATATTCTAATTATTTATCATAACACCAAGTACAGCCAGAATATATTTGTTCCACAAATTACTTGCAATTGCTCTGTAAACTGCTGAGCTCTTGTGTTTTTGGTGTGTTGTTAAAAATCAAATTATAAAGGTTTAGCAACAAAGCTGTAATTAGGGTCAGTGGAAAACTGTGGGTAGGATAATATTGTGGATTCTGCAGTTTTCATCATCATACTCCATAGTTTGCCAGAATCCAGCAGTATTATTGCTCTATAGCATACTGACACTGTCAGTAAAATATCCCTTACTTCCTGGATTGGAATTGGGTCTTCAACAAGCACATTGCCAAGGCTGGACTCAGTTTACAGTAATCCATGTGGGGTTTGACTCTGCTCCTGCTGAAGTCAATGTCTAAATTCCCATTAACTTCATTTGGAACAGGCGCACATACCCGAAAGGCAAAATGGGTATAGTTATAAGGAAAATAACACCACTGAAGTGTCAGGCCAAAGTGGGGGCTGAATTCCATGTTTTGTTAGTGGTCTGAAAGCTGGGATATACATTCAAAATGTAATATTTTCCTTAGTTCCATTGGATTTCCCACAGAGATCACTGGGAGTTTTGCACAAGAGAATGAAGGAAGAAAATATGCCTCCTCTATGTAGTCACTCCATTAATTTTATTTGCTGTATTTTCACATTCTGTATTACTCATTGAGGAAATATGCTCTCCTTTAAGCTACCACTTCTGCTTTGGTTTCTTAACTTTCCCATCTGTTTCTCTTTCCTTTTCTCCCTGTCATTGCTTGTCTTCTCACTTTTTCCCTCTGCGTCTCCTTTTCTGTAGCAGCTCCTGTTCCCACCTCTGTAAGGTTTCATTCCTGCCCCTTTTTTTCCATTCCATCCACTACAATAATCAGCAGTGGAACAGTTAATGTTACCATTGAAGGGTATAACTGGGCTTTAGGGACAAGGCAATTCACTCTGAGTCATTGTTTCAGGTTGTCTGCAGACTCAGACAGATGTTGTGACATTCATTTACACCTGGTTCAGTTCATGTTTAGGAGATTGTCTCTGTAGCTAGGAAGTCTAGAAATACTTAAAAAAGGGAGATGAGAACCTGGACAATCTGAATGTATAATATGGGCCAAATAACACCAGTAGGGCTGGATACAGACAACAGACCTTATGGTTTTCTAAGTGAGGAAGAAAATGAAAGTGATTTTTTTAAAAATAAAGAAAAGAGAGAGGATGAAAGAACTGAAGGAAAGCAGCAAGGATCAAAAGGAAATATATGAGTTAATGGGGAAATTAGGGGAGGGAGGCAAAAAATAGGGTTACCATATGTCCAGGTTTTCCAACATGTCCTCTTTTTGGGTCCTCTGATCTCCATCTGGGTGTTTTTTTAAATATGAACATATGTCTGGGATTTTGCTCTGCTCAGCATCAAAGTTTTTTTCCTAGCACTTCCTGGCTTGCCCCAGCAAGGAGCTGCTTGGGGCTGGGGAGAGCGGGGAGTGGGCAATTGGAGGCAGCGCCAGGGGTCTGAGGGATGGGAGCGAGGGAAAAAAAGCATAGCCCAGAAAGGTGGGATACTGTGGGTAGGGGGTGAGGGGCAAAAGTAGGGTCAGGAGTGAGGTGCATCAGTAGGGCTGTAAGTGGTGAAGCTATGGCTTGAGAGTGAGGGGCAATAGCATGGGCAACAGCAGGGCACAAGCATATCACTGCTCCCCCCACAATCATATACTGCCCTCCTGTTCCCCCCAGTGTCCTCTTTTTTGAAGCTGGAAATATGGTAACCCTAGCAAAAAAGGAAAGTAAGAAGAGAGCAATGTGTCAAAAAAGTTAGACTACAGCCTTGAAGAGGAGAAGAAAATAAAGAGAAGGGTAGAAAAAAGAGGGTGGGAGAAAGAAAAGCTTGGGAGTGGTTGAATTTAGGGTCCAGCTTGTTCCATTAGGGAACTGTAGTTAGAGGCCATAGTTATGAAATCTGAATCCAAATTCTCCAGATTAAAAGCCTGAAGGGGAGGGATTGTCTCTTCTCTGCATTCATACAGCTCCATTTTAGGAACTGGCATTTTGTATACATGCTTTCAATGACTGCTAATAATAAAAGATTCAAAGAATTTCTGAATGACTCAGATAAAAAAATACCATGACATCATGTAATTATAAACTGAAGAGGACTATCGTAACATCAGTTTTGGCTTTTCCTAATTTTGAGGGCTTGACTGTCCAACTTGAAATTCTTCCAAAATAGGCTTATTTTTCTTTTGGTCTGAATGTCCTAGCTTTTTAACAAGTCAAATCAAAGACAGAAATTCTATCACATACTATCATATTAAACCTCCCACATTTCATTAATGGGATCTAAACCTTTGAATTCACAGCACAGACCTTTGCCATTTGAGTTTAGTGTGTAAGCACTAGAAGGCTGTCTATCTCTATGTGTGCTAGAGACAGATGAGAAATATATTTTACCAGTGGGTTTCACAGCTTCATGCTGGTATCAGAAGAGTTCTGAAACTCCCAAATCCTGGGCGCTATTCCAGGCCCTGAGGGAAACGTATCTGGTGGTCACAGGTACTGCAATCCCTGAGGCCCCCCCGACCTAAACTCTTCTACCCACAGAACCCCCAGCCTGTCCTTGTTCCAGTTCCTGTCTTTTTGTATTCCCCCTCTCAGCTGCTTGTCCCTATTGTAACATCTTTCCATGTTCCTTTTTGTTCCACATCATGGTTCCTCCCTTTCCTGACCCCAGTACCCTCCCCTCACTCTGCTTGTTCTTATCACAGCTTCCTCTTTCTTTGGGCTCCACATACCAGTCCCAATCCCCTAATCCTCAACCAGGTCTTCATCCCAGTTCCCTCTTTGACTCCCTTTCCCACCTCACCATGTGGCCCAGTCATCCCAGTTTCTCCATACTTTGTGCAAAGTGAGATTCCCAGAGGCTCATATATTAGACAATCTGGGAAGGTTGTCATGGGGAGAGCAAAAGGTACATCTCAAGCACCAGTATCTCTGGTACTAGCACTAGAACTTCTCAACAAAACAGGTACAAGATTTTTTTTAACAAAGGGAGAACAATTACCCTACTTCATTCTGGGTAATGGCAAAATTTGTCTTAGCTGACATTTAAGAACAATCAACTGGAGGCAGACACTAAGGATGGAATATTTTGATCCAAACAGCCTGACAAAGTTGTAGCAAATATAAATAGAGTCTGATAATGGAAAATCTCACACAACCTTAACTATAGGTGATGCCATCTGCACCCTCCATAATATATATGTTACATGTATATATATTAAATGTTTCATATAACAGTTGCATTTACATTACAAGGTCCAATAACATGTCAGCTCACTTTAAAACACTTTAACTCTCCCAACACTTTCATGAGGTGGTGATTATTATCACAGATGTGGAAATGGAGGCCATGAGATGTCAAGTGATTGTGTTTCAGTTCTGCAGCAGTTTTGGGGCAGAGGGAGTAACAGCACCTATGTTATATTGAATACCAACCTTGTCCCTAAAAAAGGAAGTTCCATCCTTGTCCCAGCGTTAAGTGACCCACAGTCAGTTAACACAACTTCAAATAATTTCATTCAGTAGCCCTAATTAAAATATAATGTAATACTTATATTACAGTAGTGCCCAGTGACCCTAATCATAGCCATGGTCCCATTGTGCAAGGCCCTCCACAAACACAAATCCATATAGGATGCTTTCCCTGATGAGCTTACAATCTAAACTCCTAATCGTACAATTAGATTTATTTGAGAGGATCCTATGTGGAGAGCCCCATTAAATAAATGGGGCTCAACACATATGTGGGGATCAAATTGCAGGATCTAGGCCTTAGAAATTAACATCATGACAGCTTTTTGTGATGGATAAGCCCATGGGCAGTTTTTTCAAGTAAGTCTTCCAGGATTTGGGTAATAGGTTATTTAGGATTTGACAGTGACTTTTCTTGTGATTTAGACACTCTGACGAATGGGCTGTTTCCTTTCTGTCTAGCCAGACACCCCAGTGCCATATATATAACATAGAGGAGCTCTGTTTTTAAAATGTGAAAGGGAAGTAGATGTAGTTGTAACATGATAAGTCAATAATGTCCTTTACCCTTTGTTTCCAAACATGGTCATGAAGAGCAATAAAGCTGTGGAACATTGTGTGACACCACATAAGAATGTGTAGTTCTCATCTTATTTTTTCTGCATACATATATGTATATATAAAACCATCTCTGCATGTGGGCTTCAGTGAGGAATTAATGGTTGTGAAATACTGGGCAACAGTGATGTATAAAAGGTAAGTGACACACAACAAAGGAATCTGTTCTTCAAATTACATAGCGCATGAAACCATTGTGGTCTGTGACAGCTCCACCAGATTTTTTCCATGTTTATCCGATCTATCTTAGTAAGTATATCATGCATTTCATTCATTAAGTGTCTGTATGAAAATACGGAGCAATATCCTTATTATCCGTAAGCTTTTCAGAAAGGGGATTGCTTATATTGTGCTATTGTCAAGTATTTGTTCCAGTGAACAGAGCTATTGAGAAGCAATAGAATTAATACTTAGGGTCTGAGCCCCATTCTCTTAAGCCTATATAACTTTTATTTACTTCAGTGGAGTGATACTGATGTAACACTAGTATCATGAAGAGGAGAATCAGGCTCAATATTCGATTAGCTGATGAGACTTTGAAAGCAGTTGTCAAGGATGATGCATGTTATAGTTGCTTATTCAATTTAGAACCAAACCATTTATCTCTTTTTTTTTTTGTATATGAAAAGGCATGATTCCAGAAGTACTCTTGATGACAGTGAAGATATTACAATGCTAGACACAAAGTGCCTTCTGTTCCATATGACTTAAGTGTACAAAGCTTTTTTTAGATAATAGTTTTCTTTCTGGGCTCTCTAGTACCTATTAATACATACAAAATCAGCTAATTTGAGAATAATTTCAATAGGAGATATTGATACCTTCTTTAGGAAGTAAGGGCTGATTGAGTTTGGCTGAACCAGGTCTATAAGGTAGCAGAGGGCTCAGGGAGCCCTCCATATTTTTTAGGATATATGTAGATGCAGAAAGTACTTTTATTTTTTGTGCTGTCCTAATTTTGTGACATTAGGAATCCC
This sequence comes from Crocodylus porosus, assembly GCF_001723895.1. Classification (NCBI taxonomy): domain Eukaryota; kingdom Metazoa; phylum Chordata; order Crocodylia; family Crocodylidae; genus Crocodylus; species Crocodylus porosus. The sequence continues at coordinate 71,067,492 of NW_017728943.1, read as the reverse complement.
CAAAAAGGATGGGAAGCTATAGGACAGGCAGCTCCCCATTCTGCACTTGCTAGTGTCATTGGCTCGGTGAGGCAGGGGGAAGGAAGCACATGCCATGTTTTATTAAGGAGCACAGCAGCAGTTGCCGTGCTCCAGTACTTTGAACTCAGAGAGCTTTACATCTTAGATGAAATGTTTCTGGGAGTCCTCTCTAACATGGTATGTCCCTACACCATTGAGAGGGCTTTGGGCCACAGTTTAACCCAAAGGATTGCAAGCTGTCTGGTGTTCACTGCTGACCTGTTTAAGAAATGAATGGTAAAGAAATTAAGATGAATCAAACCAAAACATAATCAGAAATACAATGGAGACTAGACAGAATGCTACTGTACATTCGGTTATATGTAATAAGGTTATACACAAATCCAAGAGGTTGTGTGACTTTATAGGCTAGCCAACAAAAGTGAACCTTAAGTAGGTTGTTAATGTCATCATAACTTAGAGATTCAAGAATCCTTTTTTCAGATCCCTCTACACCCACTTCTTCTGAGGCCTTTAAAAATAATGAAATAATATCCACCTCTAATTTATCATTCTATACACTACCTTGTTTCCAGTATTTTTTGTCTGTTTATGAGTTAAACTGCATGCCCATTAGGTCAGCATCTGATTAATTTTTAAAGTAATATTAAGCACATGGTTAATATTCAAACGATAAACAACAGAGAGACAGAATTATTGACTTATGTAGATAATTTAATAATAAATATGGACCACAATTGTAACCCAGATTATTATCCTTTTGGACTCTTCCTTTGCTGTTTGTGCACACAGAACATCTGATTTACTTGTGAAGCCCAAGTAATTATATGGGCGGCCACACAAACGTACATGTGTTTTGGTGTCTAGACCCATGTTCAGTAACCTTTTTAGGTTGCAGGATGGAGTCACCCAGCTTGGAGGCAGGGGGAGTTGCTTCCCTGTGGTGCCATGGGAAAGTGGCTGCTGCTGAAGCCCCCCACCATTGAACTGCTGATCCCTATTCTAGACCTCTACCTTTCTTTTCTAAAAGTTAGATCAGAAGCTCTTAGAGGGATGGAATTTTAACCTATGTGAATTTCTTTCAGGATAACTTCTTTCAGGATAACAGCAGTTTGGCGTATGGCCTATTATAGTATCTATAAATTATGGTAGTCATAAACTTACTTAAAAAATAAAGTCATTGAAAAGTGCAATGTTGAGCAGCCATTTTAGGCTGTTAGTTAGTGTGTAGCCTTCTACATAATAAAGTCTGTCAAATGAACCCATATGGGAATCATTCAGGTTTATGTCCCTTGAACATGAAATTCCAATGACAAGAAATGATTTATAATTGCTTAAATGAAGTGGTTTATGTTCTGTAAGATTAGTCTCCAGTCTTGGTTTATTCAAAGGTGTGTTGCTATATAGACATAGTGAACATAATGCAATTGTTAGTTACAGGGTTGTTTTCTTTGAAGAAGAGATTGAGTACAATACCCAGCATGCATATGGGGGCAGAATCTAGTCCATAGCATCTTTTGGATAGTGGAGTCCCAAATCTCTGCAGACTAAATATATGGAGAAATTCTGCTCACTCCTCCATTGCTGCAGAAAGCCCTGACAGAGAGAGAGACTGGTGCCTGACACAAGTTGAAAGGAAGATATGGAGAATTTTCAGGGTGTGTGGATCTCTAGCAGAATGAAAATCTTTATTCACATAATAATTAGGTAAACATTTAATTGGCATAATAAATTAGTTGGACAATATACACATATTTATAGGTGAATATTTTAGTGCTGTTCAAAATGAAGCACTGACAATTTGTAAAATAGGGGCGGGTACACTAAGAGCACTTCTGACTTACAGTTCTTTGTTTCATTTCAATCCACCCCCTCTTCTGCTTTGTTGACCAAGCATCCACTTTGTCCCTATACCAAGTGTGTCACATTTACTATGCAAAGAAATAATCCAGACATCCAATCAACCCAAATGATATATAGGGTATAACTTGTATTGAAGTTGGTGAGAATTATGTATATGCCTCTCCCGGGTTGATCTGGTTCCAGATCTGAACATAGGCTTTTTTGGAGGAGAATGAGGAGCTCGTATGTAAGTAGGTCTTTCATAAGCAAACACATTCTATTTGCCACATTCACATATAAATCCAGTGCACAATCCAGTTGAACCAGAAAAATAGGATTTTGTTTCTAGGAAACAGTTTATGAGTAGGAACCAGCCCGCAGCTATAATCCAGATTTCAGTCCACTCCCCTGAAGATCTGAAATGCTTGGATCTGGGGGTCTGGTTCAGACTTAGATTTAGATTCCAGACATCCATGGACTTGTATTGAGATCTGGGATCTTGGTTCTGGTCACCTCTGCATATAAGCTCAGTTGTCTATTTTCACAAGTGTTTTTGTTTTGGCAGATTGCTTAGATGAAGGGCTTTTTTTCCAGGCATGACCCCTGTTGTGTAACTGATGTGGCTGCTGCTGAGAGGCAAAAGAATGCAGACACAGTAGTAAAGGAATGTGTGGTAGCATCATAGTGCTGGAAGGCATGAGATAGAAAGAAGCCCAAAGGATGCTCAACTCTTGCCCTTCCTCTCAACACAAAAGTGCTGAAAATACTATATAATTTGTGCACGTGATGCACCCAGTTAGCAAAGATACCACACCTCCAGCCTGGTGCATGCATTATGAATTTGCATTTCTCTTCACTGAATTGGATTTCTCATCTTCCCCATACCACGATTCCACAGTCAGCTTCTCATAACTGATTCATCTCTGGTGCACACTAGATTCTTCTTCATTTGTTCCCATAGCACTGCAAAGAAGATGCTGCAGGGACTGATAAAACAGGGCCTCTGCTAGGCAGTGGTCCCAATTATGTTTCAAAGGAAATAATTTGCAGTAGTTCACCAAACTTTAACAATAAAGGTACAGAAGTCAGTCATATTTTACAATCACCATCCAATTTTAAATCAGTGGAGGACTGATTCTGGTCAAATGTTTCTGTCCTTCGTCTCCCTCCAATGATCACTGCAGTGCTGCCATTCTCTGCATTATCTGGCTCCTACTGTAATCTTACTTCTCTTGATTAATAACAACAGCAGCAGTTAATTCATAATTCATAGGTCTTGTATGGTGCTTTTAATCCATAGATTTCTAAACAGCAGCAGTAAGAGAAGAGCAGAGCCTTTTTTTTTTTTATGCTGGAAAATGTTGGGCAGGTAGGTGGATTGATTGTCCTTGCTCTGTTTCCTGCATATTCTGCTCACATTTCCCAAATTCCTTCACATGACATACTCGTGTAAAGTGGAAGAACCAGGAGATGGTCAGACATACCACATACAGATATAATGTGGTGGGAATGCAGTTGCAGGACAAAAATCTGGAAGATAACAGAATTTCAAGAGACTGGTAAAAGTTGAAACTTACTCACTGAAGTGAGGAGAACTGGCAGGTAAGAAGGGACTTATGGAAAGCTTTTAGTTTTTGAGGAAGACTTGTTTGTAAATCATTGGCACAGGGGCACTCTGGTGCCCTGTTCCTATGATGAGAGAACAGGTGTTGGTTGCCACGGCAACCGCAGTGGGTCAGCTGACCAGAAGGGGGCCAGGCCTGGCCTTTATAAACAGCCCAGGCTGAAGCCTAGCTGGCAGTTCCCTTCTGGCAGCCGGAGGAGCCAGAGCCCTGCAGCAGAGTTGAGCAGAGCAGCCTGAACACCCGAGTGGCTGCACCATGGTACGGGGCGAAAGACCCTGACTAGAAGGTTTTGCAGGAAAGCTGTGTGGGCCTAGATTGTATGTTATAACCAGGAGACTTATTGTTGTGTTACAGCCAGTTGGCTTATGGTTCTGTTTAGTTATGGTTATACCGGAGGACTGGGTGAGGCTGTAGGGGTGGAGGAGGCTTCATTAGAAGCTCCCCAGTAAAGTGGGGTGTTCTCAGCACTGGAGAGGGCGCTGCACTTTGGGGGTGTCCTGACCTGGAGAGATAGTGTCGGGAAAGCTCAGTAGGGCTCTACAGTGGTGGAGGCCCCGGTGCCAGCCGGGCAGTGTAGTTTAGGGGTGCAATACCCCAACCCTGAGAAGGGGAACAGACAATTTTGGAGGGGCCAGGCACGGTTAAGGCCACCTGAGCCCCAGTTGTTAAGAGCACTAAGGTGGGCACCAGCCAGATGCCTGGAGGGTGTTCATGTTAAGACCCAGGGGGCATACGTGAAGCGAAACCCAGGGTGAGGTGCTGTTATAAAGACGAGCCCAGTGAGGGTGAGTGCGTGGTCAGAAAGCCTGGGGAGGGCAAGTGCGTGGAGAGACGGGACCCGGGGGGCACCGTCTGTATGCGGAGGAGCCCCAGGAAGGGGCGAGCATATTGAGCGGGCCTAAGAGGGGCAGACATATTGAGCAGGCCCGAAAGGGCTAACAAGTGGGGCGCCAGTCAGGGCGCAGAAAGCAGAGGGGCGCCGGTTGCGTGACACGCCCGGGGGCGCCAGTCAGGGCGCAGGAAGGAAACTGACCAGACAACGTCCGGTACATGGGCGAGGCTTGGGGCGTGCTACAGGGGAGGTTGAAGGCATGCATAACCCATAAGGCTGGGATGCACCTGTCACTCCATATAGAACAGGGGACAGGATTAACATAGCACCGTGTCCAAGGGGACAAAGGGCAGCCTCCTTTATAAAATTTAGACAACATCAAAGACGTGGTGGGCGAGAAAAAGGGTGCTGAATCGCCTACTTGGCACGGTGGGGGGCGCTAGGGAGATCACGGCCGCTCCAAGGTCCCTGTGCTGTGACAATCATCAAACTTGTCAGTAAGAGATAGCACATGGAAACATTTTTCTGAGTTCTCGAGGATCACGACTGGACTGGTAAGGGAACCTATAGAAGGTGGCACTGAGATGAATAAAGTGGGAAGCAATTCGGGAATGCAACCATTCTGCACCTTCTGCTGTACACTGCACAAACTAAGTCTTGCAGGATTCAAAATGCTGAGCCAGATTCTTATTTACCCTTGTCTAAGGGACATGTGACACCACTTGTTCAGTGTCAGATTGCCTTAAATTGTATGTATATTATGGATTAATTTAACGTAAAGGAGCCTAGTGTACATGTATATGTAAATGGGTCCAGCCAGCTATTTCAGACCTGTTGTTCCCAGAGCTTTTGGATCAGTAGATCACTATCAACCTTTAACATTTCACCCCATACTCTTATCCAGAAACTTTTAATTGAAAACACTATAAAACGTGCATGGGACTAGGTGTGATCTGTGGACTCGGACCATAACCTCTCAGTCCAGTAGTGATTCACAGACAACAGTTTAAAAAGTGTTGTTTTAAACCAAAAGAGAAGCATATTAAACAGCCAATGAACAGCTTACAGAAGCTGAAGATCTAAAACAGGAGGTGCAGAAAAGTCATGTACTCAATCCATACACATCAATATCTGAGCAGTTTTTGAAGTTGTGTCAAGAATCATCACAAAATACAGTAACTGGTCAGTAATGCATTGAAAAAAAACGTTGTTTTTTCCCCAAAGTAAAGCTCCATTCCAAAATATATCTGAAAATGTTACACGTGGAAAAAAATTATAACACGTGTAGTCATGCAGGATTCCTATACATGTGACTCTTCTGTGCCTTTAACATCTTTTTCTTAACAGAGGAATATTAGAACTCCTTCAGTTTTTGTTCAGGAGTCTATATGCAGGAGAGTGGAAAAAGTCTCTTGAAAGTAAACACATTTTACTTGTTCCATTTGCACTTAAATCCGCTTGGAATTTTGTGTGTGTCTTTCTAAACTACACAATAGCAAAAGCTCTAAAAATCACTTCTGTTTCTAAATGAAAGACAACTATTTATAAAGAATTTATGACTTAGTGTTACAAGGATATTACAAATAACAAAGCAAGCATCAGACCATGAAACAGACATTCAGGAAGTAAAAGTGTTAAAAGGTCTGAGTGCACCAGGCCAAATATATAAAACATTATCAATTCTGAATACAAGAAGACTCATTGGAATCAGACACCAAATATCATCTGATCCTTGTTTAAAAGCTGCAACAAAGCTTTAGGATTCTTTGGGTGAGCTCTTTCTCTGGGCCAGAGTTCACTTAGTGCAGCTGAGAAGAAGGATGGGCAAAGGTAATCTTAAGTCACCTTTGCACTTTTCACATAATCACTGGAATGTAGGACTAGAAGGGACCTCTGTGGTCATCACATCCAGTCCCCTTGGATCTCAGGTGACTGTATAATAAGTATTTGCCTGCGAGAATATCCACCAATTACAAATGTACTCTTTTTAGTACCAAAAAACCCCTACAATGTGCCACAGAAGAGTGAGAAGGAAGAGGGTGCCGCCAATGACCTGCGCCACTGTTTTGGCAGGAATTAGTAAAGTAATATATGCCCAGATGATCCTCAGAAGTGAACATACCACATCCCAAAGAGGAAGGAAGAAAAATGACAGTGGTTCTTATCAATCTTATCTGGGGAAGATCCTATCAGATGTTAAAAAAATCCCCCAAAACATCACTTTAGTTTAAATTTGGCATGCTCCTGCACCTAGCTCAGCACATGCATCACATTGGTTGAACCCAACTTGTATAGATCAGGTGCTTTATTGGGGCTTTTCTGGTGCTGGGTGGGCTGGGTCCAACTAATGAGCAGCAGTTTTTTGCGGGGGTGGGGTTTATGTCTGTAAGCTGCCACAAAACATGTTAGCTATAACAGAGTAACTGAACAGTGACCTAGAGAAAGCAGTAATTGGTTGAACCAAGGGAATTCTCATGTACCTAAGTCAGCTTTCAATTTGCTTTGTGTCATCAGGGTTATAGGCAGCAATTTTTCAGGCTGAGTTGCTGGCTTTTTTTGTTTTAGGAACATAATTTGATACAATAAATGCAAGTTCACCTATTCAAATGCTTGATGACCTTAAAGCGTTATGTGTCTTTTATAGGTTCATGCTTAAGTGGTAGCATACAAAACAAGATTATATTAAGCTGTTATATATGGATATGTGCTCTTTCTAGATGTATAGAAACAGTATCTATACAGTACATAGATACACATAGGCTCATGTATTGTTTTTGCCCCAGGTACTGAATGAATGCATAATATATCCAATAACACTTCCCTATTTTACAGTGTTTTCTTTCTTTCTGTTATTAAATAACAGCTCTTTCATTCTTTCTGTTTCTATTCCTTGCTGCAAAAGTAAGGACTCTGGCAGAGCTGGGTTCTAATGATGTACCACAAATCCTGCCCCTCTCCCTATACACCAGAGGCACACAACCCCCGACACCCATACAAGAGCCTGGCACGTAAAAGTATTTTGCTTGGGGTGGATGGCAGGGAAGGGGCCAGGGCTGTGCTGTCACAAGAAGGATTGGGCCCCTTGCGGCTCCCCTGCCATCCACCCTGGCATGCCAATATCTTACAAGCTAAGGTTGCGGGTGTTTTTGGCATTCTGCCCAAAAATGTTACTGACCCCTGCTGTATGCTCAGTTCTCCAGGAAATCTGTTGGGCGCCTCTGTAGAAAGGGAAAGTAGCCTTTGCTCCTTCCAAAGGAGTACGTTTGTCTGAATATGTCCTGTCAGCATTACACATCAATGCATTCTGCAGATTCTTTTTGCACTTTCTGAAGCTATGAGATGCTTACTGTTGTAATCATTTCCAACCTGGGGTGGTTTTAACCCAGCAGCCCCCGAGAAGTAAAAGGTTCCTTATCTCATGGCTGATACCTTTATAGCTTGTTTGTTTTGTGTGGGGTTTTTTAAAGTAATAATTTCAAACCTTACAAAGCTGACACTTCCCTTCCCCTCTGCCCACTGGTGCAGTCACAGCTGAATGAATGGTTCATTGTTATGAGAGTTGTTCCACTACACAAGGCAACCTCTATTCACAATTAGAGGGTTAGGAATGTGTTCAGCCAATCATCACAATTAAACAAACCGATGATCTGAACATCCCTCGGGGTTTTGTTATAAATAATTCTTTCTTTGCTTCACACATACAGTATTACCTGTTTTTTCATACAGAGTGAGAACACCCCCAGCGCACCCATTCTAATGAAATGTGATTTCTGGCTGCATATTCAGAGGCATCAAGGAGTTGGAGCATAGGCAACGCATAGGGAGGGCACAGGGGGAGCATATACCCCACCTGAGATTGGCCACTGCTGGCTTCAGCGAGTGGTTGCCGCTTGCCACCTGCTTCCCCTCATCTGCAAGGAGTCCCTACTTGTGGCTATGGTGCCCCCCCACCCCAGTCTCAGGAGGCACTAGTCGTTCATGAGTTTAAGGCTGCACCTGGAATACAGAGTGCAGTTCTGAACACCCAATACCAGAGGTAAATAAATTGGAGGGAGTTCAGAAAAGAGCAACAAAATGAAAGTGTAGGCTCTGAAGGGACTAAACAATGGAAAGATTAAAAACTGTAATTATTTAAAATGTTCAGATATCTAAGGAAGCACATAAAAATCTACAACTAGTTGAAGGGAGTTAGCACACAGTGCCAGGAAGGGAAATTA
>NW_017728943.1:71057205-71058663 GCF_001723895.1 Crocodylus porosus | reverse complement strand
CATCAAGCCTCTTCTTAAAGATCCCCAGGGTAGGAGCCAGCACCACTTCCCTAGGAAGTTGGTTCCAGCTCCTAGCTGCCCTAACTGTTAAGTAGTTCTTGCGGATATCTAATCTAAACCTACTCTCCAATAATTTGTGTCCATTGTTCCTTGTCATGCCAAGGGGTGCTAGGGGAAACAGGGTCTCCCCCAAACCCTTCTGGTCCCCCCTAGTGAGTTTATAGACAGTCACCAGGTCCCCCCTCAGCCTTCTCTTTTGAAGGCTGAACAGGTTTAGGTCCTGCAGTCTTTCAATGTAGGGTCTATCCACAAAGGTGGGAGTGAGGTGCAGTGGGGGACTACTGCCACTGGTGGCCTGCTCAGTAGCCCTTGCAAAGCCAGTGGGCCAAGGGACTTAAGGGAGCCCACCCCTGCCCCAGCCCTGGCACAATCTGTGGGCAAGGCAAGAGCCCCCAAGTGGACACTTGCCTGCCTGTACACAAATGCCAGGAGCTTGGGGAATAAGCAGGAGGAACTTGTTCTCCTGCTTAACGCAAAAAATTATGATGTCATAGGGATAACAGAGACCTGGTGGGACTCCACCCATGACTGGACCATGGGTATAGATGACTATACACTGTACAGGAGGGATCGAGTAGATAAAAGGGGCCGGGGTGTAGCTCTCTATGTTAAGGAAAGCTACGCATCCCTGCAAGCTGATATTGGTGACCAGGGTGGATGACTGGAGACCCTCTGGGTTAAAATCCATGGGGAACACGACACAGGGGACACAACGGAAGGAGTCTACTACAGACCTCCCACCCAAAGTCAAGAGCTTGGCCAGGAGTTCACCTGGTGAACTGTCTGATGCCGCATGCTCCAGGACCATGGTTGTCATGGGTGACTTCAGTTACCCAGACATCTCATGGGAGGATCACTCAGCAAAATCCAAGCGGTCGCAAAGCTTTCTATCATGTGTGGATGACCTCCACCTCACTCAAGAAGTCTATGGGCCAATGAGAGGTAAAGTGCTGCTTGACCTGGTACTGGCTACTGATGACCTAATCAGCAACCTAGTGATCGATGGGAAGCTGAGTGACAGCGACCACAAGCTGATCACCTTCACCATCTGCCGTAAAGCTGGCAAGTCAGTCAGCAACACGGAAGTCCTTGACTTTAGGAAAGCTGACTTTGACAAGCTGAGAAGGCTCGTCAGTAAGGCCCTAAGAGACCATGACCCCAAGGGGAGGGGAGTGCAGGATGAGTGGTTGCTCCTCAAGGGAGCGTTCCTCAATGCACAAGCTAATTCTATTTCATCTCGAAGGAAAGGCAGCAAGAGGGCACAGCAGCCCCCCTGGCTCTCCAGGGATCTAGCAGACCTCCTGAGGCTAAAAAGGAAAGCCTACAAAGGATGGAGGATGGGATTCTCCTCCAAGGAGGAATATTCTGCACTGGTCCAGTTCTGCAGGGAGCAAACCA
>NW_017728943.1:71045072-71056598 GCF_001723895.1 Crocodylus porosus | reverse complement strand
CCCACCCTGTGCCTGGTGCCCCATGCTGCAGCCGCTTGCAGCCCATGTGGGGCTGCCTGTGTCTGCTCAGGACAGCCGTGTGCGGGCTGTGAGTGGCTGCAACAGGGAGCACTAGCCACGGGGCGGGGGGAGGAGCCGCTTTTCCTTGCACTCCGCACCAGTTCCTCCCCTGCCTTCCTCCCCCCTCCCCTTTCCTGAGCTTCCCCTGCCGGGGCAGCCACATGGTCCCAGACCAGAAGCCCCTCCTGGGGCTTCTGGCTGGTAGGGTGGGGCCAGGCAGGCCCTGCTAATGCAGGAGACCACTGTGGATTCCCTTGGGTCCTACTGCCCCTGGCTCCTGTCATTTTTGACAGGAACAAAGGACAGATACATTTTAATTTTCAAAATTTTTTTAGGGGCCCCGTGGGCCAGATAAAATGGCCTTGCAGGCTGGATGTGCCCCGCAGGCTGTATTTTGCCCACCCCTGCCATAGGTTCATCTTGCCTAGTAACCTGTGTCAAACAGTGGCAGAGTAGATGCTGAAAGGGAGAATGAACTGAGTATAACCAGGAGTTTTTCTACTATTCCTCCTCTCTCACTTGTAGCTTCCAGCATCTGAGGTCTAGGAAGTTCTGATTCAGAGGCTGTACCCCAAACTCCCATGAAAGTGCCTGGCAATAGCTATTGATGCACCTTTTCTCCAATGTTTTGTACAATTCCTTTTCAGATCTGGCTAAACTGTTAGCTTCCACAATGTCCTGTAGCAGTGAGTTCCACACGTTAATTATACACTGGGTGCAGCTATACATGCACTTTCCATACATGCACTTTCTATACATGCTCATTAGTGCCAGGTCCCTCTTTAGTTCCTCGCAGTCCTCCTTGGTCTTCCCACTTTGAACAGTTTTGTGGAGTTGACTAATTACCTCTGCAGTAAAGTGTCACTGTCTACATGTGCAGCATTATTAGGTGGCAGTAAACTAATTGATTCCGGTGTAGGATAGTACTGCCCGACAAGTACTATCCTACAGTCTAGCTATTTTGTGAGATGCAATGCATGTGTAGATAGTGACTGGGGCTCACTGGGGCATGAGGGTGCTGTAGTCCAGAGGCAACCTGCCAGCTAGTCCTGCACTATAGCACCCTCACCCCCAGCCAGCCCCCTCTGCAGCACACTGAGCTGGGGTGGAGCAGTTTTGGGCTTGAAGGCTGACAACCTAGGCCCCCTGCCAGCTGGGGCTGTGTTGTCTTGGCTCAATGTGCTGCAGGCCTGGGTGCACATGTAAACACTATGCCCAGTAGCAATAAACTCTTGCACCAGAGTTTATTCAGGTGCATTAATGGCAAGTATACATATGCCCACTGTGTGAAAAATAACTTCCTTTTGTCAGTTTTGAACTTCCTACCTACTAGATTCATTTTATGACCCCTAGTTCTTATATTTTGAGAGGCTGTAAAAATAAATCCCTATTTAGTTTCTCCTCACTGTTTAGTATTTTGTAAGCCCATATCATGTCTCCCCTCGAATGTCTCTCTTCTAACTTGAATAGGCCTAGCCACTTTAGTCTCTCCTCATACGGAAGCCCTTCCATGCCACTAATGATCTTTGTTACCCTTCTCTTGTTCTTCTATTATCCTTTTTGAGGTGCAGCAAGAAGAACTGGGTACAGCATTCAAGGTGTGGACACACCATGCATTTATAAAGGAGCACAGTGGTACTTTCTGTTTAGTTAACAATTCCCTTCCTATTAATTTCTAGCACTTTGTTTGCCTTTTTGACAGCTACTTAGCACTGAGCTGATGTTTTTAGTGAACTGTCCGTAATGACTTCCAGATCCCTTTCCTGTGTGGTAACATCTAAAGTAGGCCCATCCTAGTGTAGGCATAGTTTGGATTATTTTTGCCTATGTACATCACTTTACACGTATCTACATTAAATTTCATCAGCCATTTAGTTGTACATTTGCTCATTAGTGCCAGGTCCCTCTTTAGTTCCTCGCAGTCCTCCTTGGTCTTTGAACAATTTTGTATCCGCCTCAAATTTGGCCACCTTGCTGCTCAACCCCTTTCCCAGATAATTTATGAATATGTTAAACAACACTAGTCCCAACAGATCCCTAGGGGACTCCATTGTTTACTTTTTTACATCCCAAAAACTGATAATTTATACTGACACTTTGTTGCTATCTTTAAGCCAATTCCTAATCAATGAATGGACTTCCCCTGTAATCCCATTGCTACCTCACTTGAAGAGCCTGTGATGGGGGACTTTGTCAAAAGCTATTTCGAAGTCCAGATATTCTGTGTCAACTGGATCACCCTGATCCATCTGCCTGAACTCTAGTAGGATGCTGAGACATGATTTCACTTTGACAAAGCCATGTTGACTCATTCACAGCAAGTCATGTTCATCCATATGCTGAATAATTCATTTTTAAATTATTGTTTTAACCGTTTTCTGGGAACAGAAGTTATATTCATTAGCCTGTATTTCCTGGGGTCCCCTCTAGCCTTTTTTTAAATATGGGAGTCACATCAGCAATCTTCCAGTCCTCTGGTACCAAGGCTGATTTTAGTGACGGGTTGCATACTACAGTTAGGAGTTAGGCAATTTCCCATCTGATCTCCTTCAGGACCCTAGGGTGACTACATCTGTCCTACCTCTTTCTTCTTTTTTCATGAAACGGATGTTAATGAAACATCTCTGCTGGATGTTAGGGTATATGACACACAGATTAATATCGAGGGAAGTTAATTCACTGCAGTAACTAAGTCCTGACTGGAGTACATGATAAGTGGGACAACAATGCAAACATTTATTTATAACAAACAAGTAGAATTATAATATCCAGGAATAGAAGATTAAGCCTAAGCCTGCTCCTACTGAGATCAACAGGAGTAAGCCCATTATTATTTCTGTGATTATATTTATGAAACATTAGAACTCAACTGATGGAGGAAGTACAGAATCAATGCTCAGTGGAGCCGGCAGTTCATATTACATCTTGAAGGTGGTTGGAATATGGAACCATATTCTAAAATGTATGGAGGGTGTTCACTTGCAAGGCTTTCATTACCATTTATTTTATAGAGTGTACCTTACTTTTGAACTTATTGCTAGTTAGTTTTAGTATTTATAACAGCATGTGATGGTGTTGTAAGATTTTAGAGTTCGTTTCTCTGTGTGCCTTTTTATAGAAACATTAATTCATTTGGCAAATGTGTTTGTGATGTTCCTTCTAAAACATTGAGGAAGGATATTTTTGCAACTGCTGCTTTGTGTATTTTGGGTCTTTTGGATGATTTATCACTTACTAAATTTGAAATCCAAATAGTCTATTTGGCTAAAGCTGTTGCCAGAAAGCAAATACTGCAGTGCTGGAAAGAAATGAGGAGGATACCATCATCTTCTGAGTTCCTACCTTTATTCAGATATTATTATTCTAAGTTATGTCTAACTTTGCAGTTAACACTAACCAGAATTGGTAAAAGGGTTGCCACTCATCCGTAGCAGGGTGGAAAAAGAAGGAAAGATGCTTAAAAACATGATCCTGCTCCCACAGGGATGGATTCGGTGGTCCACTAAGGCCACATTATGGAGTCAAAAGACATTTTAAACTACCTGGAAAACCAGGGGAATTATCTACAGCTGTGCCAGCTGTCCCTCTGAACTCTGATGTGAAGGGAAGGGCATGGTCTGATTTAAATGGAATGGATGGATCCAGGATGGAGGTGAAGAAGGTTCAGCCACGCTTATGTCAGCTGTGTGTGGCTCACACACAGTGAGGAAAGCTTAGTGTGCATGTGCCACACTGCCAAAGCAGGTGTGGCTGCACCCCCTTGCCATAATCCTGAATGCCAGGGAGCTCTCTGAGAGCTTCGTATGTGCAGTGAGCTCTGGAGCCACTAACTGGTCAGCATGGGGTCTAGCCAGAGCCCCTGGTTTCATGCTGTTCTGGAGCCCAGGGGATGAGCTACACTGCTTTCACCTTCCCTTCTCCTCCTTCCAAATTAAGCAGCAGGGGAAAAGACAGAATGGTCACAGTGCTCAGTGTCTGCTTTCATGCAGTGCTGGAGCCCAGGGGCTGATCACTGTGGCCACTCATCTCTTCTTTTCTCCTGCTGCTGGGGCAGGGAGGAAGAGGAAGGAGGGAGGGGAAGGGCAAATAGCAGCAGCACTCACCCTATGGGCTCCTGAGCCCTGCTAAAGGAGAGGCTCTGCCAGACCTCATGAGGGCCATCTGGTGAGCTCAGAGCTCCCAGCAGGAGCTGTGCTGACATGCCTATGAGCTTAGAGTTGAATGCATATGTGGTGCACAGCCAAAGGGGGTGCGGCTGTGCCATTGCCAGCCCCCTCCCTCCCCCAGATCTGACCCTGGGTGGAGATCTGCCCTGGCTTACTCATTCTCCTGCTGGCAAAAGGGCTGAGGAGTGCAAATTGGGCTATGCTGAGCTCTGTACTGTTGCTGCTAGCCTACCACTGGTACTTGAGGTAACTAGTTTGGAACTACTTTTGGTAGCTCTAAACTACACTGCGCTCCTTAAGTAAAAAAGTAGGGAACATTTTTTTTTTTGCTTTATACAAATCCAGATTCACTGGTGGCACCTGGTAATAAATAATACAACTAATCAATTAATAAAATTAATAATTAATTAAAGCCCAGGTCCTTGTCTGTGCCTCAGAAACACACAATACAGCTGAAATCAAGGTGTGTGCAAAGGTGGGTTTAAATCAGAGGTGTCAAGGATCTGACCCACAGGCAGGATATGGCCTGAGTCCTCCCCCCATCTGGCCTACTCAGCTACTGGAAGTTGGATGGTGGGGCCAGGGTGCAAAGCCTACTGAAGAATTTGGGGCTCCTGGGCTCAGACGGACACAGTGATTGGTGGCATAGTGGGGAGCAGGGGTGGTGTAGATACCTGCTGGACCCCTCTGCACTGCCCCCAGGATTTCTCCACCATTGCTGGACTCACTTCTGCCCAACTTCTCAATCCAGGGCCAGGTCTGTGCTTGGCTAATCTTCCAACATACGATAAAGCAGTAGGATGCAATTTGTCCCAAGACCTTTAAAGGAAGACTGATATAACAAAGAAGACAATTACAGGAAAAAAAAAGATTTGTAATACATGAGAAGTACACAGGTGGATGGGAAGTAGAGTGATTAAGTGTTGGGACGGGAAAAAGAAGGTGGAAAGTAAAAGGTTAAGTTGATGGTATCACCCTGAACCTACATTAACATGTCACTTCAGAGACCACAAAAGTAGTTCAAAGTAACAGTGTGGAGGCTGGGTGGAGGTGAATGAAAGACAAGGGTCAGCACAAAAGTCCTAATTCATCTGGATGCCAGGGAAGCATTTGACACATTGTCACACAATCATGTATTTTTATACATGACACTTACATATACAGAAACAGATGTCACCATCAGAGTCATCCATGGCACAACACAGATCCTTTTTGTAAGAATCTGAGTAAAAACTATCCCCTCTCAAAACTTTTTACATTATTTGGGAAACCCCCCCCCCCTTAAATGTTGAAGTTAGTGTTGGTAATGGACTGAAAAGTACTATACAGATCCATGATGTTGTATGGCAAAGTGTAAGAGTGCTGCTAGATGCCCAATAAAAAAAAAAAAGATTTAGTTCATGCTCCCATTCCTATTGCAGAGATACTTGAGGTAAAGTCTATAAAATGTTTGCTCAGGTAACAGAGGGCAGAGACTGCTGGCAGGATAATCAAGGTCCGCATTCAAGTGTTATAAGACTGGGTTGAACACATCTCCTAGAAGTTTTCCCGCCCCCTGCCTTTTCTGCTTATGCTTATTTTTCTTTCAGTAAACATTATCCCTTGAAGAAAAGACCTTGCTGACTGTCCTGTATATTTTTCCTGCTGAGTCATTCCCCCAGTTTAAAAAAAATTATTAATCTTTAAAAATGCCAAAATAACAGATGATAACCTTCCCAAAAATCAGGATAAGAAGAACACAGGTAATGGTACTAAGAATATTTAACTCATAAATAAATGTACAGAATATTTGCTTTCAGAGCGTGCTACACGCACACACATTTAAGCCATGAGTTGACTCTGACAACCTAAAATTGAAAACGTATTGGAAAAAGAAGTTATGCTGCCCACTATATTTTTATTGTTCAAATTAAACATCAGATTTTGAGATGATATAAAAATCAGTGAGCTTCATTGAGCTGGTGTAGACATCAGTTTAGGCCAGCACAGGAAGTGTCAAGCCCTGAAATACTTAAAGTAAGTGACCAGTATCAGTAATGGAACTAATAAATAAATTAAATTATTTTAATGATTTCTGTTCTCATCATCTCCAATATTAATGGTGGCACAGTGACCCAGCCACTTTCTTCACTCTGGCCCCTATTCTTGGAACAGTCTCTCTGTTTTCACAGATTAAACATTTGCTTTCTCCTTCTTCAATCTGCTCTTTTAATTGCACTTCTTTCACTTCCCCTTCCATCACAGACGTTCTCGAGTTCTGGTTTTTAAATGTTATTTTCCCTCCATGTCACACCTCTTCAGAAAGGAATCTAAACAAATGAACAACAACAAAAATCTCCTCCCACGCATGCAAAAAAAAAAAGCCATAACACATTAAGTAAAAACGATACTCCATAAAAGCCAAAAATACTTCATAAAAACCAAAAATTTGACGAAAAAGGGAAAGTAAACAAACCAGTTCCCCTACCCCAGAAAAATATCTACGTATCCTGCATTGTACTATCTGAGTGAATTGAAGATTTAAGTGACCTTGTATGACTGCTGTTGTCCAAGGACCCTCATTAAAGTCAGACACATCTTCTGCAAAGGCATTAGTTCCTTTCTTTGTCCCAAATATACACAACTTTCCAAATAAATAAATGTTACAAATGGGGAGGTTGCTTAAAAGAAAACTGGGAAACATACAGGAGACAGAAAGGGTCAGGCTGCTTGAAGCTTCCAAACCTGATCCCCTGATGCCTCTGGGTATGAGTCATACATCCCCCTCATGACCCTATATAGAGGGTGGCCCACACTGGTGATATGAGACTGACTCAGTTGGGTCTGTTCATAAACAGCACTTAGGAGTAGACTGCCAAGTCTCCTGCAGCTGGCTGATACTAAACAGAAACACATTTTCTGCTGGCTTGTGCCTGGCTGAGCTATGTCTGAGCATTCAATAAGCTCTTGGGAGTTAGGTTGGTTGAAGAGAAGGCATGATATTTGATTCAAATACGTTTATTTAGTCTTCTGGAAACACCTAGATTTCAATCCTCAGCTGCAGCTACACAGAACGCCACCTCTGGAGAGGGATGCAAAGATTGCTTTAAGCAAACTCTCTTGAGCCATGAGCATTAGCTTGGTCCTTTGACACAGGCTACAACAGCCTTTAGGATGCTCCATAATGCTAACTGCCCATGATCCCAGGACATTGGTATGGCTGATAGGACTTCTCAGGGAAGAAGTCCTATCACACACCTGGCAAGTATCTTATGTTGCTTAAATGGATGGAGTCAGACGCGGATACAGGCATGGGTGAACCACTTGGGGCCTGGATAGAAAGGGGGCCCAAAAATGAAAAAAAAATACAATTGCAAAAAAAAGTTTGAATATTGTGCATATACATATACCTAATCCCCTCTTGTCCGATTATTATTATCATTATTTCTGGCGAAGGAGGGCCCGATACCAAAAGTTTGCCCAGGGCCTCCAGGAGTCTAGGTACAGCACTGGGTGGAGTCAAGGATGAGATAAGGGGGTGGCGTGGGTATTATTAACAGTAGATGACACCAGAGGACCCCAACCACCCAGAGAGTCATAGAATTGCAAAAATCAGCTCCAACACATCTAGGAATTAGAACACTAGTATATATGGGTAAGTTCGGAAGCCCAATACTTTTCTTATGTTAATTTCCCTCACATGGATGTTTAGTAACATGATAAATAGCTATCCTCTGTTAAACTACTTTAATTCCTTGACAATATATCCTTAAAAGTGTCCAGGAGAAGAAGTCACTTAACTAGTCAATTTTAGTTTATTTTAGTTCTATAGCAGTCTGGCTGGTTTTCAGTGCATGCAACTGCCAGCATGAGTTACTCTACCTTTATTTGGTTACAGCTTAATCCAGTGGTGCTTTTAGCACAATCCCTAATGACTCTACTTTGGTAACCTTTGCAATGCTGGCATGTGAAATGATTCTCCTGGTGCTATTCTAGACTTTATGATCCACTGTCAGCTTTGAGAAAACATATAATCACTTTTTACTCTCACATCAACAGGAATCTGGATTTTCTATGTAATCATATTTATTTCTGTGGAATCTCTTGTTGTCCATTTGTTGCAGATGAGCCTAGCTCTATTGAGGGGAATAGTAATTCCTGCTTGCTTCTGGCTATTATCATTCCTTGGGTGAACTGGTTACCTGAGCATCCTTTTGAACAGTCTGTCACAGTCACACTTATATTTGATTTGCCTTTCATTGATTGTATTAGCAATTCTCACATTTTTCTAATTTGGAATAACATGTCTTGTATAAAGCGATAACCCTCATTCATCCACATGCTAGAAGGAAGCCATTCAATGCATTTCTTAGATCTAGTGCAATGTAACGAAGTTTCTAACATAATTCTTTATTTTTATGATTGACTAATTTCAACAGATTTTGCTTTCTAAATTGCTCTTTTAGCCATATTGTTATTCTGAAAATAGTTTTGAGGTAGTGTGGTAAACTTAGAAATTAGTGAAGTCTTAAAGCTTCACAGTAAAGAGCTGCTTTCTATTGTCAGTCATCAGAAACCTAGGTACTTACCTATATTAAATCACAATTTAGAAATCCCAACCCTATTGTTTGTGTTGGTTAGTTCTGAGACATCCATAATAATCAAAAAGCATTTATCAGATTTTTTGCCAATTCAAATATGTCCCTTCTTTCATTGTGTGTTTAGATTGCTGCCAAAAATACCTCCCCATTAAGAAGGATATTTAGTGCTTGCCCTTCTTCTGATTACTCATTTGTATTTTGTGATTTACTTCTGCAGTAACCTTTTCATTTACATTATCTCCATCCCAGTAACACATGATCATTTTCCTTGTAAATATCACTTCAGTTTCAGAGCCTTTTTCCTTTTCTGAATGAGTCTTTTCCAACAGCTGGTCGATATATCTCTTACCAGGTTTCCCTTTTATCCCATTACTTGACTACTTATTTGACTATGGATGAACTTTTCTCAAAAAGTGCACTGCCCAATGAACAGGAGGTTGATGTAATGTGAAATAAATGAGGGTCATATGTTTCTCTGTGGGTTAGAGCAAATGATAGATGATGTGAAAATAAGAACAGACATTTATAAACAGGTCATGGGATCTGTCATTTTGTAAAAAGAAAGGATCCTATAATTTTCTTCACTGTAAAACTTAGAGACACACATAACATCGGGGAAGGGTAGGGACACTGTAGTAAGAGAGATATAAAACTATTAAAATGTCTATAGGTTACTGGAAATTACAAAGGTAGTTGTATATAATTTATTTTAATTAATGCTGAAGAGAATGGGTATGCATTGAGTGAAATTGGCTGAACAAGAATTGAACTGAAGTTTTGTGTGTTTGTTCTACTGGGACAGTTAAAAACAAAATATAAATCTGTATTTAGTACAAACGTGGTTAGTGAAAGATGTAATGGCAAATGTGCACGTGACTGAAATAATACTCCCATTTTCTAATAACATATCCTGGGGTATTATGCTTATGGGAGCACAAAAAGGCAGTTAGAAGTATAAAATAATTTAACCTGTAGAGTTAATTTAGTGGGCTGCACTAGTTGTACATTCTCTTAGAAATTAAAGGCCTAATTCTACCACTTTATCTATGCTGAGTATTCGTGGAGTAAGGGCATACATAGTCTGAGTAATGGGGTCTGAATCAGACTTTTTGTAAGTGGAAGAAAAAGTGCAGAGAGGAAAGAATATGTCATTTAGTGATAGAGACGTTCAAGGTTGGTCCAGTCCATTCCAGGGCTTTGCAAAGTCATTTCACTGGGCTCCCCTGCCTGAAGAGAAGAATCTTCTAAGAGTCATAGATGCCAACTCTGTGGGTGCTCTGGGGCTCAAGAACCCACCAAAAAAATCAGTGGGTGTTCAGCACCCACGAGCCTGGCTATTTTGGTTTTACATGTTAGATCTCCGTGGCTGCTTGCAGACGTTCAAAAATGTACTTTACTGGAAGAAGCGGCACGTTATTTCAACCCAGCTCTGCAGCATCTGTATAGGTTAGGTGCTTCAGCAGGGCTTTTTTGGCACTTTTAGCTAGATTTAATCAGCTATTAGATAAAAGTGCCAAAAAAGCCCCACTAAAGTGCCCAATCTTCAGATGTGGGGTGAGCTGGGTTGAAGTAATGCACTGCCTCTTATGGGCATGCCTGGGGCTCGGCCGCTGCTGGCAAAAATCAAATTTGGTGCCTATGCTAAGAGTAATCTTCTACTTTTGCTTTCTCCAAATCCTAATGTTGTGCCTTTTGGAATGGGCAAGAAATGAGTCCTTGGATTTCTCAGGAGAAAAATGACAACTCCAATTCCGAGTTGTGACTGAGTTGGACTTATTCAGTACTCAATATAGACCAGGGTAGCCCCAGGGCGGCTCACCCTTACCTTCAGCTGCAGTGAGCCTTTCACACAAGTGGCTGCTACTGTTGAAGATAGGTTTGAGCAGCAGCATTGTGATTACCTGTGCTTCCCCTCAGCCATTCCCCCAACCTGTCTGTACATCAGAGTTACAGGAATCTGGCAGTGCCCTCATGCCTGTTGTGTGCCATGCACAGAATCCCAGGTCCAGGGTAGGGGGCACTTAGCTTCACATCTCTGCATCAGTGGAGGGGGCATACACTGAGATCCAGGACTACAGCATCTGAAATGGACTGGGTTCTCTGGGTGAATGCAATCTCTTTTATTCAACCAACTAAATACTCGGAAAAATTGTTCTTTGCAAGCTTTTGGGCACACACACCCTTCTTCAGGCATAGGGGGAGTCTGCTTTGTGTGTTGAGAATTCAGATCTATTCAGGAGTGCATTCAGTGGTGGCAGTCTGTGTGGGGTGCACAGGCACATGGGGAGGGGGAACAGCGAGCAGAGTAGCAGATAGGGCAGAGGAAGAGGGGATTGTGGCACAGGTGCCCAGCAGGCTGGTGCCCAGCGCTGGACACACAACCCGCCCCTGCGAATCCACCTGTGGAGCACTGCACCAGTAGGTAGACTGCTTTCTGCAGCCCTGGGGAAGGGTGGGGCTGCGGCACTGACCAGTAGGGCACTCGGCGCTACGCAAACAGCGCACGCCTCAGGGAGCCCCCTGAGCGGTACGCAAACACCTTATGCCTCGGTAGCCCCCAGCCGCGCTCTGTGCTGGCGCACTACGTTGTTCCGCGCGGAGGAGGGGGAACCAGTAGGGGGCGCCACTGCGCATGACCCCTGGCTCGGCCCTGCCGCAACGCTCCATCTCCACGTGAGGGCCGCGCTGGCCCCAGCCCCAGAGGGGGCGTGGCCTCCCGC
>NW_017728943.1:71021648-71044489 GCF_001723895.1 Crocodylus porosus | reverse complement strand
GTTGCATTGCAGCAGCGGCGGCAGCTGGTTTTTTTCCCTGTGTAATCAATAAATAGGAGCGAGGAGCCCCCCTCCCCCCAGGCCGGAGGCTGCGGGCTGGGAAGTCCCCGGTGGGGGGCGGCCAGGGGATGCCCCGCGCTGCCGCGTCCCTGGAAGGCGGCTGTGTGCCCACCCCCCCAGTGCTCCGGCGGCGCCTCCCGGCTGGCTCCGAAACTCCTTTGTGTGGCCGGCGGAGACCCGGGCAGCAGCAGGGCGCCGGCGGCCACAGCCGTGCCCGGCCTGTCTGCGGCAGTGCGGCCCGGCGTGGGGGCCGGCGGCTTCGCTCTTTCCTCCGAGCCGGGGCTGCCTGCCTGGTTCTCGTCCTGCACCCCCCTCCCAAGGGCAAATGCTCCCTGACCGTCCTCGGCATGGGGAGGGCTCCTTCCCTTCCCAGCCTCTTCTTCGGGGGTTCTTCTCCGCCGAGGGCTTTCTACCAGCGATGTCTGTGTTTGTAGTTATTGTTTGCAGCTCTTTATGCAGGGTGTTTTTGGTTGTTTTTTTTTTTTTTTTAAAGCTCTGCTTATATCCTAATGTGTGGTAGCTTTCCTTTTGGCCTTAAACAGTGGTATTTTCTGCAGGTATCCAAATTCTCAATGCCTGAAAAAAAATCACCATGTAACTTGCTGTAGTCACAAGCACTGTACAGGGGAGAGCTGAGATTTTGATGTCTGGGTTTAGTGTTTTTAAGCATTGTTGAAGCAACAGTTTTAATAAGCCGGTCCCTGCTAGAAGGGGGTTGGTGTGATTGGGCTGGTTCACCCTTTTAGTGTGTAGACACAGCTTTCACCTAGTAAGCCCTCCCCAGGATACTTTATGCTAGCCTCATGAGCAAAATAATCTGACTGGCAAAAACAGCCTTATGCTGAAATAATTGCGTGTGTACTAGTGGTTGTAACACCTAAGAAGCATTACAAAAGAAAAAGGCAAGTCCTTAACATCACTGCACCAGCAAAAGTTTCTAGTGTAGATGTGGGATGAAGCTGCCTACTTAGACATAACATGTAGTTAACTTTGAGTAATCTGCATATTCACACATTCATGCAGACTCTAAGCATGAACATCACGCTTAGTATTTTGTGCCTGCAGATGCTAAGTGCAGATCATTACCCAGCAGCAGATATGTTCTGAATTAAGTACTCCTGATGAGTGATTACTGGATGTTTTAAAGAAATCTAAATTCTTCAATAAGTTGAAGTTAAAGGCCTGTATAAATACTTTCAAGTTGTGCCTATTAAACTGAATCAGTCTAAAAATCATGTACTTAAGTCATGTAGTCCTCTTACGTGGACACTGTTAAATCAGTTTCAAAATCAATTTGGTTTAATTGCCACAACAGGTATGAGAGGGCAAGCCTTCTGTGAGCACCTCCTTTTGAGGCTTGTTTAGACTAGCATAGAAAATGGATTTCCAAAATACATTAGTTAAAACGTGTTTTAAATAGGACTTAGGGCTTGAGGTTGAATGGTAGAAGGGATACAAGAAACACCAAGGAAAAGCTTTTTCCTGAAAGAAAAAAGCGGGACTAAAGCCGGCTGGACATTTAGTTAAAACATGTCTTCAAGGCAGGAAAGTTGTTTTTATATTGTTGCTGGATGAGGTAAACCTTTGTAAGGGAGTGGATGCCAACATGACCAGCTAACACACAATATACAGCTTGCCTGTCTCTACTGGAGTGTTCTGTGTTTAACTAGCATGTTTTAAAATATTTATTTTTATCTGTATCTAGACAGAGAAAAAGATTAGACAATTTAAAACTTAATTCTAAGGTGGAGGCTCCTCTAGTTTTCCATAGAGGAAATGCCTATAGCTTGAGTCATTATAAACTGACCTAGCTTTGTAGTAATCTGTACAAATGACAAATTGTATACATTGACCAGTATGAAAGGAACAGATATTCATAATCATTTCATGGTACACTAAGTCTTTCTGACCTGAAATAACTGTTGCTACTCTTGGCAATAAAGAGCAAATTGCAAAGTGGCCAGAAGACCATTCTCTTTTAAATCCGAGCCTGAAATAATTTTGGATTGATGCTTATGAAATCCTGCCGCCTTATTTTGGTATCTAGTTGACTGTTTAAATATTACAACTTTTTTTTTCTTGTCAAATAAAACAATGTCATTTTAAGCTGTCTAATTACACTCCACAAGTTTATATGCTTAATATTGGATTCCTAAACATCAGATCATGATGTTTAATTTTTACAATGGGTTTTTTGTATTTGAATGAAGATGATGTAGCATCTTGGTACATTTCAGGTACTGGACACAGACTGCATGTGTCTTAAAACTGAAATTACCTAGCAGTAAAGAGAACTGCATGTATAAAGTTGCTAATTTCAGAAAGGTTATGTTTGGCTTGCATGTGGCCTTCAGCTTGTCCTCCTCTTAGGTAGGCGACTGGTTGATTCCTGCAGACATCTCTTTCTGTTAATGTATTGCAGTTTAAAGTGATGCTTGTAATGCAGTGTTGCTTGAATGTATTTATGTCATAATAATAGGTAATAGGAAATAGATACATGGGCTAGAGATTTCTAAATAATAGCAGGTTGGGATGTTGAAAAGAGTGGGTAGGTTAAAATATATTTTTAAAATTATTGTGTGTTTGCTGCTTCTATTTTAAAATTTTATTTTCTTGTAGCATGACATCTGGTTGTGCTGTATTGGAAGCTAGTATGTAAATAACGTTCTGAACACAATATCAAAATGTTTTGTTTTTTTTTTTCAATAAAGAGGTTGATTCATACATTTCTAAAATTCTTATCTTAAATGGAGTGCAAATGGGGGAGAAAATGCTTTTCAGCATTCAGTGGGTATTGTGACAACTCGTAGTTTCAGAGTTTAGTTTCTGAAGGCTGTATACAACCTAATAAACTTTTCAGTTTTATTTTTTTTTTTTTAACCATTTTAAAATTAAATGGTGCAGTCGTTTTGGATTTAAACTTCTATGCTATACGTAGGGGGAGCACTACATTCTATGAGTGCATACAGTTCAGAAAAATGAAACAAGACGGTTCTAGTTTAATTGTCCAGATTGAAGGAAATGCAGAAAAGAGATGTCGGATATCAGAAAGTGCAAATTATACATTCAGAGTTTCACCCATTATTTCTTTACTTTCTTATGTGTTGTTTTATGGTTGGCAAAAAGTGTTATTGTTCTGACAGACCAATTTTGGTTTTATGTAGGTTCTATTTTTAATAGCACTTCTGTTCAGTGGGAAAAGTGGCTGGATTATATCAGATTTGGCATTAATGTATTTCATTTCCTACTTAAGTTAAAATAATGAGGAAGTTATCATTATCTTTAAATCCAAAATGATATCTGAAACAACCTTAAAATTCTCCTTGCACATGGCTTGTAATTCTTCTATGCAAATATTTTGATTTTTAAAAACAGATCGGGCAACGTTGTTAAAATTAGTCAAGTGGATTTTTGTGCCAGTCAAATAGATTTTTGTTACCTCTTAAAAACTGCATTGAGGCATGGTATCATTTACTGTTGGTTTAATAAAAGTTAGAAAAATACAGGCTCGGACCAGTAGGACCGAAATGAAGAGTTTCATTACCATAAAGAATAACTGAGGAATCTCATGTGCATCCTAGAGTTCCTTGCTATATGTGTACGTAACCCAAAAGGTGAGAGAATTGATGATGGCAGCATGGTCAACTAATTTCTATCTTCTGTTGCAACAGTAGAATGAAAGGAGCCAGTAACTTTGACCATTGAAGTGTACAGGAAACCCTTGCTATTTGTGAACTCTGGATTTCTGGATTCAATATTTGTGGTGTGCCACACCAATGGCACAGTCGCATTTGGGGTGGGTCAGGGCACTGCACCACGCTGCTAGTTCTGGATCGGGGTGGAGAGCGAGCGCTGAGGAAGGCGGTGGCATCTTCTCCCCTGGAGATAGCCGCAGTGATGCTCAGAGTGTGTGCAGTGTGGCGGGGGGGGGTCGGTCCTCAGGTGCTGTGGGGGAGCCCCGCGATCAATGTGGGGGAGCAGGGGTTGGTCTGATGGGGAGCCCCATCAGTATTTGCAAGTTTTACCATTCGCAGGGATCTCCGGAACATATCCCCTGCGCATGGTGAGGGTCTCCTGTATTGCCCAAGAATTACTATATATAGGGTTAAATTTCAGATTTGTTCTTCTCTTTTAGCATTTAATTTCAGCATGACATATTACATATTGGAAAGAATGCTTAATCTAGGACAGAGTTATTTCACAAAATGTTGAAAGTGCACACCAGTTATTTAAATCGGACTGTGTTTGATACTGTATGTGTTCCCAACCACTACATTTCTCATTTCTCAAGAGTAGAATTGGAGGGGTAGGCAGACTTTCCAGGTAGGCACAAGAATTTGGTTCAGGTTACTTGCCTTGTTCTAAGAAAACTAACAGATGGACTGAGTCATCTGTCTGATACTGGTGCAGACTTCGTTAGTTAGCACTTCATTTGTGACAGTTGCAAGCAATTCTTGGACTGGCTGTTTTCTGCCCATGTGATATGGAATTTGACAACTGCTTTGCCCCAAGGTCTCTGGCTAGAATTTAGTGAATTATTTTGATAGTAGATTTATAAGCTTTTCATTCATAGAAATCTTGAGGACTAAATGTGCATCAACCAGCACATGCTTTTTCCTACAAAGTGCTTTCTGGTGATCTTACAAACTTGTATTGCAGAGTTCCAAAACTAAAAATGAGCAGGGAGAGGTGCGATCTCAGGAGGCTGAGATCAGCATGACTCTGATAGGGTAAATGCAAGTTGCTTTCCATTGCCCTTTATTTAGGGCCTTGGGATGACTTCTATGGAAAAAGTAAAGCTTGTCACATTTTTCCTGTCTTCCTGTTCCAACCAGCTAACACGAAGGGGGCTGAGAGTCTCTTCTCTCTCCCCACAAAATAGGGAGAGGTAGATGCCCTCTCATTAGATGTTAATTGAACAGCGTGATACACTTAGATCATCTGTGAGAGGAATATTTAACTGCGGCATGTGTGTGTGTCAGGCTTATGGAGTGGGCTCCCTACTCTTCTTGTACATTTCACTCAATTTATTATAGGAGTATAGTTCTAAACCATTAGGCAGGGTTTATGTACATTGTATACCCAAACTTAAGTTCTTTTTTTTTAACGTAGACTTTTAATTTAAAATAATTATTTACTTAATTCTTGCTTTGTTCAGCAATGTAGAAGTTTGTATGTGCTAGTTGTAGCTAAACACCTGGATATGTTCAGGTTCTGCACATTAAAATTCCACTTGGTGCTGAGACAGTACTTAGAATCAGAATTCTAATATTGGCTAAAAGTAAAAATACTGTAGACTGAGCTCATGTGAGCTAGCTTGAACAACTTTTTTTTTCTTTTTTTTCTTTTTTTTTTTAACTTTCCTGACCACAGTCCTGTTTCTCTAGTCTAGCAAAGTTGCGAATTGTGCAGAGCTTGTGGCATTTTTGTGTTGAGAGAATCTGTCTGATAGGGGTTAATATGATACAGTTCCCACTTCCATGTGTGCCTGGATTAAAACTGACCTTGTAGGTAGAAAAAAAAAAGTCCTCTTACCCATTTTGCTACCTTAACCTTCCATATATTTTTTTCACAAATTTGAAGCACAACCAGGATTTGTATCCATCTGGCAGCATCCATAGAACGTTGTGTATTAAGAACAAGTGCTGCATCTTTGTGCTGCTTTGCTTTTGAATGGGTGTGGGGGGGATACCTTAAGGTGTGTGCTTAAAGGACTAGATTTGAATCATAAATAGCTAAGCCCTCACTTACAATCTATATCTGTGTCTGTATGCATGTAATATTTAAAATATTTTCTGGTAGCTGAATGAAGGAAAGTGGAGAGTTGTTATTTATGACAGTATTTTTTAAATTTCATGGTACATCTCTACCAATTAGTATTTATACTTTGTTAAAAAAATAAGATGTTTAAAAGAAAAACGTGAGGAAGCTAAAATAAGATCATGCTTTAACACCTTTTGGGTGGTGCTGTGCTATAATCTTTCTGCAGGTTAAATTAGAGGTGGAAAAACTAGTCTTCTGATTTACAGTCTGTACCATCAGTAACAAGTACACTTTTCTGGAGGCAGCACAAGAGCTAAATAAAGTGTTGCTTGCTTAACCCTTGTGGAAACAAAGGAAATCTGAGATGTATGGTCGAGCCAAATGAATCTGCTTCTATAATGCCTGATGCCTAGTGCAGTCCTCCTTTATCTAGTCTAAAAATGTACTACGTCTTTTCATTAACAGTGCAGGGGGGATTTTGTTTAGATTTTACTTTATTTTTTTTAAAAGATGCTCTAGAAACTTCCCTACATTGAAGGAAGCACTGAGAGAAACTTTTTGGAGGTTGATAAAGAAGTGTAATTTTGCTATCCTTTCATGTTCCTAAAATTCATTCTAGAGTTTGTCCTTATTTATTGGATTAATAATTAATTTGTAGTACTCTTCCAGGGTCCCAAGGGTTCAAGTGTGTATATCTTATACTCACTATTTCTAGTATTTTACTTGTCATGTTTAAAACTCTCACTCCCTCTTTTTATATTGGTCTCATC
Source organism: Crocodylus porosus (assembly GCF_001723895.1). NCBI lineage: Eukaryota > Metazoa > Chordata > Crocodylia > Crocodylidae > Crocodylus > Crocodylus porosus. The sequence continues at coordinate 71,037,896 of NW_017728943.1, read as the reverse complement.
ACAGAAGCAAAGATGTTGAAATTTCAGATTGGCAATTTACAACAGGGCCTTTTTTTTTTTTTTTGCTTTGTACAGTTCTAAGCAAGCAATGTGCTCTGACATTAAAAAGAATTCTAATTTCACAGTGTGTCACTATGCAGATTTAGTATGGCTTGGACCTGTTGTTCCCTTGACTTCTGTTCCCCATTAACAGGGAAGAACTTAAATGAGTGGTTTTTAGGCATTTAAGTTCAAAATTATGACCCAAAAGAATCTGTGCTCAGCAGCTGCCTAACTATGGAAGGACCTGAAACTTGAGTTTTCTTTTGGGCCTGAAAATGAGCTAGAGACCTTTAGGTTCAATGCTGCATATTCCTAGAACTGTTCCAGTTTGAGCAGCTAGGAGCTGAACTCCTACCTTATGTTCTGTTTGCATCTAGAAACAAAGTGGAGTGGCATCCAAGTTTCCAGAGGGACCTGATTTTATAGGCATCCTTTTAGGTTTCCTATCCCACACCAGCAGGATTGGGAAAGTGCAAAAATGGTTGCTTGGTTTTAAAATGTATCTGGTGGGACTGTCTGCCTTTAAAGAACCAGTAGTTACTGTACTTGCCCAAGGAGCAAATCAGCTATTTTCTAGGCTTTCAGCCTGAGAAATGTACTCCTTTCCCACTTCCCAAATAAGTGCTCTTGTTACCAAATGACGGGCCAGGTTGGGTGACACATTCCACCACTTCTGTTAAACATGAGGTACTATTCAACAAATAATCCAGAGTTCATGGTACCAGAATCCTAAGTGGGACCCTGCCTCTAACTTTGTGCTTAAGGCAGTGACTCGGAGGCAGTGTCCTGCTTTCTGGTCCCTGTTCAAAGGGCTGTGCATCTTCCATTAAACATTAATTTGAAAAATAAAAATAAAAATTGGGGCATGTGTGGAGTGTTGATTTATAATCTTTTCTAACTTTACTTTTTTCAAAACAGATTTGATACTTTTAAAAAATGTTTTGATTAGAGCATATTGTTTTCCAGTATTTTGATTCTATGGGCTTTATTTAAGATGACTCTTCTCTTATTGCTCCATTAGAGTGAAAGCATGTTACCTCTTTGCTTTGCTGTAGAAAATTTAAAAAAAGTAAAAACTCAGTGTTCATGCTGATTGGAATTTACATTAGGAAATATGCACTCTTTCTTTTGAGTATCCTAGGTAGTAAACACCTAGTCTTTAAAGGGGGCAATAGTTATCAGAAAAGTGACCGTCAAAACTTATTTGAAACTTAATTACCTTGTTGTGCATATCTGCTAACCTTGTATGTCTAGGCCACTTTTCTTTGGCTAGCAGTTTTTGGCATTAGCTTTGTAGGGCTAGTACAATGACTAAAGAATCCGTCCAGATCGCTTTGGTTTCTCATGTTTTCTCAGAAAAACGTAATGCAGTAATAGTTGCAGAACCTTTGGTACTATTAGCATTGGGAAGAGTGGGACCATAGTTAGACCATATTAAGGTTTTCATTATGTTGCCATTTAGGTTGGTCTGGCTGTCTGAATCTTACATGTAACTTGTTTACTTTTTGAATCAATAAAATAAATCTTTTTTATGTCCTTCCAAAACAGAACAGGCTTTTCCTAAATAGTCTAGGTGATACGTTTGCTATGAAAATAGTTTGCTGTGAAGAATATACAGTGATATTTTACCTCCTTGTTCCTCAGGCCATTTACCTGTATTGGTCTTCTGTTGTGTACAGTTTTTTTACATAAGCAAGTAACACTTCCTTAGATTTTAAAAGAACATATTTTCTTTGTACAGTAGACCCCTGATTTACATGAGTATTGCATACCGGGGGAATTCTGTGCAAGATGGGACGACTTTCCACATAGAAATAATAGAATAGTAAGGAGTTGTGTACCCTAGACATACCTTAGTCATAGCTTTTTTTTTTCCCCTTTTCTTGGTGAAATCGCCTTTAGGACACGCATCTAGTGTCTCACCTATGCATCTTGAGATGCTGCTACCACAATGGTGGCACAGCTCTGCTTGATTCTGCCTGCAAATCTTGTGTGACGTTCACGTATATATGTGAATCTTGCAAGTGTTTGCATATATATGTAAATCTTGAGGGGTATTTTCCAGTCTAGACCCTACTAAAAAATCGCATAAACATTTGAGATGCCAAAGTCGGAATCGTGTAAATCGGGGGTCTGCTGTATCTCTAATCATTACAGACTATTCATGCTTCCTTCTCTCTCTGAGAGCCTCTCTTAGGCTGCAGATGACATGTTGATCCCAGGAGAAACAATTTTCTCCTGAGACAAAGTGCAGTTGTTCTGATGCCCGTGTCTGTTGTCATGGGACAGGCCCAAAATATTTTATGGGATAAGAAGTGCTAATGGTTTGTGTCAGGACATCACAAAGTACGTCTGAACACTTGCCCTGGGATCGCATCACTGAATTGGTGGTAGAAAAGCAGCAGTGCATTCAGCCACATGCCAGTCTCCTGTTCCAGGACAAACACGGGCACAACTAGTCCTGGGACAAATGCCACGTCTGTTCCTAGTGTACTAATGAAACATCATAAAGAAATGTACCCATTAATGTACATAGTACTAAATTATGCTCTCTGTGCTCATCTGTAATTGAGGATAATGGGAAGTGTGTGTTTCTTTGGGCAGTTCTTGAAGCTTTCATTAGGAATGAATCTTCTATAAAATAGTCTAAATAATAGATGTGAATGAAATATTTTTTCCTTTAAGCAAGAACTGAACTTCTAAAATAGAAATGACAGGTCTAGTGAAGAATTTAATTGTATAGTGTGCTTAGTTTTGGTAAGTGCAGTTAGTGGTTAGTTTCTGTAAAACTGCAGTTACTTGCTGTGGGATAACTTAATTTTTTTTTCCTTACAGTGAATATAGTAGTCTGAAATAATATGGCATTGCCTGACTGACAAAACGGTAAATGATGTAATCCAGATGAACTTAATTATGGCAGAGGCAATAAATCAGAGTAATGGGATGACTGCAAAAGTCATGAGAGAAGCTGGTCAGTGCTTGTTTCCTTCAGAGTTTTAAAAAAATGTACATGTACCTCTAGTTTCTGATAAAACTCGAGGTTTTTTTACCAGTTGCATTTTAATTACAATAGACTATATATTCCTCTGACCACAGTACTCTGTTTTCTAGAAAACAGTTTTTAGATCTTATTTTCAGCAACTCCAGTGTGTGTTTCTGGCTTGAGGTTTTCCCTCCCTGAAACTTCTTTCAAAAAATGAATTTAAGAGAATTATTTCTGTTTCCGTTCTCAGTTCATCAAGCTGTTAGCTAAAAACTAGAATGTAACCATCCTTTTAACGTAGTTTAGGGCAGCTTTAACTCTTCTTTTTTTTAAGTAGTCATAAAACAGATGAAGTGTGACTAGTGTGCTGTTTAAGTTCTCATATATCTGGAGAAATATATTTTGTTAGATGAGTATGTATTAATTCATCACTCAATGTAATCTCAAGAACAGGTCATGCTAGTATGAGTGAGACGGGTTTACTGCACAGGAAATAGATGTTGGAACAGCATACTGCATAGAGGCAAAGAGTATATATAGAATAAATACTTTTAGATGTAGGAGAGTTGCTTCCCTAATCAGACATGCCATGTGACTCAATCATCTAGTTAAAGACAGAACATGAAGTGTATTCCAGTGAAGTCCTGTGGTGATCCACACTGCAAGAAGTAAATGGCTGAGGAGGATCATTAACTTCTGTATATAGCTGACAATAAACATACACCTCAAGAACCCAAAGGATTATTTTCAGGGTTGATATTATCATGTCACGACTTTCTCAGGTCTCAATTCATGCATTTCCAACCTTTGAGATTGGTCTACTACTGTACATGATCCCTTGGGGAAAAAAGGTAGATAAAATATGGGTAGTATTTTAAACTGAGTTCATATTAAGTAGGAAAAAAACAAGTAGACACACCATCATCTTTCATATTAATCAAAATAATAAATATGTATCACTGTTACGAACTGAGTTTCACTACAGCTTTAGCAACTAGTAAACTTAGGTTAATTACTAGAACTGGCCAGTGGGGCCATTCTTTGGCCATGAAAAAAAAGGGTGGAGGGACTGTCTTGGATAATTCTGATTATTCTCAACATGCTAAGGTAGTGTGATGCTTTTCTGTGACCAGAAAGTCAATAAATCAGGATGTGCATTTATGACAAGAAAGGAAGGCAACTGTTTAAAGGCTCAAGCCTGGTCTACACTACATAATTTTGTTGCCATGGCCTTGCATGTCTGATGTTCTACTAATCGCTACATTTGTGTTCGGAAATATGCCCTTATTCCAGCACAAATAGTGAGTGTACAGGTGTTCGGCAGATTGTACTGGAGAACATCACGATTCTGTTGAAAAACTGTTAGCTGTTTAAAGCATCAAATTTAACTGGAGAGCAAAGTTTTCTAGTGCCATGTGTAATGCCTATTCAGGTTTGCACAGTATGATGGGAGTCCATAGGATTCATCATCTCGCAGTCCTCTTCCCTCTCTCCACCCCTCCCAAGAGAGAGGGAGAATGATTTGCTCCCAGATAGCTCACCACTGGGCAGGCTGTCAGGGAAACGCTTCCCCCCCCCCCAGGAGGAGAGAGGACAGACTTTCAGTTGTTGGGCTCTCCTGGGGGTTGTGGGGAACCAAGGAAGAGTTCTTTATTGCCTCCTGGCTGGAGGTTCATTTTTGAGGTGACTTTAGTTCTCTACCTGTGTGCCCCCATTTTCACCATGTTTTCCACTGCTGCAAATTCCTGGAAACTTCTGCCTGAATGACTGGTGTTACGTTGGAAGCTGTCAGAAAGGTGTCACATTCTTGAAGAGCTAGTGTGACCCAGGATGTACCACGTACCCATTTGGTTCTGGCAGGACCTGCGTAGAAATACTAGAAACTGCGCAGGTGTCTGCAGGTTCTGGCACAGACCTTGTAAGGTTGAGAAATCCCTAGAAAGAGAATCAACTGCCTGTAGATCTAGGAGCTGGAGGCAGCTGAATTCCAGGGTAGTACAGAGAAGCATGCTGTTGCTAACAGAAGTTTCAATAGCTCTTGGATACAGGCTTTCAGTGCTTGCCTCAGACTTGTGGGGCACTTTGTATGCCGCTAAGTATGTGAATCCAGTGATTCTATTGGAAAGATACAACTAATAGAAAACCTAATTTCTCAGGTCACGTGGGCCATGATTGGACTTTTGGTTGCTGGTGAGTGCAGCAGCATGTTGATAATGTATGAGGTTTATGATTGGGGGCAGAATTTCAAACACTGGATGGAAACCAGAAGCAGTTCAGTCAAGTATGTTGTAATTACTATATCCATGTGCTATTTCTGGGATTGTTTTGGATACTGTATAAAAGCTGAGATGTGACAAGCACCTCTCTTACCTCTTCCATTTTTGTAGTATAGTGCAATCAGTCCAATGTCCTTTATTTTGATCAATTTAATTAACTTTATAGTGCACCAAAAATTAGGTGCAGGGTTTTATATTGGGAATCTATCATTTCTGTGATACAATATAGGTACTGAAGGGGACAGGGGAAGCTAGAAGTTTTGATAACTGCATGTTGTGGCTTAATTTTACATTGGTATTCCTGAGGCAGTGGTGACCCTTAGAATGGGCAAGAGCAATCTGTCTCTGCTTTACAGTTTCAAGCTTGGAAAGAAGTAACTTAAAATTACACAGTTGATATATAAATTACATATTCCCCACCAGAATAATCCTTGACTCTAATATGTCACTACCTATGGCAGTCCTAGATAAGTACACAAGTGGGCAGCAGTTGGATGGATAACTGTTGACTTTTGTTTCCTGTCTTAGGCTTCAGAGCCACCACATGGAAACAATGCACATCTTCTCTGAGCTATTTCAGGCAGTCTGCAGATGCATTAGATATCAGTGATCACTGAATCTAATATTATAAAAGCCTTAATCTGTTTGTCTGGCAGACGGCCAATCAGAGTGTAAAGAAGTGTTCGGACAGGTGGCAGTGTGTCTCCATGGTGGTGGGGATGCTGGCCTTGCCGCAGCCCCCCCCAGCTCCTTGTAGGTGGTGATGATGGGGGTGGGGGGGCAGCTTTGCTCCTTGCAGGTGATGGTGGGGTGGGAGGAAGGCCACCAGTGCCTGCCTGTGGGGGGGGAGGTGTCCCCCTTCCGTTGTCGTCGCCTTCAGGACCTACCTGGCGGCAGTGGGGGAAGCAAGGAGTGGGCCCAGGGCTGACGTGAGGGGGTGGGGAGGAGCAGCAGATGCAGGGTGGGGGTAGAGCAGTGCATGTGGTCCAGGCCCACCTCTCCCTTACTACTCCCATGTCAACCACAAGCCTGCTCCTTCTGTCCACCTGGTGCCACTGGGTCCGTCAGGGCTGCTGCTTCTCTTCCCGCCTCTGGCAGCGGCCTGGCTGCTCCCCACCCTCAGGCCCAGTCAATCCCTGCATTGGGCCTGGGCCTGCTCCTCCCCTCCCCCTGCTGCTGCTGGGGTGGAGGGGTGGGGAATGGGCCTGGACCCCAAGCAGTAGGCAGGGTGGGGGCACACAGAGCTCCATCCTGGCTTGCTTCCCCCCCGGGCTAATTGGCTAGTGAGGTTATATTTAGCTAATTGTTTTGAAGTACGCTTTTCCAACAATAAATGGGGCAGACTTTTTTTTTAAACAGAAGTTTAGATTCTAGAGGATTATTAAACAACAAGTTAATAAAAAAAAAAAAAAGAATTTGTAGCTATTTATGCTGCTAGGAAATTGCAGTATACGTGGGTCATGCATACTGGGTAACCAAAGACTGTGGAAAAATCAGAAATGGCAATATTTAAGTTTAATATTGTTACTTTGGAAAGTGTGAAGACACTTTTCCCTTGTTTTATAAAGGCAGGTAAGACGCACAAAATCTTGAGTACTTCTCCTGCAGTATTGACAAGTGGGAGCAGGGCTTCTTAATTTAGGGATCCTAACTAACCTGAAAAAAACAAACTGTGGCCCCTAGTATGACTATGTATAGAGTCTCAAATGTCATGTAATTTTTTAGCAATGATTACCATAATAATGGCAGCCATATAAACAAAATAAAAATGTAACACTACTGGGCTTTTATTTTTCTATCACTGAAATCCATAGTTAAATTCCCTTTAGCTTAAAAAAAATGCAGTTAGGATTTTCAACTACTCGGCTTAGCCTATCTTGAGTTCACATATCTTTTTGTTAGGGAAAGTGTTAAATAAGAGCACAAGCAAACAAAAAAGAACTCTTCATAGACTAATACTGGTTTAACTCTAGTGTGCTGTCCGTGTAGCAGGATTCTTACAGAATGACTTGATTATTTTTTTTTTTTTAAATTTTTTCGCACACAATTTTTATTGAAACCTGCTGTCAGATTTATAATACCTAACTGAAACCATACATCAGTTACTTGACTCTCAAACATATAGGTGGTCAGTTAATTATATTCTACAGGAAATGTTTTGTGCTTATTGTGTATGTATTTAAACACAACGATGTGCTTCTACTGAAGTTTTTTTTTATCTCTGTTAAGGTTATTTTATAACTTAAAAACCAGCATAAAGGAGACTAGTTTTGCAAGTACTCTTAGAATAAAAATTCAGATTTACTAGTGCAACTGCCTGAAAAATAATCTGCATCTGAAAGCTTGTCTGTGTTTATCCTAAGTATGCAGTTGATTCAATAAAAGATCTTCTTCTGTCATGTATGTGGATTCTTGAGGTTTTTCCCCCCCCTTAAAAAGGAAACAAAGGGTAAGAAATCTGCTTATAGCATACTAATTGACTAATAATGAATAAATACTTTCATAGCCATCTGGATCTACCTACTGCAGTGAGGGCAGAAAAATAACCTGTTTTTCTGTTGACTATACATGACACGGAGTGAAATCATGTTGCAATTGCAGTTGATTAAAAATTTTCTCATTGACTTGACTGAGGCAAGGATTCCACCTTACAAAAACCAGTAAAAAATACTGATTATAGAGCGGTGTGGCTGTTATTCTGGTGACTTGTTTTGCACACAAAAATGGACTATCCAGTATATAATGTCCCTGGAAGATAGTTGGGGGGGAAAAAAGCAATTGTTGTATTGCCTGTCACCCTGATTTCCTCCTTGTCAAACACAAGAGAAGCTGTAGTTATCTTCTGCAACTTTAATTTAATTTGTGATAGAGTAAGCTGAACACAACTTGAATATGCAAAATTCTATAACATGATTACCTTAAACTTTTTTCATGATGCAGCAGGAAATTTAACAGATTTTCCTGTCTTGAGGAAGTATGTCTGTTCTGTGGGATTGGTTATTGAATTCTGGCTTGGGAGTTCATTAGTTCTAGTTCTCATGGGACTTAATGTTGCCTTTTTTGGGAATAGGAAAGAGAAAATGACACTGCTGTCAGTCTAATTTGGTGTGTTACAGGTTTTTCATGTTTCATATAATACATTGGTTTCCTAGCACTTGAGAGTTGTGTTGAACAATAATGTTTACCTTGACCAACTATATATATAAGTATATGGCTGGAAAAGGGAAAATGAAACAAAAGCTATAGTCATTTGTGGTATTCACCCTATAATTGTTTTAAAAATGTATTAGAGTGAATGTGGTTTCCTCATTTTCAAGCATTTGAATATATTTTAGCCAAACTGTTATGACTTATTAAAATATTTTTATGTCCCATCAAAACCTTTGGCTGTCCAGGAGTTGGAGTTATATTGGTGTTGCTGGTATTGTTGAGACTTTTTCCCACCTTATCCAGAAAGGTTCAATGTGGCTTACAATAACAGATGAGCAACCCACAAGATAAGAAAAAAACTACAAACTCCATCAAGGACAGAATGCTTAAAAATAAAGTAATCTGGGCTTGATTTCACTTTGAATATATTTTCTTAAAACCTATTCACAAAAATGGAAGTGCAGTGGGAGTTACCTCCTATGTTAGTGGACACACATTTTTGAGTGGATTCTTCTCTTTAGAAGAATTGATAAAAAGATGCAATGATTTTAAAAACAAACATAAGAGGTAAGATAATTGCCAAAATAATTCTGCAAAATGAACATATTTCAGGTTGTAGGCTAGAACTAGGGAATGCTAAATACAGAAGCATGACTTCCAACCCCCCCTGCCAACCAACCAACCAACCAACCAACCAAACAAACCCACAAAACCCCCCCAAAACAACAAGCCCAAAACAAAAACAAAACCCCAAACAAAACACAAAATGGGAGGGTAGAGAGCAGTCCAGAAGGAGTTTACAAAAATTAAAGATGCTAATTTTTGGTACTAATGGACTTGTATGTTTGTATCTATAATACTTGCAGTTGTGTGTACTGTGTTGCTTCTCATTCTTCACAGACTGATAAGGGTTAATTGCAGCTTGGCCAAAAAAAAAAAGTTCCATACTGTTTTTCTGCAGCAGATTCCTGTTGCTATGCAACAAACAATGTCACTTGGTACAGGATATATTAAATTTGTATTCTCTGCGTGTTCATTTCATACTTTGAGGAGGTTATGGTTCAGGCTTTCTATGAAATTCTTAATGTAAAGTATTCATCTTAGTTTTTCTTTGGATACTTGCTGTAACTGTGGTTACATGTGAATACTTACTTGCATAGCCTTTCTTTGTTTTCAGATGTAAAGGACACCTGTGCAATATAATCTTCTAGCCAGACAAAAAAAAGGGGTGTTGGTTGTATTCCTGGAGGTGGAGTGGTATTGCCAAGCAACATGGTAAGACTTCAGAAGAGGGGTAAACTTTTTGTGTGGAAGAACTTAGTAGGCTGTGAATTTTGGAAAACATTTAAACATAAGTACCACACAAAGTAAATCAGTTTCAGTGGTATATTATAGAATCGTGGGCTGAAAGCACCAATTGACTTTTATTGACTTAAAATAACCTGTCACTTGATTTTTTACAATATGTATCCAAGCTATCTTTAGATGGATTCTGAAATAAAGATTGTGCTGTTCTGCTTAGGGTATTACTTTTTCATGCATATGCTGCGAAACCAATACTTAAATGAAGGACAAAAGATAAAGATAACTTGAAACTGTAATGTTTTAATATAACCTAGCTTGTCTTGGGGTGGGCGGGGGTATACAGTGAGGACAGAAATAAAATAACATGATCTTTTCAGTCAGTCTTTATCTAAAATATTTCAAATACAATAGTCGGATACTGATAAATTAATGTTTCACTTTGGTGGAACCGGAAGATTTTCTGATGTGTTTTTTGTATTTCTGTGGGTGTTTAATATGCTAAAAGAGGGTCAGTGTCTTGTGTTTAATAGTAGAACTATAAACTACCAGGATGTTGCATTGAAATGAAAATAAAATCAATTGGGAAGAATGGCATAAATGCTACTGAAATGCATGAAACTTTATGCATGTATAAACAGATATTTGAGTTAGTACTAAGTTTAGAAGTTGATCTAGACTTATTATGACAGGTAATTATGTATTTACATATGTATATGATATTAGGGTTATTGTATTTTAAATGTGTGTGCTGTAGTTCTTATGTCTCTGCTACAACAATTTCAACTTCTTTACTAATATTAAAAAACAAGTAGTAGTTCTTGGTGCTAAGTATTGATTTAATGCTTAAATACAATATACCTTTTAAAATTTGGGTTTTGACATCCTGTTTAACTTTAGATTAGATACTTTAAATGATTTTAAACATTGAAGTTAGCATGTGAAATACTTTTGCTAAGTTTTGTAAGATCTATTGTGGTACATTTCTGTAAACCAGAGGTGGACATGCATTCAGTTGTTTTCTCAATCATGAGTACTGTATTTGTTGACTTGCTAACAGGAAGGAGAAATAAAACATGCGCTAATTGAAGTTATGGATGACTGGAAGTAACTTGAAATACTATTTTCTTATTTTCATGTGGTTAGACAAAAATACTTCATACATTAAAGTTAAGCAAAAAGGAGCAGCTGCTGTCATAACTAGGGTTCCAGGTTTTCTGTTCACCATGGAAAAACGTGGATTTTCCCCCTTTAAAGGGGAAAATCACAGGAAATGGCAGGTTTCCCCTTGCAGGCTGACATGGTTCTATCCTGCAAGGGGTGCTTGGTGCTGGGGGAGTGGGGCTATCAGGGGGTGCCCTGTGCAGGTGCACATGTACATGGCACCCAGGCAGAGTGGAGAGCAGCTCCCTGCAGGTAGGTTGGGGGGGGGGGAAGGGGGCTGATTGAGGGAGAGGTCAGGGCTGGGGCTGGGAGGGCTGCCCAGTTGGGCTTGTGTGTGGGGCCCAGGGCTGTGGCGGGAATTGTGTGGCTGCAGCACCTGGCTGGGGACTGGGAAGCATTCATAGATTTTAAGGGGCTGGAAGGGACCTTGAAAGATCATCAGGTCCAGCTCCCTGCACCAGGCAGGAAAGACAACTGGGGTCAGGTGACCCCAGCGAGGTGACAGGTCAGGCTCCTGGAGGGAGGCATGAGGGGATGTGCCCCCCCAGATTTATGCATGGAGCAGGGACAGATGTGAGCTGGCTGCTGCAGCCTTGGGACTCCTCACTCTGCTGCCCTTCCCCTAGGGCCTTCACAGCAGAGTGGGGTGGGTAGGCTCATTTCTGCTGCTGGGAGCCCCATGCCAGTCACTCTGCCATAGTGAGGCATTCCCTGCCTGCCTGGCAGCAGTGATGGCAACATGGAGTTGCTGCTGCCTGATGGGCAGTAGGTGCCTCACCGTGGTGGTGTGGCTGACATGGGGCTCCTGGCACTGGAAGTGAGCCTGCCTGCAGGGCAGTAGGGTGTGGAGCCCCGAAGCTGCCAGAGGCAGCCCACATCCTCCTCCCCATGGGCTCCTCCCCTTGGTGCTGCCTGCAGGAGGAGGAAGAGCCAGGCTCTGTGCTCTGCTCTGGCCTCAGCAGCTTCTGCCTCCTGTGGGAGGCAGCTGGAGCTTGGGCGCTGCTTGTGGGGGAGAAGCAGAGGACTGCAAGCTCTAGCTCCATGGCCCTGGCAGCTGGGAGCCCCCTGTGACAGTGCTGGGGGAGCAGGGGGCTTCCAGTTGCAGGTGAGGGGCAGTGGAAGGACCAGGGGGCTGTGGGTTGGGAGTGAGGGGCACTGGCATATCAGGGCTGCTCAGTGCCCCAAAGTGGGTGGCAGGGGACAGCCGCACTTGGACTCAGAGTGGTGAGCTTTAAAATGGTAAATGTATCAATAAAACAGTGTTCAACTGATACCTATATAGATGTAGTAGCTCTTCATTTTAAACATGGATTTAGGGATTTTTTTTTTTTTTATCAGAGATTTTGGGATTTTGAAACGGAGAACCAGGATCCCTGCTCATAACCTATTTACTTGTGGTACTCCCAGCTTTATGGTTCATAATTCCAGTAGGCACATCTAAAGTTGATTTTGTGCATATACTAGGTTCTGTACTTGAATGAGTCCTGTAATTTTTTTGTGGGAGAGTAGGTGGGGGACAGTGATGATGATGACAACATTCTTCTGAGCATAACTGGAGCCCAAAACCAGCTAACTTGGTGATGTTGGCATTTCAGCAGAGAAACCTGACATTGAAATGACTGAGAAATCTTTCTTTTTTTCAGTCTTCTGTTTCTTGTATTCCAAAACTGTAAAATAGTCTGACCTTTTCCCCTTGCTCTGTTTTTGTATGGGTTGCCCTAGCTTGGGTGTAAGTGACTGTTATGACATTGAGAAGTTAGGTGTAACTTGTTCAACTTTTTAAATTAACCATGAAGTGTCATTTCCATGGATTTGAGAACAGGGAGTAGGGAAGGCCTAAGTGTTCAGCTGTAAGTGGTGTTAGCTTATCTGAAAGTCTTTAAGAGGGACTCAAGGGGTAGACACAAGATGGCTTAGTGACTGATGTAAAGGAAAATAACCTTTTTTTCCAATTTTTTTTCTGGAAGTGAAGGTTGAGGAGGTAATGGTTTTTTTTTTTTTTTTTTTTTTGCTTGTATGTTACACTCCTTAGGTTTTATTTAACTTGAACTGGACCCAACCATTGTCTTTAAAGAAATGTTGTATACATTTACCTTTCTCAGTGTTTCAGTTGTGGGAAAAGTAGTATCAATGGTGTTGCTGACATACATGGAAGGCTGAAGAAGAAATTCTGCCAGCACAGTTTCTATGGAATCAAAGGGCTGACAACTTTTGACAGTTATTAAAGATCTTGTACTCTTACATTTCTCACCCGCTCGGCTTGTTCTTTCTCTCTTCCTTTTTATGCTTTTCCTGGTATTTTTTTTGTCTTTTGAACAGGCACATGGTAGTATTTGGTAGCAAACATACAGTAAGTAACCACTTTAAAAATCAGCTTTTTAATTCAACCTTAATAAGTAGATGAGGCTAGGATGACACGTACTTAAAATGGCTAGTTTTTGATCTTCTGTACAAGTATAGGGTGCAGGTGTGGGGAGGGGGATGATAGAACTTAGCTCTGAGCATGGTCTGCTTCCAAGCTGGCTTGTCACCACAGTCTGTCACCGTCATTAGTGTGCTGCCTCAACCCACCTGCCCCACCCCAACCTGCAGCGTTGCATAGTCCAGATAAAATGGCTCTGCAGGCAGTAGGTTATTAACATTTAGTCCTCGATGTTTGAGCTGGCAGGTGAAGAATCACAAGACACTTCTGTTGGGAAGGTTCCCTTTCTTTCTTTCTTTTTTTTTTTTTAATCGCAGACTTACCCATAGAAAAGTCCAGTATACATAGCTCAGATGGGCAGACATCCTGTTGGATATTAGGTAAGCTTTGGCTTGGATTTGGTAAACTCCCTACTATTGATTCTCAGAGGTGGATTCCCAATTTTTGAGGATTGATGGAAAAACAAGAAGAGGCATTGTCCATCTCTCTATAAAAGAAATGGATTGGGGAAGCCTTACCTACTTAGGGCTGCTAAGCAGGAAGACTAGTGAAGAGAGACAACAGAGTAGGAATGGGAGTTTGCAGTTAGGTTTGCAGACTGCTTTGTATAGGGCTCTAGAAATCATTCATCCTGCTTCATATAAATGTGTGGAAGGAAAATGGCTGTCTGTAAGAGCATGATCTCATTACTTTATTGCAGTATTAGACCTAAGTGCTGACAGAATCTGAGAAATGATGCTACATTCTTGGAAGTTAGAAGAAACAGTATTCTAAAGACCACCTAGACAGAGATGCAGGTATTTCATAGTTTTATAGTTTCTAGGGTCGGAAGAGATCTAAGTAGATCATCTGGTCTAACCCCCTGCCATGGCAGGAAAGAGTATTGGGGGTCAAACAACCCCAGCAAGGTGTTTATCTAACCTCCTCTTAAAACCCCCCGGGGTAGGAGCCTGCACCACTTCTCTTGGAAGTTGGTTCCAGATCCTAGCTGCCCTGACCGTGCAGTAGCGCCTCCTGAAGTCTTTACAACCTAGCATTAGTTTTTCAAGCTTTGGCTTACAAGCTTTGATGTATACAGTTACAGCTGTTATCAGGCAGCTATGTAAATTGACCCATGTTTCCAAGGTCACTCTCAATCTCAGTTGATCAAAACAGTTCCACTTTGGGATCTGTACTGCCTTTTCTCTGTAGTGCCATGTATTTCTCACTAGGAGCATAGAAGTGGTTGTGGCTGCTACTGCCAGTCCAGAAAAGTGGTTGTGGAATCTTCATCCTTAAAGGTTTTTAAGACCTGGATAGATGGCACCTTCGCTGGAATGATCGTTTTGAGGGTGGTCCATCTTTAAGCAAAAAGTAGGATTAGATGACCTATTGAGGTCCCTTCCAACCCTAATTTTCTATGATTCTACATACAGCAGGATCAGAATGTTGGTTTATTCCCTTTTTCCAGTGGCAAGGATCTTTTGAATAAAGCAACCAAAGTAGTTTTTGGTGAAGTAAGCCAAACTCCTTGGTGTCCCATTGATGGCACGTTCATAAATTTCTATCTTTAAAAACTGGACAGGCCAATGAGACCAGAGATTGTGTGCCATCTTAAGAGGAACAGATTTGACTGGAGCTTGTTAGCTCAAAAAATAGTCCCAAAACAGTTTGAGATCAGTGTCAAGCATTGTTGTTTCTCAGTTCCCCAGGGGGCTCCTACAAGCTTTAATGCAAGCAGTTGGAACAAGTTAGATCATAGGGGGGCTAAACATGGTCCAGATGCCACATCTAGCCCGCCAAGAGATTATCTGGCCAGTGGTGGGTCCCTTGGCCCCACATGGCCGAGGTGGGTCTGCCTAGGCCACAGGGTATGAAGTAGGTATTGCTGCTCCTGGGCTGCTCTGTGTGGCTGCTACTGCCAATCCACCCCACGCCTACCCCCAGAGGTGTTGAATGGAGTGGGTGGCAGGTGAGGTTTCCATGAGACACCTTTCCCCCCTCCAATGCAGGGCACGCTTAGCCAGGCAGATGGGATGGGGCCCTGAGTGAGCTGGGAGTGGAATGGGTCGGCAGGGGCCAGGACTGGGGCTGGAATGGTAGGGCAGTGACAACACAGGTTTGGGGCCCAGGGCAGAGCTGTGATCTGCTTCCCACACACCACTGCCTGCGGAACTGGTGTCCATTGCAGGGATGTGCAGGGAGCAGATTACGGCTCTGTCCTGGGCCCCAGTTCCAAGCTGTCGCCACTGTGCAGTCCCAGGCCTGTCCATCCTGGACTCTGCTCCACACCCATCTGCAGCTTTGTCTAATCTACTCTGCCCACGGGGTCCCAGATTTTCTCTGTGGAGAGGCTACCTGCCTGCTCCATCCGGTGGTGGGCCCAGAGACAGATAGGATCAATTACTTCTCTACCCCTAGCCTGCAATGCCTCACTGAAACTCCTTAAGTGGCCCTTCAGGCCAAAATAATTGCCCAGCCCTGAGTTAGATCTTATATGCTGAGTCCAGCTATTAAGGAGCTTAAAGAGGTTTGCATATATTATAAGATTCAATAAAAGCAATCCCATGGCCCCTGAATGGTTTGCAATGCATCAGCAGTGGCTGGCCAAAATTATTCAGCTTGGTTCAAGGCAGGCTGTTTCAGGCTGGCTGTTGCCAAAACACTGAAGAAGTCCTGGTTTCCTGGGCCATGTAAAATGGCTTTGTGGTGTGGATTCAACCCACAAGCCACAGGTTGCAAACCCTGTCCTAAATAATTTCTTATGCCTTTATGCAGACTACATACACCACTGTTAAAAGAACATTCTGACAGCAAAATAAAGTCTTCTGTTTCTGTGTTGCCTGTATAATTTTAATTTGCCTCCCCCACTCCCCTGTATATGTATACATTAAATTAGTCTCTGGTTATGTGATATTTTTTTTTTTTTT
>NW_017728943.1:71018268-71021548 GCF_001723895.1 Crocodylus porosus | reverse complement strand
AGGGGGGCTAAACATGGTCCAGATGCCACATCTAGCCCGCCAAGAGATTATCTGGCCAGTGGTGGGTCCCTTGGCCCCACATGGCCGAGGTGGGTCTGCCTAGGCCACAGGGTATGAAGTAGGTATTGCTGCTCCTGGGCTGCTCTGTGTGGCTGCTACTGCCAATCCACCCCACGCCTACCCCCAGAGGTGTTGAATGGAGTGGGTGGCAGGTGAGGTTTCCATGAGACACCTTTCCCCCCTCCAATGCAGGGCACGCTTAGCCAGGCAGATGGGATGGGGCCCTGAGTGAGCTGGGAGTGGAATGGGTCGGCAGGGGCCAGGACTGGGGCTGGAATGGTAGGGCAGTGACAACACAGGTTTGGGGCCCAGGGCAGAGCTGTGATCTGCTTCCCACACACCACTGCCTGCGGAACTGGTGTCCATTGCAGGGATGTGCAGGGAGCAGATTACGGCTCTGTCCTGGGCCCCAGTTCCAAGCTGTCGCCACTGTGCAGTCCCAGGCCTGTCCATCCTGGACTCTGCTCCACACCCATCTGCAGCTTTGTCTAATCTACTCTGCCCACGGGGTCCCAGATTTTCTCTGTGGAGAGGCTACCTGCCTGCTCCATCCGGTGGTGGGCCCAGAGACAGATAGGATCAATTACTTCTCTACCCCTAGCCTGCAATGCCTCACTGAAACTCCTTAAGTGGCCCTTCAGGCCAAAATAATTGCCCAGCCCTGAGTTAGATCTTATATGCTGAGTCCAGCTATTAAGGAGCTTAAAGAGGTTTGCATATATTATAAGATTCAATAAAAGCAATCCCATGGCCCCTGAATGGTTTGCAATGCATCAGCAGTGGCTGGCCAAAATTATTCAGCTTGGTTCAAGGCAGGCTGTTTCAGGCTGGCTGTTGCCAAAACACTGAAGAAGTCCTGGTTTCCTGGGCCATGTAAAATGGCTTTGTGGTGTGGATTCAACCCACAAGCCACAGGTTGCAAACCCTGTCCTAAATAATTTCTTATGCCTTTATGCAGACTACATACACCACTGTTAAAAGAACATTCTGACAGCAAAATAAAGTCTTCTGTTTCTGTGTTGCCTGTATAATTTTAATTTGCCTCCCCCACTCCCCTGTATATGTATACATTAAATTAGTCTCTGGTTATGTGATATTTTTTTTTTTTTTTTGTCACAAGACCCATTTTCATGTTTTTAAATAGCAGATAGGTTTATCTCCAGGATACAGTCTAGGTTGCATGTCTGAGGAGGTTGTTTCTAGGACTTCTGTCCTGTCTATAGAAGTTGGAAGGTGGCTTGTAAATGGAGCAGAAGACTGCTGCAAGAGAGAATGGTCTCAGGGTCAGAGCAGCTGGCTGTTGCCTTGAAAAATTTATCTGCCCTGTTTCTGTCAGTTCTTGTCCTGTGTGAAGCTGAGCAAGTCATTTAAGTTTTCAAAGATGGTCACTAGGTTTGTGCTTCTCCCTTTCTATCAGTGCTAAGCTTAGACCATGGCCTGCTGAATTCATGGTGGAGTGAGGTGTGCTATGGCTCCTTTAATCTTGCAGGTTCCCTTGTGCCTCTCCCTCCCCCTGATGACTGGTGGAGGGTCCCCACTTGCAGCTTGCTCCTGATCAGTGGGGAGGCAAAAAGTGCAGTTTTAAATATGGTACCATTTTTGCTTCCTGCCACTGATTGGCTGAAGGGCCCCAGATGGCCCTGCTGTTTGCTGACTGGTGGGAAGGCAAAAATGGCTCCATGGTTAGCTTCTCTGCTGATCGGGGCAGGGGCAAGGGGTGAGGTGCTCACTGGGGAGCATGCAAGATTAAAGGAGCTGCTGCACAGTGTACTTTGGCTGTGAATTCGGTAGGTCTGATTAGCAGATGTGCTTAGCATGCACAGCTCTACATCAAGACAATGGGAGCTATTCTTTGATGTTATAAAGTACTATAGGAACTACTCAAAATTAGGTTGCAGGTTTCTTTAATTACTAATAAGAATTAGTGAGCACTGAGCACTGATCTTTGTCTCTGTTCTGCATCTATAAATGCATCTATCACTCCCTTACTTTTTCCATCAACGACATGAATATGAGTTCATTAATGTTTTGGAGCATTCAGATTCTATAGTGTTGAGCATCATAGAAAAGCCCATGAGGAAATATAAAATGTTTGCAGTTGGATAACTCTTTAAGGTGGCACAGGCAGTCTTCTTAACTTTTGATTGTTTGATTTTACAACTTCTGATGTTCTTTTACAAAATTGTGTGAATTTCTCTAATTTTCTAGGGCTTTTTAAAAATCAGATTGAAGAAAGAGTTGTTATTATGTGACATAATACTGGAGTCCATGTGGCTCCAAATCTGTTGTTAGATCCATGGTAGAGACTTCTGTCATTTGACCTCACAGTGTAACTTGTAGTGGTGGTAGTAACAGGCTGTCTTTTATATTGAACCTTTATATGAAGGAAACAATGTTTGTTTTTACTGTGGGCTTCACAGGTATTTGCTGACTGGAAGTGGTCAGACCCACCTGGCTTTCAGTCCCTATTGCCTCTCTCTTGTTCTTTCCTTACTTTGCTCAACCAGTCTTTTTCTTTTTCCTACCCTTGCATCCCTGAGGTTCTTTCCTAATCTACTTCACCTACTATCTCCATAAAAGTTGTGTTGGTTTTATGCACGAGGCTGCAGTTTTCCTCCACGTGGGTTTGCCACCAGCTGGGGCAGTATTGAGGTCACAAGAGAGATGGTCTCTGCACACAGTCCCTGGGCGTAGGATTGCAGTAGCACATGACAGACTGCAGCATTGAGGAGCAGTAATTGCAAGGAAAATCTTACTTAATCCTTACTGCTGTGGGGTGGGATGTGTCTAGTACAGATGGAATTTTCAGAGACCTGCTAAGTTTTAGAAGGCGTATTTCATGGTTAAAGGTGTGGGTTTTTGTTTTTGTTTTTTTGAATGGTCAAAAGAACAAACATTTGCTTGGCATGGAAAACATGAGTCCAAGGGTTAAAGATTGCCAAAGATCTATAAGCCAGAGGTTCCCAACTCCCAGGTCATGAAGGGTTGGCTGCCAGACTGGAAGTCTGGCAGTGACCGGCATAATGTGGACTGGCAGCCAACCCTTCTTTATACTGAGTATAAAAAAAAAAAAAAAAAAAACTGCTGGTCCACAGTATGTCAGACACTTCCAGTCTGCAGTTTGCTCTGGTCTGTAGTCTAAAAGGGTTGGGAGCCACTGCTATAAGCAACCAAAAATCAGATCTGTAAGTCAGTGGAGGCCAATCTTTTTGGTAAGTAT
>NW_017728943.1:71011283-71018168 GCF_001723895.1 Crocodylus porosus | reverse complement strand
TATAAGCCAGAGGTTCCCAACTCCCAGGTCATGAAGGGTTGGCTGCCAGACTGGAAGTCTGGCAGTGACCGGCATAATGTGGACTGGCAGCCAACTTATACTGAGTATAAAAAAAAAAAAAAAAAAAAGGTTGGCTGCTGGTCCGCAGTATACCAGTCACTGCCAGTCCACAATTACTTCTGGTCTGTAGTCTAAAAGGGTTGGGAGCCACTGCTATAAGCAACCAAAAATCAGATCTGTAAGTCAGTGGAGGCCAATCTTTTTGGTAAGTATACCACAAATTAGCTCTTCATCCTCCCCTAGGTTCATTCCAGTTCTCTTCTTCTGCCCAGCCTGCTGCTCTGCTTTCTGTCTAGCCTGATCTGCTGTGTACCCCAAACAGGCTACTTGTGCCACTTGTGATGCATCTGCAGCGGGTTGGATACCCCTGTTATAAGGGAAGGTTGGGACAATCTTTAGTATAGAGCATTGGTGCCCCTTTTCCCCAGCATGCTGGATGCGCAGTGCCTGGTGTGTCCACAGGCCAGATCTGTCTGGTGGCTCCATCTGGCTGTGTGAAGTGGGGCAGGGGGAAGCCCAGCCCTGATCCAGCTGTGTGAGGGGAAGGGGGCTTGGCTCAGCCCCAGCCCAGCCTTGTGGAGGGAGTAGAGCGTAGCCTGGTCCCAATTCAGTGGGCAAGAGGGTATGGCCTATTTGTGGACTGCAATGGAGGGCTTAGGAATTTGGCAGTGGGGGAGGGTGGTGATAGTAATTTCCACTGCTCCTTTCCTGCCAAATTTTCCAACCCACGGGGAGCCCCACAGGCCAGATACCATAGCTCCATGGGCTGTATTTGGCATGCAGGCTAGAAGTTTAGCACCCCGGATACATAGGCAATGCTGTCTCTTTATTCATGATTTAGAATGATTGCATAAAGACCCTAGATAGGAAGGCTGTGTTGGTCATGGAAGGTGGCAGACATCCAGCCTACACCTGGCACTGTGCTTGAGACCCAGAACTTAAATGAGGGCTAGTTGCTATTGGGACCTTAAGGTTGAGGTTGAACAGCATATGGTACAAAGAATTTGTTTGGTGGCAACACTTTGGTGGTTGTCCACAAGAGGGCAGAGGTTGGTTGTAACATTCTGAATAATCTGTTCTGATCTTGGTTTTTTTCTTTCCAGGAAGGAAATACTGCCCTCCCCACACACACTGCATATAGTTGCCTCACTTTGATCTGTTTCTCTATATTAATGTATTATAAATAGTCGTATAAAAATTGTGTTTTCCTCTGGACAGCTGTTATAGAAAGACCCCTTTCAGATGTTCTCTCTTTTTAATTAGTCTAATTTATTATGAAGGAGGTCTCACCAGATAATCTAATGGCCTGTTTTGTCCTTATCTTATTAATATTCATATTTAATTTGAAAGCTTTCAGCAGATTTTCCCTCTGCCGTAAATTGACAGATAAAGGTATCTTTCAAAGATCTGAGTACTTCATACTGGTTCAGATGGTTCAAATTGTGCTTTGTCACTGTTCCAAAGATAGCAGATCTGAAGAGTAAAGATCTTTTCTGCAGTTTTCAGCCTCAGGATGGAACCCACGATACCTTTCATTTAGGATACTTGATTTGCCATGCCCCTTCACCATCTTATCTGGTAAATGGTGCCTGTTCTGTCTCATGGAATTGCTCTAACCACAGTGCATAGCTGTGAAAGACTGTGCAGCAAAGGGAAACTGTTTTTGGGTGTGGGACAAAACTAAAGTTGAGTTTTCAGAACTTTATCAAGACAACTTGGATTTTTTAATTAGTAGTATTAGAGCTCCTGGGGAGACCAATAGGAATTTTCTGAACTATTTTCATGATCCCCTTACCTTAACAAACATGACTATAAAACAGTAGTTGAGACAATGCTCAAGTGCTAATTCGGGGATACATATCTGTTTTGCTTTACAGAAATACTAACCAGTGTCCTAAGTCTAATGACCTGAAACAAAATAAGTGCTGATATCTTTAGGTGGTACACATTTTGGTGATCAGAAGTAACAGTAAAGATGGGACATAGACACGGAGTAATTTGGATGATTTATTAAATTGGATGCTTTCAAATGCATTTGTTTATACAGCCAAATGCAAGGCCAGCTATGAGCAAAGAATGCAAGACATTTTTACAGTGTTGGAATCTATAGTCATGCAAGTTTGCTAAAAAAGGACTCGGGTAATGGTGGAGAATTGATTCAGTGTGAACACCTTGTGTACAATATTGGCTAAAAGTTATTATGTGATTATTTATACATGGAAATACCAGGTAGCAGTAGGGAAGTGCAGTGGTGAGATTTATGTTGGAATATAATGTACAGTTCTGTTTCTAGCACTTCACTTAAGAGTGAAAAAATGGGAGATGGTACATAGGTAGTTATTAATGACTTGCAGACAGAAAAGTGTGCCTTACTTACAGTAAGACTTAAAGAATTCAGTTTGTTTAACGTACTGAAGACTGATTTAAAAGGTGACTTGACCACAGTCTGTAAGTATCTGCAAAGGGGGAAAATCTTCTCCCATATACTAATCAGAAAAAGGCATAATAAAATCCAGTCTAGTCCAGTTTAACTAAAAACTGAAGCTCAATAAGTTAAAATAAATTTTAAGTTCTCAACAGTGAGGTTAACTAACTATTGGAATAGTTTATCAAATGTTATGGTAAATTCTATATTGTTTGAAATCTCTACAGCAGTGATTCTGAACCAAAGTGCCATGGTAACTTGGGGTATCCTATGAGAGCCTTTTTGAAGGTGGTGCACACTATTAGCACTGTTATATCATTCACAGTATAAAACCCAGATGTTTCAAATAGGAATCTGCAGTGTCAAAAACATTCTGACCTTTTGTGGTCTTTCTGAGTTGCTTGCAACAGAAAAATTGTTCTATGTATTTATTTATCTTTTATTTATTTATTTTTGTAGTAAAAAATGGAGTCAGAGCTAAAAGCTTGAGTATTAAAAGGTTAAGAACAGCTGCTTTACCTACATAGCTTTCTAAAAGAGACACTATTTTTGCTCCCAGTTATTGAATTTGATTCAGTGATTGCTGACTAAAAACTGGTTGATATAATGCAGAGTAGAGGATTGTCTTTTCTGACTTTGACAAATGATATACTGTATTTTATTACCCATCATGTGTCCCAAATAAAATGCACTTTTTCTTTCTTTTTTTTTAAAAGCAGACTGCAAGAAAAAGGTCTTTCTGGAGTTATGGCTGACTGTATGACCGAGTAAATGTTGTTAGAAACAGTGTCCAAGAAGTGTGGCATCCCAGGAGATCATGTAGGTGAGGCTTCTTGGTGTGGCATAATGGCAATAAAGCCAGATCCCAGAACCTTGTGAGGGCAGTAACAAAGCTGCAACTGCTTTACTGTAAATAGGTCTTTATGTACCTTCCTGTAAATAAAGTGGTGTTTCCACACTACAGGCATCAGCAACATATTACAGACTTCATGCAGCAGCTCACTCATCCTCAGCCAACTCAGTGGCTCTTGAGCTAAAAAGCTTGCCAGTGACTGAGAGGGTTAATATTGGACTCTACCTTTACCCATAACAGTCTCAGGTAGAAGTGGCAGCCATCTTGGGAGGTGTGAGCCACACTGTTTGCTTGCTATGTTCTACCTGGCTTCTGTTCCAACAAAGAAAAATAATCCTCCCTGCTTAAGATGTGAACCTCAATTTTGGAGGGCTGTTTTGTTGTTTTTTGCCGGGGGGTGGGGAGGAAGTGCACATAGTATGCAATTTAAATACAGTATTTTAATTTGTTAAATCAAGTTGAAAGCATTTGTTTAGTGCAGAGCAGTGATTCTCAACCAGAGTACTGCAGTATTCTTTTAAGGGTGACACACATTAGCACTGTTAGTTGTGCAAGGACCCACATGTTTCACAAGATAAACCTAGAGATTTCAAATAAGAATTCATAACATCAGAAACATCTAGGCCTGTTGCGCTCTTATTTTTCCATAATCAAATAAAGCTAAGAGCTGGTGCTTTTAGAAAGAGGAGGTTAAAGAGGGGTGAGAACCACTTAGGTAGAATTAATAGTTCTGAGTAGCCACTCAAGCTATTT
Source organism: Crocodylus porosus (assembly GCF_001723895.1). Classification (NCBI taxonomy): domain Eukaryota; kingdom Metazoa; phylum Chordata; order Crocodylia; family Crocodylidae; genus Crocodylus; species Crocodylus porosus. The sequence goes on along the minus strand of NW_017728943.1, from coordinate 71,014,077 downwards.
TATGGTCTACAGTCTGGAGCCTTGGACTGCTCTGGGTGGCGTGCAATACTTAAATAATCCTCTTAAAATCACTTTGTCTGACAGGTGCTTGGAGTCTTGTCCAAAATAAAAGGTATAGAATATTATTTAAACAGGATCTGTTTTTTTTCTTTTGCTTCATGGGTAAGCAACAGCCTCTTAAAGGCATATTCTTGATGCAATAACATTTTAATTCTTGCTTTAGACTAGTTGGGAGGCTAGTTTTTTTTGCAGGTATGCCACAAATTGGCCACCACATCCTCTGAATGCCATGCCAATCCTTTTTTCTCACCTGATCTGCTACTCGGCTTTCTGCTCTCTGCCCTATCTGCCACTGTGTGGCTGTCCCATCTCCAGTCTTCCATGCGCCCCACATACTTGCCTGTCCATGCCACTTGAGGGACCCATGCTGCAGGTTGGCCCCACCTTTAGACAAAGTATTGTTGAGACTAGATGTAGTTGCACCTCTGTTTGAAAAGCTTGGTGTTTATAATGGCTCCAGAAAGCTTAATTTCTTAATTTAAGTTGAACGTATTTCATGTAGTAATCTAGCAATTAAAGCATGTCGTTATAGCTGGATGTTAGTGCCAGCATCCCACATGCTTGTATGTAGACAAGGCAGTGCTTAGCTCTGGTGCACAACTAGAGTGCAGTTGTACTAGCTGTCCAAAAAGGGACATTCAAAGTGTAGTGTTAAAATAGTGCTCAGGTTTGGTATAGGGATGGTTGCTTATTCATAGCAGGTTGCCAAATTAAGAATTAGCTACTCAAGTGATTGCTGTAACTTACTTGAAAGGGTGCTGCTTTCCCACTCAGCTGGAATACATCAATCCTGAGTCATCCTTCAGAATAAAAGCTGCAACAGCTGCTGGAATACTTCAGTGGTCCGGTATGATTTTTTTTTCTGAAGTTTGTTTATACCAGTTGATTCTTTGCAGAGGGCTAAGGAACCTATTCTGGGAACGAACTCAGGTTCTGCTATATATATAAATGGCTATATAGAGATGTTGATGAGAACATTGAAAAAGCTTGAGTGACTGATGTCTCAAGGTAATCTGTAGTAGCCTGAAGCTGGTAGTCCTTACTGCATGGTCTAACTAACTATATGTATGGGCTGAATAATACCCTGTTGGAATCCCAGGTTGGCCACTGACTGTAGTGCTCTGCCCTCAGCTCCCATCCGTGACATTTTGTTTAACAAACTGCTGAGTTTCACATTTTACCCCGACAGTTGAACCCATCTCATGTGGGTTTGGGATTTCCTAGGAGAAATGATTGGCATGAATAACAGTTATCATAATCAATAATCCCAGGAGCAGCTAGGGAACTATATGAAGCCACATCCTTGGTGGAAGAATTCAGCCCTCCTAAACAAAGCTCCTGCAGGCACAGATGGATCCCTGTAGCTGAGTAGTTTGGACCCTATGCAGTAGGGGCAGCAGTAGCTCCTTCACTCTGAGGAGACGAAATCTTTTTGGGAGGGTAACCCCTCCCTGCAGCACTTCACCAAGTGGTATAATAATGGCCATTGCTAATTCATATCCAGTGCTTTCTTGGTGCAGGTAGTCCTTTGCCTTGCAACACAGTAGGTTCCTGAAAACCATGTCTTAAGTCAAAAAGTCGTTATTCCCAACCAATATTCCCATAGGAGGAAGGTTCTAATTGGGGAATTGGTTCCTGAATGAAGGCCCAATACCCTGTTTCTTGCACGTGGTGGCCGGTGCTGCCATACACTACCTGATGCCACCATGCACCACTTTCAGATGACCAGTCACATATCCAGCTCTGTGCGCTGCTGATGGGTGGTGCCTGATTGGCCCGTCAGCAGCCCGCAGGGCTGCATGTGCGACTGGCTATACGACACGTAACCATCACCGTCACTCACTGCCCCATGCCACCACCATGGTGTGCAAACCCCCCACTCTGTGTCCAGGGGATCTGGCCAGCACCTCTGCTCCATGGCTGGCCAAGTGTTGTAAAGTCGAAACCAACATCGGAAAGTTGAAGCAGGACGTCAATTTATAAACGTTGTAAGTGTTGTTTGCCATAACTCTAACGTCATAAAGTTGAGGACTGCCTGCATATCCACAAGACTTGGGATCAAGGATTTAAGTAGCCTTCTAACATTGTGAGACTCATGATAAAACCTCCACAGCAGATAACACCGTGTGGATAGGTGGTGCCAAGTGTGATGACATATATTTAGAGCTTAGCAGGAGTCTTAACAATATTTAATAGTTTGTTATAGATCCCAGCTCCTGGTGGCATGGGGAAACAAAAGAATTGCCAGTTGCATTTGAAAGAAAAAGTAAGGTTCTTGCTCTATAGACTGTGGAGAAAACCTGGAACATGACTCAAGGGTGACCCTAAAGGCTCAAAAACCTGAACTGGCATGCTCCTACCATGTCAGCCATTGCCTAGAATCTGAACAAGGTTCTGCCATCACTGTTCAGGTGGCTTTGCATGTCCTATTTGTTATACATGTCCTATGTGTTGCATGTCTTATGTGTTGAAAGCACAAAGGTGGAAAGGGATCTTGGAGTCATTATTGACTCTAAGATGAACATGAGCTGCCAATGCCAGATCACAGCCGGCAAGGCCAGCCATACCCTGTCATGCATCCAAAGGTGCATCTCAAGCCGGTCCAGAGAGGTGATATTCCCCCTCTATGCGACTTTGGTCAGGCCGCAGTTGAAGTACTGTGTCTAGTACTGGGCACTGCACTTCAAAAGGGATGTGGCCAGCCTGGAGAGGGTTCAGGGGAGGGCGACCCACT
>NW_017728943.1:71004490-71010328 GCF_001723895.1 Crocodylus porosus | reverse complement strand
TGGAGGGATGTGGGCAGTGGGGTCCCCCAGGGCTTGGTCCTCAGGCCCGCACTGTTTAACATCTTCATCAGTGACTTGGACGAGGGGGTGAAAAGGACCTTGTTCAGATTTGTGGATGACATTAAGATGTGGGGAGAGGTGGGCATGCTAGAAGTGAGGGACAGGCTATAACCAGATCAGGACAGGTTACAGGGGTGGGTGGATGAGAATAGGATGCAATTCAATACTGACAAGTGCAAGGTACTGCACCTAGGGAGAAAGAGATGCTGCTGGGTGTATAGACTGGGGAACTCCCTTCTCATCAGCACAGAGGCAGAAAAGGATCTTCGGAGTCATTATTGACTCGAAGAAGAATATGGGCTGACAATGTGGGGATGTGGTCAGGAAGGCTAACCACACCTTGTTATGCATCCACAGATGCATCATGAGCAGGTCCAAGGAGGTGATCCTCCCCCTCTGTGTGATGTTGGTCAGGCTGCAGTTGGAGTACTGCTTCCACTTACGGGTGCCTCACTTCAGGAGGGATGTGGACAGCATTGAGAGGGTCCAAAGGAGGACCACTCGTATGGTTTCACAGTTTCATAGTTGGTAGGGTCGGAAGGGACCTGAGCAGCCCCCTGCCATGGGCAGGAAAGAATGCTGGGGTCAAATGACCCCGGCAAGGTGTCTGTCTAGCCTCCTTTTGAAGACCCCCAGGGTAGGAGCGAGCACCACTTCCCTTGGAAGTTGGTTCAAGATCCTAGCCGCCCTGACTGTGAAGTAGTGCCTCCTTATCCAGCCTGAATCTACTCTCCATCAACTTATGGCTGTTATTCCTCATTACTCCCGGTGGTGCTCGGGGGAACAGGGACTCTCCCATTGCCTGCTGGTCCCCCTTAGTCGTTTGTAGACGGCCACCAGATCTCCTCTCAGCCTTCTCTTGTGGAGGCTGAACAGATTCAGGTCCCATAGCCTCCTCTCGTAGGGCCTGCCTTGCTGCCCCCTGATCATGCGAGTGGCCCTCCTCTGGACCCTCTTGATGGTGGAGAGCCTTGTGGGCTACTTATCTTCTGACTTTGGTCTGTGGATGACTGCACATGACTGAAAGCAAGAAAGAAAACATTAGGGAAGTGTCAAGTTCATCTTTTCTGCAGTGGGGAGGACAGAGAAATGGCAGCTGTGCATAATGCAGGAACTGCAGCCAGTAGTTTGCTGCTACTGCTGGGAAGAGATGTCGCCTCTATTTTTTTTCCCACCAACATGCATGTCAGGTACTTCTGGGTGCTGCTTCTGTTGGCCCGTTACACCTCTGAGTCTAGGTGATGGTCAAAAGGGAATTTTTCAACCACCATTTCTTTCCAAACTGTTGCTAACTACAAGACTAGATGGTAGTCTTGGACAGTTTATCCAGTTTAGAAGAAGAGAAAAGGATAGATGTATGGAGCTAAGGAGTTGCATAAGTAATTGATTTAGACATTGAAATGACAAATCGGAGCATACAAGATTGCAATGGGTGAGAGTTGGGAGTCAATGAGGAAGATGACTGGAGAGGACCTGCATAAGTGGTAAATAACAGCAACAGAAGAGAGTCAGCTCCATGCTGTTCAGCAGTGGGAAAGGAAAGATTGAAAGCAGCAAAATGGTGAGAGGTAAAAACAATGCAATGTAGTGTATATATAATTCAGTATGAGAGACCCCTGTAAGAGTGGGTAGCTATGAAGGAAACATCATTAGGTACAGTTTTCCGAGAGTCAAAGGATGAAGCTGTGTGTGGTTGTGATTTAAAAAAATAAATAAATAAAAAAAAATATATATATATTTTAAAGAGATAAAGTAGATGCTCCACAACAAGGGAAGTGAGGGAGTTGGAAGTCGGGTCAAAATTGCCTACAGCAGAACTGTTCAGCCATTTCTGATGTCATCTTAAGGGAATTTTAGTTTCCTTTCCCTTTGTCAACATACACGCACTTTGAAAGGAATTAGAGGGGACACACAGCTGGTCTAATGGTTTTAATGCTAGCTTGCATCAAGTTAGATTGATTTAAAATTGTTTATGCATGGACCAAAATGTCCTAGGGCACCACTCCAGAACTTATGTGGTTAGACTAATCATTTCAGTATCTATGCTAATACAAAGTGCTGGCCCCTCTTCCAAATGAGATAGATGAGAATTAAATAGAAATGGTAGTTTTAGAGTGATGTGATAGCTGTGATGGTCCAGGAATTATGCAAGAGGCAAGGATTTTTGTGGTTGATACCTCTTATTGGACCAGCCATATAGTTAGGGTAAAGTTGGACATGTTTTAGAGGGCAAAGCACTCTTGCGTAAATCCTTGCCTCTCGTATAACTCCTGGACCATCATGGATGCAACATTAATCGTTACCATAACATGGAAGATTCCAAAGTCTGCCACTTAGTGGGAGACCCGAAGAATGCTGTGCATTGGAAAGCATGTCTAACTTTGGACCAACTATACAGTAGGTCCAATAAAAGATATCATTCCCAAAAAAATTCTTACCTCATTTAAATAAAAAAAAAATAACGGGAATGTGTGGAAAGCACATCAGCTTTCTTTTTGATCACAACAATAAACAGTGCAGCTAGTGCAATAACTTATGAAATGTATGCTGTAAAATTTATGTTGTAAAAATCAACATTTGGCAAGATTGTCTGGAACTTAAAATGGAATTTAAAAAAAAATTAATGTTTTGAAAAAAAATGGGATATTTTGCTAATAGTTATCCAGTAGTCTTGCATTTTGCTCTGTGTAGTCTTTAATTGGCTGAAGTAAACTATTTTTGATTGCTTCATTTTAGCTACTTGCCTCTTCTGCCTCTTGACAAAGGAGGCTAGGTGTAGACATTCAGAAAGATTGATTCCACCTCAGGCTATGTTGCATGTTATTCTGTAGTGGCATAGTTTAGATTGGTAGTGAACAGAACACACACCCTTCCTGCTTGGGTGGGGTGGAGGGGCAAATCTTAGATTGGATTAAAAATGACGATACCAAGTCTGCGTGCCAAACTTCTGTTATGGGTATAGACTAGTTTCCAATCACTTATACTGGTAAAAGTGTAATGTCTGTACCTGGCCTGAAAGCAGATGCAACGGACAAAAAGTGGTCTACCTTCTTGCATCAGGAGTTTGAGGATTCCTTTGGCATAGTGGATTATAGGGCTGTGCAAAATGTCTAAGTGTTTTGTTTTGAAGCTGTTTTGATGCATTTTGAGCTCGAAACAGTGAAATCAAAATGAAACAAAAAGCTTCAAAACAGCTTTGAAATGAAATGAGGGCACTCAAAATGTTTTGAAATGTTTCAAAGCAGCTTGGTGGCAGGAGGCAGGGGAGAGCTAGGGCTGTGCTCTGAGCACCTTTGAAGCCCCATGGAGCTGTGCTCCACCTCCTGCCACTGGGTTAAGCTCTGTGGGGCTGGCAGAGCTACTCTGAGTGCAGGCGGGAGGTGGGGAGAGCCAGGGCTGCGCTCTGCCTCCTGCTGCTAGGCTGAGCTCCATGGGGCTATGGAGCTGCTCAGAGTGCAGCCTGGTGGCGGGAGGTGAGGAGAGCCAGGGCTTCGGTTCAACCAGCTCTGCCAATCCCACAATCTCAGCCTGGCAGCAGGAGGCAGGGAGAGCCAGGGCTGCGCTCCACCTCCCGTGGTTGGGCTGAACTCCATGGGGCAGTGGAGCTGCTTGGAGTGTAGCCCTGGCTCCCCTGCCTCCCGCCACTGGGCCAGATGACAGGCTGCTGCTGCTTCCTGGGGCCAGCAGCAACATTGGTCTTCCTTGTTGCTGGGCACAGGCTGTGTCCAGCAGTGGCAGCCTTCTGTTGTCCAGCGCAGATCCAGGGGCCCGCACCGCCTGGAGGAGTCTGGCACAGCCCCGCAGCTCACCTGGGGGTGCAGGTCCCTGGATCTGTGCTGGATTACAGAAGGCTGCTGCTGCCGGCAAGTGTCGCGAGTTTTTCCTTTTGAAGTTTGAGGTGCAGTTTCTGATATACCTCTGCACCTATTTCCTTGAAACTTGGGAGGCTTCATGCCCTCAGAAGGGGCTACCATCCCTGCAATTTGCATCCAAATCAGGCAAGAAATGACAGAGTTTTAGGCATTATCATGATTCCCCATTGTAGCCTATGGGCAAAACATTGAAACAGCGAAATGGTTTTGATGAAGCGAAACAGAACAGTGCTTTGAAATGAAATGATGAAATGAAGCACTGTCCCTTTGAAATGGTGAAATTGACATTGAAACAAAATGCTGGTGTTTCGCACAGTCCTAGGAATATGGTAGTTTTGCTGCTGTTTGAGATGATAATTACCTTTTGAATGTTTTGATTTAATCTCTCATCTGTAAAGCCTGCCCTTTCCTTCTCTTGGTTTAGAATGTATGAACAGGAACGAAAACTACTGTTGTGTCTTTCCCAAGAAAGAAAACTGTTTCTGATGTTGCCAGTACAATTGTTTTAATCAACCTATTGCTCCTACAGGCAGTCTAAGCAGTCCGTGGATCTGGGAGACCACGTTATACACAGCTTGTGGAAAAAAAACCTTTTTCAGCACTTTAGGATGTGAAAAATGAAACAAGCTTCCAGAAGTGGTAAAGTTTTTTGCTGCATGAACAGCTTGACATGAAGTTACAGAATGAACCTTAAAAGAGAGACCGCTCTCCTCAAGTATATTTTCTTGGGACATAGAGTAGTGAGGTATAGAAGGTGGATGTGAGGTTGGAGAGGCTGAACTGTAGAAATAAGATGTTGGCTATAGCTCACTGGTTTCTTTTAAAACTTGCAACTGTTGCGCTCTGGAAAGCATATGATTTTTTTTTTTTTTTTACTGGCAGTTACAGCTCTTAGGATGGAGAAGGAAGATGCCACAGTTAATGTTGCCTGTGATGTTAGCAGTAGGTCTGGGAAGAAGTTACTGTCACACTACCATTTCAATAATGACCACTAGCTAAAATTCTTCAGTCCCTTCCTGCAAGTGCAAACAAGCATTCCCACCATGAATTTGGAAACCTTTCCCAATTAATACTGCTTCCAGTATTGGTTCTGTTTGCTGGCTCTGGAAATGAACGGTAAGTCTGAGCCATAACTGCAGAAGAAAGGGATATTAGGGATAACAATTTTATGAATACTAACCACAATACTGAATAGGACACTTTATTTTCATCCTAAAGTGCCTATAACAGGTACCTTGCACAGCTTACAAAACATGCTACAATATTCTTTTTCAAAAGACAGACCCTTGTGTAGCCCAAAGAGTGGGACAGAATTATAACTTTTTGGCACCATATTAGAAATCTGGAGTTCTGGGTTCTGCTCCTTGCTATGCCACAGATTCCCTCTGTAGCTTTAGGGAAGTCATACAATTGGTTTTTAGTTTAGTGTGGGGATGAAGCTGATCTCTGTGGTATGTAGTCATTGACATTATACTATATGATTAAGTTCAGTAGTATAGAAGAATTCCAAATAGTTGTGCTAATTGGGACTGACTTGTGTGCAGTCATTAAAACATGGAGTTGATTATCCTCCTAAAACATGAGTAAAAATATACTATAAATAAAAGGAATTGAAGCCCTTAAAAAGGTATTTTTTTGAAGCTCTTGCAAATAATGAAAGATTTCCTGATTAAAGAAGTGCAGGCTCTTTTTATGTCTTTTAAGTGCAGAAAAGAAATGACACTGCAGAAATATCATAATGGTTGGTTGGACATTTGGAAAATCTCCTTGTGGAAGGTTCATCTATCTTTTTCTGGAATTTTGAAAGATGCCCATAAATGATTTGCTGTATGTTCACAGTGCTCTAGAGCAGTGGTCTCCAAACTTTTTTGATAGTGCACCCTTATCAGTAAAAATTTTTTGAGCA
>NW_017728943.1:70992806-71004225 GCF_001723895.1 Crocodylus porosus | reverse complement strand
ACCTGCAGCACATGTGCCACAAGTGGCATGAACAGCTTTTTTGTGTGTGGCACATGGCAGACTGGGGAAAGGATGGGCAACAGAGTAGTAGATTGGGCAGGGAGCAGAAGGCAGAGTGGCAAGGGAAAAGGATCATAGGGTGAGCGTTGGGACTAATTTTTGCCACACCTGCCAGAAAAGGTTGGTCCCCAGTGATCAGGGCTATCCTTTAACTGGGCAGGGCTGCCAGCTAGCAGCCTGCTAGTGGTTCACACGCAGCCAGCTGATGGGCCTCAGTAGCTGCCTGTCCCACTGTTGCTCAGTGGGAAAGGGCCCAGAGCTGTGCATTGCTGGTGCGGCCCTGTGAGCTGAGGGGTAGGGTTCCACCAGAGCAGCCCCACACCTAAGTTTGACAGTCCTGTTCTAAATAACTCGTGAAAACATTTCAGAAGGAGACTTATGATCAGCCTTTCTAAACTACTAAAGCAGTAATGTTAGATTTGTACTGTTAAGTAATACATTAACAAAGTACATGAGGAATATATCTGGAACTGTGACTAATTTAAATACAGTTTCTTTAACATTTACAATTAATTACCACTTTTCTAGGCATTTCTGCCTGTTAGATATACTGGTATCCTAAACCCTATTAGGTTGCATAATTAATAAAAGTCTTTTGCCCAAAGGAGATATAATAACTGATTAACTTTGCAACCTAATCACTTTTTTCTCCTGTTATGATTTATACAGAATGCATTGTCTTCATTTGATACAACTAAGTGCACTTAGTCTTGTGAAAGTACCTATTCAGAATTTAAATAAGTCAACTTTTGTGAGCATAAGGCAATATAATGCTGTATTTAACTTAATCCTATATGTTCTCGAATTTTAAAATGACCCCCTAATAATTAGATTCTGTAAATGGAAAATTTAGATGTTGCTTTAATGTTCCATGTATAGAACCTAATTATTGGCAGGTGTTGTTAAATTGCGACCTCACTCACTCTGCAATAGGGGAAATAGCAAGGCTGGGGTTCAGGGCAAGTGGGCTGATTTCCCCTGCATTTTGTCCCATCATGCATACTGCATGGTACCTGCACCTCCTGTTCTCTGCTACTGCCCCTAGCTGCTGCTTACACTCATCTCCCAGCTCCACTCTGTCCCAGGCCACTGAGGTGGCTCTGACCCCTGCCCTGTCAGGCAGCACTGAAGCTCCAGCCCTGGATCCAGCTTCGATCTGGTCAGGGCTGGAGTTGGTGCAGTTGCTGCTGCTGCATGCCTGCCTGAGGGCTGGAGCCAGAGCCACTATGTGCTGGAATTGAGTAAATGCAATACATAGCAGTACCTGAAGAAAACTTTTTTTTTTCCCTCTATGCTCTTAAGTTATATTTTGCCTATGATGAAGTGAGAGAAATAACTGGGAAAAAATGTCAGTGTAGTGTTTAGTATATGAAAATCCTGTGTGGACTGATGTACCCCAGTATAATTTAGGTCAAGTTTGGATATCCATGTAAGTTGTATAATAGTTGGGACTAGCAGCTGTCACAAAGTAGCAGGCACTAATTGCACTGCTTTCCTGCTAGGTTGCAGGGGAACAGTTAATGATTTTTGTATTTAGCAAATGGCTACCCTGGGGTAGAAGCTGACAATGTCAACTTTCCTAGTATTTCTGTACTATAGGATTCCCTCTTGTGAAGGGTATCACTCTCAGTTCATTTGAAGTCAGCCATGTCTTGTTTGGCTAGCAGGGGCTAGCTACTCCTTCTTTTTTTTTTTTTTTTTCCAAACAAGAAAATGCTATCTACATAATCTATTTTATATTTGGCTTTCAGAAGTAAATGTTTTCGTTGTTTTAGGATTGGAGGGCATCTCTTCTATGCTCAAACTTTTAAAAAATCTTTTAATACATAATAGTTTTGGTTAAAGGCTAAAAGAAGGATTAACTGAGAAGTCCACTTGTGTTTTCTTCAGCATTTAATTACTGTAGCTCCTGTCATACATTTTGTTTTTTTCCAATTTGGTCTTCTGGAAGTTGATAAATATAATACAGTAGCAAATATATGTGACTTGGATCCTGTTTTTATAGAGATTGTCTTCCATTTAGAATCCTTTTTCTTTCTTTTTTTTCCTCAGAGGAATTAAGTTCTTGATCTGGATATTTCTCTTGAGAGAAGATTTTACTCTTGGGAAAATACTTATTTATGAAATGGTTTGAAATAGGAAGATGATAATCTTATAAATTTTTGTGCATGGGTCCCTCTGTGTCTCCTCTCCATGAATGGGAAATGCCAGTGTTGTTTTCCAAGTAATGGAAAATTCCAGAAGCACCACCACGGCCTAGAGATTCACTTTGCAGCTCACAGTTTTGAATGGTAGAGGAAGGCTCCAGCATGGGATGACATGTCTGGTTTGGTTGTTTTGAATAATAGGAGTGAATGGATGAGAACCATGGCTGGGTTTTTTTATCTTGTTTTTCAAATTGTTTATAAAACCTTTGTTTTTAGTACAAACTGGTTTTAAACTCAGTGTCGTTAAATTTAAAATTTAGTTTAGAGAATATTCTGTTGAAAGGCTTGCACACTTATAAAATTACTTTCCTTCAGGTCTTAAAGTGCTCATTTAAAAGATTCCTAGAAAGACAAGCAGCAGAAGATGGATGCATAACACAATGATCTTTTGTGAGACCTTCTGGAATCAGGAACATCCAGTGAAGTGAAGGTTTTCGGGGGCGGAAGGGGAACAAAGTTCTTGCTTGTAACAATTATTTCAGCGACAGAAAAAACGGGTTTTCAGCCCCAGGCTTTAAACAATCAGTTTGTTTTTTGCCCTAAAATATTCTTAGATCCTGCCACACATTCCAAAATCAGCAACTATGGACAATTATGGGAGGGATCTGTGAATCCAGTCTTGCTTTTAATTTGGTCCATACATCACCTAGCTCTAACATTCAGTTGTCTTAAGATACTGAGGCACTCTTCCAGCCTGGCCACTGCCCTTTTTGCTTCATTTACTCCTTGTGATTATCTCGTCTTATGCGAAGTTACGCCTTTTTCTTGATTCGGATGTCTATATTTTCATATTACCAGGTTTGCCTGCCTTGTCTCTTGCTACCTCTGTTTTTCCATATACTCCTGTTGCTGTTCATGCGACTATTTCCCTGCATGGCTTTCCATTCTTTCTCTAGGTTTTTGGTTCCTGTACTCTTTTTCTTCTCAGAATATTTTTCTATAAACTTCTGAATGTTTTTCTCTCGCCAGTTTCCAGTCTCGTTTTCTCCTGTTTCCACTTCTTACTATCAATTTTGTCATTGTTTGTAACAAGCAGTGTATATTGCATAGTCAAGTGTTTCTCCTGGTGTGATCTTACTGTTTATAAAATTTTCCTAGTTTTTGTCTCGCCTGGATATAGTCAGTTTGGCTTGCCACTTTTGTAGACAAGTTTATGTTCCCCTTACTCTTATTTTTTTCCTCTTAAATGCTCTTGTAATGAACAGATCTTTACACTCTGCCATTTCGAAGATCCTTTTTTTCCTTCTTTTCCCTCACCATTCCCAGTACCTTCACGAACATCAGAAAATCTGGTTTTACTAGCATGTTGAGTTAATTTGCCCCTGAATGATTTCTCTTCAGTGCTTCTTTTTCTTCATGACTGCATCTTGTTTGTGGTGCCATGCATTTTTAGTTGCAAGCCTTGCCATCAATCAGGTTAATATTTGGTGAATTCACTGTTCAGAATGAGTCTCAATCTTTGTGCAGTAACCCTTCTAAGAATATTTTAAAACTGGCATCTGGTTCTTTACCACTACCGCTCTTACACTTGGTCTTCTGAACACATCCTGCTTAGAACTTGTTTTTTTTTTTTGGAGTATCTGCTAATTCCTGTCTTTTTCTTGCGAGGCTTTCAGTGTTTCACATGCCTCTTCTGAATTCTTGGCTCCCTTTGAATCCACTTTAACTGTGACTCCCATTTCTTTAGCTACAGCCATGGACTTTGAAGTACCTTTTGCCCATTTCTCACAGCAGTCAGACTTTGGAAACATAAATTCTGTTGTCTCCATAATTCTGTTATGTCATGGACAGATCAGCTGACTTTCATTTTCAAACTGCAGTTTTAGGCAGCACCTGAGTTTTGAGACTTTTTGTTTTCTGTTTTAACACCTGTTATTTCTGATCCAGCACCACTAGATTTCTGTACAGACTTTTTTTGAAATTTGTGCAATAACTAAAACATAAGATAGTCCACAGTGGATTGTGAGCTTGTCTGTAGGGTCATTGCTGGAGAAATTTCTGAAAGCTTGAAAGTTATGACGTTCCCAGCTAACTATAATAGTTAAGTTTTTTATAAGTATTACATTTAGAACTGAAACTTAAAGAGTGTTTTTTCTGGTAGTATAACTTTTGTACCGGTAACTTTTACAGCTTTTCTCTAACTGGAGGACCAGCCATTCATTATAACTTTCCTATTGCCTTTGGGGCTATTTTACTTAATCATATGAGAACCCTTATCAAAAACTATGTTCCCAGCTAGTATTCTTAACCTGGTACATGCTGAAATTCTGTGAAGGTGATGATGCATGCAGTGTAAACACCATTCTGGTAATAATGAGGAAGCTGATGCATGCAGTGTAAACACAGATTACAAGTATGAGGTTCTTTGTGGGGTTGGTTAACATGAATTGGAGGGGCCACAATAGACCATGCTAGAGCAGTGTTTCAGAAGCTTGGGCTTTAGAATTAAATCAAACTTCTGGTATTGTGTGCTATCCTTTCTTTTTCTGTCCTTCCCACGTAAAGGAGGAATACTGAACTAAATTAGTTTTACTATATTAAAACTTTAAACAGTGAAAACATCTCTTCTGTACTTGGTATCTTTATTTGTGCTTAAAACAAAAGGAAATTGGTTGTATACATGAAAAAAACACTGCATAAAAGCTTTGTGCTGCTTAAATTGAAGGTTTGATACCTGATCGTTGCACTGGCAGTTGTGGTTGCTGTGGGAACTTCTTGTTGTTATAACAGTCCTATTTTTAAGATGCTTTCCTTTACCTTTGGCTTGACACATTTTATTTATTTTTTAAAGAAGATAGTGCCATAACTGTTCGTATCCAAGGCGGAATTAAAGGGGCTAGTATCGTTTCATTAGTGTGAGTAGTAATTGGACTTTCAAAATTATATATGTGCTTGTTGTAGGGTTTTGGATATTAAAATGTTGAGGGAAAGGAACGCAATAGTAAGTATATAGTGATGTAAGAGGTGGCCACTTAACTGCTTTACTCTGAAAAGGCTGGATTTAAAGACCAAATATTTCATTAAAAGAGGGGGCAGGGGAGTGGAATGTGCAAAAGTAAAACCTCACTGAGCATGTATCTACCTGTTTATGTATTCTAGGACTAAAACAGCTACTGTGACAGACCCTGGATTCTGTTATGCATTTTGAAGAAGTTGGATAGATTATGTCTGGTTCTCTTTTCAGCCTGTTAAGTGTTTCTTTAGGGCCTCAAACATTCATGGCTACTGAGGTCTAGGAGGGGAGAAAGCAGAGTTCAAAGTCAGAAACAAGGGAGGAGTCAAAACACTTGGATCTCTTTATTAATATATTATTTCAGGGCAAAAATGAAGCTTACAGTTGTTAGTTCTAGAGTTGATGCAACTATGGGGGAATAATCAGAATTGTATACTAGTTCATTAATCAGTTCAATTAGGTTTCAGCCTCAGGGCCAAAACAGTCTTCAATTATGTCTACAAAAATGCCATTGAGGAAAATGTAGGCTGCTCATGTGGAAATGAGGCCAAATTTTATCATGCAGAATATCTTATTTCTGGCAATACGCGTGTCTGAAAACGTCCTGTTTATTGTGCATTTCAGAATTTGAAGAGGCTGAAAATATATGTTGAAATATTAAGTAAATATATAACATTGAGATATAAAAGGCACAAGTTTGTAGTTTCTTTTCAGAAAAGAACTACATTTCAGCTTTGTGCTTTGTTAATGATGAAAAAAATCAGGTTTTTCTTTTATTTCAGAGAGAATTATTGAGCAACAGAAGGTGACTAAAACAATATCTAGCTTCATATTTAACTATCTTATGTATACTGTTTTTACATAATGGCTAATTTCAGAATATCCTCATTTTTGACACTTTTCAAGCTAAGTTTTTGGCACATAATTATGGACTTCTGTATACACTTTTTTCATTTTTTTTAAAGCCATATTTCACAACTGAAATGAAATTAAATACAAGATAAAACTTTTTTGAAAGAAAATGATGTTCTATATTTTAAACCAATTAATAATTTTGTCCTCATAGATTTTTTTTGTCTGAAGTTAACATTTTAATAACCAATTGAAACTGAATTAAATTATCAATTAAAATTGGTTAAGCAGAATTCATATTCAAATGGCAGTGAAAATAAATTGGTTATGAGGTTTTAATAGATCTTTTATACGGTTTCTAATTAGTTTGTGACATATATTAAACTGCATATTTGTTGGAAGATGACTGGATACGGGCTCTTGTTGCTCATTAGACCTCAGAGAAAATAAATAGCTCTAGTTGCTATGACTGACCCTCGGAGTGGTGAAAAGACATGAAATATGTAGTACAGGGGTGTCCAACTAGTGTCTTATGGGTCTCATGTAGGCTGCAGGCCCCAGTGGCTCCCCCTTCCCACTATTAAGGAGGAAAGGGGCTTGGGGCTCTGCACATTATTTAATATTAGAGTGGTGTTAATAATAACAGTCCAGAGTTGGAAGCCTGGAATTAATATACAATATAGTCTCTTACATAATCCTATATGTACAATATCAATGTATTGATACTGTTTTTTGGTAACAGTTTCAGCTAGTGTTGGGAGAGGAGAACAAGCTTCCTAAATTTGACTGAAAAATAAACTAGCCTAAATCCAGGAACTAGTCCATGAGCAGGGATCCAAGCTTTCTTGTTTCCCCTGGAAAAACATGGATTTTGGCAGATGACAGTAAGGAGCAACAGTCTCAAGTTGCAGCAAGGGAAGTATAGGTTAGACATTAGGAAGAATTTTCTTACTAGGAAGGTAGTTAAACATTGGATCAGGTTGTTCAGAGAGGTGTTGGAATCTCCATCCTTGGAGGTTTATAAGACCTGGCTGGGCAAAACTTTGGCTGGAATGATTTAGTTGGGCATGGTCCTGCCTTGTAGGGGGTTGGACGAGATGACCTCCTGAGGTCAACCCTAATTTTCTATGATTCTGTGATATTTTTTTTTTTTTTTTTTCCTCCTTTTTCAAAGGAGAAAAAATTGGGAAACCACAGGTTTCTCCTTGCAGGCTGGCAGAGTTCTAGTCTCAAGGAGCTGCAGGGAGCTGGAGGAGGGTGATCGGAGGCAGGAGGTCACACATGCACGTGACCAGCAATGCAGCCAGGTAGCATGGTGGGGAGCAGCTCCTGCAGCTTCCTGCAGGTAAGTCTGTGGGGGGGGGGAGGCATAGGCAGTGTGTGTGGGGGCATGGTGGGGCACATACCCCTCCCCCAAACTTCTGTAACAACATCAGGGTATGGGGCTGCTGCCTGGCCAGACTGGCAGGCAGAAACTGCATCTGTGGCCCAGTAGGTGGAAACTGGTGCAGGAGGGTGGAGCAGAGTGGGGTGGCTTGGTGCTGCTGCCATGGCTGCAACATGCCATGCCACCATGGCCACCAAGCTGCGGTGCCCCCTGCCCACCTGGCAGCAGCAGGGGGCACAGCTTCATGTTGCCTCTGCTGCAGTGCCTCAGCTTTGCAGCATGGCAGTGGATCTCTCAGTGGCAACAGCTTTGCAGCATGGCAGTGGATCTCTCAGTGGCAACAGCTTTGCAGCATGGCAGTGGGATCTCTCAGTGGCAACAGCACCACTGCTGGGCAGGTAGAGGGTGGCTCACTGTGGTGGCCATGGTGGCATGGCACTCCCTCCTGTACTGGGTCCCACCTGCTGGGCCATGGAGGCAGCTCCTTCCCAGTGCTGGTTTGGTTAGGCTGTAGCCCCATACCCCACTGTGGGCACAAGGATCTGTTACTGAGGTACATGCACCTCCAATGCACACTGGTGGGGGGAGGCTATGGGTCAGGAGTGGGGGGCACCTGGGGCATAGGGGGGCTGGGGGTTGGGAGTGAGGAGGCATTGTCATGGGTGGGGCCAGGGCACTGGGATATCAGGGCTGCTCAGAACCACAAAGCAGCAGGGAAGAGAACTGCAGCTGGACTTGCATCCTGGTGAATGAAGGGGGTGATTTTTCCATGATGATAAAACCCCAAATCAGACACCAAAATATATAGGTATATAGAATTTATTTTATTATAATAGTAGGCTTACTAGTAGGCTTCCAAATTACTTTAAAATTGTAAATCAGTAGAATGTTGTGTTCAACTAATGTGTGTGTGCATATGAATGGCATTTAATTTTATCAGAGAATTTATGGGGTTTTAACCAAGAAAACCAAGATCCCTGGTCATGAGTAACTTTAAACCCCACTTTTTAAATTTTTCCTTGTCCACACTAGCTGGCATAACGCATCAATAGAGTTCAGTGGTCCTTTTGAAAATGTTTTTTTACTTTGTGAGTAACTTGTAGCCTAGTTGGTTTAAAAAAAATGCATAGAATAGTATATAAGAAACACTTGTAGGAAAGTGCCGTTTTTACCCTGGGAAGTAGATTTTAGTCTCTTATTAAAATTAAATCATTTCTATGCATCACTTGCCTACATAGTTGCCCTACTTTGTAACACAAGTATTCCAGCAAATCACAAGTTTCTTGATACCATTATCAAAGGCAGTAGTGACATGTAGGGAGTACACAGGGGTGCATGTGCACCCCCTGAGAGCGCTGGTGCACCCCCTGTCAGGTTGTGCTCTTTGCTCAGACGACAGGCAGTAGGGGTAGGCGGGAGTGCTGGTGCACTCTCTGCGAGCACTGCGTGTACGCTGTGGCCACTTCCAGGAGCGCCATTGCTGCTTTTGTGAGCTGTGCAGCTGCTTACCAGTGGGTAAGTTTTGCCGTGGTGGACTCCGTGGCCCCAGTCACTGATGGGTCACTGGAGGGGGCATGCGCGCGCCCCCCCAACTAAGGTGGCACCAGTCGCCCATGAGTAGATTGCTGTGACAACCTCTTCTGCAAGTTGTACCTCTGCATCACTGGTGAATCTGCATCCACAAAGACCACTTCTGAACTTTCCACTCACTCATAGACCTGTTGAACCATACAGTTCTCATTATGTTGTGCCACAAGTCTAATGGTGAATTTCACTAGGCAGTATACCTTTGGCTCAAAAAATGAATAACAGAACCCTGTTCTTTACACACTTAACCTGTAAAGCCCTGTTGTACATGGTCACTAGTGTCACGTTAGGGGGCTGGACCTGATGAACTTGCAAGGTTCTTTTCAGCTCTAATGTCTATGAAATCTGTTGAATGCAATATGATGGATGCATTTGATAATGCTGCTATCAATGTTCTCTGCTGCTATGTAGCTTCCTGTTTGTTGTAAACATACTGTACTGAGCCCTGGAAACTGCATGAGCCAGTATGGGTTCCTTATAAATTTATATAGGGTCACTGGGAGTTGAGTCACAGGCCAGTGGGTTTAGGAGACTGGGAACACACTGGTGAGTACATTAGGATATATACATCTATAATCTACATAACAAGCGATTTTAAGCATTAAGGTATGTACACTTAGAATAAACATAACAGATAATAGACAGTCACCCAGTGGTAAAAAGTTTCAGCCACAAATAACAAGGTAAACAATGGGAAACACTAACCACAGAATATTGACATTGAGGAACCCTTGAGCTCTTCCCCCAGCTCCAGAGGGCTCTCAAACCAGTCACCAGTCCCACAGTGCACCCAGATGCGCCTTAACCCCACCACTGTGGCCCACAGAACAGGCTTAACTGTACACTGAGGCCTCACACTTGAGCCCCACCACTGTGGTTCATGGAGTCAGCTGCACTGCAGCTACCAGATCTCTTCCACATATCTTGCCAACTGCAGCCTACTTGGATCACGCTGCTGTAGCTCCTGGGTCTCTGCCCCACGTCTTGCTAGGTGCATGCAGCCTTTCAGGATCATCCCTACTGTAGCTTCTGGATATCTGTCTTGCCACCTACAGCCTGCTGGAATCAGCCCTGCTGCAGCTCCTATATCTCCGCTACATGTCTTGCTGCCATTCCTGCACATACTACCTGTTTTGGCTTATGCCAAAACCCCAGCTGTCACTTTGCTCCCTTCCCCTTTCCTCAGCAGTCTACTGAGAAGTGCAGTTCCGGCTGCCGTTACAGTCCATTACGATAGTGTGGACTGCCGTTTTGCTCTTAGTTTCTGAAACACCTTCGTAGTGGCTGTGATCTATGCTAACACACTTGCACAGTATTTCCAGAAGGAAGACTGTACCCACAGAGCTTGCTGCAGTTTGTAATGAGATATTTCCATTGTTAACTTGCTTTATCTGTACATTCAGCATCTTGAGTCAAATGACTGTGTTGATCTGGGCTATCAAGAAAGTGTCTAACCTTTTTAGGTACAGAGAAGATGGAAAATTGGACCACCTAAAGGTTCAGCGTGGAAGACCATTTAAAATTTAAGTTTTTTTTTTTTTTTAATGATTCTCAAACTGACATACTTTTTTCCTTGATTTGGTTATTTTTTAACATTTGGAATTAAAAGTATTACACATTCAAATATGTTTATAAACTCAGATATAGAAAGGTAACTTTCCTAACCAATCTAGAAGGAAATAATTTCCTTGTATGTTTCTTTGCTGAGCAAAATTCTTTAACAAGTTGTCATGGTTCCTTACCTTTGCACATGCATGGTAACTTGGTAGGCTTAACCCATACAATTTTATTGAGATTCAGTTGGAAATCATCTTTTGAAACCAGGACTATGTAACTTTCACATTTATCTTCAAGAACAGTTGACCCTTCTAGAAAATGCAGCATAATCACTTGTATTGATGTATTCTGAGCTGATTTTGGACACTTCACAGAAATGTGTTTAAAATGTATTTTGAACTTGGAAATGTACCTTACTTGAACATAACATCTTAATAAAACCCTGGCAAAATTTATAAACTTTAAATTGAATACCTCAACATAACTGAAGATTTTGCCAGAAAATACACACTCAAAAAGTAGCTTTTTGGGCTGCTGCTGTTGTCTGGATACTTGTGAAAACTTGAATTATCTCCTGGATAAGTGAGGCATTGATGGTCCTGATTTAGATCCAGCGTAATGAAAAGTATAGGTATGTTTCTCCACAGAGGTCCTTAATTCTATGATTCATCACTCTACTGTGCAATGGCTTGCACTGTGTGGTTTGTGCCCAGTGGATAAAGTAGTAGTAATAATAATATTACCATTATTACTATTACTGTTGTTAATAATATTACTGCACTTAGACTAAGTTTTAAGAGCTCATCTGTTCTCTGA
>NW_017728943.1:70987476-70992338 GCF_001723895.1 Crocodylus porosus | reverse complement strand
AATATCAATTTGATTGCTGATATGCAGCCTGGCAGCTTGGAGACCAGTGTCGGGCTGGTAAGTCTTGTTGTGGGGGAAGGGGTGGGGGGCAGATCAAGGCACCTGCAGCAATGGAAGGAGTAGTGCTGGGGCTGAGCCAGGAGCAGGTGCTGCCCAGCAGGGACAGGGCTTGGGATGGTATCAATTTCAAATGAGCGTTATAGCGAAATAGCATTAAGTGAAACAGCATTAAGCAGGGGTTGCCTGTATTGGAATGTCTCAGAGTACTACAGGGTTCCAGAGGAGAACTTGCATCTCTGACTTCTGAGAGGAAATAATGGCAAAGACCTGTTAACAAAGTGCTGGATACTATAGCTAAAGTTACTGGTAGAAATCCTTGGGTTTTTTATAAGATTTAGCAAAGCTGATCATAATTTCCAAATAGTTAATTTGATGGCTCTGTCAAGAGCTGAGAGGAATTGTAAAGAAAGAGCCCTATAAGTTTTTGCCCACTTCAGGGCTAGTTGCTTTACTTTCAGAAGACTTAGGACAACAACAGCATGGATCAAGGGAACCTAGAAATCATTGGGATTGGGTGTTTATACACAGGAGTGTGTGTGTGGGGGGGTGAGGGGGTGCTTTTAATTAGAGTGGCTCCAAGAGCTGCTCTAATTAAAGCATCCAGAATGTCTCATTTGTCAGCATCGCCACACTTCAAAATGGCAGTAAGGGCACTTCATCTAAAGCTCATTGAACAAGCTTTAGATATAAAGCACCCCTGCCACCATTTTGAAGTGTGGGGACACTAATGCACAAAATGCAGGAGGCTGCTGGAGCATGATAATTGTTGCACTCTGGTGGACTCAGTTGATTATAGCTAGAATTATAGTGTATCAGAGCAGCCTCCCTGCCTGTGTGTAGGAACCCATTGAGTCAGGTTGCTTTGCCATTTTAGGCATTCCTTAAGCTTGCCCATCTTCTCAGTCTTTTTCAAGGCACTCTTCTCTAGAGACCATTTTAGCAAAAGATTAACTTCATTTTTGTTTTCACAGAAATATCCTTTGCCCTGTATTGAAAAGAAACATGCATGTATACCTTGTACATGCTTTTCTCCAAAAAGGCAGGAGGAAGCCTTTTTTCCAATAGACTGCTTCATTTGTTCAAGTTCCGAATGGTAACCATAACCTTGGTAATGTTCTCAGCACTGGTTTGCAGATCTATACCTCCAGGACACACTTCTCTACATCACTGTCAGTCAGTGAACAAGAAATATTTAATATATGCAAGGGGCTATCACGTTTCCAATAGAGTTCTGCTTTTTGGATTCAGTGGGTCTGGAAGTTTTGAAGATGTCCAGATTTAGCACATTTTAAGAACTCGAACATTTTAGGTTGCCTGTACCTTGACAAAACCTGACTGTTTCCAAGAAACTATAAGAAGTAAAGAACAGCATTTATGGCATTTTATGCTTCTTCGGCAGTTTGGGGCTCAAAAGCAACAAACAAATTATCCTTGGTTACTGCTTAAAAGGGTATGTTTTAAAGGGAGTGCTTTTAGATTCTTACAGCAAGCATATACTTATTCCAAAGCAGATTTGTTGTGCGACAGTTGAGATAAGAACATAGATGCCATAAGAAACCTGATTCAAACCACAGGGCCATCCAGCCAAATACCCTGTATTTCATGGTGGCACAGAGTGGATACTAGGTGGAAGAGTGTTTTTATGCAGGACCTGGCCAGACTAAGCTGTCTTCTGCTTCGCTTCTCTTAAAGTTGTCAGCACTTGGAGGGCTATGAAGCTGCAATTTGGAGCCTGCACATGTTTTAATAACTACTGATGGACCCATTCTTCATGAATGTCGTATCCTCTTTTAGTTAAATTGTTGGACTCTACAACATCTTGTAGCAATGAATTCCACAAGTAAGTTGCATGCTCTGTGGTGGGGTGGAATCCTTTCGTTAGTTTTAAACCTGTTTCCTATAACTTACTTGTATGGTCCTTATTTCTGTATTGTGAAAAATGGCAAATAGTAAATCCCCATTTACTTTCTTCATACTATTCATTATTTTACAGACCTCTATTATATTTCCCATAAGTCATCTTTCTTTTTTTCACCAAGATGAGAAGTCCTAGCCTATTTAATTGCATTGTGCAGTAGCCTCTCCAGGCCTTGATTGCCTTTGTTGCTCTTTCCTTTATTTTTTCTATATAGTTGAACTGGAAAAGATATAAAGGAAAGAGCAACAAGGGCAATCAAGGCCTGGAGAGGCTGTTGTACAAGGTGAGGTGGTGGGGAGATGAATACCATTTGGTCTTTGTGATTTGCCACTCTTTAGTTTATCAGCTCTTTCTAATCTCCTGCATCTCAATTTGGGTCAATTCTGGTTTGTCCCCTGGGGAGAGTATCTCTGATATGGGAATTATTTCCATAAGAAGCTGCTAATTAATAGTCAGTTGCTGGACGAGCTTCTGTAATCTGTTCTCTCCTATCTACTTCACTGCTCTTATAGCCTTCCTCTTACTTGATTGATTCATCTCTTCTGATCTGGTTACAAATCCATAGTTTTCCATGTATGCCTCATTATCCTTTAATTCCTACTTTACAAACGTTTATGAAAAAAATAGATGTGCACCAATACATTGGTTCTTATCGTATTGGCACCAATAAAAGCAAAATTGACATTATTGGCAATTGGCTTTTTTTGGCTGATGTGGCCGATAATGTCGCCAGTGCATACTGCGTGCATGCACACAGCCTGGGAGCTTGGAGAGGAGCATCTGGCTGGTAAGTCTGGTGGGGGGCAAAGGGGGGGAGGAAAAGAGGGGCAGATTGTGGCCTCTGGTGAAGGAGGGAACGAGGCTCTTGGCAGGGGGGCTAGGCCAGGGCTGCGCATAGGGTGCACAATGGCAGCAGCTCTGGGAAGGAGGTTTGGGGGGGCTATGGTGAATTCTGGGGTGACTAGCACCCCCAGGTTTTATCAGTGGCAGGAGCTGCTCCCCCTCGTGCTCCACAAATTAGCCACTTGTGGCTCTGTCCCATGCCCCACCCCGCTCCAACTAGGCAGCACCTACCCCTGCCCCAGCCCCAAGCCATACTTCCTCACCATGAGGGCCTTGATCTGCTCCCCCCGCTTCCCTTTCTCTGCCCCTTTTCCCAGGCAGACTTACCAGCTGGACGCTGCTGTCCAAGATGGCAGGATGTATATTGGCAATGGGATCAGTATCAGCTGATCTGACTTGTTAATAATCTGCCATTGGTAGCGACTCAAAAAATCTTTATTGTTCCACCCCTAGAAAGAACTTGTTTGAGTACTTTGATGCAACTGTTTCGTATTGCGTGGTTCAGATCTTTAAATATCCCATGTTGAAAATAGTTTAGACTAATGTCCTACTAGCAGAATAGGATTGGAATAACAAAATACTTTTGTCTAGAATATAGTGAACATTTGATTAATCTATACTTTATTGTAAATTGGTATATTCTGGATTAGGTAAATACTGTTGCAACTCCTGAAAGGTTTTATCAGAATAGACTTGATTGACTGCTTGGAGCTCTTTTAAAACAAATAACTTGTATCCCATGTAGCATGGGTAAATAGTGAATGCTATTGTTTGTACATGTGAGATGAAGGAAGAATTAAGACTGTTTCTTGCCCCTTAAAATTAAGGCCAAAGCAGATTAAAATCTATCTAGCTACTGTAGAATCTAAAATCATAAGTCATTGTGCTTATACAACAATTTAAATGGCTTTCCTAGTGAAGCCTGCTCTCAGTGAAGGATGGCTAGAAGACTGGAAGGGTCTAGTGGATAGGATGGCAGGGTGGGAAGGGGCATGGATCTAAGATCTGAGAGAACTACACTGAATTTGTTGCTCCATCCTAGGTATCCTGTGTGGCTTCATTTCCACCTCTGTAGAATGGGAGTAATAGTACTATTTCAGAACTGAGAGTCAACCCACAAAAGATTGGAAAGTATCTGGATGTGTAGTAATGGGAGGGGCTTTAGAATCCCAGTAGATACAAGTTCCTTAGGTATAGTAACCTTGTATATCCTTCAGATTTGAATATCTGCTAACTGGATCCATTGGAGCTAATTAAGCATTTTGTCTTGAAACAGTTGGACAGTTTCCTGCAGTGGTTTAATTCACTGATGTTCCAATTTCCATTGCTTCTCCTCTCTCCGCCCGACACTTCTTGATAAGTTGGTCATTATTGGATAATTCATTGTTATTTGCACTCTTTGTACTGGCAAACTTAACCAGAGTTTGCTGCCATTCATAGTTTTCTTTTCCTAGGGTAGGTTTCTTCAAGAAACTGTCCTAGAGGTTATAATGTATAAGAACTTTCTAACCCTTTTGGGGGGTACTGAAGATCTAGCCGCTGTTGAAAACTGATTAAACCTGCAAATACCTTCATTTCCATTGCTTTATACTAGCTCAGTTCTGGTAGAAACTGTACTTCAGACTATTCTTGGGTTCCTGCCACTTCAAACCTGCTAAGAAGTTAAGGTGGTACTAGATGGAATAAATCTGAAAATTTTCCTACCATGAGCAAAACCTCAGATTAATCAGCCTCTGTTTCTGTTTCCAGCACTGAATTTTTAATGGCCGTAGTTGTTGCTAAATATGTTACTTACTCCCTGAAAGCATTTTGTTTCTACTGAGCCTGCATCTCAAAACTATTTCTGTCTTACCCATTACTTCCAGATTCTGAGTATTACAGAAAGAAGACTGTATTACAGCTATCTGTTTTGCTTTTAACACTCAGTTGAAGGCCTGGTCTGGCCACAGTTCAGGATTCATAGATTTCATAGACATTAGGGCTGGAAGGGACCTCAGGAGATCGAGTCCAGCCCCCTGCCCAAAGGCCAGGAAGTCAGCTG
>NW_017728943.1:70982861-70987465 GCF_001723895.1 Crocodylus porosus | reverse complement strand
GATAAATATATAAAATAATCATACAGTGTGTTCTTAGTTTTACAGTTAAATTCTTCTTAGGTAGTCTCTTACTGTATTGCATTCTACTGGATGGTGACATGGAAGCCAGGATTTAAGAGTGAAACTGAGCAAGGGCACAGATGACAGGGAAGTGTACTGCAAAGTGGATCTTTAACAGTCTTAACTACTTGTATGTATGCATGCATGCTGCCTTACATATCTGATGCGTTTGTTTTGGTTTTTTTAAATAAGATTTAAAAAAACCCCTTAAGGTTTTTTGTTTTTTGTTTTTTTTTGGGGAATTAAATGTATAGCCTAATTTATTTAAATAAGGTAGTGAATACCATTTTAAGATGTAGCAAAATTTATGTAAACATATACAGATAAATCATACTAAGTATTTTGTCTTGACCAGTTCTAACACAATGAGTCAGTTTACCATCTATTTGATGTTCAGGAGTGGATGGATGGCTGGGCCCTGATGGAGGCTTCCAGCCAGCTTTGCCCAGCCTAGATAATCAGTTGGAGTGGCAGGCAAGGATTAGTGGCTGCGCCTGGCAGGCTGAGGCCCTGGGTCACAGCTTGACAACTTCACTTTTTCCCCTCTCCCCTCTTCTTTGTCCTATGTATTTAAATCACTCCCTCTTTGATAACCTCATCATTACATGTCCTTTTGTAGTGTTTGATGGATTTTGTTGTGGCTCATGAAAGCTCATATATCTCTGATTCAGTTACTCTGTAAGGTGCATCTCTACCCTGAGGAAGAACGTTCAGACCTGACGAAAGTCACTTGCGTCTGAAAGCTTGTCTAACATCTCTTCTAGCTACAGTAAAAAAAAGTTATCACCAAAAAATCCTTGTTGTTGCCACCACTACTGCAGCTTATACAATACAGTACCTTTCAACAGTTGCTTTAAACACCAAATGTAGCTGCAAGAGCAGTGGTTCCCTTACTGTTCTACATGCCACTGGTGGATTGTCAGGGCCATGGTAAGGGAGCTTCAAATTGCATAAAGGTGTATGGTGGCTTGCAAGAAATGTTGAGGGTTGACTGTGGTCTGGTTCAGGTAGGTTGGGAACCACTGTTCCAAGTATCTTTTTGTTTCTTTAAATTATTTTAAACAACAACCAAAAAAGATTTATTGGAAGTGTAACCCTCCATCACTGAAACAATTGCTGTAAAGGTTTTCAAAGCACACAAATTGTGAAAACTCATGCAGATAATTCTATTGAAATCAAGCATGTGATTTTTTTTTTATTTTTTTTTTTTTGCAGGATTGGGTCTTGTATACAAGAATCAAAGTGTAGTAAGGCAGGCCTCAGTGCACAATAAATAAGACATTACAGTCAGTACTCTTTTCAGCAGATCCATTGGTTCAGGTATGCTTTAACTCCCTTTGCATTGTTTTTCATAATTATTGGATACCATTCCTGAAGAATAAAGTTGCTTACGTGTTCCTAGTGAAGTCCTGGCAATGCTTTTCTGGTATGACCTTGCTGTGGTAGGCATGTTTAACACTCTTAACTGTTCTGCTTTTATTGATTCTTTTTTGATCTTAGTAGCTGTCTTGTACTGTTCAGTGGCTTGTGTAGGAGCAGAAAACGGTGTCAGATTTTCATTGGGGCAATCCTTATACTAGCAATTGCATTTTATTCAGGGATCTGTGTGTTTGGTTTTTAATATAAAATTCTGCTTGGTGTGCAAGAAGCAGGTTTTTTGGCAGTACCTTTTATTGGACCAGTTATCATTGGGAGAGAAATTAGACTAGCTTTTGGGTATGCTTGTCTAATATCCCTCCCAACATGGACTTGGTCCTGTAAAACGTATTGCCAAAAAACTGTGCTGCTTGTATATTTTCTCAATTAATCACAGCTGCAGTGATTCTCCAACGCTACTTCTGTTTGATATATTTATAGCATGGATGGCCTGTTAGATTGAGGCAGGCAGAGTCCGGCTTTTGGGCCACATTTGGCCCATGGCAGACTCCCATTTCCCAGCTGATGTCCACCTCACTGCAGCCTGTTTCTATGGAGACCTCAGGAGGAGCAGGGCCCTGACAGCGTGGGGCTGACATATCTGTGGAGAATGGCCCAAGCAGCACTGGTAAGGCACGTGGCTGGGTGGGGAGCTGCACTGGGGCTGGGATTTTGTGGCAGTGCCACAATTCACTGCCTAGATACCCCTGTCCTGGGGCGTGTGGGCAGCAGATCATGGCTCTGCACTGGCTTGGGACCATACTGTCAATACTGCAGAATTCTGGCCCAGCCCAAGCCCTGGAGCAGCTCCCTGCCTGGATGCACGCCTAGGGTCTGTGGAAATCAGCCTCAGTGACGCGGGCAGGGGCTGATAGGAAATGGAGCCTGGCTGCCAGCTGGACCCACCATTTTGCCCACCCCTGTGGTAGATGCTTTGTCTATTAAATCCTGTTAATAAAAGAACAGGCCAGTATTCTTTCTGGCTTCAAAACCATTAGTTTATCCCTATGACATTCTTGTAACGCTGGATTTGGTTAGTTGATATGAAAAGTTACTTCTGTGCTTGCTGGTTTAAAGCACCAGAACAGATTGTTTATTGTATTGTGGGAATGCAGATGCAATGGAAAGGACTAGCTATACAATTTCAGCTGGCGTGGCCAAACAGTCGCATAATTATTAGTGCATCAGTTCACCAAATTCTTCATACTGGTTATCTAATCTTAGCTGGTACCCATTCCTTTTTTTTGACAAGGGGAGTATAATCTTTTTGGATGCCCCTATTTGGCAGAGAATTTGGCTTTGTCCCACTACTTTTAAAATCCTGCAGTAATTGCTATACAGTCTAGGAAGAACAACAAAAAAGCCTTATCTATAGTCTTGAGTCTCTATTCTGGGGACAGGTCTTATATTTGATAATGAGAATTGGTTTATTGTCATTAAGTAGAATTTATCGCTTAACAAGAACAATTTCTCCAAAGTATAGAATTATCTGGTGGAAAATCTCCATTGGAGGGAATTTCAGGAGGTGAGGTAGCCTCCTATTACTTAGTAACTGATAGATCTGATTCAGTCACCTGATGGTCTGCTTACAGGTTGAGGAAGTATGTGTTGCAGTTGACCTGTGTATTTTAATACTTGAAAAAAGGAATTTTGAAGAGATGGATACATTTTTTCTCCTCTTGCTGGTTAACTATGATACAGATTTGCATGTATATGGTAAGATTTACAATATATGATATGTAGCTCAGTGTCCTTTGAGTTCCACAATTTGTTTTTGGACATGAGAAATGCAGATGAAAAAAATAGCATAATTCCTAAGAACTGAGGTCAGGAAAACCCAGGTAAATCTAATGTTGCACTCTTCAAGCTAATAACTAATTTTCGGACCCAAAGTCAGATGAGCTCATTAGTTAGAAGTTTCAAAGTTGGAAATTATTGCAAACAATAAAGTTTCTCCCAAGATTTCTGGCAAAGATGATTTAAAAATATTTGTTTCACCTTGTCCATCTTCATTAAGATGCTTCTTCAGAAAAACTTCAAGAATTGCATTGATTTATATTCTGCTTTATGCTTGAAAAGAATTATCAAAGTTTTTAGTTATGTTGCATGGAACTTTTACACTGTCTTTGGACAAAAAAATCACACTACCTTCTCTTTAAAGTGGAAGATGGTTAAAGTTTCAAGCAACTGTCACTTTTGTTTGCTTGTTAAGAGTGGAATTAAGTCTTGGTTTCTGTTAGATTTGGGCACTAAATGTAGTCTGGATTAGATAAGAAAAAATGAAAGCATCTGCAGTGATACATTCTTGTACCAAAG
Source organism: Crocodylus porosus (assembly GCF_001723895.1). Taxonomy (NCBI): domain Eukaryota; kingdom Metazoa; phylum Chordata; order Crocodylia; family Crocodylidae; genus Crocodylus; species Crocodylus porosus. The sequence goes on along the minus strand of NW_017728943.1, from coordinate 70,983,673 downwards.
TGAAAAATAAATTATGCTTGTTCATTCTAGCTGGTTTGTTTTTTTTTGTTGAGAGAGAGTTTAATTAGAGCTGGCATTCCATGTAAAGTTATGAATTACCCCGACATCAACTGGAAGGAGCAGTTGGCCAGGTCTAGCCACTCACGAAGGTTCCTGACTTGTATAGGACCTACACCTTGTGCAGGAGGTGTACGTCCCTACTAGGGAAAATGCCATACTGGATCTGGTGTTAGCCTCTGGGGATGACCTGGTGCGGGAGGTGCTAGTACAAGGGAGGCTAGGAGACAGTGATCATGAAATATCCAGTTTGCTATTCAGAGAATGGTGGGGAGGGTAATAACTAGCACAGCAAAAAAGCTTGACTTTAGGAGAGCCAACTTCGATATGCTCAGGGCAGTAGTCAGGGGGGGCATTCACAGCTCATGGTGTAGCTAGTATGGGGGTCCAGGAAACTAGTATGGGGCACCCTTCCTCAAGGAGGCTATCCTTGGGGTGCAGCAGGATGCAATTCCTCTGTACAGCAAGGCGGGAAAATGGTCCAAGAAACCTTCATAGCTGAGCACGGATATCCAGGCTGCCCTGAGGGAAAAGAAAAAAGCATACTGGTGGTGGAAGCAGGGACAAAGGAGGAGTACACCTCCCTGACTGCGCTTGTAGGGATTTGGTAAGGATGGCTAAAGCAGCACTGGATCTTAGATTAGCTTCTGGGATTAAGGATAACAAAAAGTCCTTTTTCAAGTAGATAAGTAGCCAGAAGTCTCGGGGTAACATTGGACCCCTACAAGGCAGGGCAGGGCAGCTGGTGACAGACG
>NW_017728943.1:70965622-70982761 GCF_001723895.1 Crocodylus porosus | reverse complement strand
GAGGAGACTGGGCAGGCACCTGGCTGGGATCTTATGACTCTGCCCACCCCCAGTGTCATTCCTGCCCATGGCAGGGGGTTGGACTAGATGATCTATCTAAGTCCCTTCCGACTCATTGATTCTGTGATTAAACAGTTACTGCTTGATACTTCAAGGTGTATCTAGAGTGAGTCCTCCTTTTTAGGAGAGAAACTTCCAACTTGGTGCACAGAGTTAGTGTTAATAATTAACTAGGTTGAATTGGTTACTGCAATTGTTTCTCTGTGTTGAGAGGAAAAAGTAAGTCAGGGAGACTTGATATACTTAGAATGGAATGAATTCTAGAATTGGCTTTCAGATTTCTTATTCAATTTTTTTTTTGCCTTTTTTAAAGTCAACTAGTAAAGCAACTTACTACTTTTCTATTCATGCAGTTTAATTAAATGCAAACAACCTTTTCACTTTATTGAAACATTACCACTAGTATTAAAATAGTATCAAAAGTGTATGTTACATCATAAATTGTTTGAATTCCCCTTCAGGTTCCCCTTCACAGCTCCTTTAAAAGTCTTGCTAAATATTAGATGTGGTTATCATTTAAATAACAACAGTCTTACAATAAAATAATCCTAATTCTGATAAAAAAAAAAAATAGCATGAATTAAGACAAATTTAGTCCCTTAGAAAATAGTCTAAAACCCTACGAATGCTCTATTAAGCAAAGATGATTTTTAGATAAAAGCCAATCAACATTCTGTCATTTTTACTGAAATGTTAATTTCTAAATAACACAAATGCATTTATACTGTAGAAATGCTTTTCATTCTTAATGGTGTATATATATACCAATTGACTATCGATGTCATGTTGCATTGTATATAGTTTGGGAACTGTTGTTTGAGGTAACTGGGGCAAACTTCCAGTCTTACAACGTGCTTTTCAATTGTGAATACCTGTTTGGACTAGATGATACCTCCTTTTTTTTGAAGTGTGATCTGAAAGAGAAGCATCTAGAATTCTTAGAGAGTAGAGCAAGTACGGTTATAGGTCTGAATCCTTTCCTGTTTAACCAAGTACTTAACATTTAAACACTTTACTGTTACCAATATTGGGTACTGATTCCTACATTGGGTGCATAATGATGCATTTGAATCAGGATGGTCTAACTAGTGGCTCCCAAAGGGTTAACTTATGATCCCTGAGCTCCCTGTCTGGGTGCTGCTACCCTCATCCTGCTGCTGCTGCTGCTGCTAATGAGGTTTCTGGGCTCTCTCATCCTCTTCTAGCTTCCATTTTCTGCCCCTGGGAATGGGGCAAATCACATGGCCCACAGGGCTAGTGGCAGATCCAGGGCAGGGGGGAAATAATGCTTTGGACAAGCTTGTATTTTGGTGTGCTGTGTAGAGAAGTATGGCTGCCCAGGCAGGTGGCCCCACCCCAGCCTCCTGCCTCTTGAGTGCTCATGTGGAGCTGCCACTAAGACCAGGAACAATTGTGACACCCTCAGTTCAGCTGTGCTGCCAGCCCCAGCCAGGCAGGATGGGGTGGGGGGAAGGAAGGAAGGGAGAGAGCTGCTGCCCGGGCAGGTGACCCTATCCCTGGCTTGGTCCCCAGCACTGTGGGTGCATCTCCCTGACCCCATCACAGGAGGTAGGGAGTGTTTCCACAGATGCTTGCACTGCTAGGCCCACCTCCTCCTGAGCCCTGGGGGGCAGGGGAGGGGGTCGGGGTTGGTTGGAGCAGAGCAGGGGTAGAGCACTGCTGCGTGCATGGTGTCCCCTGACCACAATGCCCTGGGCTGTTGCCCATGTCGCCCATTCCTAAGGCCCGCTCTGGGTGCACTTGCACATTTCCCCTCTCCTCTTCCCCTAACCTCCCTCCCCCCACTTCATTCTTGCTCCACCTCAAGTTTTAAATCAACTTCTTAGGAGGGCAACAGCACTTCTATTCAGACAGTGCTGAGAAGAGTCCATTAACTTAATGGTTCATTATCACCTCTCTGATTCTTGCTCAATTTCTCTCCACTTCACAGGTGTTAATGACCCTCTATACTTTTTAATGATCTTGATGTTCCACTATTTAAATTTTTTTTTTTCTTCTGTAGTTTTGCTGTCTTAGCCCTTTCTGGCAATATCTCTTCTATTTTAACTGTTTTTTAGTTCTCAGTAAAAGCCTTAACTCAAGTGTGGTAATGTTAATTCACATGTAGAAATGACCAAAGTATTGAAAGCACTGTTGGGATACTCAGGGAAGCTAAATCTTATGAATCTGAATGAGACATACATTTCAGTTGTAATGACTACAGGACTAGTCAGGCAATATCTGTTGACTATTTTGACTGTTCTTTGCCTAGTTCGTTATGCTTTTTATTTTTATGTATAAATGTAGGAAATAAGTGCACATTCTAATAGTTATGTTTGTTTTTGCTTTGATCTTAAACTGAATAACATAGTGCTAGCTTCTAGCATATTAGTAAAGCTTCTGCTTTCTCTTTAATTGGAGAAAGTGTTGTGTTTATATCTAATGCAATTCCATATTTAGGGTGGTCATTGGTTCTGTTTTATACTGGATCATTCTGTTTAAAACTTTTGTACCTTGTCTGTTCTTGAATGAGGAACAGAGAGCAAAAAGTCCTGTTTTTCAGTTTATTGGTGGAAATATGTCAGTCATTTGTCCCCATGATTATTGTCTGTGCCTAGAGGTAGAGCAGTGAATAGCCAGGAGGAGAGGGGCTCTGAACCAGTGAGGGAGGGAGGTGGTGGCCCTACCTCTCGCTGCTGATTGACTGAAGAGACAGCACCCCCCCCCCCGATTGATTGAAGGAGCCTACCCCTCACCAAGGTATTCTGGGGATGCATCGGTGGCCACTACAACCACACAATCTGCACCCCCCTCTTCAAAACTCGATCCACCCATGCATAGGACTGTGGCAGCCCACAGCTCAGGGCTCAGGAGGCACATGCCATGTGGCATAATAGTGTTGGTGGGGTCCATATGGTGCAGATGGGGGGAGGGAGCTATGCAGCATAGTGCAGGGGTGCCAGTAGGGGGGATGCACTGTGGCAGGGGAGCCACATGGTGGGCAGCCATGGATTTTAAACTCTCTATCCTTACATTTAATGTACTTAGAGTGGTACCCACATACAACTGGAAATTAAATGTTTGGTAACTATTGATCACTGCAAATTCTATAAGGTTTACTGTTGTACCACTGCAGTACTTTGCAAGTGATAATGCACTGTTTATTGGCAGTCCAAAATAGGTGGAACATCTGTTTTCAGCAACCTCTAAATTCAGGTTTAATTACTATGGCTCAGATGAGTCTCATGACCATCATCTGTTAGTAAAACATCTCCTTCATGAGAAGTAGTGAACTATTTTGAAAGTCATGAAGTTTTGGCTTGCTCTTTAGTGAAGATTAAAGTTCTCTAAAGATGAATACTTTAACAAGAATCTGCATCATCTACTATCAGGAATGTTAAACATCTTTTTCTGATCAGTTTCTGTTATGGGACTGAGATCAACCTCTGGCCTGTAGATCAAATCTGCCTGGCAGAGTCATATCATTTGGCCCATGGGACTGAGATGTATGGAGTATTTTAAGGAAGTAGGGGTGTCCTGATAAAGATTTCCTTGGCCAACGCTGATAGCCAATTATAACCAGCCATATCAGTCGATACCAGTCTTATAACTGGTATTAACTGTGGGTTGAGTCACGCTGGGCTGGGCTGGGCTGAGCAGCTTGGCTCTACCCTCCCCTCCCTGACCCCAGCCTGCAGTTTGTGCCATGCCCAGGACACTGTGGCAGCTGTTCTACTTCAGCCCAGCCTGGCCTGCCAGTAAGGGAATGGGGGTTCACTCCAGCTTGCGGGGGGGGTGGGAACCCAGTTGTCCAGGGCCCCAGCCATGGGGGCATGAGGAAACCCAGGGGTCTCAGCCAGAAGGCATAATTATCAGAGAATATTATTGGCTACAATGGCCAAAAAAACCTGATAGCCAGTAATGTAAATTTCCCTATCGGTGCTGATCCAGCAGGCAACTGATATATCGGTGGGCTCATTTCTTCGTAGATAACTCACAGAATTGTGTTAGGATCAGTATCTTATACTTTGTTTACAACCAGTGGCATGACACTACTTTAAAAATATGCTGCAGTGTTAACAATTGAGTAGCTAGCTGCTTATTGTACCTCTCAGAGTAACATTTAGATGCAGCTCTTTGCAAGGTGTTGTAGTATACAGGCAGTCCTCGGACTTATGACACAATTGGCTCTGCGTCTTAAGTTGAAATGTTGTAACTCGGAACCAATTTCTCATAAGAAACACTGTTATAAATGGGGGATTGGTTCCTGAGCCAAGGCCTGATACCTGTTTTCATTAAAAATACTCCAGAATGTTCTTCTCAATCAACTATAGATGAGTAATATAGGTACATTTAATGCATTTATATTGTAAATAGCAATCATATCATTTTGGAAGGACTTCTTTGAGGTGACTTTGCTGGACTTTTGAAAGTCTGGAGTCTTCTTGGGAGTCCTGGCTGTAGGTTTTCCTGGAGTCTTGTCTGCTTTCTTAAAGAAATTGTCCAAGGAAGTTTGGACATGGTCTCCAGGGAGATGAGTGACACAGTGAACTTGTTTACATGTCTGCTGGCCAGTGATCTAGAACCTAAAAAAAAAAAAGGGGGATAGAGGTAACCATAAAGTAAATTGTAGTATTGTTGGCATGCACTTAATGGGTACTTATTATCATATGGTCATCTGTATCAGGGGATAAGCATGTATGCTTGATAGGAAGTGTTCATTTACTTTCCCAGTCAGCTTTGGTTCCCTACCTTTTATGTATGCCTAAAACTGCTGACTAGGCCCAGGACACTTTTAGCAATCCGGTTTATTGCAAGAACTTCCTGGTAAGTGTTTTCCTTTTATCTTCCTCAAAATGGAGGTTTGGGCATGACAGATAATGACAAGGTTGTCCACATTGAGACAGCTGATTTATGCCATATTTGAAATTTTTTTGAGTACAAATTTGTTAATTCCTAGGAACTCCTGAGACTTTTTGCTTATCTACTTGGATGGCTTATAGGATAAGAGAGAATCTTTTAGGGGATATGAAGATGTGCCATTTTTTTACTCCCTGAGCTGTCACTGGTCACTCAAGGCACTTTCTTATAGCTGACTGAAAATAAGTACTGAAACAAGATGTAAGGCATCTCTAACATCTTAACTCTGCCTTTATTTTTAGATTTGGAAGATTCTTGCAACATTTTAATTTTAGCTTTTAAATGAATATGCCTCTTTAAAAATCTGTTCAGCCACTTACCTAAAATATTCAGAGTTAATCTTATAACTTCCTAATTTGTAAGTATTTTGAAGACCTAAGATTTAAAAAAAAGAACCAGCATGAATCTAGTAGCAGATTTTTGTGTTACCACGCTGGAGTTCCAAATTAGGAAACTCCTAGTATTAACTCTTATAAGGAGAGAGAATGACAGCACTGAGTAGGAAGCTAATAGTTTTATAGCTCTAGAGGCTAGATGTTTTAATCAGAAAGGAACAGACTGAAGAATGAAATGTATACTGTGGTCACATTTTAATTCTGGACTGTAGAAGTAGCTGTTCAATTATATGACTACATCTAATATTAAAATATTGCTTTTAAAGAGGATTGAGGTAGGGAAGAGAGAATTCAGTGTGTAGATAAGCTTTCAGCAGTATGTTTATTTTAAGGAACAGACATTCTTTCAAGAGGACTGTCCAACTTAATTAGAAATTGAGGGATTGCTTACAAGTTTCTAATAGTCTTGGTCACTTAGACGTTTGTGAGAAGAATTGCAGTGCTGGATATTTAATTTACCATGAGGGTTTTAAGAATGTCTGACATAGCAGCATTTTTTTATTAAAACACTGGAAACTCCTTTGGCTTTTCAGTTGCCTATAACAATGTAAGTAGATACAGTAGCATTTTCTATGGTAGTTTAAAGAAATAGCACTTGCAGGACTAATGAACTGATACTTTATAAAGTGTCATATTTTTTTTTAAATGACTTCACAGAATATTTTGATAGTCTGTTAAGAGAATCTGGGTTTAGTCCCAACTAGGATTGTGAATGCAATTATCTGATTTCACAGTTAGGGAGTACATGCATTTATGTCTGAGCACCTGTTCTGTAGTGCCTTTTTAAGACATTTACTAGTTTAGTTGTGTGGTGAGTTGGTTGGTGTTAAGTTCCTTTTGTTTCCACTGTCCCTCCTTTCAAGGAAAGGAACAATAAAGTTGTCCATCTAACTTTTTAAAATCTTCATGCACAGCTGTATTGACTTTCAAATTTTGGTGCAGCTGTTTAGGAGAACATCTTCTGCTGAAACAAACAAGTTATGTGCATATGTTTGGTTTTTGTTTTTGTTTTTTTGTAGACTGTTTGCACTATAGAAGTGAATGATGTATTTCACTTTACACTGTGTGTTTGCCACAAGTGCGAAGTTTACCTAATTGCATAACGCAAGTCTAGTCTCAGCTACCTGCATTGTGACAAACTTTGGTTATATGCATGTTGACTAAGTGTATAAATCATTTAAATGCTAGGAATTTTTGGCCATACTGTCAATTTTATCAGTAACTGTACTCCACTAATTGCATAATTGATGATGCTGACTTAGCTGTTGATTTCAACACCTCTAAATCAGCTTTGAACTGATTAGATTTTGGTAATTTCAAGGCTGCTGATTTAGAGCAGTGTTTTTCAGTCTGTGGTCCAGGGACCATCCCTGAGGGTCCACAGACTATGCCCAAGGGGTCTGCAAAAGATGTCTATGATAAATCAAAACTATGTGAATACCCATACTTCAAATTCAGAGGGTTCCACACTTGCATTCAAAATTTTCAAAGGGGTCCACAAATGAAAAAAGGTTGAAAACCACTGTATCAGAGGCATGAGGCACTTTGAGAAATGATGTAATGGGCCTTAATGAGATACAAAAAGTGTTGTGCAAGTTGTTCCTGTAGTTAATGAATATTGTTTAGATTGAATTGGAGAACGTGCATAGGTCGTCTTTAGTTCAGAGGCTATGCACTTAAATTGAGCGTGCTGTATAACTAGGTTGTAGTGATAGGTTTCACAGAAGTTCTCTGTTCCTATTTAGGAGATCCTAATAGACTTTGTAGGTACTTAGGCACTTACACCTAAATTTCCAACTTAAAGGATGTATAAGTCAGAGTGATCTTGATTTGACATTTCTCAGTGGCTGCAAAACTGCCTAGGCATCTAGATTCTCATAACATAGCAGTGTACTAGTACTAATCTGTCAGAGAACCCCCAAAACCTATATAGGGAAGATTTTCTATTTTACGTACATAAGCCCCTCCTATTCCAGAATGAATATGTTAAGAAAGCAAAAGGAAAGAGAAACCCACCCACACTTTGGATCAGCGGTTCTCAATCTGTGGTATGCATACCACCAGTGGTATGCAGAAAACCTGTTAGTGGTATGCATTAACAGATTTATTATAATTACTTTATGACAAAAATTTGCTGGTGGTACTTAAGGTTGTATAGTTTTAAATTGGTGGTGTGCAGTCTCTCAGAGTTTAGGAACTGCTGCCATAGATATTTGGTGGCTATGAAGTTAGGTTCTGATCAGGCTCTTCAAACCCATAAAGCAGCTGCTTAGCAAGGATCCAGCCACTTTGTTTGAATTTGATAGCGGAGATTTATAATTTAATTCCCAGATACTGCTCTGAAGAGCAACCTTTTCCCCTTTTACCTTTGCTAAAATATATACAGGCAACCCCCACTTAACACTCTTAATTGGTTCCTGAAAAACTGAGCATTAAGTGAAACCAAAAGTATTTGATGACCTAAGATGGTGACCACAGTTATTTTTAATGACTCAAGATGGCAACCGTGAGCGTTATAATAAAACTCGCTGAGTGCTAAGTGAAATCGGGTATCAATTTAAAATAAGCGTTATAATGAAATAGTGTGAAGCGAGGGTTACCTGTACAGCTCTTCCTTATCTGACTGGGACTGGGGTGGCATGGGCACTGAGGTGAATGGTTGACAGCCCAGAGGTTGCAAGGGCAAGACCACAGCAGAATTGCTCATGGTGCAGCCCTGTCAGATTCCAGTGAATCTACAAATTCTGCAAAATGCCTCGTCATACAAGGACATGAAAAAGGAAGAAAGTCTCTGACTTCATTTTAATTAAATGGAAAAAGTAAATGTTTTAAATCCAAATCTAAAATGGAGTTTTTTTGTTAATGAATAGGATGACCATCCATCCCAAGCAAACCTGAACACTCCCGGCTTCTGTATTCCAGTCCTAGCCGGTTGGTTGGAAGTCCTGGAGCGGAGCCTGCCAAGGACACAGCAGCTTGGTGTGCCTGTTGGCTGGGCAGACACCACTGCTGCTGGGTGGGAGCAAGGTGGGTGGACTGAAGCAGGGTGGCTTTGGGGGACATTGCTGCATTCACTCAAATCCAAGACAGAGTTCCCCCCATTTAATGGGTGTGGTACAAGAAGCCCCTCATCTCTGATTCAGTTTACAAGGTGGTGGCTGTTGCTTTAGCTCCAGCACTGGCCCTAACTTATGGTTGGAGGCAGAGCTAAGGCTACTGTTTGTTCCTGTCCCCATCCCCCTGCTACCTCTTTCCCCATCTCCTACCTCACAGTCTCTGTTCCCCTATCTGTTCCTTCCCTTTCCCTGCTTTCCCCCCTCCTCTTTTCCCCCTAAAACTCCCCCTATTGCTTAGCCTGGCTCCAGCTTCAGCTTCAGCAGGCTCTAGCCTCTCCACAGCCTGGGCTACAGAGAATGTTTGCTCCAGCACCAACCACAGCCCAAACATAGGATAGTGGGGGAGGTAAGTGGTGTGGACAGACAGGTGGCAAGGGCAAGGTGTTGTGGAGCAAGGGGCAGGGAGCAAGCTGTTTTACCTCCCTTGCTGCCTACGCTTCCCACTCTCCACCCCCCTTTTTTTGTCAGTGAGAACTTGAATTTTCTTATCGTTTTCATCAAACCAGTCCTGATATTTCTTTGTTGAGAAACCTAGTGATTCTTCCTATGACTCAACCATGCCTTTCCTGAGTCTTTTCCAGTGATTGGTGTCAATTTCATCAGTGAGGTTGGAGAGTACTGCTGGAAATAATTGCTTTTAGCAGGATCTTTGAAGAACTTAATATTGAACCTCTTCTTTGGTTGTTTCTTTTGCTTACACCATTTTGGGGCGATGAATGGGCATGATGGAACTTATTGTCAGGGTATCTTCATCAACTATGCCAGGCTGGGCCAAGCACTTGAGCCAGCATACCTGCCTCAATCCTTGGTTAACAAGATTGCCGTAGTTTTCTGTGGAGGTGAGTAACTGGATGGGCTGCTGAAAGCACAACTTACCCCTTTTAAGCATATCTCTGCAGTGTTTTGAGTAGGGGGTGCATCCATGATGTTTTTCATTTCTTCTGTGACTGAAGAGGGAGTTTGTAATGATAAGACTACATTCCAAACACTTGCTCAGAAGGAAAATTCCATTTCAATTGAATTTTGCCATCCCTTCCTTTCCAAGTGTTCCTTTCCATAGTTCACATTCCCTGCCCAGTCTAGCACTGAAATTGTCAAGAATGGTCTTATCTTCTTTGGGGGAAGATGACAAGACTTGGCTGAATTTAGAATAGGATTCTTCCTTTGTTTCATCCTGTGCATCCAGGCCAGAGCATAAGCACTGATGACTGTTGCATGTTGTCTGTTGGTCAGTGGAAAACAAAAGGCCACGAGACACTTGTGTATGCCAAGCGGACATTTCACATCTGAGTAACAGTTTTGGTCTAGATAGCAAAATCAACACATGACTTTATATGCAAGCAACACTGAGATCTTTATATGGCCTTTGTTGACCTAAGGCCTTTCTTTCAATCAACAGAAAAACCCTTTGGAAGATACTGATGAGATTTGAATGCCCATCAGAAGTTGTTGCCATCATTAGATTTCTTTGTGATGATGATGTGATGAGAAGTGTTGTAAGCTGTGGCTCAGAAACTGATCCCTTTGCATGATTGCACCAGTATTTTCTTCTATCTATATTGCAGCTATTTCACATCTCATTGCTGTTAGGCTTCCATCTGGAGTCAGCATCCAGTATTGTGTGGCTGGGGAATCTCTTTAACATCAACCAGTTAGGTTCCAAATCCGTGACAGCCAGCATTGCCATTACTGATCTTCAGTATGTTGTTGTCATATGTATCCACTTGATCAAAGAGATCCAGGTCATTCATTGCTTCTGTGAAGTATATGAAATGCTTAGATTTACTGTCAACTGCACTAAAACCAAAATACTTGTATCAACCTACCCCAAAACAGCCAGCTGCTCCTTCCTCCCTCCCCAACACATTACAATTAGGGGTAATACCTAGAGAATTTTGAGCATTTCCCTGACCAAAAATGGAAACATAGATGATGATGATTTCTCTGACTTCTAGATTCATCATTGAAAAAAATCTGCCATTGCTGCCTTTGAACATCTACAGAATTGTGTTCCTGATCGTGACATCAGGACCCAAAACCCAAGTTCTTGTCTATCAGGCTGTTGTTATCCCTAGCCTGCTGTGTGGGTGCAAAACTCGGGCAACTTAACAGAAGCACCAGAGAGCTTTTGGAGTGTTACCACCAATGATGTCTTCAGAAAATCCTCTACATCAAAGGGCAAAATAATGAATGTTGGAGTTCTGGCTCAAGCAAAGATCACTGGTGTTGAAGCCATGTTTATATATAGCACCAGCTCCATTAGACAAGACAGGTCATAAGGATGGCTCCTGAAACAGGTCCTATACCCACAACTTGCCAATGATCAGAATTCTAGAAGTAGGCAAAAGAAGAGCTTCAAGGACATCTTAAAGGCCAGTCTGAAGAAATGTGATACTGACATCAATACTCGGGGGACTTGAGCTCTGAATCATCCCCACTGGAGTATGACAAGGCATTGACCATTTTGATCAAATTTGTCTCCTTATGGAGGTGAGTAGGTGAGAGGGATAAAGGAAAAGAGCTGAGACCCAGCATCCCCAGGATCCACTTTCTTCTGTAACTGTATACCATGCCTGCAATTAACATGCAGATCTTGCATTGGTCTCTTCATTCATTTCCAGATTTACTAATGACTTCCCTGTTTACAGGAAGAGTGTCATCCTGATATTGAGGGACTGCTGACTACATGGAAAAGTGTAGCATTTTAATAGATTTTCTATGTATAGAATCTAATTACTGGGTAGTTGTCTTAAATTCAGTTTTGTCTTGGATTCAGGTAAATACAGTAGTTGCTACTGAGGACAGATTTTGCTAGATAGAATGCAGATTATTTTATTTGTTTGAAGGGGATTCCTAATATTTTTTCCTTTGGGTTGTTTGTTGTGATTTGTGTTCAACCTTCATATAAAATCAAATTGCCTTATTTAATAAAATATGCTCATTTTGTAATAGTGTAATCATTAGTTTGAAGATTGTTCCAAACTTCTTCCATATGCTGCTTGGAAAGTGATTTTTAAAATATATCTGGCCATTAAATTACTTTGGTATTTAGTCAATAAACATTCAATAACAAGCGTCGAAGAACAGGCCATATTTTCTAGGTAAAGTTGAGAAAATGATCTACTGATATCATTGCTAACCATATGTTTTGCATTAAATGTCACAATAAGGCATAAACTAATTTGTGAAGGGTACAAAGGTGTTTTTGCACGACTGTTCTTTTATATATCCAGTACAGTGGCTCTCAGCCTTTTTTGGTCTTAAAGCACCCCCTGGAAAGTGCCAGCTCTTGGCCTTCCCTCAGTTTTTGATTATGAAAAAATAACAGAGCAATGCTGTTCCAAAAAAAATTAAAAAGACCACAACAAATGTTTTTGACACTGGATTCCTATTTAAAATCTCTTGGTTTATCTTGCGAACCATGTGCAGGTGTGCTTGCACCCTAAACAGCCTTAATGTTGCATGGTACCCAGGAGGATGCTGCAGCAGCACCCTGGTGGAGCATCAGTGGTCTAGTCTCTTTTATATAAATTGAGACTATTGAGAAATAATAAATGAATATAAAATCAAAAAGTCTCTTTTTAAAATTATTTAGGATTCTGAGTTGTTTGTACTGCTAGTGTTAGAGTTGCTCCTCTTCTACACAGACATTCTCTGAGAAAAAGCATAGGAAGCATTAAAGAACGATATGTTTGGATTCATAAATCTCTGCTTTGATTTACTTAAAATGATCTTACTGCAAGACTACTAGTCTGACAGCCAGTAGAATTCTTCAGGCAATTAAGTTTTCTGCTCAGACTGTCTCTGAGCCTTTTTTACCAAACATAGATACCTTGAGGGATTTGGGATAACACAGTTGCTGAGATTCCTCTTGGATGAGATGTTTAGTTTTATGTGAAGGTGATGCAGAGGGAGGGCTTAATGAGTTCAAAATGTGCAAGATGTAATTCTTAGTCCCTAGAAGTGTTATTTATTTTAAGATGCATTAGAAATCTTGTGCATTGTTCCAGATAATTTTTATTATTTAACAAGGCTTGTTAAGAGTTTTCTGAATCTAGACTGACTAAAAAAAAATGGCTGTATAGACTAAGAAGTATATTGGTTATGTTTGTATGTGCTCCTTCAATTATTTCTTTTTCCTTTCTTTTTATGATGCAACTAGAAACATAGGAAGATGCATGTTTTGTTGACTTGTCTGATGGAAACATGAATTTTTCACCGTATAAAGTTAGATGAGAATTTCCTCATGTTGGTATTAGTAATCTCTTATTCTCTTCATGCTATTTTTCCCTGATATTGAAGGAGGAAAAAAAACATATGGATGATCTGTGGGGTAATTTCTGAGTTTAACTAAACAACTTGCAGCTGTAAACCTTTTATTTTGGATATATTCATCTGTTCTTGAGTTATCACTCCAGACATTTTGAAAACATGAATTTATTTATTTTTCAGATCAAAGTTGGATAAAATCAGAAGTCTAATTATTTTTAGGGGGTCTTGATGATACCCAATTTCCAATTGCGTAAATTAACTTTTGGCATATAATTTTGTAAAATGGGGTATAAATTATATTAAAAAAAAAATGACCCCCCTCCAAAAAGAATCAAAAATCTTGTTCCATGTTAATTGAAAGCACTTGGTGAGTCAGCTTGTTACTTGCTAGTTTTTGCCAATTTCCCCCTGCTTTTCTTATGATTCTGTTAGAGCAGTGTTCAACTCTTCTAAGGTTTGCTTCATTTTCTTTTTCGTTTCCTTTTTTTAACAAAGAAAGTAAGCTTAGGGCCTCATAGAAAAACATTATAACTCTATACTTTGGAGTATCCTAATATTTAGTATTTTATATGGTTTTGCTTTCCAGCATTAGTTATTTTAGTATTTTTAGGCTTATTTATGTGAAGTAAAAGTTCATTATTTTATTGTATTATTTAAAAACTTCTCAACATAATTAAACCTTTAAAAAGAATTACCAAAAATAAGATCAACCATAATTTTGTACAAGATAATTAAAGAATTTCTCTCAGATGACAGATGGTGATTGCCCAGCTGGCAACATGGTATCTTATTTCAGTTGTCTGTGCTTCCCAGCCCTACTAGCACCTCCTAAAGGGAGAGTTGTGTGTTTTTTGGAAACAGTGTGGGTTGGGACCATGCTGTGCCCCAGAGCAATGGGATTTTCATTTCTTTGAGGTGATGTAGCCAGGGCAAGGAAAAGAGAGTCCAAGCAGTAACTGTGAAGTGAGTGATCAGCTCCTGAGCTGCGTGAAAGCTCAGCGTTCCCTGGTATGTCAGCATGCGTGAACGCTGCTGCTGCTGCTGCTGCTGCTGCTGCTTATCCCTTTTTCCCATCAGTGAATTTACTAGCAGGGGAAAGGAGGAACTAGTAGCATGAGTGTTCACCCATGCTGACATGTTGGTGACAATCAGATGTTCCCACTGGCTTTGCATCTGACTCTGTGTCTGGCTGGTGGACTGAAGGTTGAGCAGCACCATACTAGTATATTAAGGTAGATAAAGTACAACCTGGATCTTTGCAAGTTTAGGTTCCTTACTGTTCTGTAAAGATGAGGGTTTGGGAACTAGCCATAGCAAACAGCACTGAGAGACTCCTGAGGTACTCCAGCCATTTATTGCAGCTTTTATTTTAAAGTATACCCTTTCTCCAACCAGCGTTTGGTGAAAGAATGTAATTTGCTGGAGCGAAGAGTTCAGTGCATTGATTTTTTCAATCAGGGTGAAGTGTGATGTTACCACTCTCATGTGTGCAAACTTGGGTTCATAAGAGAAACCTAGAGATTTCAAATAGGAATTCAGTGTGTCAAAAACATTCTGACCTGTTTTAGTCTTTTGGAGTTATTTACAACAAAAAAAACTGCTCTATAAAGTTTGTGCACGCAATAAATGAGCAACCTAAGGGGTGGAATTTTGAGGGATGCCTCAAGTCTAACAAGGTTGAGAACCACTGGTGTAGTTGGCTTTATCTTAACTTGATAATTTGGTGCAAATAAGCAGGTTGGGAACCATCATTATATAAAGGTCTAGATTCTACTATGCCTTATTTTGCCACCTTATGGTTTCTTTAACTTTGACACCCTTCATTTCCATTTTGCTGCTGCTTGGTGCATTCATATCAGTGCAGTGAAGTTCTTTTTCACGAGTTACTACTTCCTGTTCTTCATCACCTATATTATAATGGAGTGATTAGTAAAACTGTAGTTAAAAGCATTAGATATTTTTTGAAACTTAAGGTTTTTCATGATTTACTTCACTCTTCCTTTACCTATTTCTCTGTTACAATTTATTACTTTTGCTCACCATTTTACCTTACTGATTTAAGGCAGCTTCACCACTCTTTGTATGGCTTCTGTGCTTAAAACAGTCTCTTTCAGTATTGCAGGGATCATTTTTTCTTTTCAAATTAGTTAAGCTAAATTCTCAAACGCTAAAGTATACTTTCAAAACATTAAGAAAACTTGGTATTTCTCTTAGTTTCTTAGGTTGTCTTTTGAGACTTAGCTGCTTGGCATCAAAGATCTGTGTACAGCTTCACACAGAACACATTGCTGGCTATAGGGTTAGCGCAGCAATTTTGATGCAGATTGGTACATAGCGAACATTTCTGTGAAGAGGTTACCTTTAAAAATTTTAATTGACAGGCCCATTGTTTTTGCACAGTGAAGTGTACACATCTGTACTTGATTTCAAAAAAATCACAAATATAGTTTAACAGGATTTCATATGGAATTGTCATTGATCTTTGCCATCACACTGTTTCTTTGCATGAGGCAAGCAAGGTTCTTTGGGTAGATGTAGTATCTTTTTTTAGGTCAACTAAATAGTGACCTTTCTTTGTAACGGTCTTGCGGTCAAGTGTAGCACCTGTTGTCCATCAGCCTGTTGCAATGGAAATAATTGTCACCAAAACTGCAAAAACATGAAGGAAGAACAGCTGGGCTGCCCTTTTTTAAGCCTCATAGCATGGGACTGAGCATGAAGTGTACTACGAATGGATTTGTGTAAGGCAGGGGTGGTGCATTCACCCAGCTCCCTGGGCTGGATCTAGATTGGCAGTGGCTACCACAGGGATAGACTCTACCCATCACTTAACCCCTGCTGCTAGCATGTACCCCCAGTGGGACCTCATAACCCAGATTTCAATAGTAGGCATAGCTTTTCTAGGAGTGCTGCAGCTGAGTGACACAGTCACAGTCCTGATCCCATCCCATGGGCTGTGCATTAGGTATTGCCTCCAGGTTAAGTCTTCAAATACATGAAGGGAAATTATAGAACAGATGTAGGCTTTTCTCTGTGGCTGTATGAGACAGGACTAGGTCAAGAGCCTCAAGCTGCAACAAAGGAAGTTTATGTACATGATAAGGAGGAACATTCTCACTGTGAAGGGTGGTCAAGCATTGGAACAGGCTACCTAGAGAAGTTGTGGAATCTCTACCTCTAGAAACTAAAATGTCTCTTATTACAATTCAGGATATTGATTATATCTTTGTTCATATGGCATTGCTTGTCTACCCTCTCAGTAGTTACCCCAATCTTAATGAGCATGGGGGTAGTTTTAAATTACTAACTAAAATATGGTTCTGTTTTATGAAAGTAACCTGAATTTGTGCCATTAGAAATATGCAATGAATTAAGTACTGTTTTTTTTTTTCCTTTTAAATCCCACTGATTCTTAGAGCATCATTTGAATTCTATAAAACTGCTGTAGGCAGTATAATACTTGGACAAGTGCAAGCATGAATAGTCCTATTAACTATTATTTTACTTAGTGATATAAAATCTACCACTTTTAAAACAAAATTGCTTCACTTGATGATGGAAAGTTGCATCAATGTGATGAACGTAATGGAAGCTGGACCCATCCTGCCACTGCCTATTTTCCCCCTCCCTTCTGACTACAGCAGCAGTATAGGCAAAAAAAACCCACCTACCACCACAATGCCACTGAAATCCCTGGCCTGCATCAGACCAGAGGCAGGTTGTTTTGGCCTGTGATTTCCAAAGGTTGCTTGCTGCTGGCTTAGACCAAGTTCAGCAGCCTGCATCTCATGCCTCAGGATTATTCTCATGTTCTCCCAAGGCATGAAGCCTAGGAATGACATTATGCACATGCTCAGGTCCCATTTAATCATTTTGCCTTGTTTGTTTGCCAGGCTTGTGTATGTGTAGAGTAGCACGGAATATGTGGTGCTTGTTTCTTTAGCAGGAGTCCTGGGCAGGCAAATTGGCATTATGGACAAGCCATGAGGCACCCCATTTCAATAAGTAATGTATTTATTACAGAACTTAATTCCAGGTTGGGGTGGGGAGGGTGTGCAGAAGGGATGAGCACTTATCTTCTTACAGAACAGCAAGTCAGGGACAATCATGAGCTTAAACCTTCTTGCGTTGGAGCTGGGTGGGCATAAATGAGCCTGTGTTTAGCTTCTCATACACAAAGGAAAGGGATGGGAGTCGGGGAATGGAGGAGTGAGCACTTAATTCTTTACATAAGGGGTCAGCAGTGATGAGCCTGTCCTTTAGTCGGAGGTGAGTTTGCACTTACCTCCTAGCATAGGGGCCAGGTGGAGAAGACCAAGTGCTAGCCTACCCTATAGCCTCCCCTCCCAGTGCTGTTGCCCACCCCCAGTCCAGGC